>NC_090265.1:414567260-415237260 GCF_040414725.1 Anabrus simplex | reverse complement strand
AGACTTCTCTGTCTTCAGTGGGCACCGTGATATTCGGCACCGTGAACACAGGACCCTAACCGTGCCTCGCTCATTCAATAAGAGCTACTCCCCAGGTCGGGTTGCTCCTAAGCCGGGATGCAGGGCGGAGGCTCGAGGGAAAATTGCTTTCTGAAGACGAGCTTAGCTCAACAGAGTTTGACTAAGACTTTATAGAAAGTTCTTGTTACAGGTGCATTATCTTTCACTTTCAAAGTTACTCCAGTCCATCAGTGGGCGGAGAACTTTAATATGTACACAGAATATATAACAAAAGCTTGTTGTGTTACCAACACCGTTAAAAATACGATTATCCAGGGCACATTAATGCATTCCTGCGTAGCCAATTATCAGACACGCACTGGCTCCTCCTCTGTCTCCATGTTGTAATACAATAGCAAACATATTTGAAGTTAAAGATGAAAAATTGTAATGTCTGTAAAGGATGTGCCAAAATTCCCCATTTCAGTCCGAACTATGGAACCATACATAAATGATGATGAAGATACCAGAGGTGAAGAAAAAAATCGATCGAAAGACGTATTGCTAGTTAAGTTAGACAACTTTGTGCGATAGAGATATTTGCCAATTTTCATCTTGTACTGGATTCCATCGTACCAAGTATTAAATATGGAAGAGTTAAAGTAGACATTATTCTCCACTATCTAATGCTGCCATTTATTTTAAGCTGGAAAATTTCGTGAGGCCAAAATTGGAACAATTTACATCGGCCAGCTATTTTAGAATGAGCATGCTCTGCTACACTATGGTTTATGCAACATGTTCACCATGCATTCGTTCGTTTCAGTATTATAATTTCAGCTGTGTATTTTAAGTTGATGCAATGTGTACTTTACGTTGTACATATCGCTGCTGAGGCATACTTTAAGGAAATCGATTAGACGAAATACCTGTTTATTGCCACGGAAAGGACAGGTTACTCAAATTAATAACGAGATTCCACTTCTGAATGCTCATAATATTATTTCAGACATATTCTATACATAGCGTTCTATTACAAGGCAACAGGTGAGCTAGGAATTTTAAGACAGAATTTTGTCACTTTCACTTCCATTTAATCCATGTATTTGTATAGCAGCCTTTCTGAAGTGTACTTTTGTGTGTAGGCCTATGTACGCGCATAAACCTTTTTTTCTTTTTTAGAATTGGCTATCTAGTGGCTTTACGTCGCACTGACACAGATAGCTCTTATGGCGACGATGGGACAGGAAAGGCCTAGGAGATGGAAGGAAGCGGCCGTGGCCTTAATTAAGGTACAGCCCCGGCATTTGCCTGGTGTGAAATGGGAAACCACGGAAAACCATCTTCAGGGCTGCCGACAGTGGGATTCGAACCCACTATCTCCCGGATGCAAGCTCACAGCCGCGCGCTCCTAACCGCACGGCCAACTCGCCCGGTTTTAGAACTGGCTTTACGTCGCACCGGCACAGTTAGGTCTTATGGCGACGATGGGACAGGAAAGACCTAGGCACGGGGAAGGAAGCGGCCGTGGCTGGTGTAAAAATGGGAAACCATCTTCAGGGCTGCCGACAGTGGGGCTCGAACCCACCATCTCCCGGGTGCAAGCTTACAGCCACGCGCCCCTAACGTATGAACTTTTGACTAGTGCATTCGCTATTAAAGTTTTCATAGTAAAGTTAGTAAATAGTATACCAGGGTATCATATCCTTTACAACTGTACTACAACAATACTGCATATACCAATTCAACAAGGCCACGGTAGTTTTGAGGCGATGAATCATCGTCATACCATGCATCATCATCATCATCATCATCATGCTATGTATTTTTATCCTACTTTATTTTTCGTAGTTCGTGGAACGTACGGGTCAAACGTATTGAGATGGTAGCAAAAGAAAATATTATCATCTCCACAGAAAGGCCTTAGGTATAACAGATACAAATTCAATACGCTGAACGATTTGACCGAACGGTTCGGGTCACATAGCTGTCAGCTTGCAAACGGGAGATGATGGGTTTGAGGTGCGGCCTTGGTTTGAGCCACACCATCGGGAGCCCTGAAGATCATTTTCCGTGGTTTCTCACTTTTACACCAGGAAGACACTGGGGATGTATCTTAATTCATACCATAGACGCTTCCTTCCCAGGCCAGGCCCTTTCCTATCCCATCGTCATCGAAAGTCTGAGTTAATGCGACGTTAAACAACTTTCAAAAAATAAAGTACATAATTTCTAAGCTATCTCTAAGCTTTCACGAAATGCAGGGAACAGTTTTGTTAGAGGACGTTTGTGAGATCGAACATTCAACGCCCGATGTCAGCAGATGTTTCAATGTCCTTCCAAAAAATGTAAGTAGGTTATGTGTTTAAAACATATTTTGTACACATCTCCGCCCCGTTGAACTGCGCGCCTTCTAGAAGGCCATCTGTGCTATGAATCTTTAACAAATGTAATACTACAGTATATACTTGGACCTTCAACCACTGGATGTCTCTGCCATCGGCCTATGTGCCCCCTCTGGCGGGATTAAGGACAATTAGTTCTTGCGGGAATTTCATTTTTCAAAGTTTGTAAACCTTAAGTCCTTGTAGATTTTTTTTTTGTATCAAATTTGTTAACACTCTTACGGCTTCCTTCTTAGTTATTAACCAATCAGGAATTTTGTGTATATTTCTCTAGCCAATTAAAATTGGGGGCGTGTACAGGCATCCAGCCTATCTGGAAAGAGTTCTGGAAACTTCCCCTCTGAAATGCTATAAAAGCTGTGCGCTTTAGGGCCATACTGTCATCTTCATCACTCCGGTCTTGTGAGTGCGGCGTGTTATTTGGAGGCAGGGGCTGCCTGTCGTCTTTCGGAAGGCCCGACTGCTCAAGGTAATGGCAGATATTTCTTAACATGTGATAGCTCCAGGCAGATAGCTTGAGTGGAAGGTTTCAAACTTCTTTAATTTTACGTAAAGCCCTCATCTTTGGTTTTAAATGTAGATATTCGGCAGGTTTAAGTACTCTGTTCAAATCCGTGCTGGGAAACATGTAAATTGAGGGAACAAGGAGTGTTCACGCACTATTGATTCCCATTCAACCTGGTATGGGGTGACTCAAATTGTTGAAACCTCTAAATTCTTAACACTCCTTCAGCATTTAATATTTCTAGTTCAGTCACCCCTCTATAGTATAGGCTTAGGCTCTGCAACTTCGGGCCATAAGCCCATTTGGGGTTAAAGTGTTTGTCTAAAAGGAGAGCAGTGCTTCGCCTTCTAGCCTTTTGTCCATGGCCGCTCGTGTGATATTTTTACTTTAAGGCCATTTAGAATGGACACTCATTGCCCCTGTTTATTTGGTAATTGTTTATAGACAAGTGTATAACAGACTGTTGACCCTAAGTGACTGTAAACTCAGTATTTGAAGTCTATCAGGCATAATTTTATAAGAAGCTTGTGCCTCTGAGAGGCTGGATTGGAGTAACTAATGGCGTTTAGTCTCTTAGAATGTAAATGAGTGGAGCAAACATGTTCTTGTTAAAGTGTACCTGTTTAGAGCTTTAATGCACATCCCTTGTAAATTATCACGTTGTTGATAATTCTCTCTGATTTTAACTTTGAGTCATTGTTGTTGTGGGAGGTGACGAGCTCATCATTATATTGTTGTTTTCATTCAGATTATCTATCTATCCAATTTAAAAATCAAAATAGAAAAGAAGGAAAGGAATAGCATTTCAAATTATATATATATTTTTGCTAGTTGCTTTACGTCGCACCGACACAGATAAGTCTTATGGCGACGATGGGACAAGGAAGGGCTAGGAGTGGGAAGGAAGCGGCCGTGGCCTTAATTAAGGTATATCCCCAGCATTTGCCTGGTGTGAAAATGGGAAACCACGGAAAACCATTGTCAGGGCTGCCGACAGTGATTTCGAAATTTAGTGCCTTAACTTATGCTCTGGTCATTTCCTTGTCCGTCCATTCACCCCGGCAACTTCTTACACCACTCTGTTTCACAATATTTCCGTATCAATGTCTGGCTCCATGGCCAAATGGTTAGCGTGCTGGCCTTTGGTCACAGGGGTCCCGGGTTCGATTCCCGGCAGGGTCGGGAATTTTAACCATCATTGGTTAATTTCTCTGGCACGGGGGCTGGTTGTATGTGTCGTCTTCATCATAATTTCATCCTCATCATGACGCTCAGGTCGCCTAAGGACGTCAAATCGAAAGACCTGCACTGGCGAGCCGAACATGTCCTCGGACACTCCCGGCACTAAAAGCCATACGCCATTTCATTTTTCCCGTATCAATAATAATTAATAATAATAATCAAAATATTATTTTTACCCCGTGGCGCTGCAGCCCTGATGAGCCTTGGTCCAGCAAGCGACCGCTGCTCAGCCTGAAGGACTCCAGATTACGAGTGACGCATGGTCAATGCGACGAATCCTGTCGAGCGTTATACTTGGTTTTCTACAACGGCGTCGCCATCTAACCGTCAGACAGCTCCTCAATTCTAGTCACGTAGGCCTAATGGACCTCGAACCAGGCCTCAGATGCAGGTAAAAAACCCTGGCCTGGCCGGGAATCGAGTCCGGGGCCTTCGGATGAGAGGCAGGCACGCTGTCCCTAGATCACGTGGCTAGCAATAATAATAATAATAATAATAATATGGTCTCAGCTACTGTGAACAAACAATTTGATTTGACGCTATTAGGCTGACTGCATATTTCGACGTTCCTTTTAACTCCATCAGACTGCAGAGTAATCGGTAGTTGGTTGGACGATCTATGGTGAGTTTCAATTCGTTTTGTAAACACCAAATATGTCGTTAGATACTGTATCATTAACAGAGAGCCACTGTATGATGCCGAATGGGCTACTTCCACTCTTAAAAAATCGACTATCTCTGCTGGGTCTGAGTCTATGGTCTTGAGATTCAGACGTCGAAACTCTGACATCGATCCCCAGAGTGAGTTTGAACTATGGAACCCTGTATAAATGGACAGAGATGAAGATTATAGAGGGGGAGAGAAACATCCACCTGAAATGCATATTGCTAGTAAAGTTTGGTAACTTTGTGTGGTAGAGATACTTGTTTACTTTTCATCTTGCACTCCATTTCAACAGTTCCAAGCGTTCAAAATGTGTGGGTTTTTTTTTAGTAAACAGATATTCCCCACTATTCAATGCTGTCATACTGTGCGAGAAAATGTTATAAAAAAACAAAATTCTATGTCTGCTTGAGTGGCTCAATTGGTAGAGCGCTGGCTTTGTGAGTCCAAGATGGCAGGTACGTTTACTGATACATAAAATAATCTTTACAAGATAAAATTCTCGCAACTCGGCGTCTCTGAAAACCGTAAATTGTTGGTGGGGCGTAAAACAAATAACATTATTACTAATCTACGTATTACGCCGAGACAATTCTTCCAGATACAGCTAGTCCTACCTGCAACAGATTTGAAGAGTGCTTTAAAAAAATCAAGATTACAAAAGCTGCAATGTGAGAGATATTCGGTGATGATTTGACATAATACGTGATGAGTCCGTCTCAAGCTGCACTCCCCTAATAGGCGTGTTTAGTGACACACACACACATTCCGAGAGAAAGCTTTAATGAGCAACATGTGTGAGCCCAGGCTGTCAACAACTCCGAACACAAACTACATCCATTTTCCAAAACTTCCGACGTTAACTAGAAACGAACTTCAATTTTACGCCCATCGCTTCCTACGGGAGTTGTCGGCTCCCCCCATTTGCTCCCTTCTCGGCTATGATTCTCGCCTCGCCCGTCTCTGTTCCTACAGCTCTTTTTTCTCTTCTCCCTCTCCCTAGGCGCCGGAGAGGTCGGCTTTTCCGGTGTCACGACCGCGAATGTAAGACGCCCAGCATGTGACCTTGATCATAACATGTTTAATAAGTAGCAAGACTACCCGTGGTTTAAACATTAACTTTCTAGGATATAAGCACGGAAGAACATGGGGCGAGAACTTTTTCTAAATTTAATTTTATTTTTCATATTTGGAAAATTTCCTTATCAAGAATCTACAACTTAATGAGTATATAATAATAATAATAATAATAATAATAATAATAATAATAATAATAATAATAATAATAATAATAATAATCTTCTGGTTTCATCTACTAACAGAACGCTGGCGAACACCGTAGAGTATATTTGTGCTTCCCCCCAATCAGAGCAGCCGTAGCGCGGATGTTGAACCACTGTCGGATGTTCACGTCCAGGATAATCTTCTCCGTCAACGTCAACGTTTCCCTTCTATAATTGGATATAGTACCGGACTGTATTTGCCATTTTTTAAGACGCAACCACCTTTAATGTGGTGTTTCGGAAGATATTTTCAATTTCGTTTTTGTAATGTAACTTATAAGTAGAGTCAGTCCAAAAAAAGACTTCTCATCAGGTACGTAATGCGATATCCAGTGTCAACAGAAAACATCGTTTAGGTTTTCAACGTAAACAAAATGTTCTGTGGTGTAATTATGCTACAAACCTTAAATGAAACTGCAGGGCTGAGTGGCTCAGATGGTTGAGGTGCTGGCCTTCTGACCCTAGCTTGGCAGGTTCAATCCTGGCTCAGTCTGGTGGTACGGTATTTGAAGGTATTCAAATACGTTAGCCTCGTACCGGTAGATTTACTGGCACGTAAAAGAACTCCTGAAAAAAGCAAAGTAAGCAAAGTCATCTCCGTACAGGCCATGAAGGCCCCTGGAGGGGTGGAAGGTAAAGGTTTCCACTATCCGTAACCTCGGCATTTGGTGGGGTAAAGTGGTTAGCTCTACGTCCGGCCGCCTTTGCCCCCAGGAATTAACCTGGCACTCAATTCTGGTGTAGGATGAGTGAACCTCAGGGCCATATGCACCTCCGGAAATGAAAATCTCGTTTCTTAAATTTTACTACTTCCTGACGGGGATTCGAATCCACGTCCTTCCGGGTGAACCGAGCACGCCTTCACTGCCTCGGCCAGGCTGCCCCTAAACGAACTCCTACGGAACTAAATTTCGGCACCTCGGCGCCTCCGAAAACCGAAAAAGTAGTTAGTGGGACGTAAAGCAAATAACATTATTATTATTTGAATGAAATTGATACAATTTCGAAGGCCTATTCTTCTGCAATAACACAAGAACAATTAAAAAACGCAGGAAAGCAGCATCAAAATACTATACCACAATAAGCATTAATTTTGCTGAAAGGGTGCACTTGCAGGATGCACTTAATACGGTATTGGAACACCCGTAGCACGGGAACAGGTGGCGATACGGTCAGCCCATGCTGCCATTCCTGCCAGAATTCAACACGTGCTCGACGATGCTCAGGTTGTAATGACAAACATCGCAAGGGACGCCTCAACGACACGTCCTGCTCTATTATTCGCCTGGATATGGTACTGGAGCACACCAAGGGTATTTTCAGCTGCCGTGACATGTCTCTTGGCGGTGCTCAGCGGCGCTCGTGGAGTGATTACAGCCGCCCGGTCGCATTACGAAATAATCCTCCCTGCTGATGGTGCACCGGGTTCGAACCGAGTCTTCTTGACACGTATTGTATGTATACCCTCACGTTCCCAATGCGTCCAACCTAGAAGCACAGTATAGGAAAAACGGGCCAAGTGGCGAGCAATGCGCCGAAGCGTCAAACCTGCCTCTCTTAGTCTGACGACGCAGTCTCTCAAACTCACCTCACTTGTCAAATGTGCCGTCGGTGCATACTGCAATGTTCACTCAACTTTGTTCTGTGGCTTACACGGCTCACATTCATACTAGGACCTTATTTTGTATCTTGCTTCTGTAAATGAGGTAAAGAACCCCCTAGTGGCACTTCCGCTCAAGCAAACATCATTAAGCGCAGATGGGACGAGTCATCCCAGCCCAAACTTTGCAACATTTTTGCAAAGTTACCCTTTTGTCGGAAATCGCCCAGAACAAATCGATCTGCTTTTCTCTGGATTTTTTTCCAGTTCTTGAATCAAGTAATCCTGGTGAGGGCCCCATACACAGGAGCCATACTCTAGTTGTGGTCACCAGAGACTAACATGCCCTTACTACAACCTCTAAATACCCTCGTACTCATGAACAGAGATCTGTACACTTTATTTACAATACTGTTTATGTGATTACCCTTCCTTATATTAACAACTGGGTACTTACAGTGATCCCCACAAGGAACTTTCACCCCCATCAACACAGTAATTACACCTGAGAGGACTTTTCCTATTAGTGAAACTCACAATCTGACCCCTGCAAACGTGGAATACCTTAGCAGCATAGCCTATTTCTTCGTTGTAGAAGGAATGTGTTATATACACTGAGTGGTCAAAAGTCACGGGAAGGGATGTCGCAATAGAACATGTGCCATGTATGACACCTGGGCGTTGTGGCTAGCTGCGGCGTAGCTGAGCAGTCTGTCACAGACACCAGTGTCGTGAAGATGGCAAAACGTCGCGAGTTAACCGACTTTGAACGTGGGATGATAATCGGCGTACGGCGTATTGCGGAGATCTCACGCGAATTCGTGTTTCCGAGTCAACAGTGTCGAGGGTGGATCTTCAGTATCACAGATAGAATGTTAACACCCATGTAAACCGCCGCTCGGGAAGACCACAGGTGTTTAACGAACGGACATCACGTCACCTCCGCAGAACCATACTAGGCGGTCGACTGGCTACTGTGAATCAGATCACCGACCAGTTGAGTGTTGGGAGTCAGGAACCCATTTCTACCACGACTGTAAGGAGGCAACTGCACCGCATAGGCTTCACCAGCCGACGACCAATTCATGTCCCTTTGCTGATATCTCGACACAGAGCTCAACGGCGTGCATGGGTCCGCCAACATCGGCAATGGACCATGGAACAGTGGCGGCGTATGGTATGGCCCGATGAATACCATTTCCAGTTGTATCGAGCTGATGGGCGCGAAACAGTGTGGCGTATGCGCCATAAAGCTATGGATCCTGCTTGTCAACAAGGTTGTGTCCAGGCGGGCGGTGGCTCAGTTCTGGGCGGCGTACCCATGGTCGCAATTAGATTCATTGTCCGGCTGCAGGGAGCGCTGATAGGTGCACGCTATGTGGACATTCTTTCAGACCATCTGCATCCCTTTCTGGCCTTAGAGTACCCTGATGGAGATGCCATGTTTCAACAGGACAATGCGCCACGTCACAGCTCTGTGGTGGCACGCACGTGGTTAGAAGAGCACTCCAGTGAAGTTACGACCACGGATTGGCCTTCCAGATCCGTCGATCTAAATCCAATCGAGCATTTATGGGATGCAGTCGATGTTGGTGTACGCTCCATGAACCATGCACCAACTACACAAGACCAATTGTGGGCAGCAGTTCAAGATGTGTGGGTCCAGATCCCTCCAAAACGATTACAACACCTTCTAGAGTCGATGCCTCACCGTACTGCTGCCAATTTGAGAAGCAACTCATTATTAACATCACATTCAGTGTCTTCCCATGGTTTGCAGCCACTAAGTGTAGAATGCCGTTATGTTAGCCTTTCTACAACTCCAGCTGATGTGACTGTGCTGGACTGGAACGGCATCTTCAACAAGCTGTGCTGCAAGCTGGGTGATGAGTCAGTGATAGTCAACTTCCTCTGCATTAAATTGTACACCCAAAATGCGTTAATCAAAGCAAGAAGCAATCAATGGAAGTACAATTCCCTCCACGATTTCACAGTCCTGTGTTCAGACGGGTTATACTGAATGCGCTGATCACTCAAATCAAGTCCAGACTTATCCGTATTGTAGTCCAAAATAGTGGTTTGAGTACGTTCTTGCCTGTCCTTGTTACATGTTCTCTGAAATCTGCTCAATGTCTCGTAGATAGTACATAAATATATCTTTTACCTTTCCATTTTACAGCTAGTACATCATTATTACATCTGAAGGTCCTATCTTCACGTTTCAACATCGTGGCCACCACATCTTTGGGTAAAGCACAGCTTTCCTTGTCTTTTGAGCAGTTCTTACTGCTTTTTTTGACTCAACTGTGCAAATAAATCGGGGCTTGGATAAAATCTATCCAAATATACAGTGCGCTCCTTTTTTAAGCAATCTACTTTCTTTCAACAACCTCAGAACTACAGATGAGGAAATATCAGTCGTATGTTTGTCAGCATAAACTTCATTCATAGAACGACTGGCTGCTTCGGCAGCTACGTATAGTATCAACCCTTATTTGTGCGGCTTTTTCTGCATGTAGACTGGGAAATTCACACGGCCACGAAATAGATGCCCTTATCCATTGGGACCTTTTATAAATGGACAGTAAGCTCGAAGGCACCTTTCTCTAAAACTGTTGTAGTAGGTACGGCAGTATCTTGAACAAAGAATGAAATTCGTCTACCCACGGCTGTTTCTGGTTTAAATTGCCAATCAAATGCAAGTAGGACAATATTTGAAAAAGAAAAAAAGAAACATAATCGCAAATGAGTCATTATGTGTCCACACAGCTTAGCATAGGATTTGCACTCCAATGATCCACTGTTTTTGGCTTCGGACAGACACACATGTGAAAGAAAATATCCAAGAAAATCCCAGTTTTTAGCGGGATCACAGGCTTTCATGAAGACAACACAGAATGCGGTTAACGCATTTTTTCTGCGTCTGTTCTGAATAATATGTGAAGCATAGAGATTCGTTTGTGTCTGTACGTCCTTTATATTCATGTCAGTCGGAAACACTTTGCTACAGTCCAAGATGGAATTCGAGGGTCGGTAGATGCAGAGTGGGTTTCGCCCCCTGGGTTTCGTCCCTTAAGTGGCCACGGCTGGTCCGTGGTCCAACAGCTCTGTACTCTGACCGGCCAACCGAGCAGAGGAGAGGTGGCCACGGCTTTACCGTGGCTCTACGCCTCTGCATTCGGGAGACGAGACTGGCCCCAACCGTCGGCTGTCCTGAGAATGGTTTTCCGTGGTTTTCCATTCTCCTGCACCAAAGCGAATGCCGGAACAGTTCATAGTGTAGCCCATGGCCGCCCACCCCCTCGCCTTCCCCGCACATCTCCTTCACCGCAACAAATCTCCCGGCCTGAGAGACGGCGTCACCGTCTAAGAGGCCCGCCTCCCCCTTCAGGGGAGGAATGAAAACGTTTAGTAGTAGTAGAATTCGAGCTACTACTGTAAGTCTGACAACAATTTTCTTGACTTCGTCTCTGGAAATGATGGATCCCTGTCAATAATGGTGCATATATTTGTCTCTCTGTGTGGAAAACTTTCTTCATTATCTGAAGAGCTGTCTATGTTTGAAATTGATTCTTTATCTAAAAATAGAACGAAGGATACAGATCAGTATTTTTGTTTGAACTGTCGAAATCTTACAGGAAAATGAAACATTCAAGGGTGATGAACAGGTGTATGGGAAGCTAATCCAAAACCTTTAGAAGTATAAAGCAACTCAGTAATTTATAAAATGAGTGTTTGTGCTTGTACTTATTGAACAAACAAGATCCGTACACCATTTCGTAAACGCTCAGCATTTTGTTATACCATGCATACGCTAGTAGTACAGTATCTTCAATTATACCATTATCTAATTCCTAATCTTCGAAATCATACACATCGTCATCTTTATTAGCTAAACAAGCCTGTATCTCCTGCCGCGATAAACTTTGGCGGATCACCATTTGTACTCGCGTGCGCGCGGTGAAGTGGAGCAGTAACATTGTCATGAGAAAGCCACAGCCTTGAAAATGTGTCAACTGGAGTGCCATCTCTTACTCAGTGTTGTTACTAATAGTATGACCAGACCCGTTGAAACGCCGCTTAGCAAAATAATATTCGTTTAAAATGAGCGACCCCATAGAAACAACGGGATTGGCGATTTTCGGGAAAAACGCGGCCCGTAATAATTACGGGCTTAGTAGCGAGTGTGTTACACTGCTCTCATGACTACTAGGGCCTTATCTGGTGTCTTGCATATGTAAATGGGAGGAGAAACATGTAAGCTCCCTAGTGGCACTTCTGCCACAAGCAATCAGCATTAAACGCAAATGGGACTCATGACAGCCTATGATTCCCTTTTTACCTTAACCTGATGGCTGGTTTGAGGTCCACTCAGCCTACCTGAGAACAACTGAGGAGCTATCTTACAGTGAGACAGCGACTCCGGTCTCAAAGGCCAGGTATAACGACCAAGAGAATTCGTTGCGTTGACTACGCGTAACCTCGTGATCTGCAGGTCGCTGGGTTGAGAAAGGGTAGGCAAAGGCCCGTCAGGGGACGGGTGGTTAACATCTATCATGAATATCAGGACTATCTTCAACCATAACCTAAATAAAATAGTCCTTATTACTTTACAAAATAGTTCAAAAGACCCATTTTTATCTGAGATTTACAAAAAGTAAATAAAAAAGTGAACATTGTAGAAATTATTGGCAAGTAGGGCCTAACTAAAGGAAAAAGGGCACATTTTAGTTGATAAAATGGCATAACACATGACATTATGACTTCAAATTTAAAACCTTCCTCGGATTTCTCCACTCTCTGCTCCTCCTCCTCCCCCCTCCCCCCGGCCAATCTTCAGAGGACCACACGGAAATGTACAACACTGTAAGTAATTCTGTCGGCGCCAATGCATCAGTGAAACATCGCTGGAGTCCCTGTGTATCGCCTAACTCAGTACCAAGTTACATTTAAATGAGTGAGCCAATCAGAAATTATTAGTGACATGTAGGTTGATTTCATAAGCCTGCTAGTCATATGATGAAAACAGTCCTTTTGGTGTCACTGATAAACACTATACTAAGACTGGTTCGCCCATGTCCACTAATTACTGGTTATAGCCCGTCATCCGCTCAATCCACCATGGCCCGTGAAATGCGGTACTAGCGCTCATTCACCTGATATTAATGAGTGTCGGGGGAGCCATGCTCGGGGCCCGCAGGGTCCATGTTTAAACCTGGCTTCGTTCCATGTTGAGCCAACTCCCCCCAATAAATAAGAGACGTTCTAGCCAAGCAAAACAGAACAAAATGACCTCTTTGTTATGAAGTGACCCTGTGTAGTTTTTCCTGCCACCTATAATCTAGACGTTCGTCTTCATGAGGATAAGTTCTCGCTTTGTCAAAGTCATGCCGTATTCAAAAAGAATGAATGAATTAATTAATTAATTTTTCATTCATGACTACGGGGTGGATCATTTCCCTACAGCCTCCAGCATACGGCATCTCAGGATGGATACTGTTTGTTGTTTCCATTGATGAGAACTGGACGTATTGTTCATTAACCAACAGTATTTAGTTATTCAGTAAAATATCTCTATGTGATATCTGTATCGATGTCGATGTCGAGCTATGACTGAAAAAGATACTTCTGGTAAGGAGCAGTTGGGAAAAATGTCCGAGAAAGTACAGTTGCTGGTCCAGGCATCACAAGCTGAAATGTCTTCACTGGGGTTTAGAGGCACCTTCCATCGCTAGAATTCAAAATAACATTTACGCACACTAGCATAGAATGGTCATTAACTCACATATCAAGTACAATGCGAATTTCAAAATAAACAACAATAACTATTGTATTAGAGAACTCTACCTGATCTGTTTAATTAAAGGCATTTACTTAGCACAATGCATCACTTTTTTTAATGCCCAGAAACTGTATAGGATGGCTCTCTACCAAACGTGCAAGTGTAAGACTATTGTCACGAAATCTTGATAAATGTTGTAAAGTAAAGCTTTTACGAACTAATTGCTTTCGCTTGTTTCCTGGAGTGTTTCTTTGCTTTTACGTTGATTTTAATGGCAGAAGGCATTCTCGTACTTGCGTTAGTATGAAAACAAGATGAATATTTTTTTAATGAATGAAATTGCACTTGTACTGCGCTTTAGTATCTCCTTCTTTTAAATTCTTGTGGAGTTCTTCGAAAAATATTTATATTATATAGCGTATAATAGGCTATAATTTACTATAGTGTATTGCTTGGATACCATTGCCTATCATTAGCACTGCGCTTTAGTATCTTCTTCTAAATTCTTGGCGTTAACAAAAAGGCACAAAAAGAAACCATAAAGAATGATATACAATGGATGATAGAACGACGCCATTTTGGTGTATGGAATCACGAAGTCACGGTAGTGCTGCAAAGAAGACATTATGTCATTATTGTTCGGCTAAATGGTTACCATGCTGGCCTTTGATCCAGAGGGTCCCAGGTTCGATTCCCGGCCGGGTCGGGGATTTTCACCTTCATTGCTTGATTCCGATCGCTCGGGGGCTGGATGTGCGCACCGTCTTCAGCATTAAAATTCCTCACAGATGCATAGGTTGCCTATACGGCGTCAACCAGGAAGACCTGCACCAAGCTCATCGAAGGTCACACGCCATTATTATTATTATTATTATTATTATTATTATTATTATTATTATTATTATTATTATTATTATTATTATTATTATTATTATTATTACGAGAATATTAAATACGATCTTCTACTGGTCCAGGGCGCTTAATTTTATGTCCAATAAATCATTTTATCTTCCTTCAACAGTGTTCAGAATTGTAATTAATATTTTCCCGTGAACAGTATTCGCCACTGCTTTATTTACAGTCTCTCCAGGATTTGTAATTAATATTTTCCCGTAAACATTATTCGCCATTGCTTTATTTACAGCCTCTCCTAGTTCTGTAATTAATATTTTCCCGTGAACATTATTCGCCACTGCTTTATTTACAGTCTCTCCTAGATTTGTAATTAATATTTTCCCGTAAACATTATTCGCCATTGCTTTATTTACAGCCTCTCCTAGATTTGTAATTAATATTTTTCCGTGAACATTATTCGCCACTGCTTTATTTACAGTCTCTCCTAGATTTGTAATTAATATTTTCCCGTAAACATTATTCGCCATTGCTTTATTTACAGCCTCTCCTAGATTTGTAATTAATATTTTCCCGTGAACATTATTCGCCACTGCTTTATTTACAGCCTCTCCTAGATTTGTAATTAATATTTTCCCGTGAACATTATTCGCCATTGATTTTTTTTCAGCCTCTCCTTATAGATCGAATACGTTCAACATCAACATCTTCCATAAACATGTATTTCAGTCGACAAATGTGGCATAATTCTTCCATCCATGTGACGCACACTCGTTGCCTGGTTACGATGGTGTCGGTTTTATGTCCGCGCAAAATTGCCCACGCTAAATTGCTTGCACTATTCCAGATAGTAGTACCCGTGCCCCAAAACATATCCATATGAAAAAAGAAAAGAGAAAACATTAGAAAAGGGAGTAAGTAATGTACGACCAACACACAAGGACCATGACAGGGTGTGTACCTAGATTTAAGCTTGCATGTGTGGAGATGATAGAATCCAGCCCCACCGTCAGGAGCCCTGGTGATAGAAGACTGTATAGACAGTCAGTAAGTTATGAAATTCTGATGATAGAATCTACGGCAGACTGTAACTTGAGCGACAGAAATCTTTTGAACATAGGCCTAAATGTGGAAGCTAATCCACGTAATGACATACTGTCAGTTGCAACTGACTAAAGAACATTGTTACTGTAGTAATCAGTTGCATTTTAAGTGATCCGAATTTTCTGTAACTTGTCTGTTCGGCATGTTAATACAATGCATACTGTTTTACAATTCTAGTCCGATGTGCTAGTAAAACCTAAAATCTGAATTACTTTAATAATGATGTATAGTCTCCGGAGAGCCTGGGAATCGAAGCCGGGTCGCCTGCAATCAAAGGCCAGCATATTAACGATTTAGCCATTAAGGCGGACATTTGAATGACTAATTATTACATTATGTGCGATTTTAAAAGGAAATATCATTATTATTTGAAGTTACCTATCTCGAACTTGACAGACAACGAGCCACTATTCAGTTCACTGATCAAGTCTGAACAATTAATAAATTGATCAAAGCAATTTGGAAATTGTTTTATAATCAAACTTTATGACTATCGTAAATCTTGCAAGGCGCCAATGCAACAAAACCGAGGCTATTAGCATATTTGAGGAATGATCTTATTCCTTAGTGAGGATTCGTTTAGCCTGTGTCAACTTCCGAGTACACGACTAGACTCCATGTGGAATGCAGTGTATTTCGTTCCTGACTGACCAACACTTTGACAAAGGCATAGCTACTGCATATTGGGTGTTTTGAAAATTTGTTTGCTGACAAAAACCACTGCGAACTGTGCCAATGGGCGTCTTACCTCCTGATAGGCCAAACAAGCCGGATAAATGTACATAAAGGAACCAGATGAATAACTGTTCTGGATCCTTGAGGGAGCGAATGACAATCGCACGAGATGTTACAAGGATTATAGAGTTAGGGAGTAAAGTTAAGTAAACGCGTGTCCTCATATGGAGGTGGTGCAGCACTTTTCAGGCATCCCCCCACCCCCCTGCTGCCAGTCTTAAATCTTTGGCAGTACCATGAATCGAACCCAGGCCACCGAGGACGACAGCTAATCGTGGTGACCGTTAAGCTACCGTTACGCGGACAGAACTAAGGAGAAGGATACAGCACGCCATTAAAATCTAGTTCATAAAGACTAATATTCGTATATGCGTAGCAAATGGATTTGGAAAATGGTGCACATGATGTGCTATAACTTTTTGCTAGTTTTTCAATGTCAGACTAACACATCGAAGGTTTTCGGTGACGCAAAAATGGGGAAGTGATAGGACCAGGATGGTAGCGGCTGCGGCCTTAATTAACGTACAGCCCCGGCATTTGCCTGGTGTGAAGATGGGAGACCAAAGAAAACCATCTTCAGGGCTACCAACGGAACGATTCGAACCCATCACCTCCTGAATTCAACAGCACAGCTACGCGGCCCAAACCGCACGGCCAGCTCGCTCGGTAATGACGTGCTATAACTTGGACTCTTTTATAATAATAATAATAATAATAATAATAATAATAATAATAATAATAATAATAATAATAATAATAATAGAAGCCTCCGTGGCTCAGACGGCAGCGCATCGGCCTCTCACCACTGGATACCGTGGTTCAAATCCCGGTCACTCTATGTGAGATTTGTGCTGGACAAAGCAGAGGCGGGACAGGTTTTTCTCCGGGTACTCCGGTTTTCCCTGTCATCTTTCATTCCAGCAACACTCTCCATTATCATTTCATAGCATCTATCAGTCATTAATAAATCACTTTTGGAGTGGCGACCCCATCGTACTAACAGCCTATATCTGATTCATTCATTAAATCTCTGACCCGGTCAATCATTGGAAAACAGGTTGTAGGTTTCATTTCAATAATAATAATAATAATAATAATAATAATAATAATCATCACTAGAAGACCCGTGTAGCTCCGCAGCATTCGTTATACATAGGTCAGACAAGGTGTCTTGATATGAAATTGCTCCATGCGATGCCCGGATACTTTCTGAATGTCTACTTTTAGTATTTGTGTTACCTCTTAATTATGTGTCACGTGAATTTTTGTAAATTTCTTTATTATGATGTCGATTGAGATTTTATGAACTATTTTGTAATTTAAGAGTTATTGTTGTGTGTTTAATTAAAAGTTTTAATTTTAGATTATTTAGGGTGTAACTAAATATGTGGGAAAGCTCCGGGGATTCGATAGACGACCTGGCAACTGGCAGAACATGTCCGGTAAACATATGGTTTATTGCTTATGTTTCCGTGTTACAGCCACCGTGGCCTGCTCGTTCTCCCGATCTCAATCCATTATATTTCTACTTATGGGGTCATTTGAAGGCCATTGTGTATGCCACACCTATTCATACCGTGGAAATGCTGCGTTAGCGAATAGAGCAAAGGTGTCAGCAGGTACGACAAACGCCTGAAATATGGGAATGAGTGGGATAGTCAATGATGCGGCGCATTGGCGGCTGCATTACAGCTCGTGGTAGCAATTTTGAGCACCTTGTGTAGAGAACTGTAAGTAGTTTTTTTTTTTTTGCTAGGGGCTTTACGTCGCACCGACACATATAGGTCTTATGGCGACTATGGGATAGGAAAGGCCTAGGAGTTGGAAGGAAGCGGCCGTGGCCTTCATTAAGGTACAGCCCCAGCATTTGCCTGGTGTGAAGATGGGAAACCACGGAAACTTTAAGTAGTAAATTACACTTTATCAACATATATGACCAACATGCATAGTGAAGTGGTCTGTGTTATGTACACCACAAACAATGCCTGTAACACGGAAACGAAAGCAAATAAACCATATGTTTACAGGACATGTTCTGCTTGTTGTCAGGTCCTCTGTAGAATCCCCGGGATTTCCCACATATTTAGTTACACTCTGTATTGTATCGCGTGGAGCTCTGTCCGTGCTGCAGCCCATATTGTCTGGAAGTAGTTGATCACTTGAAATAAACAATCAAAATAAGTGACAAGTATGTATTTACGCGTCGCCCTATGGATATGATGAGCATGATTCCAACCGTCATTAAGACAGTCACCTATCAGCCTACCGAACCCGAAAACCGTGGATTCAAAACTAAACTCGATCATTCGGGACATTTTCGTTTTACCACTTATCAACACCCCCTCCCCCTCCTCCTCTATGCACCAACTCTTTAGTTTCCCGTTCTGTGTTCAAGCACGAATGTGCCTTGCTCGCCACGAGTATCACTCGCTCCTAGGTCACTGTCGGGTGATAAAGCCTCGCGCACTTACTCCATCTAGCGGTGTACTAGTCAACAAAGCGACCCCTTGCTCACGCTTCAGCGAAACGTATTAATGCAGGGCTCTATAAACTATTAAAATGACGGCGACTATAGGCAAACTTGCAGTTTCAACCAAACTTAAACGACATCCGGAGTGACACTATTTATCTCAACGACCCCGAAAAGTATGGATTCAGCACTAATAGCAGTCGTTTTCGATATTTCCTTTTCATGTCACTACATCTCAACCCCCCACCGGTGTCTCTTAACGCCATGGTATTTTTCTCCAGATAGTAAGTCATATGTGTACCAAGTTTGGTTCAGAGCTACGCTGGAAAACAAAACAAAGAAACAAACACACACCCACACAATCTCGGGCAGTTTGGACATTTTCTTCTTCACGTCCTCCCACCCCCTATGGCGATGGTGGCTGAATTTGGTCTTAAATGTCATCCGAAGTGTCACTATTTATCTCAGCGACCCCGAAAACGCTGGATTCAACACAAATATAGGACGTTTTCGATTATTTTTACATGTCACTTCCTCCCCACTAGGGGTGCTAAGTGTGTCTTACTCCCATAGTATTTCTGTCCGGATAGTATTAAGTCATATTGTACCAAGTTTGGTTGAAACTGCAAGTTTGCCTATAGTCGCCGTCATTTTAATAGTTTATACAGCCCTGCATTAATACGTTTCGTTGAAGCGTGAGCAAGGGGTCGCTTTGTTGACTAGTACACCGCTAGATAGAGTAAGTGCGCGAGGCTTTATCACCCGACAGTGACCTAGGAGCGAGTGATACTCGTGGCGAGCAAGGCACATTCGTGCTTGAACACAGAACGGGAAACTAAAGAGTTGGTGAAGTAAACTTGTAAGTCACGAATACAGTAATCAAAGGTGATCTGTCAGAACAGTCTTTTATTGTAATAGATCAATCAATCAATTTACAACGTCATTACATTAACTTGACAATTATCTTGCCAGAGACGTAATCGATTATGGTGATCCACGTAAATGGTGCAATGAAAATTGTACCCTTTTCCCCAACCGGCACGAAGAATATTTTCTATTCCTGCATCTAGTGCAGCAAGTGAAAGAAATTTTAGTGGTGCTGGATATCTTTTGTCAGATAGAAGCAGCTCTCTTAATCCAGATACAGTCAACGATATTATGTTGATACACAATATTCGCATGTCGTTGGTTCGAACGCCACCATCCTGAGAATGGTTTTCTGTGGTCTCCCGTTTCCACTTCCAGGTAAATGCTGGGACAGTTCCTGTTCACAGACCACAGCCGATTCCTTTCACCTCCTTACCCAATTTCATTCACCATCGTTCATTTAATTTTCATTCGCTCCTCCAATGAGGTCGGCGTAAGGAAGGGCACCCGCCTGTTAAAACGTCATATAAATTCATCCCACCTTCTCCCCGTCCTCATATTAAGAAACGGGATTAAGGGGTAGACAGAACACAACAGGACCGAGTAACTGATTTTGTTCGCAGCTGGAAAGAATATGTTATTATTTTTCTTCATACAAAGACATCATTTAACGAGGGAATTACATTTAAGTTTGAAGCAATGGGAAAAAATACATATGTAATTTTCACTGAAAAAATCATATAGCAATAGAATCCATAACACAACGAATATATATCAATCATTCATTTTCGTACTCTTCTTCGTTATTCTTATGTTATGCAACAACCGGCTAAGCGACAATTAGGAAGAAAAAAAATAAAAAAGACGGAATACTGGTACCATCTCTCGACTGAAGAGTCGATCTAACTGCTTGAATACTCACGGAGCTCTGTCTGAATTTAAACAGCTGTAACAGAAGAAAAACGCAAGCGCCACTATCATAATACGGGGTTGCAAGTTATGCATCAAGCGTCTATCCGCCATATTCAAAGACTTAATTCGCCAAGCGGTATTTGGCGTTCTATAATATCCTGGTATGTAGTACGAGTTATTGCTA
Source organism: Anabrus simplex (assembly GCF_040414725.1). Taxonomy (NCBI): domain Eukaryota; kingdom Metazoa; phylum Arthropoda; class Insecta; order Orthoptera; family Tettigoniidae; genus Anabrus; species Anabrus simplex. The sequence goes on along the minus strand of NC_090265.1, from coordinate 415,216,655 downwards.
TAGGGCATACGGTGCATTATCATTAGTACATGCTTGTTTTTACTGCATCACTACAGTTGGTTGCTGGCAGTTTAGTAATACATACAGCAAGGTACAGCTTTCATTAACTTAATAATATTAATTATAATTCATCTACTAAGGCCTTGAGGTAGGTGTGCTAGCACTGGTGATAAAGGTATGCTTGGAAGAATGTCGGTTCGATACCTCGTCAGGCAGTCAGAATTTAGGAATTACACTACCACTTCCTTCTTTTTCTTCTATTTGTTTTACGAGTTCGACACTTATTTGCCTGTATGTTTCTGTGAAATTCTTATATAATGAAATAGTAATCGCTATTGAAAAACTTAATATTCTCTTGCTGGTTCTTGGTTATTAACAACAAAATCTAGTGTCTTTTAACGTGTTGTTGCATAACTAAATGTTCCGTGGCCCTGAGCATCAACAAGTTAACCGCAACAGTTTGGCGTTTAGCCGATTGATGCGTGCCTTCGATCCGCAACTGCAAATACGGCTAAGTTAAATTTGAGGAAAACAAGGAAAATATTGCACTGAATGAGTTGTCTTCCGAATAATTGCATTATGCGCACCACATTACGTAACTGTACCAAATATGTATTTATTTTGACTAAAACATCTCTTCTAAGATGGTTTATGTAAACATTCGAAAACTAAGATTTAACGCATAGCAGACTGGTGTATAAAACCGTCCACTTGATCATTTAAGTTCGGTCTAGTGTACAATGACGAAGATATATATCACGTATATTTAAAAAATACAATGGCAAACAAATTAACATATCAGGTACAACCCCAGCATTTGCCTGGTGTGAAAATGGGAAACCACAGCAAACCATCTTCAGGGCTGCCGATAGTGGGTTTCGAACCCACTATCTCCCGAATACTGTACACTGGCCGCACTTAAGCGACTGCTGCTATCAAGCTCGGTATCAGAGGTTTCCAAATGACAAAGTATGTTAACAACCTTTAACAACATTTTCACGATTGAAAAAGCCTAAAGACTTAAGAGCTTGAATGTTTTAACTTTTAACAAAGTAGACTTGGTTAAATTGTAAGTTTTAAAAATAATCTAGATGTCATTGTAATGGTAAAAATGATTCCTAATAAAATCCACCGAACCTTTCAGAGCGGTAAAAGGAAATATGAAATTTTGCTTAAATCTGTACACCTTGAATACGTGTACCAAGAATATCGTATTGTTCCTCTAACGCCTGATGTTCAATCTCCCTTCAACATTTATCATTCTTAAGGTCAAAGGAGGTCTTCAATGTGCCAGTAGGTATCCCGACAAGAGTCTCATTTTGAAGAACTATTATTATTATTATTATTATTATTATTATTATTATTATTATTATTATTATTATTATTATTATTATTATTATTATTATTATACCGGCGACCATCAAGTGATAGTTTATTCAGTTACTGTAACACCTGCAGTACAGGTATAAGACTGTGTGTTTCGGCGACAGTAACTGAGGGCAGGATGGAATGGGGATCTCTAAGACTCTTCGCCCTGATGAATGAAAGAATGATGCTGCAAGTCGGAGTATTTTAAATATGCCGGTGTGAAAAGCCTCAGCTCATTATTTAAGTAACAAAAAAGGTGTCCTGTGAGGGAGCCTTGAGTATGTTAATAGAGTCAGCAAGGCAGGGGTACAAGATGAATGACACTCAGCTGCCAGACACCACCAAATATTTAAATTGGAGCTTACATTCAACAAACTTTCAACTTAATTTACTGACAGTCATATTTAAGTCTATCTGAAACAAACAAGGAAAGATGAGAATACACTTGTGTACCTATTATCACAACCACTGCATAAGAGTAACAAACTATGCTCTTAGCGTTTCATAAAACTAAATTACTGTAGAATGCTGCACTGTTCGGGGCAGATATAACTCATGCGCCGCTCTCTTGCTCCTGTTCTTGCACTGACATAATAGTTGAGTTTTTCTTTTTTGTTGATGTTTTTATACAATTTGCTTTAACGTCCCATCGACAGAGATAGGTCTTACGGCGACGATGGGATAGGACAGGGCTAGGAGTAGAAAGGAAGTGACCGTGGCCTTAATTAAGGTACAGCCCCAGCATTTGCCTGGTGTGAAAATGGGAAACCGCGGAAAACCATCTTCAGGGCTGCCGACAGTGGGATTAATTTTAAACTACCTTGTAATAGTTATTAAAATGTATAAACGTTAGCCTTAATTATTTAAAGTTGTATGTTCAAGGTTGTGGGATCAAATCTCGTCACATTAGGATGGAATATACAAACAGCAGAGTTATGTGACCCAGACGGTACAAGCGCTGGCCTTCTGAGCCCAAGTTGGCACGTTCGATTCCGGCTTCGTCTGGTAGTATTTGAAGGTGCTGAAATACGCCGGCTTTTTACCGGTAGATTTACCAGCACTTATGAGAAATGCTGCGGAACTAATTTCATCACCTCGGCATCTGCGAAATACGAGGAAGCAGTTTATTTTACGACGCATCAACACACGGAGATCTTGTGGCGACGATGGTGTAAGAAAGGATTAGGACTGGAAAGGAAGCCTTAATTAAAGAACAGACCAGCCTTTGCCTGGTGTGAAAATGGGAAACCACGTAAAATCATATGACCCAAACCAAGTAGCCAGCACGCTCGGGCCGAGAGAGAGTAGTAAAAGGGGCGTAAAACAAATACTATTTTTATTTAAACAAACAAACAAACCCATGACACAAGAGCCCATTAAGGGAGATGGCTTGCCAAGACGGCTGCTGCCCAGCCAGACGGCCTGTAGATTTTGGAGTAAGACGTGGTCAGAGTGATGACATCCTCAGCTGTATTGCTACAGTTTCATGATTGGTTCACTGCTTCTCAGCTGGTCTCGCGGGACTGAATGAACCTCGTCCCAACTCACACCACAACTGAAATCCATGAACTGGCCAGGAATCGAACCCGTGGTCTCCGGATTGGAAGCAGGCACGACACTCCTACACTGCTGGAATGCCTAGATGGAATATATGAGTGCTAAACTGTTTGTAAATAGATTGCTACTGGTGAGTTAAAGAATCTCCTTTCTCTAGGTGAACATTTAGCAGCTTGACACTTTTAAATGTTGTTAACATATACAAGAACGTTAAAGACAACGTATTATTATTATTATTATTATTATTATTATTATTATTATTATTATTATTATTATTATTATTATTATTATTATTATTCGAGACTGGGATTGGTGGGTATCTCAGAACTTGAAATAAAGTAACACCTAGGTATTTTCTTGAAACAGTATCGAAAAACGATGATGGAGAACTTTATTCATGAATAATAATAATAATAATAATAATAATAATAATAATAATAATAATAATAATAATAATAATAATAATAATAATCGATATAAATAAAGTTGTAGGGGGTTCGCTGTCTTTAATTTCGTTTATTTGGACAATTTTTCAGATATTTTTCCGTTTTAGGTCAACTCAAGACCGTATCAGTAGTTTTTAGCTTACGTGTCTGTTTTTACCTATTAATTATCTGGTTGCCACACACATTTCCAAATTTAACAAACTCACAAACTAGCCTATCAACTAAATCGATAGTTAACAAACGAAACTCTTAATCAACACGTACAATTACCTACCTCAATACTTAAACAACCAACAGGTTAATACAATATAAAACACCAAGTGACCGGGCGAGTTGGCCGTGCGGTTAGAGGTACGCGGCTGTGAGCTTGCATCCGGGAGATAGTGGGTTCGTATCCCACTGTCGGCAGCCCCGAAAATGATTTTCCGTGGTTTCCCATTTTCACACCAGGCAAATGCTGTGGCTGTAACTTAATTAAGGCCACGGCCGCTTCCTTCCAGTTCCTAGGCCTTTCCTATCCCATCGTCGCCATAATACCTATCTGTGTCGGTGCGACGTAAAGCCATTAGCAAAGCAACACCAAGTGCCAGTTCGGCCGGTGTAGATGTTGGCTTGCAATCCGGAGATGGTGGTTTCGAAGCTCCCCTATCGTCAGCTATGAAGATGATTTTTCCGCAATTTCCCATTTTCACACTAGAAAAATACTGGAGATGTGTGTTAATATACACCACGGTCTCTTCCCTCCTAAAGAGACTGAGTTGGTCCAACGTTAAGCCACTAGCAAAAATAATAAGCAGAAATACGTCCTCATCACATACAATGTTAACACTGCGGATCACGTGTGGAGAACATCAGAACAGAATAACAACGGCGAAAAGAGTGAAATGTAAATAAATCAGCTTAAATGATTACATTACTTTTCGATAACACCTGCTGGAAGACAGGAATGAATGAGACTAAATATTTTGACACCAGTCTTGCAGAATTCTAAAACTGTTGCAGACTACGTGACGCTTGTGTACCGCCAAGGATCACAAATCTTCGTCCTGATGACGTGAACGATTCTACTGAAGGAAACCTGATGAGAGCCAAGTCGTCTTTCAGCCGGAATACAAGCCAAACACGACGGCGCTCGGCTTAACAAAAGGACAAAACAGCTTGATGACATATGTAGAGTCACACTTGGGTCTGCGGTGAAACCAGTGCTGTCACCACACAAATCCTTCCGAGAAGAGGGGGCCTATTTATGTGTTCATTTTTGTTCTTTCTTCAGCTATATTAAATTACGAAAATAACTATTGTTTGAAATGCTCATTAACTAGGACATAATGCCTGGTGAACCACATTTCATGATACTGCTCTACAGAGAATAAGCCTTCATTAGAATATGCCATCATAATGTAACCAACAATTGCAGGCATACATCTGATACATAGGAAGAAAGGGACAAGCTGCTTCACTATTGACATGAAAACATCATCTCCTGTTGCTGTCACTGAAATACATAGCATAAAATTCCGACAGTGGCGGTGGACTCTCAAGAGCACATGAGCACGTGAACACCCAGTTCTAACGCATATTCACGCATTCATGGATACCGGTAATTCAAAATTTTATGCTTTTTTCGACCTGATTTCGTCAATCGATCGAAAGCATTCGACTTATATCGAAGCTCCGTTACACTGACAGCTGTTCGTTACGGCTGACAATGCCAGGGAGCACACTGGATATTTTGCTACAAGCCTTAAGTCTATACGCATGCGCATGGAGATTACGTCATGGTTTATGCACAGATATCTCCATAAGCGAGGAGCACGGTACAGAATATGCCTTTCCCTCTACAACCACCCTCAAACCAGAGATATTATTACAACTGACCACAAGGGTCCACCACCTTCCCTGTTACTGTTGGCCACAGCTCACAGAAGTTACTATTGCATTACATCGCCGGAAGATTTCGCCAGTAGGTAATTCTGCACAGGTGTTCGTAATCACGGGATCAGAAAGCCAGAGCCTCAACCTCAACCAAAGCCTGAGCGACTCAGGCCGGCAGTCGTAATTTTAATCTTCTTGTACACTCAGAAATTAGTCTCGGAAAAATGTATCCTCGGTTAATAAGGATTCTACCATATTATGAGTAGAGAAGCAACCGTACAAGGAACTTTTAGTGAAATGATTTAAGTAAGTGATTTTGTACTTATTTGCATTCTACTCTTAGTAAAAATGGTCTTCCGTACAGAACTTGCTGCGACTTTAATTTTGTATCGTACGAAACATCACAGAAAACAAAAGTGAAAATCATTGTCAATGTAATGTATTCTTAAACCCTTTAAAGAAAGCTGTAGATGTTTGCAATCTAAAATTTTTCTCAGGGTTCTTGCAGGGATCAAATTGTAAGATGAGGTAGTTTTCCCCTTGAAAATACGATAACCAAGTGTAAGACTGTCGTCTGTTTTGGATTCAAGTCTCTCTGAAAACATAGGAGACTACTGACTCGGCGACGAAAGATAAGATTTGGACTCGGTACTTAATGACTTCAACTAGGCCGTGACAGAGAAAGAAGAGAGAACAGGATTTAAGCGACTGTTAATTCATTTACAGAAGGTTGCGAACTAAACGGTGATGCATAAGCACATCAAGTGTTAGTTTTAGAAACGGTGATGAACATGTGTGAATGACTGCATAAAGCGCATAAAGCATGAGTTTTAGGAAGTAGAGGGAAGATTCGGTTTTACGTACCTACCAACTGCTGTAACGATTTTCGGAGGCAGAGAAAAAGCATGTCTTCTGGTCCTTCTCAAAATATGAGTAATGATATTTGATTATAGATTTACTCGCGAGAAACGAACTACAATACTTTAATCATAACTACAATACTTTAATCATAATAAAATAGCCGGCCCCGTGGTGTAGGGGTAGCGTGCCTGCCTCTTACCCGGAGGCCCCGAATTCGATTCCCGGCCAGGTCAGGGATTTTTACCTGGACCTGAGGACTGGTTCGAGATCCACTCAGCCTACGTGATTAGAAAGCCAAGAATAACGGCCGAGAGGATTCGTCGTGCTGACCACACGACACTTCGTAATCTGCAGGCCTTTGGGTAAGCAGCGGTCGCTTGGTAAGCCAAGGCCCTTCAAGGGCTGTAGTGCCATGGGGTTTGGTTTTTTAAATCATAATAAAATAAAAGGTGATCTCGATGCTGCTAAATCATGAAACGAAGCAAAAACAATAAATTATAATATTATATTCTTGTTAGCTTTACTTGTAACTAATTTCACGGTTTTGGAGTCGCGGAAGTGCCGAAATGTTGTCACGCAAGAGTTCTTTTACATACTGGTAAGTCTACCGAACTGAGCCGGTATGGAACCCGTCAGCTTGAACTCAGAAGGGCTTCTGCCATCTGAGCCACTCAGCACGGACAGACACAATGAATACTAATAAAAATAAGAAATTAAACCCAACTCCAAATAGCATTCAACCCATGTAATGTCTCAAAACACCTTGAAAATCCACTCCAGTTTCCAGAAAAGTAACAAATCACCTAGAGCAAGCGATTCCAATTGAGGTGCTCCCACGGCCCCAGCCGGCCCCGGCAGCAGCCCCGGTGCCGTGCTATGGCACCGTTGAGGTGGAGGGGGAAGGAGGAGAAGTGGCAGAGGCAGAACCACAGGTCGTCAAGTCAGCGCGCAGCTTATGAGGTAAGGTAAGGGTTGTTCTGCCCGAAGGCAGGTCCGAACCTCCGCAGAGGTGTTCCTGAGCCGGAGTTTACGTGCGGTAGGGTGGCCAGTTCCTTTCCGCTCCTCCATTCCCTTACCCCCCACCAACAGCGCGTGGCAACCCATCCAACTCCTGACCACGCCCAATGTTGCTTAACTTCGGAGATCTCACGGGATCCGTTGTTTCAACACGGCTACGGCCGTTGGCCAGCTTATGAAAACAATAGTATTTATAACAGTTCTGTGAATACATAAACACACAATTTATTCTGTACATACTTTGCGTTTGTTCATTTAGCGTTTAAGTCGATCGCTGACATCGTTTTGCCGCAACTAATTTACCAATAATGGGTACAATCGATTTGGCAGTAGAAATTCTAAGTACAGACCCTAAGTCCGCATCAGACAGAGAAATCCTAGCTCTCCATTGATTTAAATTCAGAATAGAAAACTTTTTTTTTTTTCAGAGCAACAGTGGCCCATAACGTGCTTGAACTGAGCCTTCTAAAGTGTTGGGTTCAAGTATCTGTGGGACAGGGAGATAAAATATTTAAAATAATTATCATTGTGGGTTCTTTTTTGCAGCAGGTCTTACGGCGATGATGGGATGGGAAAAGGGTAGGAATGGGAAGAAAGCGGCCGTGGCCTTAATTAAGGAACAGCCCCAGTATTTTCTTGGTTTGAAAATGGGAAACCACGGAAAACCATCTTCAGCGCTGCCAACAATGGGGTTCGAACCCACTATCTCCGGGATGCAAGATCACAGCTGAGCGCCCCTAACCGCGCCGCCAATTTGCCCGGTGTTTTTTTCTCAGCAGCACATCTACTATAAGTCTAATTCTAAACTGTTATTAATAATACAAAACCAAAAACGAAAACAAATCTCCTAAATTGCAAGTAAAACAATTCCTAGTAATGAGTAAGTTATTAAGTATCTCTAAATAACTTAGCAATTCCGATTTTAACTTAGCAATTTGTTCGGTTCTTGCTGCGCCAACAATGTCATCATAGGTGGAAACATGTTTATTGTGGTAGTGTCGTCGAACGGTTGAAGACTTTACGCTTAAAATGACATGACAAATTAAACACTGAGAACAAAATATGAATCCACCCATGAAGGATTAAACGACATTTTTAACGAAGGTGAAACCAACTGCTCCACTGTCTGTTCTATCGAATAGATTCTACTTAGAATGACACACACACACACAGAAAATGAGAATGAATGTACTGTCTCTTACGCACACATGCAGCGACCACTGCTTGAGGCATGTGGGGAATGAGGGAAAAGGTGTTGCTGCGTGCAGCTCTGATGCGCCCCGGTACTAAGTGCTCGAGTTGGAAAGGCCTGACCTAGAGGAAGACAATGAAGAAAAGGAAATGACATGTCACATTTCTTGGACGAAGTAGCCTTGAAACGACGAGCTTCGAAGTGGGCGAGTTGATATTACCCATCGAACCGAGGACACCTGGAAAATGGCCTTCCTTTCACCTATGCCTAAGGAAAGATAATGGAAAGTATCAGTCACGTTTAGAGTTGGCCACTTGTTCAGTGTAGTCGTACATTGTGTGTATTAAAATAAATACGACTGTAGAAGTAGGCCTACCTTTGGCCACGGCAACTTTCAGTTGACAAAATAGGACGAGATTCTCCCAAAATAAACAAAAGAAAAACAGGGTAGGTACCTATGGCGTTCTAAGGACATATTTCTTAACGCTAGGTGGAAAATTCATCATCATCATCATCATCATCATCATCAGAACAAGATCAATTCTCTATTGGAACAAAAACCACTCCTGTCGCCCTCAAAATTCTTCTATCTTGGGCACTCCTCTTCCACAATGCCCCCACAGTCTACCTCACTATATCCGAACCACCAGGACAACAGACGTCCACTTATCCAGCCAAGGTCCACTTCTTGGACCATAAGTTACCTCCTCTTGTACATCCTTTAGTTCACTTGTATGCCTTATCCCAGTGTTACGGAGATGATCCTTCAGAGAAACAATCGGTAAGGAATGAAGCGCGGAAAATTATTACAATTAAAAATCAGCTCAAGCACATTGGTTATCAGATAAAATTATTACGTGGGGTAGAAGATTACAGCTTCCCCAGCCCATAAAGAAAGTAGGGCCAGCAGAAATGAATATTATGACATGCGTCGTCGTATTATCTAAAGATAGAGAAAACAGGAAGAGGAAGATCTCAATGTACCTCTAAGAGTATTATGATTCCTCCAACCATCCGTCTTGAAAAATATGATTCACAACTATTCCTCCGAACAAATGAATCTGTTAGATCATTTGATAATACTGTCCGCATTCCCACTACACAGCTTTGATCAAACTTGCTAATATGACTGATTATTTGCACTATAAAATTTGGTTCTAGTTCTAGAAATGATACTGACTACATGTCGCAACAGTAGAAAACAGATAGACGAAATGGGCGGGGGTGTATCAGAGCTATGGCCACAGGACTTTTGGACACAGAATACAACAGATCGCAGACCCGAGATATATTAATTTTACAGGAAGCTCCAAACTTCGATTTCACTACAAAATTGCTGGTATTTGCGAGTCGTTTCTTAAGGGGGTCATCTGACATGGACAGCTATTTGGCTATTTGTAACTTCCTTTTTTTAAGTCTGTTATTATTAGGGATAGGGGTTTATGCACAAAAACAAGCGCTATGGGTTAACTGCCATTCGGAGTATTTAGCGGCGGGGAGTGGAGATGGGGTGTGAGACAGAGTACTGTCAGACTATCATCATGAACCGGTTTCATCCCTTACCTGTAAAGGGCAAATGCAAGGGTAATGCCCTCTCTATGGCCAATGAGAGTATTGTTGATGTGATATTTATAGTTCCGCAGTCGCTTAAGTGCGGCCAGTATCCAGTATTCTGGAGATAGTAGGTTCGAACCCCACTGTCGGCAGTCCTGAAAATGGTTTTCCGTGGTTTCCCATTTTCATACCAGGAAAATGCTGGGGCTGTACCTTAATTAAGGCCACAGCCACTTCCTTCCCACTCCTAGCCCTTTCCTGTCCCATCGTCGCCGTAAGACCTAACTGTGTCGGTGCGACGTAAAGCAACTAGCAAAAAAAAAAAAATATATATAGTTCCATTGTCGTGCACTTGCATGTTATGGTGTAGAAACCCCTTGGCGTTGTCATTATATTTTTGCTAGCTTTAATAATTTTGAAATTACTAACGGAAGTCTAGCGTACAGTTGTTCGAAGTTTCTTTGTTTTTGTTTCTTATCTAGGGGGTCAGTACTGGAAAGAAATGACAGACGTATTGTACGCCGAAAATAATGTTCCGGGAAGATGATGAACATGGGAAATACGAAAATTTAATATAGTATAAAAGAGATGCAGTGGTAGATGCAGCGCCATCAGTTTGGTCAATAGGTAATAAACATCAGTGCGCTGTATTTGAAATGACGTAATCAACATACAGCCCCATCAAAGCAGAAATCTACTATGCCAATGTTCACATCAAAAGCTAGCGAAATGCTCACTAATCACGCGAAATTCATTTGTAGTTATAAATGCATTGAGTGTGTCACCTTGATAAAAATCTATTGCTGTTTAAATTGTCATTACCTGGTACATTTAGTTAATCCTGCTGTCAGGGCAGTTTTACACATTACATTGATTTCTGTTCCATTGTGACAACGACAGACTCCACTACATGTTTTAATTACTGGACGCCCACATATTTTACGGCAGATCTAAAATACTCGATGAACACTCAGATGAACACCAGCTTTATAACAGAATATTCCTAAGAGCGAAGATAGTAAGAATAATGGGAATGTGTATAAAATATTTAGTCTGTCTTGGCCAGCTACAAAAAACAGAAAACGTCGATCAGTTTTAATACAGAAGTGATGTCCGACACAAAACAGTTGGAACTCAAATGGTTGGTCTCGGTTTATTTATTGATTTATTTATTTCATGCCTCCGTTTGTGGGCAAGTTAGGGCTCACGGCCATTTCTCATATTTAACCACATAATAATGAATATAAATTTTCGAAAATTTGGTAACTGAACAATCGAAAAGCCTAACCACATTCATTCCATTCAAAATGACATTCACACAAGCTGGTTATTATGTAATAGGTAATCTCGGCAAGACCGCTTAAAAGAGGTCAAAGAGGTGTAATTCCTTAACACTAATTGGAAGGGAATTCCGAAGCCTTGTACCAGACACTTAAAAGGAGCGGTTATATGTTGATGAACGATGCAGAGGTAGGCACTGAAAGTGTAGAAGTCGTTCGTGTATTGAGTTCATGAGAAGAGGAGAGTGAATTAAACTCTGGTTTAAACTGGGGTTTTGATTCATTCAGCAAGACGAAATACGAGAGTTGCAATGTGAGATATAGAAATTTTTCCAATTTTTAATCAGAAGATTTTATAATAGCAGGAGATGTGAGATGAAAATGTAATTCAAAATATAAATCTAATACAAGAGTTTATTGCCTTCTGCAATGTCAATATTTGTTCCATGGTGATATCAATTATTACAACATAACAATAATTAAGTATGGGAAATATGAGGGTTTGGATTGGTTTAATTTTGATGCTGAATGGAAAAAGTAATTGGCGATTTTTGGGAGGGTGAAGTGGCAAGTGTATTTTTCTACAGACGCTTGTTATGTGCTCACTCCAATCTAGTGCGTCACTTATAATAACAAGATTTCTTACGGGACTTCTAAAATGGTACAGCTACTCAACAAAGCAAAAGTGAAGGCAATGACCTCTTATTAAATATATTTAGCTGATTTATGATAGCTGGTGCCTTTCTAGGATGAATTCATAAACGTTTTTCACTAGCATACGAGCTAATCAAGTTTAAAACAGAATTCATTTGATGAATTCCAAACTCAACATCAACTGTTTTAAAATGGCAATAGATTTGTAGATCATCTGCATACAGCCGCTCGCAAAATTATTCGTCCGCGCTCTTCATGTGAGGACAATAGCCAGTAGCACCAATATAATAAAGAAGTTAATTGCAAACAAGTAATCGTATGTTTTATTTGCCATCTGAACATCTGAAGACATAATTTATAGCACCCTAACCACTGGCATTTGGAACAAATATAAAACGATCACACTGCTTGCAGAAAAGTCGCGTTGCAAAAGTATTCGTCCACAATAAGAAGTCAAGGAATGTTCAGTCGTTTTCTAAATATCAGTAGTGTGTCAAACGTCCTTTGGAACTAATCACGGCTTGAAGGCGTTTCGGCATGAATGTCACCAGTTTTTCTGTCACTTCCGGGCCTATTTCGTGCCATTCTTCCATGAAGTATTGCTTCAGAGCTTTTTTAATTTGGAATACGCTGCTTGCTCAGTGTACATTTTAATTCCGGCCATAAATGATGTTTGCGGTTTAAGTCTGGGGAGTGGGGTGGTGTCTGCAGCACATGAGGTGAATTGTAAAGTAGCCATTCCCCAACAACACGAGCAGTGTGCTTAGGGTTATGATCTTGCTGGAAGAAGTACCCACAACTAAGACCGAATTTTGCCACGATGGATGTTAAGTGTCGCTTTAATATACTCAAATATACCATCTTATCTATCCGTTCAGGTATTATATGGCAGTTGGCTACCCTAGCCGCCGACATACACCCGCATACCATTATGGAACCTCCTCTATATTTTGCGGTTGGTTACAGATTTTGACTTTGGAGCTCGGCGTTCTTCTTTCTCCATACACGTCGCTTTCCAGAGCAAATGAATAAACATAATTTGCTCTCGTCCGTAAATAAAAAGCTTTTCCATAATGCTGGTGGCTTCATAACGTACTGTTTGGCGAACGCCAGCCTCTTCTTATGGTTCACCTCACTTATCCAGGGCTTCTTCCGGCTTGTACGCCCCTGTAAACCAGCTCTGAGTAACACACGTCGTACGGTGTCGGTGCTGATGTTCTTCCCAGTGGAGGTTTGTACTTCTGTTCGAAGCACAGGTCCAGACACAAGGGGATTTTTCTGGACGGTACGTATTATGCTTCGCTCTTCGCGTGTTGTCAGCTTCCTCGACCGCCCAGTTCTTGCTCTATTGATTAAGTTGCACTGGTCTTGTATCGTTGAATGATACTTGCGACTGTAGTTCGCGGTATTCCTGTTTTTCAGCAATTACTCTTCACGAATTACCAAGTATGAGGAGTTGGATAATTCGTTGGCGTTCAACAACAGTTCTTTTCCTTATCTTTCCCATCGTACTCAGGGCATGCACTGATGTTGTCTCACCGACACTGTCCGTATCACTCATAACCCATTTCCTAGCTCAACCACACTCATTCCTTATTATTAAAGAGTACTGACATGCAAGAGGTATATTCTGCCGGTATTATAGTACATATATATTGCATATTCACTGTGTATTTGTTTCTGAACGTATCCGAAGCCTTGTAATGCAGTTTTGGTGTTCAGTATATGAAAAGGACACATGGACGAATACTTATGCGAGCGAGCGGTGTATATCGGATGGTCCACCAGCCCCTTGCGATCCATTTTTATGCATCCCTTCACTTTTACTACAAATCTGAAAGACATCGGTCCCTTCCCCTAAACCCGGGTAATATAACGAAATGTGTGTTTACGGGCTAGGAGACAGCGGGAATTGTGAGTGCCACTATTAATTCATTATGGGTACCTCGAATGAACTCGTAAAACGAGTACAGATACGCAGAACACGCACTCTAAAACAGGAGGTGGACGCACAGACCGGGAGCACGGTACTGTATAGGCTGGGAAGTGGGCGCCGTAGGTCAAGTGTCGCAGTAGCTCACATGGCAAGCAGGCGGGCAGATAGCCTATGTGATAGTGGACAGTGCTCGAGGAAGGAGTCGAATTCCACATAACAATTGTTTTTAACATCCAGTTGCTTGAGATGTGGTAAGATTGCATAATAGCTTCCAAGGACTGATTTGTTTATTTGACCCAGAAAAAGACCGTATGTTTCGTTGCATTGGGTATGGTGCTGGGTTGGATGAGGATATGATGATGGTCTGTGGCCAGTTAGCTACGTCGTATATGTTCCAAGCTTCGTAGACCACAGGTAGGGCAAAGTATGCACCACTGGAACGATAACAACATGCGATGGCAGGTAAGTATGTAGCTGCGCGAACTCCCCTCCTTCGAAGCAATTCACAACACAAAGTTCATTCACTACTTCGAGATGTATTCCAGAGACGAATATGTGGACATGTTACTTATCTATGGAGAAGCTAGACAGAATGCATACCAGGCACAACGCCTGTACCAAGAACGCTATCAACCGACGGGCATGACATCTCGGAGTATGGAAAGACGCCTACGGGATACTGCATCCCTGGGAAGGACACGGCCTGTTCGAGATTATCACGTGACGTCTTCTGACAATGAAGAGGTCGTGTTTGACGCTGTCCTGTGTAACCCTTATACTAGCACACGGGCCACTGCACAGGAGACGAACATCAGCCAAGCCTGTCATGCGGATATTGCATACCCACCGGTTTCACCCGTACCATCTGCACTTACACCAAGAGCTCCATGGTCACGATTTCGATGCCCGGGTGGCGTTCTGTCAATGGATCCTACAGCATGTGGACAATGATGCTGGTTTTCTAGCGACTCTCTTATTTACGGACGAAGCATGATTCCACAACACTGGAACCGTTAATCGCCATATTATGCATTATTGGAGTGTGGATAATCCCCATTGGGTGAGTAGCATGGGATTTAATTGACATCAGTTCTCCTCTCACTTCATGCTCTGAGACAGTTTGAAATTCGAAGCAAGGGCGTACAATAGAACTGATGGTGGTCGGCAGTGGATCGTGTTCAGGAGTAGAAATGTCTATTGAAAAGTGTCTATTAATCTCATCAAGTGGTACTCTGATTTAGCAATGTTCACAGGAGGCTTTCCCATATCTAATGAACGGAATTGTCGCCAAGTACTACCAGCGTTTATATTATTTGATAGGTTCTTACCTCAGGTGGCTTCCAAATTGTCCACGTGAGACTGTCAACAGCTCACTCTATTATAGATTCAATTTTTCATTTAAATGTTTGACAAAATTAGTCATCTCAGCAAGAACTGTTATCCGAGGTATTAGTTTTACAAATGAACATATTTTCAAAGGAAACCGAATACAAACGTATTCTTAAAACACTAATACTACATGAAAAGTTACTATCAAAACCATAAATTTAAAATTAGCAGCAATTAATTATTTGAGTAATGAATTGAATGTGTTGCATTAGCCTCTGAAGCGAAGCAACTATCTCAAGCAGTTTTGTTTACATACATAGCTACATACATGCATGTATACATACATACATACATACATACATACATACATACATACAACGAGCGAGTAGACTTCGAAATCCCACTGTCGATAGCCCTGAGGATGCTTTATCATGATTTCCCATTTTCATATCAGGCAACCGGGTGAGTTGGCCGTGCGGTTGGGGGCGCGCAGGTCTGTGCTTGCATCCGGGAGATAGTGGGTTCGAACCCCACTGTCGGCAGCCCTGAAGATGGTTTTCCTTGGTTTGCCATTTTCACACAAGGCTAATGCTGGGGTTGTACATTAATTAAGGCCACAACCGCTTACTTTTTACTCCTAGACCTTTCCTATTCAATCGTCACCATAAGAGCTGTCTGTGACAGTGCAACGTAAACAAATAGTAAAACATACATACAATAATACACTGTTGGCAGAGTCAGTAACTCTGACGGTAGAAGTCCCTTCTGAGCTTAACTCCGGCGGTATTTAAAAATGTTCGAATACGTTAGCATCGCACGTACAGTTTCAGTTTGGACTACCAGGCCGAGCTGAGACAGTTCTACCTGCCCCAGCTCCTCGCCCCGTAAAAACACAACCAACCGCCAGGCTATCACCTTCAGTCCGCCCTGAAATCTGTTTGAGTGGAGATGTGTACACATACTTCGTGAGGAAAATGTAATCTGGATGAATTTCTTGCATATGTAAAGACTGCGTGCGTCTTAGGGAAGAGAGCATGAAAACGACACAGAGTGTGGAGGAAAAAGTGGTTGAGTTATAACTCATGTCCTGTTCACTATCTGCTTCCATGTTCGAACAACCCTCCATTACATCTTCCTGGCCCACGACGAATAATAAATCTGTGCAGTATCAGCACGGTGAGTTAGAGCTCAATGATTTCTTATATTATTTCCTGAAAGCGCTTCTAATGTTAATTGTTACGCGCCCAGTACCGCCAGCCCTCGGAAGCCCACTTCGGTAGTTCCCAGAAGGGATGAGTAAGCCAGGCCAGAACCCTCCTAACTGATCAGACGACGTGGTCAACTTCTTGTATTGTTTTCGCCCAGTTTTTCCGCAGACTTTATGGAACTCTTGAAATGAGAATATTCCCTCTCTAGCCGTACCTCGAAGATTACGGTACTTCGTCACCCGAGATATAAATACAAGGCCGCCGCGAACGAGGAGTTATGTTGGAGCGTGTGGTGAGTGCCCATCAGACATCAGAGTATCGTTGTGTTGGAGTACTGAGTGGAGTATTGTGTGTGTACTGCCGTGGAATGTTGACCGACGTGGAGTCCGTGTGTGGAACAGTTGGTGTGAGTAGAATTGTAGCAGTGTTAATTGTCGTCGTTGTGAAGTGTATTGTAGAGCTCCCACCCACCGGGAAGAGGGGTTTGGTAACTGTTGCTGGTACCGGTGCAATTTAATGCTCCTCACCTAGCCGTTTCGTGAAAAATTTGTATTTAGTTGGGAAAGTTGATAGACTAGTGTGTTATTAGATATTGGTTTAGTTATTAATGTATTTTCAAGATTTATGGTCTGTAAAAAGTGCGGACGTTAGCCACCCATCCAATGGGTGACCACGCCCAATGTTGCTTAACTGTTGACCGGTAAATTTAAATTATTAATGAAAAGTATTAATAAATGCAGCTAAATGGAACTTCGCTTGAGCGTATGGCTGACACAGAATTTAGTGTTTCAGATATGTGGTAGCATTGGCATGGTTACCTATCCAAGTACTGACAACTCCCGAAATTTACCTTTGTTGGGTAATGGGAGTTTATCTGAACTGTTCGCAGAGGCTAACATTTAAGTAAACTGTTGCGTTAACAATTTAATGAGAGCGTGCAGATGTTAATCTGGAAAAAAACAGCATTATTAATCGGCATTTGCGTTGCACCGAGCCTCGTTTCGAGACCAGTGCTTCACCTTGAGTTTAGTGGGCAGTATGACCAGAAGGCGACGGCGGCTTGTAGAAGGAAGTGATGTTTCCATGTTTTCTTGACGGAGGGGGGGATATTGGCTGGTTTGTCCAGGGTCTCAGCTACTCAATCCACAGAGGTGGCCCTGGACGTTGTGGGTTTGGTTGGAAATAAGGGTGAGGAGTAACGTTAGAAGGATGTTGGTTGCTTGGCTGGACTGAAATAAGTTGGAGGTGGGTAGGAGTGGGGGGCGACTTGGTGTTGGCAGTAACGTTTTGGGTACAGAAAGCAGGGGTTGGGTAGTTTTAGGGGCTGTGTTTGATGTGTGTGTGTGAATTGTTTGTATTTGCTGGCTAGTACTGTTGAGTTGTTGCTGTTGTGACCGCTGCTTAGTTGTCAGTGTTAGATAGTTCACAGTGTGGAACAGTCACGTTGACTATGAGTTAATTGAATTGAAGGACTGTGTTAGTCATCGGATTCGTCTGAAGTCAAACCTAGTGAAACAGCAGTCGTGTGCTGCGATAGTCAACAGCCCAATTTTCGAACCTGCCTGCGTGCAACTGCTGTGACAAATGACTGAGCGTACGAAGCGTAGTGAAAATGACAGGAGAGTTCTCAATCAGTATTATCGCGTCCAGATAATAGCAGCGATCCGGCCTACCTACTGTGAGGACGAGCTTAATTTGTAAATAGACAACAATTAGTGGAGTGTGGTTATTCATGGTTGAACATAATTGTGTGTTTGTGTATGTATCTGTACTAACTGGGTCATCCTGAATAAAATAAGATTGGTAAAACATACTTTTTTTACAAGCTGATTTACGTCACACCGACACAGATACGTCTTATGGCGACGATGGGACAGGAAAGGGCTAGGAATAGGAAGGAAGCGGCCGTGGCCTTCATAAGGGTACAGCCTGGTGTGAAAATGGGAAACAACGGAAAACCATCTTCAGGGCTGCTTCGAACCCACTATCTCCCGAATACTGGATACCGGTCGTACTTAAGCGACGGCAGCTATTTATGTTTCTTAACACAGTGTCCTTGATTGCCAGAGTCCACTGTCTTTACTTTCTCAAGCTGTTTCGAGTACTACGTTTTCTCCCTTAAATTGCGATTATGGATCTTTTTATTTCCACAATGAATGGAGATTTCTGAAACCCTCAATAAATTAAAATAAAAAGTTTTTGGACCACTTAGCCATGATTGCAAGGCGGGGGAAAGACGATAATTCACTATCCACATGGAAACTACACTGAGTAAGCATTTGACCTGCCGATCGGCCGTGATTCCCCCATACACGTCCGTTTCGCCTGTCAGGCGTCACGTCCTGCAGTTAGAAGTGACGGAATTCTCGTAATCTTACAGTCCAAACGACTGGCTGGCTGGCCACACCATACAGGTAAGTTTTGCCGTCAGTCTTCAACTGTTCAGTCCAATCAGAAGGCGAAATTGTGCGTGTATTGGGCCTCTAAAAGGACTACACGGGACAAAATTCTGGCGCTTCCGCATCTTCGAAAACCACAAAAGTAGTCAGGTGTAGAAACATTATTATTATTATTATTATTATTATTATTATTATTATTATTATTATTATTATTATTATTATTATTATTATTATTATTATTTCCTACTCCTTGGCTGAATGGACACTATGAGGCCTTCGGTTCAGGGGGTCCCCGGGTTCAATTCCCGACCGGGTCGGGGATTTTAATTTGTGTGATTAATTCTTCTGGCTCGGGGACTGGTTATTTGTGTTTGTCCCAACACTCTCCTCTTCATATTCACACAACACAACACAACACAACACAACACAACACAACACAACACAACACAACACAACACAACACACACTACCAACCACCACAGGAACACGCAATAGTGATTACATCCCTACACATAGGGAAGGGCAGCCGGCCGTAATACAGGGCTAAATCCACATGTGCTACACAGTTCGCACCTGCGACCCTAAAAGGTGTGGGAAAAGCTGTAAAAGATTGTTATTATTCTTATTCTTCTTCTTATTATTATTATTATTAAATCATGAATGAGACACTTGACGGTATTTAAATACAGTTCCATATCGTTGGATTCCAGAATTCCAGTAAAACAAAATTCGGATGATCCTCCTCACCCCCAGCCCTTAAAATCTATAGGAAATCAAGAGATGTTAAATAAATACTATTATTATTTAAATAACACCACAGTAGCCATTTTATAATGAACTCCCGGCAGGGATTTAACAACTCAGTATCAGGCAGTATGCATTCAGTCATAGAGACCATACCGCAGTATTCTATAGAAAGCACCGAAAGGCATCTAGAAAACGGATATGAACATTTTTTATCCTCCTTCGCGGAAGTCTTCGCTAATAAATTAACTTTAGAGGAACACAAACGATGGAGAAGAATCTGTGGAAGTGTAAGAATGCTCGGTATCGCATGCTGCAGACAGATGCGCCGTCACCACGATATTTAAGGAGTTCTCTTGGAGTTAGGAATGCAGCCATCATTAGGGCGCTTTGTGGACAACCTTAACAACGGCGTTACTTCTATCTTATTATCTATAAACCTTTCAACTGCCGACATTACCTCGTAACAATCCTACCATAATGTCGAAGAGATCACTCTTGATTACCCAGCAGTGGTACCAAACAAGAAACTAGACGTCGCTATGATCCTGCCAACATTTCGCTGAAAAGGTAAAGTTACATGAGTATTCAAGAAAATAATAAATAAATAAATAAATCTTAGACCCTGTGAAAACAACAGAAGTATGGAAGTTAAAATGTAATGATGAAATATACAGGAACATAGAAAACATAACAGAAACCACAAGAAAAAGGAGATTAAAACTTTTTGGACATATTTACAGAATAGATGATTCCAGATTAATAAAAAGGATTTTCAAGTATCTTTGGAACAAAAAGGCAACAACTAGCTCGATTCAAGAAGTAAAGAAAGATTTAGAAAGAAATAATATAAGAGAAGAATAAACTATGGACAGAGAGATTTTTAGAAAGAGGGTAGTAAGTATGGAAGGATTCCAAGGAAGATTGAACAAGAAACCTGATGCGAAGTGGTCCGAGGACAGAAAGAAACAGCATAGTGAAAGTATGAAAGAATATTGGAAGGAACGGAAGAGAAAACGACGAAGTATGAAGAACTGAATTGAAATTGGCACGTGGTCTTTAGCAGGCCTCATCGGAAAGAAGAATAAATAAATAAATAAATAAATAAATAAATAAATAAATAAATAAATAAATAAATAAATAAATAAATAAATAAATATGTCCTTTACGAAGAGATATAAATTTAGAGGAGAGAGTGAATTTTAAACGCGGATGTGAGGATATCTGTTGTTGTCGGTGGGCGACATGACAAAGTGACGTTGTCACTGGCTTCTTGCCAAGGTGGCCGAGATTCGAATCACGACCAATGAATGTGGGGATTTTTGAAATGAAAAGTCACCTCTCTGAGGTTTGGATTCCAAGTAAAAATGAAGCATCCTGGCTACGAACGTGATATCAAAAGGGAGAATCCGTGATTGTGATTATGATTATACTATCAAGAGTCTCGTAAAAATTTTCCTCCATATAGAGTTGGCGTCAGAAAAGGCATCCGGCCGAAAACAGGGCGAAATCCACATGTGCGACGCAGTTCGCACCCGCGACCCCAGAGGTATGGAAAAAGCGGTAGGAAAAGAAGAAGAAGAAGTCTCGTAAAACTTCCCTTGATGTTATTGTTGTCATCATCATTCCAAATAAGTTACAAATCGTTCACAAATTGTCAGAGTAAATTATAAACGTAGATGTGAGGATATCGTCAGCATTATACATAACAATAATAATAATAATAATAATAATAATAATAGTAGACTAATAATAATAATAATAATAATATTGGTTTTTACGTCCCAATAACTACTCTGAAGGTTTTCGGAGAAACCGAGGTGCCGGAATTTTGTCCTATAGGAGTTCTTTTACGAGCCAGTAAATATACCTTCACGAAGCTGAAGTATATGAGCACCTTCAAATACCACCGGACTGACCTAGGATAGAACCTGCCAAGTTGGAGTTTTAGAAGGCCTGCGTCTCAACCGTCTGAGCTACTCACCCCGGCATCAGCATTATGAAGTTATATGGCTGATGAGAGGCATTGTTACACACTTTTACTAAGGCGGCCGCAGTATGCAAGCGACCAGTACACCGGAGATTTTTGAAATGAAGTCAATTCCCTGTGGGTCGAATTCTACGTAAAACTGGACATCCCGCGGTTGTGATCACGATATCAACAGCCTCGTAAAACTACAAGCTTGCTTGAATTTATTGTCCTTTTTGTTACTGTTGACTTTACTGTAAAATTATTCATAAATTATTGATAGCAAACATAGAAGAGGATAACTAAAGCTTTGTCACTGTGTGATGTTTGGGACATCACTGAATGTTTTTAATTATAGAACTATATATTTAATTGATAAGATGTATATATTTAATCACTGATAGGTCATTTTAAAATTATATATATATAGGGTTTTTATCATCCATTTCAATCATCATTTCATTTCTTTGTATCGCGGCTATAACGTATTCTGAACGAACAAATTATTGGGTAAAGTATTTCAACATCACGCATACTTATAACTTGCAGTAAATTTTCCAATAGCCGTTGTGAGGTGACTAGAGTCAGCAGGCTAATTTCAGCCCAATTCCAGGAAAAGTACGTCATCGAGGTTACGAGAGACCTTACCCTCTCCACCTCATGATGAGACAGTTGATACATTATTAACACCCACTTTTCAAACTCAGCTTGGGGACGCTTTATTTCAGCGGGAAAGTTCAGCCTATGTGAATGAACGTAATGAAGCAACGTGATGGATGCACAGCAATACATGGGAGAAGGGATGGGACCTCGAATCTTACTGGACCATGTGATATGGCTGATGGAAGGAGACTTTTGAACCGATATATACCACCGACAAGGGCTGGAGAGGACACTAACATTCTCATTCAGATTCGGAGATTCGGACATTCTGATTCTGATTCTCACGCTTGGAAGATACTCTTACTACGATTCTACGTCTACACATCGGAGAAGATTTTAACTTAGTTCACTTCGCATCTGAGTATATTCTACTCAAAAGTTACTCTCATTGGGACTTGTTATCTCAATGACGAAAGGTAGTCAACGGGAGACCGGTTCTGACTGGTATAGGGGAGGAGAGCTTTTATTATGAATTTAGCTACGCTACTGTTCCGTAATACGGAAGAATACGAAGGTATTCTCTCCATGAACATAACCCATGGTGGTTTTGCACTTAAAATTAGGACTCATTACGACTTTATGTAAGGAGTACAATAGGAAGTGTTAAAGACAGGGAATGTGGATGTAGGACTGGAATCCAACAACAGATGAGGCAGCCTGCACGAGAGATCCACCCATCTTCAGCTTCAAGACAACAGAGTCTACATTTGGTGAGCTTATGGCATAAGTTACTGCAAGTCTTCGCGCAACAGTTCATTTTCTTAGAGTTAATTTCATTCACTTTTTATTTTGCTTCAGTAAGTTCAGATTTCGTTAATACGCCGTTACGTCACGCTTTTCATCTTAATAAATAGCTATTTTAATTTGTATTTTATGAAATGATTATTAATGATCCTCAAATTCCAAGTTAGTGTACTTAATGATTTGTGTTCCGTTCACCCCACCCCTGGGAGTTTTTTGAGTCTCATTACGTATTTTTATTTATTATTATTATTATTATTATTATTATTATTATTATTATTATTAATTATCTACTTTTGTTTTCAAGCCATAAGCTTGAAGACTGGCGCCCTTGGGATACTGTTTCTGGAGAAACCATGACATATCATTTATTTATTTTAATATTAAAGTGACCCGCCACGTTATAAATTTGTCAT
This sequence comes from Anabrus simplex, assembly GCF_040414725.1. Classification (NCBI taxonomy): domain Eukaryota; kingdom Metazoa; phylum Arthropoda; class Insecta; order Orthoptera; family Tettigoniidae; genus Anabrus; species Anabrus simplex. The sequence continues at coordinate 415,193,446 of NC_090265.1, read as the reverse complement.
ACATCTGTGGGCCAAGTGGGTACGTCACAACTGAACAATGTTTACGTTTTTAAAACGGGCTCACATATTTACTTTGCTCAAGACAAACAACAGTTATTGTTACCAGCTTGTAAACGTAACTTCAGTCATAGGCTTAGAGGTACAATGATTCTGAAGTGTTTTCTTTCTTGTTTATAGATCGCTATGAGGAGAGATGGAATTTGAATCTGTGATACAATACATACATTAAATAAATAAATAAATAAATAAATAAATACATTACACACATACTTCTCCACTGTAGAACTTACGGCTTCCAGCATTAAGTCTGCAAGTCTATGTGAATTAACCTTGTGTCTCCACAATCCTGTATTTGCTGTGAAGCATATTTTAGATCCACAACTCACACCATTAAAAAACTGAGTCTAACCATCGTCGCCTTCATCTCCCTCCACTTCGCTTACCCTCGATAGTCATTATTCTCCTAGGTAACCTATCATCAACCATTCGCTTAACATGGCCCCATCACCGAAGCCAGTTTATAAGTACAGCTTCATCCATCGAGTTTATTCCCAAATTAGCCTTTATCTCCTCATTTCGGGTACCCTCCTGCCTTTGTCCCCTTTGTACCACCAACCATTCTCGCTACATTCATGTGTGTTACTTCTAACTTGGTCTATACTGAGTGCATCCAGATTTCATTCCTTACAACAAAGTCGATCTAAAAACAGACCGATATAAGGATAGCTTCGTCCGAGAAAATAAATAAAAAATACGTAAATAACGATAAAATGTAGGTCACTGGAGGGCGAGCACAGAATCAATAGTCAGACCATACATCAACGTTATGAACGCCTACCCATTCTCTAGAGTAATTTCCAGTGGAACGTTTTCAAAAGAGCCCCTTCGATCACAAGTTAATTACAGAGCTAACCACTTCTAAGTGGACAGTCCCTCATTTCTAATTAGACCTGTACCGGCCTCGCCATTCTCACCGCCATTTAACTCTTCTTACTACTCCCGAATTTCTCCACAACTTATTCTCCTAGAGCAGGCATGCACCTAGCTTCTCTTTATAGCATACCACCATAATTACTATATTTCTATACCCGAGTGTGGAGCACAGTACGATGGAGACCGAGTACTCTGTTAATATAATATGGAAATAGTTTATACATCGTTATATCACAACAGGGAGGCGGGACGTTTGACTTTATTTCTGAAGATAAAATAATTTGTTTGAATACGGTACATGACTTTGATAGTTCATATCAGTCCTCTGCACTGAGGAATGCTGCGATACGCGAGAAAAAGAGAATGAAACTGAAACTAATATCTAATTTATTTCGTCTTATATCCCCTGAAAAAGCATAGGGGAGAAATAATAATAATAATAATAATAATAATAATAATAATAATAATAATAATAATAATAATAATAATAATAATAATAATACATTTCCTGATCACAACAGGCCCTGTTGTCACACAATTGCACACAGGACCGAAAGTCAAACTTGCCAAAGCCCATTATTCCTTTCTTTTATCCGTTTGCTCTCCAGGGGTTGGTTCCTCCCTCGGACTCAGCGAAGGATCTCACCTCTACTGCCTCAAGGGCAGTGTACTGGAGCGTGAGACTTTGGGTCGTGGATACAACTGGGGAGGAGGACAAGTATCTCACCCAGGTGGCCTCACCTGCTATCTGAACAGGGGCCTTGTTGGGGGATGGGAAGATTGGAAGGGATAGACAAGGAATGGGGAAGGAAGCAGCCGTGGCCTTAAGTTAGGGACCATCCTGGCGTTTGTCTGGAGGGGATGTGGTAAACCACGGAAAACTACTTCGAGGATCGCTGAGGAGGGAATCTAACCTCCCTGCACTCATTTGGCCTCCCGAGTCTGAGAGGACCCCATTCTAGCCCTTGTACCACTTTTCAAATTTCGTGGCAGAGCTGGGAATCGAACCCAGGCATCCGAGGGTGGCAGCTAATCATACTAACTACCACACCACAGAGGCGGTCGCCAATGTCCTTAAGATATTAAAAAACAAGAATAGTCTTCACGTCCGTTCGGCGAGGATTGGCCTACTAATCTCCAAGCCTCGAACTCTGCACCCTAACCCTATTGCTCTCTACTACTTAAAATTAAATCTCTTTATCTGTTAGTTGCTTACTTTTAACTCTCTTCCATGACTTATACAGAACGAGTGATAGACGCATTAAATAAGCAATCTAATGAACCCCCAGCAGACAATGGGGCGAGAAATATCTTCACATTTTAATGGCTCTGCTCTTAAAAAGAATTCCGACGGTAATTCATGCAAATGTCTTATTTATCCTTAGCAGTCTCTCTTCTTTTATTCAAAAGTTATGTATAAGGAATAAAACTATGGAAAACACCACGATGAGAATAATTCATGGTTGATTATCTACTTTAGTGAAGCACTGTTCCCCATCGAGATAACCACATCTCAGCTTGGCGTTCCGTCACATCCACGCGCTCACACAAAAAAGTGTAATCACCTTTCTTAGTGTAGAAAAGGGTTCTATTAATTTTAGAGCCTGCTGCATATATTCATGAGGGCGCGGCGTCCTGGAGGGAGGATGACCGCTTAATAAGCGCGATGACTGCCCAACCAAGATGGTGACATACCTACAGTAAGCACCAAGCAGTACGAAGAAGAATAGCAGGTGACCAGGGACGTTCGTTTAAACGCTGCACTATTGTGATTCAATGAAGAGGAAGGGGCAGTATATTCAGGTTAATAAAACAACACCCTTCGAGTAAAGTAAGATTGGTATAAGGCGGGTGAAGTGCATTATTAAAATTATGTTGAATTGTCACCTAAACCATGCGTGCTAATATAGTTCGGACATTTGAAGCACTAACCACTGACTCGTTTTGTATTATTTTGTATTATAAGTGAAACGTGTTTGCAGTGGGTTGCTTTTGCTTCACGTTCGTAGGTTTAACCTTAAGTTGCTCTACACGCAACCCTCGGGTGGTGCAAAGAAAGCAATAATTATGGCTACTGGAGATATATTTTAAAGATCTCCCAGCAAATACAAGCAAATTATGCAGAGTAATTCAACCAACAGCTATTTAAAAGGCCAATGACTCGAAAGCTTGGTCATAGTATTAAAATGTCATCTGAATACTGAAAGCATCAGTCAGAGAAAAAATGACCTCTTATTAAAATTGCTCCGTGATAATGAGAATGATTTGGCACTCAATCAAGAAACGAATGTAGCAACAGAGGATGAACTCCTCAGGAGAGGGAGAATTCACGGCTGTAGTAGGTTATTGCTGTAACCTTTGCCAATATATATATGGAAATGCCACACATGCCTACAACAATACGGAGCAGGTAGAATTCATCTCATCTCGTACAGAGAATTGTGTCCATAATGTAACAAATTGATTTTAAAATGTAACAGTTTTAAATATCTATAAGCCTACAGCCGTTTTATAGCCTAACTTAGCTCTCCCAGGTGGAGGTCGTCTAGTTCTTGTGCAGGAGATTTCAATAGGCATCACGAAAGTTGTAAATATGCAAGGAATGATCTTATAGAATGGTCATACGACTGAAATTTACACCTTGTTTTCGGAATAAAAGACAAAGGAATATTTCTATCTGCTGCTTGGTAGTGTGAGTTCAACCTAGACCTTTGTTTTGTCACCTGTAATTCTACAGACCGACCAGTACTTATTATGAAAATAGTTGTGGCTGATTTCCCAAATACTGAACGTAAACCATTTTTCTTTAGAGTGGCATCTCTGGCCCTTTAAACTAACCTTCTCCTGGGCCTCGTTGGAACGTAAGAAAAGCAATCTGGTTGATTTTCTCAGAAGATCTGGATAAATGTATCTGATGGTTTCCTGCAAACAGCAATAACCATCACAGATTTGTTCGGCTTGTGAAATCTGTAGCCAAGAAATGCATACCAGGAGGTTAGAGCAAAGACTATATTCCTGGGTGAAGTCAACAGAGTGACACTTTGAATAATGAATTCCTTAAAACGCGTGCACTTGCGACTATGTAGGTCTCTCAAAGATCTGTCGAATTCTGACCTGGTCTCGTATTTTATCAGCAACAACAGTCTCTTCTTGTTCCAGAACCATATCATCTACATCTTTACCTTGATACAACTGTTGGATATGATCCTGCCCATCTTTATGCCTTGTCTTCTTTCTCCAGAAGTAGTTTTCCATATGTGCTCTTAATATTCATATACCCAGTTTTCCTTTCTCCAAAGGTTTCCTTGATTTTCCTGTATGCAGCATCTGCTTCTCCTAAGACCATACAACTTCCAACATCCTTGCACTTCTCTTTCAGCCATTCATCCTTATCTGTCCTGCATTTTCTATCCACTTCATTATTTATTCGTCTGTCTTCCTTTCTGCCCTCAAAAAACAATACTTACGTAAAACCCGCACAATTAAATGTCACAACAGTGCCTTTGTCTGAAACTTTTTGACAGAGAGAAACTACCTCCGCTCTGGATGCAAAAGTCACCGGATTGGTAGAATAACTGTTCATAGGCATCCAAGGTCGTTCTTGCCGCTAGAGCTATGCTCTTCCGTTTGCCTTTCATGTTAGAGGTTAGCGCTATTAATGCAAACCAATGGATTTATTATCTCCCTAACTAAAAATATTTATTGTTCACAACAAAACAACAGAGGAAGAGGTGGTGGTGGTTATTGTTTCAAGAGGAAGTGCAATTAGGCAACCATCCTCTATATATAATCAGAAAGAGAAATGGAAGGGATCCGACACCTCGAAAAATGAAGGTATCGGCGAAAGGAAGACAGGGGCCACGAAGGGCGTGAAAATGAAAGACAGCTTAAGCCTCGCAACCTTATACCGTCGGGGTCGGAAAAGAACAAGTGTTGACCAAGGGAGGTCGGATAGGATAGATGAAAGTGAGGTGTCTGGCACAAGTAGTACAGAGGGAGAGACACCTTATTTCAGACTGATAATTCCAAATTATCCAGACTCACCAGGTTAGTGACGTATTTTAGTAATGAAGCCCCACGAGAACTTACCTGTAAAGAAAAGAAACAACAATATGAAGCATATTACTGTACATATTGATGTATACAGGTGCAAGAGGGGAGCAAGATTTAAACCATTCAGTTCTAAGACGACATTTATAGAATATATTGGGAACATTTACATGAGATGCACGTATAGTCTACGTATAGCCAGTCGCAACTAATCAGTTCATTTCCTTCTATATAAAAGGAATCTTTGTAGCTGTTAATAAGCTAATTCCATCACACAAGATATCACAATTCATTGTATAAACTCAGTTAAACACACGATTAATACTCAAATATCATGTTCATATGAGACAAGTAATATAATGCTGTAAGATGTTACTGACGTTACTAAGGGTACGGAATATATAGAAGCCATCACTTGTGTATATACAGTACATACATACATACATACATACATACATACATACATACATACATACATACATACATACATACATACATACATACATACATACATACAAACTGACAGACTACTAGGCATTAGTCTTCTATGCTCAAGGTTGAAGGATCGAATCCCTCAGCAAGTCAACTGATATTTAATAGTATGTAAATGTATGATCCTCGAGTCAGTAGTTTTCCCGGCACGTTAAAGGGAACATTTCTGGGACTCTGGTATATCTTAATATCAATAGTAACTGAACTGATCTCCACCATTATTAGTCTATTATTATTATTATTATTATTATTGAGGGGCGCGAAAAAGTCCGTTCGGCACTCCATACCGTACGATGGCGCCATTTAAATATCTCTGGTGACACATTTAGTGTTTACCCGACAAAATTCATTAAAGCTCGGCCATAGACGCCCAAGAGGGATTCAGTTTACTCTGCCGTCTAGTAGGCCTAGAGTAAAACGGAACGTCGAAATTGACGAGTAGACAGACAGATGGCAAGCCTCCGTGGCTCAAGCGGCAGCGCGCCGGCCTCTCACCGCTGAGTACCGTGGTTCAAATCCCGGTCACTCCATGTGAAATTTGTGCTCGACAAAGCGGAGGCGAGACAGGTTTTTCTCCGGGTACTCCGGTCTTCCCTGTCATCTTTCATTCCAGCAACACTCTCCAATATCGTTTCATTTCATCTGTCATTCATTAATCATTGCCCCAGAGGAGTGCGACAGGCTTCGGCAGCCGGCACAATTCCTATCCTCGTCGCTAGATGGGGCTTCATTCATTCCATTCCTGACCCAGTCGAATGACTAGAAACAGGCTGTGGATTTTCATTTTTCACAGACAGATGGCGTCCAATTAAAATCTGGAGCCATACGATTATTATTATTATTATTATTATTATTATTATTATCATCATCATCATCCGGCTCCTTGGCTGAATGGTCAGCGTACTGGTACAACAAACTACGTTACTAACCACAACAGAAACATCATACAGTAGCAAATACATCCCTCCACATGGGGCTGGCGTCAGGAAGGACATCCGAACGTAAAACTGGGACAAATCCACATTCAGTGCCAACCCCGATAAATTGAAATTAAGGCCACGAATAAGTAATGGTGATGATGACTGGTAGAATCATAATATTGTTATATTACTTCTTTTATTACCATAAACTAAACAATAACCAAGGTGTACATTTTAGCCTTACCGACTATTGTTCAGAGGGTTCCGGGTTCGAATCGAGAACCTAGCCAAGATAATGTATCAAATAGAATGGACCAGTACATACAGACCGACCGTTACGGAGATATTTGGAAGCTACGTGGCATAAGAAGTTTTTTTTCTTTTCTATAAAAGGAAAGTTCATCATTTTGACGGCTTTGCTCAGTTGACGACGGATTCGTCAGTGACAGATGCAGACTTTCTATCCCTGAATCCACCCTATAAAGTTTGTTGTTGTTTTTGCTAGTGGTTTAACGTAGATGGTTGGCAGTGGCCTTAATTAAGGCACAGCCCAAGTAGTTATCAGATGTGAAATTGGGAAATCACGGAACTCCATCTTCAGGGCTACCGATGGTGGAATTCAAACTCGGCATCTCCCGAATGCAAGCTCATAGTTACACGACTTGTACCGCGCGGCTCTGTCTATGAAGTCTGAGAATATTCCGTGTGCCGAATGACACATAATTTAAAGTCTCTCTCTCTCTTTCTCTCTAAACTCACACGTGCAATAATGAACGACGAACATCAATGGTGACAGCTCCATCAGTCTAAGTGACCCAAACCCTACAACATAAGTAACCAAATAATGAGCAGAAAGAAAATAAGTATGAAGTCAGTTAACTTTGAATTATGAGCAGGAAGTGGGTGCTGTGCAAGAAGCTAGTCCCTTCCGCAGCATGTCAGACACCTGCCGTGCGTTATCTTACAAACATGCTAGGATCCCACGTGGTTTAACTTAACAGTAATTGCCTCCCAAACGTGGAGATATTTATTATCATAAAATTGTAATTTGAAAGTAAAAACTGGTGAAAAGACTCCACACAAGATTCAGCGAGAGGGTTCATTTCGTAAGAGGTCCCTAGAATCACAGTCAATGTTCCTTTTCTGCTTCAGGACACAACTGCTGGTGAGAATATGGTTGCAGTATGTTTGCTGTCGTTTATTCCAAATAATAATAATAATAATAATAATAATAATAATAATAATAATAATAATAATAATAATAATAATAATAATAATAATAATAATAATCCATAAAAAGTATTATATATATAGCCCTATTCGTACTTTCCGGATCATATACATGAACGATCTACGAGCTATATTATAAAGCCTCGGCGAATCGACATCGGAAGTCAAAAGCAAGAGCCCAGACAAAGAACGTGGTAAATCTCGTTTTTATTAACGTTATTGATTTACGTTCCACTAACTACCTTTTTACGCTTTTTAGAGATGCCAAGGTGCCGGAATTATGGCCCGCAGGAGTTATTCTGCGTTCAGGTCTACAATGGGAAGAATCGTTGTCTTCTATAGTATTATGTCGTACTCCTCGAAGGTTTGCATAATTCACATTTATAGTTTGAGAATGAGGTCTACTCGGAAGAAGTTAAATTAATTTTGCCCACCATGAAATTATTCGCAGATGTGTACTCTTTGAAGTATTCTACGCCAAGACCCTATCATGATAAGCATGGTCATTTTTCATCAGACTATTGCCGAAGATGCTGCAGCAGTTTCCCTGCGCTTGTGAACGTTTCGTCCATAGCTATAATCGCTTCTACCTCTATTTAACTACATTTACATCCCCACTAACAAAACATTGTTGAAATAAAACTAATATTTTTGTACTTTCTTCTCCCAGGATTCTTCAATTGTTAGCACCAGACTTGAAGGAGAGATGGTGAATACCGCAGGTAAATATCATTTCCTGAATAGGAGTATTTGAGGATAATGCCCATTTCCCAAGTAAGTCGAACACACTAGTAGAACGATGACCGCTCTGGCAATGCGGCACTGCGTCCGTCTCTACAGAACCGAGAAGGACTACAAGTTCGTATCTTGAAGGCGCTACTTTCTGATCCACTGATATTTAGAATGGATTTCTTTATGGGCTGTGTTAACTGGTCCACGGAACATACGTTGCAAAAGCCGCAGAAAATATAATATTTTCCGCGTATTTTTTCACAGAAATGCGTTTTCTTGTACGCTTTGCACGAAACGACTCTCGCAAAATGTGGCCTACATTCTCATTAGGCGTGTGCGTCTCGCGTCCCTTAGAGAAGAATTCTGGTTGTTGAATGATACCACATGCATTTATTGTCAAGTACGTAATTTCTCAGGGCCATACGGCTGTGCATCTGGGAATAATCGCAATGGATGAATTAGCCTACTCTTGTACAGAACTACGAAATATTTTTATTTTAAACACTCGGATTGTAGAAACCAGCAATGGAGAATCGATAGAAGCAATAAATAATCAATTAAATAATTTTCTGTAAAATAAAATAAAGAATCAATTAAATAATTTTCTGTAACACAAGTTTTCAATCCTGACATCCTACCACGTAGAGACTCTTCGGAGTACAGACAGTACACAATAGTTTCTTACGTACAGAAAAGGGGCACGACGTTACCATTACGGAGGCCTACATGTATATGTTGCTTAAACAATGCACTAAATTATCCAATAACGTAACATTTTACAACGTCTACGTGCCTTAGAGGTGTACCTAAAAAGAGAGGAATGGGAGGACACGAATTTATGTTTTAACTTTTTTAAATCGTTACATAACACACACAATTTTGGCTTGCCAAGACGACCGGTGTTTCTCGTTCAGACAGCTCCTCAGTTGGTCTCATGAGACTTACAGAAGTACAATCCGTGGACTGCCCAGGAATCGAACCCGAATCTTGCGGGTAAGAGGCTGGAACGTAACCCCTATACTACGAGGCTCAATCTTTTTAACTTTCCTGACCATTAAAATTCATAATGAAACTTTGAGATTATGGTCGTGTAATAATAAATAAATACTGTATACTGTGGGTAAAAAGTGAGCCTCCGTGGTTCAGGCGGCAGCGCGCAGGCCTCTCACCGCTGAGTTCCGTGGTTCAAATTCCGGTCACTCCATGTGAGATTTGTGCTGGACAAAGCGGAGGCGGGACAGGTTTTTCTCCGGGTACTCCGGTTTTCCCTGTCATACTTCATTACAGCAACACTTTCCAATATCATTTCGTTTCGTCTGTCATTCATTAATCATTGCCCCAGACGAGTGCGACAAGCTTCGGCAGCAGGCACAATTCCTATCCTCGCCGCGAGATGGGAGCTTCATTCATTCCATTCCTGACCCGGTCACTGAGTGGAAAACCGGTTGTAGGTTTTAATGAATTATCCATAAGAAGCACACGACTTCCGTTACTATTTATTTTACTTTATCGTCTTTACTCAGTGCTTGCAAGGTAAAAAAAGAACAACATGAGTATTTATTAAAAAAATGAAAGTAGTATTGTTCACAATTCCATGACGTAGGTAATGCTATTATTCTGGACATATTTCGAGGATGGGAGTTAGTTCACTTTCACTACATACTCCACGCCTAAATAACCACAATAAATCAAAAAATCTTAGGGGGAAATGAACTGTTCGGTAGATCTAATTCTTCGCAAAAGATAGTCAGATGCTACGGGTACAGGGGTTACTGGTGAGCAATCTGTGCGTCGAAATATGAAGGCTGGTTTCATGCGATCGATGTGATCTTTTCATCCTTTCCATTGACCTCAACCTCACTGTGCTTCTTCACAAACGTTAACCGATATCGGAATCCTCTTCAAGGTGGTAAGGGGCCAATGATGTTCACACTGATGTGCGCGAATTGTTCTTCAGGTACAGAAAAATCTGCTAGAGCTAACTGCGTGTGCCTGTTCACCTTACATTTTCGGTATTTCAAACCTGTTCGACCCCATATCTAGCAATCTTTGCTTACGTTTGGCCCAACAGATCTTTCTGACCAGCTTTGTCGTCTTCCAGATTCTAGGGTATGTTAAGTCATTAATTTCTAAAAATGCCATCTAGTGGAAGTCTAGGTGTATGTAAGGACGAATGCGAACAGCTGATATGTCGCAGTAGATAAGTTTAGTGGAATTAGGCATGTGAAGCTTTTACATCTCCAACGAATTACTTTTCTTAAGAACTTATAAATGATCACCTTCCTGTTCATATGCCATGGCATGACAGTGGAGATGTATAGGTGAATCGACGGTGCTTATAAGTGACAGTGCATCTGCAACCACGCTCTTGGCTCCATAGGTGTGCCTGACTGTGCAATATACCGCAATTTCCGGGCTCGCCTGGGAGATACCTTGTTTAAGACTTGCTGGAATTATAGACCAATGATTTGTGACTGTAAAGATTTAAAATTCTGCCCTTCTAATAAATATCCGACTGTGCTGGAATATGTATGCTTTCTTGTTCCTGTAGATCTGTTTATGTTGGCAAAAATAAGTAGGAGAGTAACTACGAGCGTTAGTAAGCATCGCAGGCACTTACGTCCTTGCCAGCCAGAGAAGTCAGCTGCGGCGGGGCATGCCATACATAATGACCATAAAATAAATTTTTGATGCAATATCTGTCATTTGTAATAACAAACATTTTACACCTAGAATCATTCGTGAGGCGATAGAAATTGCTGAACACCCGAATAATTTTAATTAAGAGGATCGCTATATACTGAGCAGAACGTGGCTACCCTCGTTGTTAAGTCTTAACATATTTCTCCTTGACTCTGGCGGCCCTGGAAGGAACTACATTTCTAATAGGGTCTTCCTATCTTGTGTTCACTTACTATGGAGTAACAATTGCCACTACCGGTTTTCATTCTACATTGTCATTGCTCTGAAGAAGGTTTTGGTTATAAGATTGAAACGCGTCAGCATTTGATAATTATAACACGACCTAACGTTCCCAAAACAATATTATGTCAATATCCGAAGTATTTAATTGAGCTGTAGGTGGTCTGAAGTTCACGATCATAGGCACTGTATTTGTGTCTTCGTTAAGCTCCTGGAGAAGAAATGTTAGGGCTATTCACGACATTTATTTCTTGCTGGAGTCCTGTCCAATCACACTGTCTGAAACGCCAGTGACCAGAGGTAGGGCAGCTTGGTGTCACTTGTAACAAGCCAGTAGTGTCGTGCTGCAAAAGGTCTCTTCGACTGCAGTAAATGCGCTTCATTTCTCCTGGTGCCGTACTCCTTGTGTTCTGTTAACATGTTGGTTAGCAGTTGCTGTAGTTTTGTACAATTTGGAATGAACCTGTGGTAAAAAAATTAAGCATGCCAAGGCAACGCCGTAATGAAGTGCCTGATTGAAGCTCGGGGAAGTTCCTGATGGCTTCTAATTTTAATGGGAGCAGTTCCAAACCAACTTGATTGATCAAGTAATCCAATAACTGCATTTCTACTACACCAAAATTGCGCTTAGCGACATGAACACAGAGACCATAATCATCCAGTCTCTCAAAACCAGTGTGAAGATGGCGCTAATATGTATTTTCGTTAAGTAAAACAACTAGTAAGTCATCCAAGTAACAGAAAACGCAGTCGAGTCTCAAAAACACAGTGTTCATAAACCTTTGAAATTTTTCAGCAGCACCTTTCATACAAATGCCATGCGTGGAGATACAAATAGCCCAAATGGAGTGGGAAGGGCAGTGTTAGGGATGTCGGCTTCGTGCACAGGTATCTGTTGGTAAACGCGGGTCAACTCAATGGATGAAAAACTCTTGGCTCCTGATAATACATGGCTGCAATCAATGCGCTTAAACGTGCACTATGGGCACAAACTTCATAGATTGCATGCAATTAATTAAAAATACCAGAGAAATAATTAAGATACATGTACAGTATATAATAAGGTACAATTCAAGTGTGAATTTAACATGAGTCATTGTGACTTTTTATAAATTAGCCGAAAGGCTTGAATGTTTTAAACAATTTGTAAGTTCTCTCAGGTTTAGCCGCACAAGAACTCCCTCACCGCTGCTTTAGATTGTGCGTGTTCAGAACACGTTGGGGTCACCGGTGTGGATAAAAAGAATTAATTATCAACAAGAAGCACACGAGTTCCATGAATATTTGTCTTACTTTCTCTTCTTTAATCAAAACTTAGAAGGTAAAACTTACTCTGTACAGCTTTGGAGGTTAGGAGTTAGTTCACTTCCACTACAATGCCATCGTTATTCAACTCTGTTACCACATTCGTCATCAGGACTTATTAACAATCAAGTGGTCATAGCGTATTGACCTCCATACATAGCCGTCATCTTTGTTGAGAACATTCAACAGTGATACGGCTAAAAACTACGCACATCATGGATTTCCTACGTCGTTACATCATTTCTTCTCCTTCTTCGACACTGGGGGCCATGGAACAATATATATTATTTTTATGACCTTTCTATCTTGAGTCATACTAGGCCTACCTATGGAGTTTAACACATCATGATCACTTCATTGTTATTAGACTTGATGGCACTGGCAACAGATATGAAAAGCTTGTCAGTATACATTTTTATTTTTTAATACACGAGCTATTAGTTCTAAAGTATCTTTATGAATGCATTATAGCGTAGGTAGGCCTACTACTATTTTCTTCACCTCAAACTCTATAAATTTTCCAATTCATTGAGTCAGACGGTGAACTATTCCCTCCCCTTCTTTGAAAATTAAGTTCTTTATGCCAAAAATGGCACTAAAGTCATTTTCTCTCCAACGACGAATTCCTTCTCTAGGATGAGAGGAAATTCGGTGTGCATATGGATGCAACCGTATGATGTTCACCGGCATATGCACTCCAATTAATTGTTGTGATTAGTATTGTCCTTGCGATAAATACAATGTGAACTACAGAACGCTTGAAAGCCGATTCTGAATATCTAAAATGTAAATATTATATCTTTAATGTTCTCTCTCATGCATTTCGCTTACCTCAGACAAAAAGATTAATTTCTATGAATCCATTACATCAGAGGAAAACTACAACTAGCTATCCCCCTTAAAGGATTAACGTACGATACTGGATGTATCGTGTGTGAAGCCATCTACAGTGCCTGGAGTCTACGCAACCCTCATTAACCGAGACTGGGGTGATGAGATCCCCTAGCTAAGGCGTGGCAGTACAGTTGGCGGGTGACATGCAGACCCCGCCATAAAATAAACGGATATTCCCGAACTGGTTATAAAAATTAGACATGCATTTATGCTATTAATATGCCCGTCAAGTTTTGTCAAACCCCCTGTAGCTAGGAATACATTAGTGTGGACAGGTGGCGCACTTGCAGACAGGTGGAATGAAATGACGATCAAATGCAGGAAACACGCGCTTATGTGTTAATAAAAAGCTACTCCATTAGGCGACGGGCACGCGCGGTCCACGCCCGTCCCGTCTACCACCTGCTGCCCACTTCACTGATCGAAAATATAGGCAATTTCATATCTGGCAAAGTCTCTTTCGATGTTAACAAACGTCGCTTTGTACTCTCTGACAAGCACTTGAAGCAGTAACGGCTCTCCCATATACAACAACCATTCAATATTTTATCACAAATAGTGAGAATCGATATCACGGGTAGTGAACGTCCTCTATTTACAAAGTGTGTTAACTATTTCAATTCTTTCACACTGTTCTGCTCAAATACAGGTAAACATTCCTCCGTAGCTCACTTTCAGTGTAATTGAAATCGAAAATTGACTTCTTTGCCCCTGCGGGTAGGGGTGGTAGAATACATCCACGTATCCCTCTGCCTGTCGCAAAAGGTAACTAAAAGAGCAACCAGGGGTTTCACATTGGGAGTGTGGGTTGGCTCCTTGCCTTCATCTTTAATATCCGCCCGACCTCTCTTGGTCAACTATTGTTTTTTTCCTACATGGACTGTAACAGGTTTGTCCGACTCGTTGGCTGAATGGTCAGCGTACTGGCCTTCGGTTCAGAGGGTCCCGGGTTCGATTCCCGGCCGGGTCGGGGATTTTAATCGCTTCTGATTAATTCTTCTGGCTCGGGGACTGGGTGTATATGTCCGTCCCAACACTCTCCTCATCATATTCACACAACATACTACACTACCAACCACCACAGAAACACGCAATAGTGCTTACATCCCTCCATAGAGGGTTGCGTCAGGAAGGGCATCCGGCCGTAAAAACAGGGCCAAATCTACACGTGCGACGCAGTTCGCACCCGCGACCCCACAGGTGTGGGAAACGCGGCAGGAAAAGAAGAAGAAGAAGAAGAAGAAGAAGAAGAAGGACTGTAACAGGTTTGCGAGGCCTAGGGAGTGCTTCTTCTCTTTCTTTAGCCGATACCTTCATTCTTTCAAGTGTCAGACCTCTTGCATTTTCCTTCTGATTAGTGTTAATAGAGGATAGTTACCCAGCTGTTCTTCGTCTTAAACAATAATCACAACCACCACCACCACCACCACCACTCTCCTCCTCCTCGCAGAAGACCGGCGACCCCCATGGAGTAGGCATCTCATTTCATGTTTCTCGTGGATGTCGAACCACTGCCGCAGGTTCCACGCCCAGCATAATCTTCTCCGTCCACGTTTCCCTTCTATCTTGTGTCCTATGACCAGTTTCATCAGGCTCTATCATTTCATAAGATGTGGCCGAAATAGGTTGCTTTCGTGTGCTTACGGAGGACCTCCTTATTGGTGGCGCGGTCTACCTCATCTCACATTCTGCTACACATAGTGTCCAGCTTTCTATATCGTAAACCAACACCGAAACACGCCAACGCGTTTTGAATCAGAAGTCGCGGATGCACACAAGATGTATTAATAAAAATGTTTTGATGTACTAGATATGCTATTTCAATCTGATCCTCATACCGAAATATATCATAGTCTGACAAGGAGCCACAATGAGTTTTTTTTTCTTTTTTTTTTGCTATTTGCTTTACGTCGCACCGACACAGATATGTCTTATGGCGACGATGGGATAGGAAAGGCCTAGGAATTGGAAGGAAGCAGACGTGGCCTTAATTAAGGTACAGCCCCGGTATTTGCCTGGTGAAAAATGGGAAACCACGGAAAACCATCTTCAGGGCTGCCGACAGTGGGACTCGAACCCACTATCTCCCGATTACTGGATACTGACCGCACTTAAGCGACTACAGCTATCGAGCTCGGTACAATGAGTTTACCAGCAATGTTCTCTGTTATACTATATGGACATAACACCATGTTAGAACGACCCCAGAAGACGTTAGTTGTAACTGCTAAGTCGGCTACAGGATCCCCCATTCAGCAATCACTCATTTAAGGATTCATATCCACATGAATAGTTTTTATTCCTAAGATATTCCCATTATTGTTAATACATTTCCCGTCTTACTAATAAACGGTGTATAACTTTTATACAAGGTTTATACACCGTTTATGTGAAATTCGTTACTAATAAACCGTGTGTAGGCCTCCTGTGTATACATCTGTTATAGTTGTTCATTGAATTGCTTATACAGACCAGGACCCTTGTATAAGCGTTGTATAGCAGCAACTAGCGGAAAAAGGAACAAGTGAGCAGTTTATTTTCGTGGTATTTATTGTCTACAGTAACATAATCGTGATGAAATATTCGACTTATTCATTTAACATTGAACACACATTGAAAGGATCGACGATAACGTTGATGATCTTCACGATATTTTAAACATAGAAGACATACACCATTCAGAGGTTATGGAGGCTAGACATCTTCGTAAAGTAAAACACTTTAAGGAGACGGAATGACAGTGAATGACTATAAAAGAAATTATGGTTGGGCGTATTTTTGTGTAATAATGTGTTACTGCTTAATAGACTTTTGAAATTGCGAGTTTGTTATACATTATCTGCATCTACAAAGATCTTTCTCAAATTTGAGTATAAAAAGGGACATATTCCTTGATATAAAAATGATATAACTTGACAATCGTACGTAATATGATTTCCATACTTTGTAGTTGAATGCGCAGAAATATGATGTATAAATGCCTAATATAAACTTTTTCAATCAAACCTTTCTTTCAGCTACAAAACAGTTTTTCTTTTATCCTGAAAAGTAAGTATTTTGGAATGTGTACCCTTTTCAACTCGCCGATTCAATTACAATTGCTTACTTTTTCCGTACTATCCCAGTTAGGAGCTTCTAATCTTTTCTTAAGATTTTCCATTTCATTTTTTGGCGTTCATTACACAAGCAAGCTGAAGAAATATTGATATTAATATAAGCCAATTTCCAGCTGTCTCACTTTGTGTTGCCACTGCCTTATCAATATGCTATGCTACTCCGCGACTTTCCGGAAAGTTTTGCTCGTAGATAACCAGCAGAAGCGATCATAAAGACGATGAACGTGCGAAATACGTCAGTGAACTGCAGAAAGAGATCCCTACGCCTTGGAACGAGTATATACGTGCTGTATAGTAATACAATGCCTATACCATGTTTATTAGTAAGAAAAATATACAACGCTAATACAGGGTTTATTCACTGCATAACTATACAAGTGTTAAACAACTGTATAAGGAAGCTGGCAGACCTAGTGTTTACAGTGCTCTATGTCTTCTGGTATGGGCTAGAGCAATTTTGTTACTTTCATTGATCTGTCTCAGCTTTATCCTTGGCTTTGACGAAATGAAAGTGACTGAGGTATGAGTGATGCTAGTAATACCATTCCTTCTGCAGCCAGTCCCTGCTATGAATGGTGTGAAAATATTGCTCATAGGGTTGGTTGGTGCTTGTATTTCAGTGGGCTTGGCAGACTGATATGTAATAGCAACTTATGGCACGGTGAGGAAAGCAACGGGAAACTACCTCACTCCTCATTTCCCTAGTACGCCTCTTCAGTGATGCCTAGGCCATCTATGACAGCTGATGGCAGAGCTGTTGAGGATCCAACCAGCCTTCGGGCTGAGGACTAAACAAACAAAAAAAAAACAAGGACTTTTTATTAGTAAGACGGTTCGTCTAGTACCACAAACCTATATCTGAAAATCAGATTCTCCCCGGGAAAGTGCTAGCTTGGTACGTTATTCTAATATAGGTTTTTTTGTTTTTTTACAAGTTGCTTTACATCGCACGGACACAGATAGGTCTTACGGCGACAATGGGACAAGAAAGGGCTAGGAGTGGGAAGGAAGCGGTCGTGGACCTAATAAAGGTACAGCCCCAGGCATTTGCCTGGTGTCAAAATGGGAAACCACAGGAAACCATCTTCAGGGCTGCCAACAGTGTAGTTCGAAGCCAGTATATCCCGAATACTGGATACTGACCGCACTTAAGCGACTGCAGCTATAGAGCTCGGTCTAATATAGTTTAAATTGTAATGATTACATTGTACAACACAATAAAATAGTACCTTACCAAATAAAAAAGCGTGGTCAAAACTTAGTAGAATGTCTATTCTTTAATATTTTCAAAAATAAATAATAAGGACGATATAGCAGTGTACTGTTCCGTCTGCAATAGCAGCCTTCGGTTGCATTGTTTGAGACATCGCAGCCCTATCTTTAACTCCCTGTTTAACAGAGAAAAAACAGGCAGGAGGGATGAAGGCGAGTGAGCATCTGCTTATAAATACAGTGAGGGCTATAACAAGAATTCAGTACAGAGCACTGCTTGGTAATTATAACGTAAGTATATTTTTCAGAAGAAGGCCATAGGTTGTCGACTGCTACGCTATTCCCATAGGTTACGTCGAACAAAATGTTCATAAAGACACGCAACAGAAAAACTATGAGGAAAACGCACCGTACCTATTAATTCGGAGCATCTGAAAATCCATTTAAGAGACTAAAAATGTGGGAAGCTATGTACTAAGTCATATCAGCAAAAATTTTAGTGAAGAAATCACAGCAATAGTATGTGCACTGCACCATGGTTCACAAATGAAATGGCGTATGGCTTTTAGCGCCGGGAGTATCTGAGGACATGTTCGGCTCGCCAGATGCAGGTCTTTTGATTAGACAACCGTAGGCGACCTGCATGTCGTGATGAGAATGAAATGATAATGAAGACTACACATACACCCAGCCCCCATTCCAGCGGAGTTAACCAATGATGGCTAAAATTCCCGACCCTGCCGGGAGTCGAAGCCGGGAGCCCTGTGACTAATGGCCAACACGCTAACCATTTAGCCATGCAGCCGTACACCATGTTTCACAATAAACTGTCAACTGAAACATGAAAGGCATTTTATACTTGTGTACTGTATAATGCATGGTTCACAAAAATCTGAAGCCTGAAACATTAAAGGTATTTTAAACGTGCATACTACACCATGGTTCACAATTAACTGATATCTAAAACAAAACTCTGACGTATATAAACGTCAATCATATTTGTAACCATAAGTTAAATAGTACAGGCCTACATATCGTTGATTTTTCTATTTCTTACCCTCTCTAATGAAATGTGATATTCATATGCACCTACCTTATTTCTAAGTTCAACTGAGAGTTGTCGAAGCACTGCTTTTGAAGACAAAAAAGGAAAGTTGATCCATTGTATTTTAAGATTCAGTTGTCCGATTTAATTCCATTCAAACTGTTTTAACATTTGGACCTCCCTACTTCAAACTACGCCTCGTTCATTTCGGGACACAGTTGCCAAAATATGTCTCACGCGACCTTGCGCCAAAACCTCCTATAACCATGTAGGGTAGGACAGATTCTTCATCAAAAATGGCTTTGGAATGTAATTATCGACGGAGAAAGAGCTGAAAACGGGACAGCTCAAGGAAATGAAACTCGAATATCCAATTTTAGGGACAGGAGCTTGGACATTCGACATCGGAGACAATCATACTCACTCAGTTCTTTGATGTTGAAATAACTATTTATGAAACAATATGCAGCGAAAACACATCTGCACCACACACTCAGCCACCAATTAATCACATACGCACTAATCACACTAGATTACAGTATTTGTAGTGCATAGCCCTGACTGCCTCATTTTCCTAGCTCCTACAGCAAAACGTATACAGTATCAACAGCTTAATTTCCACTGTGCTCAATATACCAATAAATAATAGTGTGTGACTCCTTATTTCCTCTCGGGTCGAGAAGCTACAAACCTACTTCCACCCAGAAGCTCAGAGATCGACCTAGATATCACCAACGGTTGGTAATAATAGAAAACTTTGAGAATCTATATAAATAAAGTTGTAGGGAGTCCGCTGTCTGTAATTTCGTTTGTTTTGAAAAATTTTCAGATATTTATCCGATTTAGGTCAACTCAAGACCGTATCAGTGGTGTGTCTGTTTGTCCCTCTCTTCCACCATCAACGGCGAAATGGCTGGATAGATCTCGACCAAACTTCGTATATAGAGCATACCCATCTAGGGGAAGGTTTAGATAAGCATATGATTTAAAAATCACTGAACAGAATGGGGGTTTATAGGGAAACCGCAACAGTTTTCTTCCATTTTCTCTTATACTACTGATTTTCTTTTAAATCCGTGCACTACAAGTGAAACGTCCCTTCATTTTAAACAACTTTTGTTATGAGCATAATTTCGCTTACTCATCAAATGCCGGAGAAAATTACCGGTACTACTTTCTACGGGTTTCATGCTCTGCAGTGAGTGGCCGACAGACTTACAACGAACCTACCCGTTACCATGGCAACGTCTATGGCTGCTTGCCAGCAATGAATTAACATAGGGTAATGTCATTTCCGTCAACATTCCTGTGAACTCGTGGTTGTTACTTGCGTAGAAGGCGAGAGAGACGTCATGCTGCCATTCTGCGGGATATTTGCGAAATACCGTTGGAGGTTACAACCGTCTTCGAATAGCACTAAAGGGGCTGTTAATATTTGAACAGTACCGCGAAGTGTAGCCCATGATTTCACACCTAAGGTGTTTGCTGATAGTTGCTATAAATGTTACTGTATTTCTCTTCTACTTCTGTTTTCCGCTTTAATTTCTTGCCTCTGTCTTGCCACTTTAGGCTTAAGTAGTAACACCATAAGTCATCATCTTATCTGTTTACCTACGAATCCCGGCGCCTAAATTTCTTCTCTGTTACTACCTTCTTATATCCGTAACTCATATCATCACAATTTAATGAGGGACATTTCATTTTACAATACATCCACATGGTATATACATATTTGTCCTATCCGGCTGTCCTAAGTTATAATCCTATCTTGCTGTTAATTTCAACTTAACTGTAATATGTTCTTCCTTAATTACTCCGTATACGCGAGTGTTAATCCCGAAACTTGGACACGCTTTCCTTCGAGGAAAAATTCCAAGCTGTTCTAATGTATAACTTCTTGACCCCGGAAGATGTCGAAATATCGAGGCAATTTCAATGACGGTGGAGACCTTCGTTTCGGGTTAATTGGTGGCTAAACGGTAAGTCGTATCACAAAACAGAAAGCACAAACGTGTTTCAATTTGGAGAGATCTACAACTTTGGTCCTATGAAGTATTGTCGTATCTCAATCCCTTGTACGTTAGATAGAGCTGCATTTCTCAATTTTAAGTTAATCTTGTACTTTTACACGTATATCGCATCGTTTGGCACATTTATAGGAAAGGTAGAATAATCAATTTCGGTACGCACATTGACACGACCAGTGGTCACATGCGAGCCAAATTGTATGATTTCAACTGCCACATAAGTATCCGAAAAATAAAGTAATGTGTGAAAACTTTACCCGAATTTCACGCTATTTAATGTTTCTACTTAAGTGCGGCCAGTATCCAGTATTCGGGAGATAGTGGGTTCGAACCCCACTGTCGCAGCCCTGAAGATGGTTTTCCGTGGTTTCCCATTTTCACACCAAGAAAATGCTGGGACTGTACCTTAAGGCCACGGACAATTCCTTCCCACTCCTAGCTCTTTCCCGTCCCATCGTCGCCATAAGACCTATCGGTGTCGGTGCGACGTAAGGCAACTTGAAAACAAAAATTCTAACTCAATCTAACCCATAAATATAGGAGATACGATAAAGTGTCATAGGGCCAACTATGTAGAACATTAACAGAGGCGTCTGATGCCGAAATCCGTTTGTTGATATGACCTACCGTTTAAAAGCGGCAAATCTCGAAATGAAGGTCTGCACTTATAAACGAGTCCATGCTTATCTATATAAATAAATTTGTAGGGGTCCGCTGTCTGTAATTTCGTTTGTTTTGCCAAGTTGTCAGTTAATTATCCGATTCAGGTCAACTTCAGACCGCATCAGTGGTTTTTACCTTTCGCGTCTTTTTGTCCGTCTGTGTATTTGACCGTTTGTTCCCCCATCACGGCGGAACGGGTGGATAGATCTCGAACAACCCACATATATAGAGTATACTCATCCAGCGGAAGGTTTAGATATGCATATGATTTAAAGATCAGAGAACAGAATGGAATTTTATAGGGAAAACGCAACAGTTTTCTTCTATTTTCTCTTATAGGCTCTACTATTGATTTTCTGTAAAATCCGTGGACTCTGTGTGAAGCATCGCTTTATATTAAACAATTTTTGTTATGTACATAATTTTGCGTGGTCATTGGACACTCTTTCCTTTGAGGAAAAATTCCAGGCTGTTCAAATGTATTACTTACAGGCCCGGAAAATATCGGAATATGGAGGCAATTGCAATGACGGTGCAGACCTTCGTTTCGTGGTAAATGCTTTCTAAAAAGCAAGTCATTTCACAAAGCAGATTACACAATCGCTGCTCAATTTTAAGGGATCTTCACCTTTGGCCCCATCCTCATTGTAGTATCTCGATTCTTTATATTTTAGATAGCGCAGCATTTCTCGATTAAAATCAAATCTCTCCAACTCGAAAGGGGCCTGTGATTATAATAAAAACTATCTATCTCTATTGTGAATGGCAGCTGGCAAGTGAGCCTGCCGTTAACGTGGAAACTCCCGAACTCGATTGGGAATGGCAAGAGGAAATGTGGCCTGGCATTATCCTGTAAATTTCCCCAACGTGCACCTTACATCGGAGACAACGTATCGGGTCATCCCCGTCTTGTTTCTCGGATAGCGCTAGAAGACACGCAATTTAATATAATCTTACTCACTGCATGTGCAGTAACTTACGTAGAACAAGGTAGAATACCGTAGCGAAGCACGGGTACATTTGCTAGTCCTATCATAAATCAATAGCACTCTTAGTTTCCCCACTCAATTTAAAAGCCAATTATCAACAAATTTCAGAATTCCATCGCGATTGAAAGCAAAAAGAAAAGAAGTGCAAAATAGTCATGCGAGATTTTACTGCATGTTAGTTGACAGCACTAGATCGTTCTCAGAGATAACAGGATCAGTATCCGAATAATCGAACAAGGCCTATATTTACTTAGTAAGGCGGTAAATATAAATATATATATATATATATATATATATTGCTAGTTGCTTTACGTCGCATCGACACAGATAGGTCTTATGGCGACGATTTGACAGGAAAGGGCTAGGTATGGGAAGGAAGCAGCCGTGGCCTTAATTAAGGTACAGCCCCAGCATTCGCCTGGTGTGAAAATGGGAAACCACGGAAAACCATCTTCAGGGCTGCCGACAGTGGGGCTCGAACCTACTATCACCCGGGTACTGGATACTGGCCGCACTTAAGCGACTGCAGCTATCGAGCTCGGTGCGGTATAATCTATAGACCATTAATAGAGTACAAATTTGTTTAATAAACTATCGTGTAATAGCGTTAAATTCGCTTTATTAAAAACATTACATCCTTTCTTTTCAAATCCAACCACAATTATTTTAAACAATCCCGAATTTGAGAATGATCCCAGTTTTCAACTTATTTTTCAAGACTATCAATCTATTGTGTCAGAATTTGACTAGTTTTGAACATAGGAGTCAAGTTCGTAACCTACAACGCCATGCAGGCGGCCAGTAACTTTTAAGAAATATCCTAATGTGAGTGTCGGTAGTACAGAGCTTCCCAGAAACTTGTTTGGCCAGAGATTCTCCTTACTCCAGTCTGACAGCGGAGAGCTGGAACACAGCTCGGCTTCCTAATTACTCTGATATCCACCAGCTCAAATCCGATAGGCCTATCCACGTATTGTCTCTCACATAAAGCTTGTTTCACTCAACAGAATTACTGTATTTACCAATTACTGAAGAAACGAACCAATTAATACTGACGAGCACATATGTAAATGAGAGAGCATGCGGGCAGACTGCAGTGCGCTATGCTGGACTGTGCTGATTGAGTATCGCTCTGAATTTACATAGAGAGAGCAGGTCTCATACCAGCATCCACATTCAGCACGAGGGATCCCAGTATACTTCAGTAAACACCGGCCATTGAAGTAATAATAATAATAATAATAATAATAATAATAATAATAATAATAATAATAATAATAATAATAATAATCTTTTGACGTGATGTAGACCGTAAAATTGATGTCCTATGTTGATCTTCACTACTTGATTCAGATAGCACTGACACTCTTAAAATGCGACAGCACCTTTTCAGTACGTTTACAAGGAATTATGACATTATTTTACAAGTTTAACAGTTTTAACCCCATCGTGTTATATTTGGATTCTGATCATTATGCTCTATATCGTCCCCCGACAGTTGTCCAAAAATCATTGTAAATTTCTATTTTCAATTAAATCATCGTTAAAACCTCACTTTCGTAAAAATAATTTTGTTAAGATGAAAATTTGTAAAAATAAATGCACGTGTTTGAAAACAATACTTAATTTCAGAGTGTTAAATATCACTTCTATAGCAATACAATTTTGTTAAAATAAGTTAAATCATGTTGAAAGCAAAACGCGCCCGTCTCCTTGGTAGAACGGTCAGAGCATAGGCCTTTGGTTCACAGGGCCTTGAGTTCGATTCACGGCCGGGCTGGAGAGTTTAGCCGCGACTGTTTAATTCCTCTAACTCGGAGGCTAGGTGTTTGTGTTCGTCGTAATACACATCTTCATGTACATACAACATATCACATTACGAACCACCACAGAAATATGCAATAATGAATACATTCCTCCACACGGGAAAGGTGTCGGGTAGTAAAACTGAGCTCGGTCCCTATGTAATAGCAACCTCAAATAATTGGGAATAGGTCAGGAAGGAGAAGGAGGAGGAGGAGGAGGAGGAGGAGGAGGAGGAGGAGGAGGAGGAGGAGGAGGAGGAGGGGGAGAAGAAACATATCTTAGGGTTTAGCTTCAGACGGCTTACACTTTCTACAATAAATTTTGAATTATAATTTTATAATTACTTGTTTATTAAATTCAGAGTTCAAAATTTATCGAAAATTCAATGCGTTTTAGAACAAATACATTCAATGTACCTTAGGGAATAATTTCACAAACTTTGAATACATTTTAACCAGTAATTTAAATAAATTGCCAAGATTGTTCGAAAGTAGCATTTAGTGAAAAACTGGAGAAGTTGCGCTCATGAAGAAGCCTCAGGAAACATAACTGATAACAGTGGGGTGAAATCCCATTCTTAGCCACTCTAGAATTGGTTTTACGTAGTTTCCGCACATTAACTCAGGGCGAAGGCTGATCTGAACGTTTCTTTTCCAAGCCTACTAGATTAGACACAACGGCCATGACGTACAATATTCAAAGATGTTCTACTATAAGGCCCGAACAAGACGCAACACAAATATTTATTGTATCCACCCAAAGTTCTTCTGTATATCAATATTACGAAGAGACAGTTCAGTTACAATAATGACTCTCCTCTCCCACTAAAATGTTCGAACGTCCGCAGCCTGTTCAAGAAGTATTCGCCCCGAGTCTTCGGGAGATTACAGCTTGTAGAGTGAGGGTGATACACAAACTGGCGAACAAAAAGAACTCAAGAGGCGACCTCCCTGCTGCCTCAGTGCCGACAACTTTTCACCAACTTTGGATGAAATACAAGTTGAGAATAAATGATTGCATAAATATTTATACAAGTTTAAAGCGACCGTGTTCCGTATAAAAGGGACTATTTGTCAAAAGCATTACGACTGCAGTAGAGAGTGAGAGTGTGTGTATAAACATGATTTACTCCCCATCATTTCCTTCTGTAATTCAATTGAAGCGACACGGAAATTGTTTAGACGGATCGAACATTGTGCGCAGCACGCTCGCTATCGTGGCCACTGACAAGCTCTCTCAATGATGATTACATCACAGGCGGTAAGGAAATACCAAACCTCCCACATGGACACATCCAAGACATCGCTCTTGTAAGAATCTTGGGATATTGCAGTCAAGAACCATATTTGGTTAATGGGTGGGAAGTTGGTCCTCTCACGCAGCCTGTGTTTGTTGCGAACGCAAGGCTTTCACTTTAGCTATGGGACGTGCAGTGCCATTAATGTGAAATATAGTATTGACAATAATTATCTGCAGCCCTTCTCGTGTAGATCCTAAATGGGTGGCGTCTGCCGTGTGTAGTCCTGCATTTATAGTTCATTGGATCACCAGCCGGCATCAAAGCGAGCGGAAGGTCTTTGAAACAACCATCCAAAGTTGCAGGCTGATGAGCTTCTTCTAAACAAGCGGTTTTGCCAAATATCTTTACTCCTCCATAGTATAATATCTAAAGCAGTATTCGCGTGTTTTAGTGTTCTTTACTGTTTGTAGCGTTTTACGTAACTGTGCCGAAGTATCTTGCGGAGTACGCGGGCACTGAGCAGTCAAGAACCAAATTTGCAACAATATTCTACTATTTTTTTCTTTGCTATTTGCTTTACGTCGCACAGACACAGATAGATCTTATGGCGACGATGGGACAGGAAAGGTCTAGGAATGGGAAGGAAGCGGCCGTGGCCTTAATTAAGGTACAGCTCCAACATTTGCCTAGTGGGAAAATGGTAAACCACGGAAAACCATCTTCAGGGCTGCCGACAATGGGGTTCGAACCCACTATCTCCCGGATGCGTGCTCACAGCTGCACGCTCCTAACCGCACGGCCAACTCGCCCGGTAATATACTACTAAAAGCCAGGTAAACACCGTCAATGGCTTTTAAGGGACACAAGTAAATGTTCTGGTACAGGCTGCCGGTTGGGGATTCAATAAGCATAAGCATAAAGTCAGTTATGTTCAATTTTCTCCCCTGGGGGGGGGGGGGGGGAGAGCGGGCCACCAGCTCAACTAAGGAGCTCTTCAGCCATCGAAAAAGAGGTAACAAGAAAGGAACTACGGAAGAAGGTATGTATCGTACATACCGGAGGGGAACGACGATTGAGAATGGCGAAGGGGACCGGTCACCGCAAGACGGAACCCAGGGAAGACCCGCAAAGGACCCCGCCCGAGCAATAACCCCAACCAATACCGGAAGGGGAAGAATTTATTATATAGTAAGGTATCTCGGGCGCGCATTACAGAAAGTGCTACATAGAGTTACATGAACACATGACATACGACATAGATTACAAATAGTGAGTAGCAGAAAGTGACTGGTTCAGTGAAAAGTGGGAGGAAGGAACGGGATAATATTGTAGAAGGAAGTAGTAGAGAGTTGTAGACAGGTTAGTGACAGATGTGGCCAGTAGACGTAGGAGATCCAGTATCGGAAGAGGCGGCAAAGTAAAGGTGGTGTATGGAGTAGGGACAGTGATGTGGCGCGGTGATGGGGTGGGTGGCGGGACGCGGGAAGGGCGAGAAGTGGTGGTGGGAGAAGAACGGACAGGAGAGGGTTGTGAAGAAGATGGAGGACGGACGAGCCGCGGCGGGGAACGAGAGGGCTCCACACGGTGGGTTCGCCCGCGAAAGGGGACGCCGGAGGTGATAAGATGAGCGACATCGGCGAGGGAAGAAAGTCTGAGGCGGACCATGAAGGTCGGACCATCCGTATTGAAGATTCGGAAGACCCGGCGGACGGGGATGCCCGCCATTTGCAGTTCATACAGAATGTCCTGGTCGTTGACGGCGGGGTCAATCCCACGGATGACGCAGCTCGGTGATGAAACCTGTTGATTATCCGAGGGAGAAGAGTCTCCGTTGCAGCAGGAGATGGGCGGAGCTGCGACTGCGGGAGGCACCATATCAGCAGGGGGCGGGGGAGGACAGGAGACAAGCGAAGGTAGTGAAGTAGGTAGGGCCATAATAGGCGAGGAGTGACTATACGTAACAGTGGAGGAAGAAGAAGAAGACTGGGAAAGGTGGGTAGAGGTAGTGATGGTGGTGGTGGTAGTAGTAGTAGGAGTGGGTGAGGTGTGACTGATTATAGGAGTGAAGGGGAAATCGGGAAGTGAAAGCATTTGGTGTAGCAGATGTTCCGGAGTAGGGACCGCTTCATGGGAGACATCAAAAAGAGAGATGCCATTGGAGATGATTCCTTCCACCGGTCCTGGGTAGCGGAAGAAGGCCACAACGTCGGGAGAGGGTTGACCGGAGTGGCCATCCTGAAGGCGGAGAACTGCTTCAGCGTAGGCACCACGGCGTATTTCTTCCCGGATGGCAGTTGGAGAATGAGAGGTGTCCACGTTCTTGATGAGACACGTATACATTGTATTGGAGGGAGGCGACAGCCAACGAGGCGTCTGCCCTTGAGATTGTTCTTAGGCCGACTGAGCAGGAGCTGAGAAGAGCGCCACCCAGCCGAAAAAATGCGTGGACATGTATATGAGAGAGTGTGGGATTCAATGAATGTCGAGATGTTGTTGTAAGTTGAAGAACGTGTTACGTGTGATGGAAGAAACACCCAGATCCGAGTCATTGGAAACTCACTTGCTGCCAATCAGACCCTACTTGACCATCCCGAGGTACCGTAATATTTTTCCCACCTGGCGGGTTCTATCTGGTGTCTTTAAAAAATACGTTATTTGAAGAATTCGGAGGATTTAACAGTGAAATTGAGCCATGACGCACGTCATTGGCTCTTGACGTGACTTTTTCGCATGACACAATGTGCGCGCACTTCAAGCGAACCCGGAGGTCATATCGTTTAATTGTGAAAGCTTAGTCTCTTGCGAACGATTTCCAAACTTTACTCTATGTAAGGGTGTTCACCGAACCAATATCTCACACGATACCACACAGGTCGAATGGACCCTTAATTTGAGATGAGTGACCTCCAATCTACTTTAACAAGTCATGAAATTACTGAGTTATCATTTGTTGAAGTCAAATGTGTGCCTCAATCAAGCAAAACGCTTCATCTTCAGTCTGAATAACTGAGATAGAAAACTGTGATGCAATCAGTTAGATGAAAATTAACGTAAGGAAATAAATTACTTTCTCTGTCCCAAAGTAATAGACGCGTTGCTGTAACGTAGTTTTATGATTAGAAACCAACCTTAATAACCATTTAAGCAAATAGCATTGATGTTTGATATATCACAGAGCATATGAAACTGGTTTGGACTTCTGGGCAATGCGCATGACCTGGTAGGTGATCGCATAAACATGAGCGTTCAGTACAAAGCAAGCTATCGCTGATTGGAGTGGTTGTTACTTGAGTTTGATGATTTTCATGATTAGATAGTGTAGTTTTTGTGTCTAGGCAGCATTGGAACAATCGGAAGAGTGAAAAATATTGGAGATGATCAGCGGTGGGCCATTTATGAGCATTTACTCCGTGTAGGCAATAATGGCGTATTACAAAGAGGTGCAATAAAGTAAAGTGCTGAGAAATTTGCCATTTATAGGCGGTCCATAGAGCGCATATAGAAACAAGGTGAGAATCACATAATGAATGACAACATTGTTGCTGATGTCTCCTCTAGAATGAAAGGGAGAGTCGGCAGAAATAATAAATCCATAGATCAGGATAGACTTCCAAAAATTCCATTGCGTCAAAGAAAGACTATGAGATTTCTGGCTGTCGATTTGGTTATGGAAAAATCAACAGTGCATCACAGAATGCAAGAAAAAGACGTACGACGACATTAGCGATACGAAATGTGTGACGCGTTGACGGATGACCATGACCGAGAGACAGACTTATTATCATTTAATATTCCCAAAAGGCAATTTGACACCATTTTTTAAGAAATGGGACACACACTAAGTTAGAGGAAAACACCGAGTTCGAGGAATCAACCAAACGCGGCTAAAATCCTCGACCCGTCCTGCGTTGATGGGATGAAAGTTCGTTATGGGAATGATTATAAATATCTAGGTGTTAATATAAGGAAAGATCTTCATTGGGGTAATCTCATAAATGGGACTGTAAACAAAGGGTACAGATCTCGGCACATGGTTATGAGGGTGTTTAGGGGTTGTAGTAAGGATGTAAAGCAGAGGGCATATAAGTCTCTGGTAAGACCCCAACTAAAGTATGGTTCCAGTTTATGTCTTACCAGGATTATCTGATTCAAGAACTGGAAAAATCCAAAGAAAAGCAGCTCGATTTGTTCTGGGTGATTTCCGACAAAAGAGTACGTTACAAAAATGTTGCAAAGTTTGGGCTGGGAAGAATTGGGAGAAAGAAGACGAGCTGTTCGACTAAGTGGTATGTTCCAAGCTGTCAACGGAGAGATTGTGCGGAATGACAGTTGACGAATAAGTTTGAGTGGCATCTTTAAGAGTAGGAAAGATCACAATATGAAGATAAAGTTGGAATTCAAGAGGACAAATTGGGGCAAATATTCATTTATAGGAAGGTGAGTTACGGATTGGAATAACTTACCAAGGAAGATGTTCAATAAATTACCATTTTTTTTTTGAAATCATTTAAGAAAAGGCTGGGAAAACAACAGATAAGGAATCTGTGACCTGGGCGACTGCCCTAAATGCAGATCAGTATTGACTGATTAAATCGAACCCGGGGCCCTTCGGACTGAAGGTCTCGACTCGAACAATTCAGCCAAGGAACGCGACTTATGCTTACTGTTCCAATGTGTGTAGGCCTATTTTGTAAATCATTTGGATTAGAACTACCGCAGAAAGGACGGTGTGCATTAAAAAAAACTCGTGTGATGTAGCTACTTCAATTGTTATGAATTTAAAGAGACACTATGAAGAGCTATTATTTTTTTCTTTTTTTTCTTTTTACCGTCTGCTTTACGTTGCGCTGACACAGATAGGTCTTATGGCGACGATGGGATAGGAAACGGCTAGAGTTTGAAGGAAGCGGCCTTGGCCTTAATTAAGGCACAATGGGAAACCACGGGAAACCAGCTTCAGGACTGCCGACAGTGGGGTTCGAACTACTATCTCCCGAATGCAAGCTCACAGCTGCGCGCCCCTAACCGCACAGCCAAGTCGCTCGGTATGATGGTCTTTACCTTCCTGGAAGTCACATTTAAATACCCTGAAATGCCACCGACTCGGCTAGGATCGAAAACACTATCTTGGGAACAGTGATAAATCGACTGCGGCAATGAGTTCGGCTGTGGTGTACGCTCCTGCACCACCCTAGCACTCACTTTCACTATAAATTGCCGTAAACGCTGCTTGTCACTTCCGTGACATACTAGAAAGACACCAGTTTATTAGAAATGTGTGTTTTGGACAATGCACAGTAAATTAATATTTTACTACTGACACCATAAACACAGTCAAGCTACACAAAGTTTGACGTTGATTCTTCCGTAACCGGGCGAGTTGGTCGTGCTGTGAGCTTGCATCCGGGAGATAGTGAGTTCGAGCCCCACTGTCGGCAGCCTTGAAAATGGTTTTCCGCGGTTTGCCATTTTCACCCCTTAATTAATGCCATGACCGCTTCCTTCCTACTCATAGGCCTTTCCTATTTCATCGTCGCCATAAGGCCTATCTGTGTCGGTGCGACATAAAACAAATTGAAAGAAAAGAATTTTCCGTGCAAGGCATACGTCGTCAATTTATGTGCTGACTTATGCGGTATAATAAAGACTTAAAACTCTTCCGGATGCAAAGAAGAACCTCGAACATAATACTTCCCAATTTAAGTTTAAATGTTACATATTCACTAAAATATATTCTTCTCTTCGGCTGGTAAGTATGGGCTGCAGTTCTTTAATCGTAATATGAACGACTACTAGCATTTTTGGGTGATTTTCTCCTAGTTTAATGCAGGGGAGATCTTGAGTTGTCAGTCCTTCCGCCGGTGCATTTGCCAGTTCGCTTCGTAACGCTTTCGCCAATGGTCCATCTAATGAACATGTTCTGTACCAATTTCCATTTCAGTGCTGCCGATTTAAGTTATAATTTTATTGGGTCAGGGTGTGGGTGAGTATGCGCAACATTGTTCCGACATACCACAGTATATTGTCGCCTCCAACTGAATACCGAGGCCAGATATTAGGAACCGGCTCTATAATTCCACTTTTCCTACACTGGAATATTTCTTATGAGTCGTAGGCCTAACTCTTTGACTTAACACCATAACCTCTGTATGCTTTCTTACATATAACACTGTTGCTAATACTCAACAGACCACCAAGCCAGTTAGCGGAAAACATTCGCATGGCGGAGGAATTTACATGGTGGAAACAAGTATCTGACCTCCGAAATGCAATGCGTGCGCCGGTTTCCCGAGGAGTTTAGATATCCTCGGTACTCGTGGTGACCGTCGCGTCGTAAAAAAATAAAAAAATAAAAAAATTAAAAAAATGAGAAGCTTCTTTTTTGCTAGGGGCTTTACGTCGCTCCGACACAGATAGGTCTTATGGCGACGATGGGATAGGAAAGGCCTAGAAGTTGGAAGGAAGCGGCCGTGGCCTTAATTAAGGTACAGCCCCAGCATTTGCCTGGTGTGAAAATGGGAAACCACGGAAAACCATTTTCAGTGCTGCCGATAGTGGGATTCGAACCTACTATCTCCCGGATGCAAGCTCACAGCCGCGCGCCTCTACGCGCACGGCCAACTCGCCCGGTGAGAAGCTTCTAAAGTGCCACAAGCATTACACCAGTCACCATGTCTTCAACGTTCAAATTTGAAAGCTTGCACTGTAATGCTCATTTTCGTCAATGATACTAGTCTGACAGTAGAAATAATTGAATAGATAGATAGATAGATAGATAGATACTGTAGTCGACATTTGTGGTGACGTTAGATATCTGGGCCCTTCCTTACACTTCACTGTTACTATATAAATTAACATTATAAAATGAAGCAAAAATACAACTAATAGTAGGCGATTTCGGTCACATCTTCCGAAATGACAAACAGAGCCGGATACAACTGACCATAGAAGGGAAACGTGAACATGGGCGGAGAAGATCATCGTGGGCAAGGAATCTCCGACAGTAGTTCGACATCTACATTACGGCAACTCTGATAAGCGGGGAAAAATTATTCCACGATGGTCGCCAGCCCTCTGTGAGGAGACGGCACTAGAGAAGAAGTTATTAATAAATATCCGGCTCCGTGCAGGTTGCTGGTCAAAGGGGTCCCGTGTTTGACACCCATCTTCAACATCCGATTTCATTCTACGTAGGGTCCCATTCTTACAGACGTTCAGGGCGCCCATGGGCATTCACTCGAAAGATCTGCACCAGACCTCTCCGGAGGCCACATGCTATTAAATTTAATAATACATTAATCTCCAGTCAACCTTCGGAGGGAAATAGTAGCGGCATATCCCTCAACACATTGAATGAACGTTCATTCCTCTTCTCAGATACAGTATTCATGTTACTCAATCAACATCAATAATCCGCCCGGTCACAGACCCCGTAATCATTCCTATCCACTGTCCGTCAATTATGGTAATCAAAATCCTTCTCCGCCGTAGCACACGTCTATTAAGGCTGTACATTCATTCGCTAATAGCTATCAAGGGTGCTTATCTTTCTTTGATGGTATAGACCTGTCTGATTACTGCAGATATACGAACATAATTGGTTCCCCAGTCTCATACTATACTCGCTGTAACTCCTGGAACAGAAAAATCTATTGACTATTACTAGTACATTCTCGATCAATTTATTGCCCTCATTGTTGTTAATGTTATAGTTATTCCTTTAGCACCCACAGACATCATATAATCATCAACTCCTACCACTTAGCGAGTTCATATTTATAGCCGAGCACACACGGCAAACCATCTTCAGGGCTGCCGACAGTGGGATTCGAACCCACTATCTCACGGATGCAAGCTCACAGCCGCGTGCCCCTAAAAGGCCAATTCGCCCGGTAATCCTCTTCATCTGAGCCTGTTGTCCTTGTTTGAAAATACTAGACACCACCTAAATGTATTACCACAAATTGATATACCGGTAATGTACAACATGTATATAGACAAAGGAAGTCAAGTTTAACATGTTTATTAAGTGTGGACACAATGTTAAATGAAACAGTATTCAACATTTAACATGTTGATGGTGTCACCAGTTAACATTTAACATGTTGTTAAATGTTAATCAGTGGAGACCGGCCTTAAGGATAACATGATGACAAACATAATGGGCGGTCATACACATTTTAGTGAGAAATGGAAGAGTATGATTGTATAGGTACTTTAAGGCAGAAACAGGTTCCAAGAAGGACATTCCAGGAATCATTAATGAAGAAGGGGAGTGTGTATGCGAGGATCTTCAAAAGGCAGAAGTATTCAGTCAGCAGTATGTAAAGATTATAGGTTACAAGGAAAATGTCAAGATAGAGGAGGTGACTAATACTAAAGAAGTATTAACATTTACCTATGATAACAATGATATTTACAGTAAGATACAAAAGTTGAAAACTAGAAAATATGCTTTACGTGCCACTAACTACTTTTACGGTATTCGGAGACGCCAAGGTGCCGGAATTTAATCCCGCAGGATTTCTTTTACGTGCCAGTAAATCTACCGAGACGAGGCTGACGTATTTGAGCACATTCAAATACCACCGGACTGAGCCAGGATCGAACCTGCCAAGTTGGGGTCAGAAGGCCAGCGCCTCAACCGTCTGAGCCACTTAGTCCGGCTACAACTAGAAAAGCAGCTGAAATTGATAAGATTTCTGAGGATAAACCAAAGACAGTGGGTTGGGATATAGTACCATATCTGAAGTACTTATTTGATTACTGTTTGCATGAAGGAGCTATACTAAATGAATGGAGAGTTGCTATAGTAGCCCCTGTATGTAAAGGAAAGCTTGCTCGGTCCTCATTATAAATTACTGGCCTTTTGTCAACAGGTGTCCCTGTTAATGTCGATTATATAGTAGGGTGCCGGAGTTCTGCTTGGATTTCACCTTTAGTGGGATAAAACTTACTGATGAACGACCAAGCAAACTGGAGCGACTAGTGTATACAACCAGTCACTCCCTATTCACTATGTGGCATCTCTTGAATTTAACTTCGCAACCCACAGCACGGCACATATTAGCGGCTTGATTATTGCCATGACGCATTTCTGCGCGCCTACTTGAAGCAGTAAATTATTAAATAAGAGAAAAATTAATGTGCACTGACCTCTTTCATGACGGAAGCGCTTCTCATTATAATCTCTCTGCAGTGTTGAAGATATAATTGTCACTAGCTTGTATTCCTTTCAATGCGAGTGAAGCTACTCGTAAGCACTTTCAAGACTGAATTTGTATTGTTGTATTTCTGGAGAATAATCCAATCAGAAACTTACTTCTGCCCCAAAACCCACTCAGTTAACCAGGGTCATACAAACCACATTGTACAAATCAGAATTCAAAAATAAATCTGTTGAAATTAAATGGCGAAATGGCGTATGGGTTTTAGTGCCGGGACATCCGAGGACGGGTTCGGCTCACCAGGTGCAGGCCTTTTGATTTGACGCTCTTGGGCGACCTGCGCGTCGTGATGAGGATGAAATGATGTCATGGAAATGAACCAATGATGATTGAAATTCCCGACCCTGCCAGGAATCGAACCCGGGACTCCTGTGGCCAAAGGCCAACACGCTAACCATTTAGCCATGGAGCCGGACAATAAATCTGTTTTTTAAGCGAACTAGACTACAGCTGAAGTTTTGAGGTGGTCAAAGTGCATTGCTTAAATGGAAGTACATCCAGATATAATGTTTTAATGAGAAAATAAAAGCAAAAGGTTCGATCCTTTGAAGAATAAAGATATGGGCATAATAAAGAAAAGGGCCACGAAGGATATGACCATGAGGTTCACGTTTCACTGTTGAGGTTTCACTGAACAAGGGTTTTTTTTTTTTTTTTTTTTTTTTTTTTTGCTAGTGGCTTTACGTCGCACCGACACAGATAGGTCTTATGACGACGATGCGGTAGGAAAGGCCTAGGAGTTGGAATGAAGCGGCCGTGGCCTTAATTAAGGTACAGCCCCAGCATTTGCCTGGTGTGAAAATGGGAAACCACGGAAAACCATCTTCAGGGCTGCCGATAGTGGGATTCGAACCTACTATCTCCCGGATGCAAGCTTGCAGCCGCGCGCCTCTACGCGCACGGCCAACTCGCCCGGTGAACAAGTGTTCAGCCAGGTGTATGGAATAAGGAAGATGCAAGTAGGGTGTCTGACACAAGTTACTGGAAGCAATGTCATACTCAGCTAGTCTCCGCCTCACACCCTGGAGTATCACCTAAGTGAAGTCCTTTTTGCATTTCCTGATAGAAAAAGGAGGTGGGATGACAAAGAAGATGTCCGAAAGTAGGCTACCGTACTTTTCCCACCACTCTCCTCATATTCCGATTTCTCGCTTAAGGGTTCTTATGACTGAACTATTTTCACCGAAGAAATTATTTTTTTCAATTTTATTAATTAAAAGTGTCACACCTTTTGTCTATTTCTGAATTATGCCTATATTCATTCAGTCGGTCCCTTACTTTCGAAGTCCCGAAAAACAATTTAAAAGAATAGTACACCACAGTTTCCAAAGTTCCAACAATGCCTTTGTCGCTTTACAATTTTCCAGTATTTTCGTAGTCAAACTGCTCTCGGTACCGAGTGAATGGCTGAGTGGTTTGGGTCACGTAGCTGTCAGCTTGCATTTGAGAGATAGTGGGTTCGAACTCCATTGTCAGCAAACGTGAAGATCGTTTTCCATGGTTTCCGATTCTCACAGCAGCCAAATCTTGGGACTATATCTAAATCAAGACCAAGGTCGCTTCCTTCTCAGCCCTATATCTTTCAGATGATATCGTTACCGTAAGACTTAACTGTGTCGCTGAGGCGTAAAGCAAACTGTAAAACAAAAAAAGAAAAACATGCCTTCTATGTGCAATGCATTTTTTCAATGTCGATATTAGGTTAAAGTATTCTCGAAATGAAACGGTTTTCAATTTACTCTAAATTTTGAAATTAATTGACTTCTAGCGAGAATACACCTACGAAATTTCCCTAATTACGGGACAAGATACAGTAATGATTCTTTGTTTTTGCGACAACTTGTGTTCATCACATGTTCGACAATCTACAAGACTCTTGACGAACAATACCGTACCTGAGAAGTGAGGTGCACATTTTGAACACATGCTATACCACCGGGCGAGTTGGCCGTGCGGTTAGGGGCGCGCAGCTGTGATCTCGCATCCGGGAGATAGTGGGTTCGAATTCCACTGTCGGCAGCCCTGAAGATGGTTTCCCGTGGTTTCCCATTTTCGCACCAGGCAAATGCTGGGGCTGTACCTTAATTAAGGCCACGGTCGCTTCCTTCCCATTCCTAGGCCTTTCCTGTCCCATCGTCGCCATAAGAGCTATCTGTGTCGGTGCGACGTAAAGCAAAAAAAAAAGCATGCTGTACCGACGTGTTGCCGTCGTCCCCTTGCATGTTATATTGACGTGTCTCGATGTTCAGAGCATGTTTGCCGTTTGTTTTACCACAAACTGTAAAATTCAGCTATTCTGGTGTTTTCTAAGACCCCGAGCACATACAGTATAATGATATTATCTTTTTAATGTTCGCTCTATCTATTAACCATCTTAACATACGTCCCTGTAGGACTTGCGGGGATTTTACAAAAATACCAAGTATACACTATTAAATATCCACGTTAATAGGTAACAGAACAGGGAAACTTTGTCGGGCTATTTGACCTAGGCGGTAGAGTGCTGACCTTCTAAGCGCAAGTTAGCAGGTTTGATTCTGGCTCAGACCGGTGGTATCTGAAGTTGCTCGAATAGGCAGTGTTTTGTCTGTAGATTTACTCGTACTAGTATGTAAAGGAACTCTCCGTGACAACATTTAGGTACCTCGGCGTCTCCGGAAAGCATAACAGTTGTTAGTGGGACGTTAAACCACCCTTCATTATTGTTATTTCGTCTCAGTGTTTTCCAAATTCGTACGTTCCTCATCGCCAGATGTTTCATTCCAGGCTTGTGTTCAATATCATACATCTGCCAATGTCATATGTTACGTACACATGTTATGTGAACGTCTTAGACTGATTCTGGTGGTTCGGTCAGCTTCCGCTTCGAACGCTAGCGCCGTGCCACGTCCTGGGAGTCATCTGGTGGCGAACGTACCATTTCCATTTCTATTATAACGTCTAAATTTAAAGAGTCATTGTTTAGAAGCCTTTCTCGTGGACAGTCGAGATTTCACGTAAAGGTTTTCACCTTATTTTCTTGACACGGCATAAGCCCAAAAACCTATACAGTATCATGTCTATAATTACGGACCGTGAAAGCATCAATGGCAACAATAATATTAATTGGGAAACTTGGCTCGGAATTTGAGAAATAATATTGAGACTCAGGTGGTAAATGTGAAGACAAATGGTAAAAGCACACTTACGAAAGTCGTCACGGATGGGGTCAACCACCACTGGTTGAAGAACATAAGGGAGTAGATTTCTGGTTAGCAATAACGTTCTTAGCACGTAGCCCACTTGTTATTGTTATTAGCCTGGCAGCGTCTGTTATTTTATCTTGTGGACAGTACTTAAAAACTGCAGAATGGCAATCCTCCGTCCCCGAACATGTTGGCCGCGAAAGGGTGGAAAGCGGTGGTCGGCTTGAAAAGGTCTTGTTTCTTGGAGTGGAGTTTAATGTAGTGATGGGAATATCGAATATTTTAAACCATCGGTAGACTATCGATTGTGAAGCGTGATTATCGAATGAAAGCATTCGATAGTTTTCATTCGGTTTGCAGGTGGTTATAAAGTAGTAATATACGTTTTGTACTGCGATAGTAGTAGTAACTAGTAATAAGTCATTTGCTAGCAACTACCGAAATGTGGATTGTTGTATTAAACTACCGATTTTTTTTAGCGTGTTTCTTTTGTTGGTAGTGATATAAGCGGAAATATCGAGACTAGTAACAAACTTTACACAATGTTCGAGTTAAGTGATTGGAAACTGAAATACCTACATTCGTCTATAAAATAAGATAAAGCGTCCCGATTAAAGTAATTGTGGTCATTTCGTTTCATTTTAAATAAAATGCATTTTTGTATGTCCCTAACCACAAGTTAATGAATGTAAGATCGTATTTTCATAAAATAACAAATGTTAGGTACCGGTAATTTCAGGCGATCATTATTTTTACACCTTATTGTAATGACACCACATAATTAAATAATATGAATACAGCAAAGTAAACTAAATGAAAAAAATATTTTCTTAGGACCAAGTAATAGTGCATATATTAATTTAATAATAATTCCATTCATTTAAGGATATGTTCAATCATTAGAGGTTCATGGTTAGTATATGGAAAGTATTTATAAAAACTATAACATGACTGTTGATAAAGTGCACTTATCACTATACAACTTTGAGTCAGATATCTATTCATTTACAATAAATGACTGACTTCTCCATAACGACAGTGGAGGCCGATTTCAGCGTTGACTAGTGGAAACAATTGGAATTTGCGATCCGAATGAAAAACCGAATGCAAACGGAAACAATCGGTTGTAGCGGTAGTTGACGACTATCGAATAATTCGGTAGTTTTCATTCGATAGTCCCGTCACTAGTAAGCAGGAACTTCAGCGGCGCTCTGTAAAGCTGTGAGAATGGATAACTCCTCTTGATGAGTAGTTTCTAAGGGAAGCAGTTCACCAAGTAGAGCAGATAACTAACACATGAGGAGATGATTCACAAGAAGACAACGCCACGCGTGGTCAGCCACTTCCCTAGATTGACAACATAATACCGAGTGTGCAACAGGATACTAATGGAATGGCTATGACGCTGTTGAAGAGGATGTGGAAATCTACTAAAACATGAGAAGAATACTATCGCATGACTTCACTGCTGCACCTCGAAGCTGGGAAATCACTTGTCTTAGCTCGTAAACTATAGGTACCGTACTTCCCTTTTCACTTGTGTTTTAACGTCGCAGCAACTCCGGACGACCATGGGAGAGGAAAGGGCTAGGATCGTGAAGGGAACAGACAGGACTTTAATTAAGGTACATCTCCAACATTAGCCTGATGTGAAAATGCGAATCCACGGACAACCATCTTCAGGGCTGTCGATGGTAGTGTTCAAACCCACTATCTCCCCAATGCAAGTCCAGAGGTACACACGGTCGCAACCACGCAACTCACTTGGTCGTGCGCTACTGTTCAGACTAATGCTGCATAGTCCGTATACCAACTGGTCATTGGACAGTGAAGACCGGCTCCATGGCTAAATGGTTAGCGTGCTGGCCTTTGGTCACACGGGTCCCGGGTTCGATTTCCGACAGTGTCGGGAATTTTAACCATAATTGGTTAATTTCGCTGGCACGGGGGCTGGGTATATGTGTCGTCTTCATCATCATTTCATTCTCTTCACGATGCGCAGATCGCCTACGGGAGTAAAATCAAAAGACCCGCATCTGGCGAGCCGAACTTGTCCTCGGACACTCCCGGTACTTAAAGCCATACGCCATTTCATTTCATTGGACAGTGTCAGGCTAAGCTCTCTATATAGTTCGAAGACAAGAATCTAGTTCACGATCAGGGTTCTTTCTAATAATGTTATTGGCTTTACGTCCCACTTACTATTTTTACGGTTTTCGGGGACGCCAAGGTGCCGAAATTTAGTCCCGCAGGAGTTCTTTTACGTGTCAGTAAATCTACCGACACGAGGCTGAGGTGTTTGAACCGCCTGGCGGGTTTATTCTGTGACTAGGTGTTGAGTGCCCTCCGTTGACGGGTTCGTTTTTCTAAATGCAGCAGTAATGCCGTTTCAGGATATGAGTGGTAGCAGAAGAGACAGACCACACCTCAACT
This sequence comes from Anabrus simplex, assembly GCF_040414725.1. Taxonomy (NCBI): domain Eukaryota; kingdom Metazoa; phylum Arthropoda; class Insecta; order Orthoptera; family Tettigoniidae; genus Anabrus; species Anabrus simplex. Next base: position 415,153,025 of record NC_090265.1, on the reverse strand, counting down.
AATACCAATAGTCAGTCGGTGTAACGTTATTGTGGGCAATTAGATTTTGTTTCCTTCCGGCTCGGTGATATTAAGGACATCCATTGCCAAGGCTTCCAATTTTCCACCCTCTCTTGTATGAATCTTTGTTCCCTCATTCTTCGAGTGATTGTTTCTTCACGTTTTTCTTCTCATTTCGGTATCATCTTCTTATCAATGATCATGTGGTTTTACACCTTATAACAACAATCACAATAGTACTACCACCACCAGATCACCATCAAATACTGAACGAGTTAGCTACGTGGTTTGGATCACTAGCTGAGAGCTTGCATTCACGTGATGGTGGGTTCGAAACCCACTGACGACAGCCCTGAAGATGGTTTTCTGTGGTTTCCCATTTTTAGAGCAGCCAAATGCTGGGGCTGTACTTGAATTAAGGCCACGGTTGCTTCCTTCCCAGTCGCAGTCCTGTCCTATCCTATCGTCGCCATAACACCTGTCTGTTATACCAATCACCATCAAGTACTACCAGACTGAGTCGGGGTCGAACTCGTCAACTTGGGCTCAGAAAGTGTCTAAACGTAAGAAAAATGAAAGAATCTCTAGCCCTTCTGGCAAGGTCGGAAGTGAACAAGAGTAGGCTCAGTGGAAATAATGTCAGATTAAGAATGAGAAAATAAAAGAAGAATAGTAACAGTTACATGAGTTAGACGTCAGAATGCATGAGGTTCAGACATCTGATTTACATACTGGAAAATTTACAGATTCAAGGCTTCCTAAAGTGCTTTTAATCCAGTGGCGTAGCGGAGAAATATGGGGGCCCCTGCACACTTGCATTTTGGGGCCCCTACCAAATCTGTCTTTCAAGATAAATTTGCCTCCTTTGTTCAAGACGTATGGATCCAGACTGCAGATACTATATTCTATAGCAGGGGTGGCCACTAACCTTACTTCTGGGAGCCGCAAATTTAGGAGACAAAAAATTGGGAGCATGTTTAGAAAATGGTTTATAAAATGAAGACACGTTTTTCTTTTTATAACAAATGAAGGAACATTTATTTTCTACACTACACAGAACATTATTTTTCAGGTACGCAACAAGGAACGAGATTTTACTTTTGAGAAGCGATTTTTCCGAGTGTTCATTTTTGCTGTTAGTTTTTTGAAATCTGGCTGATAATTGGTAAGCGCAGTTCGCACAATTTCTCTTAAATGTTCATCAGTTCGTTCAGATCGATATGTAGATTTAATGAATTTAATCGTTGAGTACAGTGATTCACACACATAAGTAACCCCAAAGATTGAGATTAGTCTTTTGGCACACTGTTTTGTTAATGGGTATTTTTCTTCTGGAACATTCTTCCAAAATTCTATGGTAGAAGTGCCACTTCGTTTGAGTCCTTTTAATCCTTCGTCCTCTTTCAGTTCTTGTAGCTCCAATTCTACAGCTGCTGTATCCTTTATTATTGGTGATGAAACAGGACAGCCATCGCTCACAACATCAACAGAAAAAAGATTTTCCAGGATTGATCTCAAATCATTAAATCTGCCATTGGTTTCTTCAGCAAGGCCAGACATTTTACTCATGTAATCTTCAGTTTCCACCTGACCGTCAGGAAGGCTTTCAGTAATTTTCTTCAAACATTTGAAGTGAGAAAATGTTTTAGTCTGAAGGTTTTTCCCAAAAAGCTTCAACTTGCTATGAAAGCCAAATACAGTCTGGGCCAATTCAGAAATATTTTTACAAGGAAGATGTTGCTTTTGAGCGGGAGAGTATGTCAGTGAGCCAGTGTCGTGAGGGGAAGCCAGTCGCGTTCACGTATAGGCAGTAGTGAGTGTCGATACTGTACTGAAACAGCACACAGAAAAGTATTGACACTCGCTAATGCCTATTTGTGAACGCGACTGGCTTCACCTCACGACACTGGCTCACTGACACACACTCCCGCTCAAAGCACTACCACATGGAAGGCGCCGTATCTTCACCTCACATGTCTTACCACTGACCTACAGAGATAATAACGTTAAGCCGCACATCACTGCTACTGACTGACGCCAGCCGCGAGATGTCGTTAGATTCCATTAATTATATCATTTAATTTAACTCAAAGGTTGGTGTCAAGAGCCGCATGCGGCTCGCGAGCCTCGTTGTGGCCAGCCCTGTTCTATAGACTGAGCAGCACTCGACGGCTTAGAAATTTTGATACCGAGGAAAAATGATCTCCACTGCTGTGTTCTTCTCATACTGAGATAGATATCTAACCGTTGCATCCCCACGTCCACTACTAACAATACTATCTTATTATTATTATTATTTATTATTATTATTATTATTATTATTATTATTATTATTATTATTATTATTATTATTATTATTATTATTATTATTATTATTATTATTATTATTATTATTATACCAGTTGCTATGGAATGGGAGTGGGCATCTCGGGCATATTTTGAGTCATAGCACTCCTTGTGCTCAGGCGGATAGGACTATACAATTCACCGGTGGTCCCTAACCCTTTAGAGGAAAGATCATCACCGGGACTATGTGTAAATAGGACAGTATCCTGCTTCACAGAATTACCGAGTTCAGACCGTTCTAATCAAGCCTCGGACCTATGGGAGTAACGGTGTTCCACTTCCATTTGACAGGCGAAGTATCTTTGAAAAAAAAAAGGGCGAACGAAATGGAATTCGATTGGGAGCTATCGATATTAATGGGGCTTATGGAAGGAAAAAAAGTAGAAGTGGCTGAGTCAGCAAAGAGGATGTGTCTGGGTGTGTTAGGAGTTAATGAAATTCGGACAAAGGGGGTTAGCGAGATAGAGATAGGATATTATAAAGTGTTCTTGACGGGTGTTAAAAATGGAAGGGCAGATTTTGGTGTAGGGCTGTTGATCAGGAATAATATTGCACGCAATATAGTTTCTGTTTATGCAAATGAGCGAATAATAATAATTATTATTATTATTATTTCGTGTTCTAGCCGAATGCAGCCCTTGTAAGGCAGACCCTCCGATGAGGGTGGGCGGCATCTGCCATGTGTAGGTAACTGCGTGTTATAGTGGTGGAGAATAGTGCTATGTGTGGTGTGTGAGTTGCAGGAATGTTGGGGACAGTACGAACACCCAGCACCCGGGCCACTGGAATTAACCAATGAAGGTTAAAATCCCCAACTCGGCCGGGAATCGAACCCGGCACCCTCTGAACCGAAGACCAGTACGCTAACCATTCAGCCAACGAGTCGGACAATGAGCGAATGATGTGGATAGATTTGCTAGATAGAGGAATTAGGACGAGAACTGTATCAGCCTATCACCATGTCAGGGTACCGATGAGGAGGTTGATAAGTTTTATGAAGCACTGAGGGCCGATTGTATAAAACATCACTGACCGGAGATCAGTTTTAGTCTAAGTTCAGAAAATGATCTGAGATCAGACCAGTGTCGTGTTGTGTAACACTGATCTAAGATCAACTAATCGAAGTTCAATTTTGATCCCAGTTCATATGTGAGCGCTTGGCAACAGCGCAAAAACAGTTGAGCAGTGTGAATGTTTTCATTCGTATTCGTATTCTGTGTGCCGAGCGAAAAAAAGAAATAAAGAAAAAATGACTGAAATATTTGTATTGAACAAGTAGAGAAATACATTAATCCTGTATTATGTAAGTTATATTTCTCGGCAAGCAATAGGCCTACACTTCTTTATTTCTTCTATTTCAGGCTCCTGTTCCAAATCAGCTGATCTCCATATCTCGACCTCGAAAACAGCTGATGTGCTCACGAAGTCACGGTCGCCTAGCATAAAGTGAAACTGAGACCTTAAAACTTGATAATGAAATTTAAAAAAATGGAAATTGTAATGAAAAGGAGAAAGTTAGGCCTGGACAATAAGGAAAACTGGGTTTAATTGCATAGTACAGTGGCGTTATTAGACGCATGTAGTTGTAAAGTACATTATGTTTTTGACTATTTTTGTCGCAGATAAACTGTTCGTATAATTTAGTTTGAACCACTTTTCGTAACAGTCAACTGTAATATTTTTGTAAATATTGTTACCTAAATACAGTATTAATAATTGCTGCCCTTATAGCAGTGTTTTCTCTTTCATGAACGTCATTTGCAGCAGGTAATGGAATTTCTTCGAATGCTGTTCTTGCAGCGAACACAGCCTCATCTCTTTCAGGGACCTCATCTACTGCAATTACACCGATGTTGTGCAAGACGAATGCTGCAACTATGATTACTGGAACACGAGCTAACTTCACTCTTAGCCCCATACTGAGACAAGGGAACCGTCTTTTCACAACCCCAAATGTTCTTTCTATTGCTGACCTGCTTGGTTTATGGGATCGATTATGAGCTACGATAGTTACGGACCTGAGCCTAGCATCACAAATAACTTGAACATTTAACGAAAACCACCCATGACGATTCCTATAAACTTCTGCGTTATCGCCACCAGGAGATATTATAGGTATGTGGGTACAATCTATAGCGTCTATAACACCAGGGAAGTGTTTTACATAGAAAAAATCACGCATGATTTTCCTCACGTCATTTTGTTCGGAAGGCATTTTGATAAACTCGTGTTTCAGTGCAGCAATAAGATTAAATAGATACGCGATGAATGGCTCTGCAGACTGTCGCTGCGTCTACATGCAGTAAATCACCAACGACTAACTGAAAACTTCCCGTGGCAAAGAATCTCAAAGTTAGTAACAACATGTACATTGGAGTTAGTAGGTTTTAAGTAGAATATCACGCAACCTGTTTTCTAGCTGTTCCACGGTATCTTTCCCCAAGTGATCCCTCAGTTTTAACTTCTTATCACTCAATTCTATCATTGGATTTTCTCTTTCACAGAACACACGAGGAGCCCGACGAAATTAATCATTTTCATCATCAGAAGATATATCCGAGAAATCAGAGTAATAAGACATCTGTAAAATACGAACGAGATAAGATAATAACGTAAGCAAGTTATCGAGGTTATGTTATAGCTTTATTACATTACATTGCAGTAAAAGAAGCGTAATATTGCCTATATACGGACAACTATAGCTAGCAATGTATGAGGTTAGACTTCAGTGTATTTTTTAACCATTTATCGTAAAAACACAGGTAATATTTTATTAACAATCAGCTGTCCTTGTATCTCAAGTAGGAAACAACTCCTTGAACTAAGATCAAAGAGTTTGATCGGAGAAATTTCTCCAGTCAAAGTTGATCGCAGTTCAGTGCGAATTGATCTCAGAATAACGTTTATACAATACAAATGTACGAGTTTTGCGTGAACCGAGATCAATTTCGTCTCTGATCTAAGATCGAACGGTTTATATAATCGGCCCTGAGTGACATAATAGTCACGGTCAACAGCAAGGACTTAGTTTATTGAACACATGCACAGCCTATGATCACTTCTGAGCGGTTTTCCTCTTTTGTGCTTCACTACACGCGATGGTCCTACCTCTTGCCCAATTTCTCTCACTATGAATATTGACTTACTGACTGCTGGAAGATGCAACACCTTATCTCCACGCTGTGCAGCTTGGGACTTTTCCCCCAGTACGAGAATCCTGTATTACACCACGCATTGTGCCTTCATTTCTCGTTATTTAATCACTATTTTATAAACAAGCATATACAAATACACACCGGCATATATGATAACAATGTTTTAATTTGATTACGTACTCGTCAAAACTCTCTAAATGTAAGAACATAAAATAAAATAAAATAAAATAAATGCGATATACTACTTTCTTCGAGCTCGCATACAGTCGAGTGAGTGCGACGGTTGCTTCTCCAATGAACTATGTCTATGTCCACGAGCAAAGGCAAGGTGTTCCGCCTATTTGTTTACATCAGGAGTAATTTCTTGTGAAAACAAGTATAACAGGAATGAGAAGCGTTTACTGGACGTCTGTGCTAGTATGAGATTTTTCTGTTTTGCTATTTGTTTTAAGTCGCACCGACATAGATAGGTCTTATGGCGACAATGCGATAGGAAAGGCCTAGGAATGGGAAGGAAGCGGCCGTGGCCTTAATTAAGGCACAGCCCCAGCATTTGCCTGGTGTGAAAATGGGAAACCAAGGAAAACCATCTTCAGGGCTGCCGACAGTGGGGTTCGAACCCACTCTCCCGGATGCAAGCTCACAATTGTGCGCTCCTAACCGCACGGCCAACTCACCCGGTAGTATGAGTTTAGTAGTTACGAATACATTCTTCAAGTATAAGGCTATTCACCGCTACACATGCGAGGGTAGGACCATCAGATCCATAATAGACTACATCATAACCGACTTTAAATTCAGGAAATCTGTTAGGAATGTGCGGGTATTCCGGGGATTTTTTGATGATACAGACCTATGTCTGATGTGTTGTGAAATAAGTATTTCTAGGTCTACGATAGAGAAAGCGAAATCTGTCTGCAGACAAATAAAGATAGAAACTCTCCAGTATGAGGAAATTGGACAGAAGTATATGGATATGATTAGTGAAAGTTCCAAACAATAGACAGTAAACAGGTTTAGGATGTAGAAGGAGAATGGGTGGTATGCAGGGATGCTGCAGTAGAAACAGCAAGGAATGTCTAGGAACAATTGTGTGTAAAAATGGGGGGGAAAACGAACATATTGGTGGAATGATGAAGTGAGAGCAGCGTATAACGTAAAAGGAAGGCTTGTCAGAAATGGCTCCAAATAAGGACTGATGTAGGCAGGGAATTGTACGTAGATGAAAGAAACAGAACGGAAGAAATAATTATCGAATCCAAGAAGAATTTGTGGGAAGATTTTGGTAATAACGTGGAAAGACTAGGTCAAGCGGCAGAGAAACCTTTCTGAACAGTAATAAAGAATCTTAGAAGGGAAGGGGTAAAAAGGAAATGCATAGTGTTTTGGTTAAATCAAGTGAAATCACTGGACAGGTGGAAGGAATATTTTGAAAAATATTCTCAATGTAAAAGGAAACCATTCTGCTGAAGTCACGAAAAATACAGAGCTCATGGGGAGGAGGACAATGATGTTGCTGAAATTACGCTGGAGGAAGTGGAAAGGATGGTAAATAAACTCCATTGGCATAAAGCAGCAGAAATAAATGAAATTAGGCCTGAAATGGTGAAGTATAGTGGGAAGGCAGGGATGAAATGGCTTCACAGAGTAATAAGATTAGCATGGAGAGTTGGTAAGGTACCTGCTGATTGGACAAAAGCAGTAATTTCACCTATTTATAAGCAAGGGAACAGGAAGAATTGCAAGAGTTATCGAATGGAAGTGGTGAAGGCACTTAGCATTTTTTTTGTGACAGGACATTCTACAACTTCATTCATATCAATTTCTTCTGTGTTCAATCCCACACGAAAAGTACTCTAGTAGTTAAGTAGAAATGAAAAGGTTAGCACAGGATAAGGTGGCATGGAGAGTTGTAACAAACCAGTCAATAGACTGATGACCAAAGCAACAACTTGAAATACTGAGTTCACTTAGTCACTCTTATGACTGCTGCTGCGGTAGTACGTTATGTTTTTATTAATGTTAATTTGGAAAAGGATCGTTCGGCTGAATCAGTTGTTACAGGCGAAGCCAGAAATAAAATTAAAGCGGCACAAACAATGGAATTGTTGATGCTAAAGCGTAATTTTTAATTAGTAAGAAGGATGGAAATTCTCTCGCAGATGGTATATTTTCTAACTCAGTTTTAAGGCAGATTGGAAACACTGAGACTGAAATGCCAGTCTTCCGTTAAATCATCAGTATGTTGTATTAGTAAACGATGTGCTTTATTCTGAAATTCCTCATCGACTCAAAACAATACCGATAACTCGCTTTTTTGCAGGCCTCTGAAACTCACCTCAGTTACGCCCCCGTTTTAAATATCGAAAACCAGAGGCAGAATCGAAGCCGCGCTCTTAAGCATATAGAGGAATCAAACGAACTGAGTCACGCTGGATGACCGCATGCTATATTAATAACTCGTGAAGAAAGGTTGGGGATTGCGAAGAATTACTAAAAGGAATGTTCAATAAAGAAGTGTCATACAATACGTCAGAACCCTCCACGCCCCTATCTTCCTCGAGAAGAAAATCAAAGTTATAGGCGGAGTGGGAAGTGGGTCGGCCCGTCCTTGAACATCAACAGGTTACCTACCCTCCGACGAGATGACTTGGGACCAGGCTATTAATTAGATGAAACCTGATCGTTAGCTTCTCTCAATCTGCCTCTCGTTCCTAGGGCTCATGGGGAATTTTAATGAGATCGGAAAAATGACTTGAATCTTTAAATGTCAGCCACTTAGCTAAGACGGCTCCCCGCTTGTTTATTATGGACGCCTCATTCCTTCACTTTTGTGCTGCGATTTTCAAGAGCGAAAGAGAACTTGCAGGGAATGGTGCTCCCCTGCCCTTCAGCAACAATAATTAGAATGCTCCCGTAACATCCCACGTATGTAGCTAACAAAATATTGTCTCTAGTTTATTTGAGCTCGAGAAGTGAGCACCTACGAGAAAATGGTCTCGGATTCCATGCCAATACTCTGTTCAGCTTTACCCTCCAAATCACGTTAGGGATCAATATCGTATCCGTATCCTAGGACTGGCATTGGACCGTGGATACAACTAAAACAAATCCGTGGCCACACAGCCCTTGAAAGGACTACCATGGTTGGTTAGTGTCAACACCCAGCATAAAACAGGTGTTGGTGAGACGTAGGCCCTAAAACATTAAAAAAAGAACCGTTATACAGTCCGATAAGGTAATAATGTGAGCGCTTTAATCATTCCGGGTTCAGAAATATAATTATATGGCAAATGAAAGGGTGATGATGGTGTGGAGGTAGTGGGAGTCATTCTTTCACGAACCCCGTGTACTTTGCGCTTTGTAAATTAAATGCTTCAACAATCTTCGATAAGGAAACAACATTTTCCTGCAGGGATTGTTAAATAATTATTTGCCTATTCTGCGTATATTATAATACTCTATCTGGGCTGTGAAAGCCTTCGTGGTCTGGCTAGGAATCGCAGAAATTTGGCTTCGAAAATGTGCCCCGAATGCATAGAAAATCAACGGACACGAATTCCTTTTAAAAGTCTACAGACTGATCCAGGATTGGTCTCACAATTCTGAGAGCAGGAAGTGAGAAGGCCGGCTTGTATCGTGTTAAGCACGGCCACACACACCTTGAGGACTCAGCCCCTTTTCCAATTCCAACGAACGTGGGATACTCACACAGGGTATTCTCGAGGGCAAAAGCTAATCAAGCACGGGAACAGAATAACTAATGAGATATAGTAATATTTCAGGGGCAGTGGTTAGCGAATAGGCTACCTATCCGAGTGTCTTGTGTTCCAGTAGGACGAGTGTTTGGCTAGAAGAAAAGCCCCCCCCCCCCGACCAAGTACCGAACTGAGCCTTGATACCCGCCGACCACGCATTAATATGGGACGATGGGTTATTACGGTGGACTTTACTTACCAGTATACGCAATATCAAATTGAAACAAAATGTTTTTATATCAACTTTCCATACATAATTTCGTGTGGCTATTTCTAGCCGAGTGCAGCCCTTGTAAGGCAGACCCTCCGATGAGGGTGGGCGGCATCTGTCATGTGTAGGTAACTGCGTGTTATTGTGGTGGAGGATAGTGTTATGTGTGGTGTGTGAGTTGCAGGGATGTTGGGGACTGCATAAACACCCAGCCCCCGGGCCATTGGAATTAACCATTGAAGGTTAAAATCCCCGACCCAACCGGGAATCGAACCCAGGACCCTCTGAACCGAAGGTCAGTACGCTGACCATTCAGCCAACGAGTCGGACATCAACTTTCTATGAAAACACTGAACTACAGCCGGCTGCCACTAAAGCGCACTTCGTAAATTATGAATTCACAAAGTACCAAGTACAAATACAAATGTCTGGAAGAGGTCGACAATGCAACGATTTTCAATGAGATCCTTTTTCATTTGGAGTGAAATTCACGGTTATACATGAAAGATACGACATAACGTAAAATTTAAGAGAAACGTACATATCAAGGAAGGCTGGATCATTATTTCGGCACTAAATTTTGGTAGTTGGAGACTTTATGGGGATATTTCTCTCGTCATGTTTCAATGGGTCTTGAGCAAATATTTGAAATATTTTGGCAATGTAAATTATTACTTTCGTATAGTCACCGATGAAGGGTATTTTGTGCATAGTTACTAACAAAGAATGAACGCATGGTACTGTATGTACTTCGCAATTAAAATTAATCATATTTAATTTTAATTATTATCAAAATATAATTCACCTCCCATGCAGATATTCATAGCAAACGTTATATCTTTAAATTCACGTAAAAGAACTCCTGAGGGACTAAATCCCGGCAACTCGGCGTCTCCGAAAACCGCAGAAGTAGTTAGTGGCACGTAAAGCAATTGACATTATTATTATTATTATCAATTAACATTATTATCATTTTTAAGTTAAATTGTTTCTGAGAAAAGTGTACCATCGAGCGAATTGGCCGTGAGGATAAGGTAGCGCAGCTATGAGCTTGCATCCGGAAGATAGTGAGTTCAAACCCCACTGTCGGCAGCCCTGAAGATGCTTTTCCGTGATTTCTCATTTTCACACCAGGCACATGCTGGGGCTGTACCTGAATTAAGGCCACGGTCACCTTCTCCCCACTCCTAGTCCTTTCCTATACCATTGTCACCATAAGAACTATCTGTGTCTGTGTGACGTGAAGTAAAATTGTGTAAAACATGTATCATACACGATATTCGCGACAGAAAATAATTCCTGAACGATTTTGCACTTTCCAAGGCCAAACTCTGAGGTAGAATGCCTCTGGTTCCAGACGTTCTCTTCGTAGATACGTCCAACCAATTCTTGTTAAAACTATTTTAAAAATATTTTTTGCTAATTATCGCATCGATACAGACCGGTCTTCTGGCGGCGATGTTATAGGGCAGGCCTAGGACTTTAAAGGAAGCGACGGTACCCTTAAGCGAGATACATCCCCAGCGTGTGTCCGACTCGTTGGCTGAACGGTCAGCGTACTGGCCTTCGGTTCAGAGGGTCCCGGGTTCGATTCCCGGCCGGGTCGGCGATTTTAACCTTAATTGGTGAATTCCAATGGCACGGGGGCTGGGTATATGTGTTGTCCTCATCGTCATTTCATCCTCATCACGACGCGCAGGTCGCCTACGGGAGTCAAATAGAAAAACCTGCACCTGGCGAGCCGAACCCGTCCTGGGATTTCCCGGCACTAAAAGCCATACGACAATTCATTTCATTTTTCATCCCCAGCGTGTGCCTGGTATGAGAATGGGAAACCACGAAAAAGAATCCTTAGGGCTTCCGGCAGTCGGGTTCGAACCCAGGATCTCCCAAATGTAAGCTCACAGCTTCGAGATTCAAACCGCTTCGCCTACTCGCTAGGTGTTAGAGGCGAACCATAGCATATAATGTATAGGCTATACCTTAGGTATGAATTCCATCATTCCATGTTGTAGCTCAGACACTACGCAATATGATTTCGACCTGCACCACAGTTTGTAACACCTCACGTCCGCGGACGTGGACAAGAGCAAACAGGACCGGAAGACAAATTCACAGCGCACCTGTCGTTCGTGACCACGTAATAACAAGAGTAACCTTAATGGCAGTCTTCGTGTTACTCCAGGAACACGGTGGAGAGAATTGATCAGCAGTACAAGTGGTACTCCCCAGAAGTCTCCCATTAACAAGAGCAGCGTAAAAACCACGCACATTAACAGCCATGATGGGCCCTCGGCGATAAGCCTGATGCCAGGTATTAGCGCAGTGGAACGGTGGCAACGCATTCGTTACACTTAGATACTTTTAGTACACGGGATTTCTTTCATATAGTACTTCTCCAGAAGATGTCTTGTTTGCTATTGGTTTTACATCGCACCGGCACAGATAGGTCTTATGGCGTCGATAGGATAGGAAAGGGCTAGGAGTGGGAAGGAAGCGGCCGTGGCCTTAATTAAAGTACAGCCCCAGCATTTGCCTGGTGTGAAATTGGGAAACCATGGAAAACCATTTTCAGGGCTGCCGACAGTGGGGTTCGAACCTAATCTCCCGAATACTGGATACTGGCCGCACTTAAGCGACTGCAGCTATCGAGCTCGGTAAATAATATTCGGCATCAGTTTCTTGACTGAGAGTCGTGTCCCATAGTTGAAACGATAACAATACAGACTCACTAAGAATACATTTCTATTAACCTTGAACTGTCCATATCCCGTTGTAATTGTCCGACATTATTGTAGAGACAATAATGTAGATTGTTTATTGTATCGTGCAACCTCCAGTCCAGTAGAGAAGAATATTAGTGGCCTGGAGTGACTAGAGTGGTGTTGTGAAAATTGTCTGTTTGGGGTGCAGTGTCACCCCACAATACCAGATTAAAAAAATTATATTTGTTCGTGGCGTCGACCTCTGTAGATCTTTTGCCACTACTTGCACCATATGATGTGAACCTGCGTATAATTGTAATTGCAGAAGTGTTGAGTGAGGAAAGGAACGTTAAGGACAACACAAACACCCAGTCTCCAGGCCAGAGATATTAATCATTTACAATTAAAAGCCCCTGACACGGCCGGGAATCGAACCCGGGGCCACCGGGTGACAGGTGGACGCGTTGCCCCTACACCGCGGGGCCGGACACAATACCAGTTACGTGAGTATAAATTGTCACGGTGTTTTCCTAATTGCTCATTATTTGACACAAACTGAGCATTATGCCGGACACTTAAGTGTAATAAGTAGTGATTTGAGTGATGGAGAGAGTTTTCATGCTGATCATATAACTGAATCTGATATTGAATTATCGGAAGAAGATGCTGAGGCACAGAGTGAAACAATCGGGTCCACAGGTAACTATTTTTATGGAAAAACATAGTTACAAGTGGGCAAAAGCCGCACCAGCTCCGTCACGAATTCGTAAGCATAATTTAGTTACGCACCTACCAGGACTAAAAGGGAACGCAGTCGCGAATAAGCCCAAGACACCGCTGCTCTTCAGTGATGATATTATTCAAGTAATACTGGAACACACACATGCTGAAATTACGGATATGAGTGCTGGGTATGGAAAATGTGATACGTTTGTAGACCATGTTGATGAAACTGAACTTAACGCATTTCTGGGTTTGCTGTTATTGTCAGGTGTATTCGAATCAGGTCAAGAAGATGCTGCGTCCCTATTTGCAGGAGATGGGACAGGAAGGGACATATTTCATGCTACAATGAGTGTAAAGAGATTTCATTTCTTATTGTTAGCAATTCGTTTTGATGACCCGAACACAAGGGATCAGCGCATAGAATCCCCCTGTGGGTGGGGGCTGTAGAATAACACCCACGGTATCCCCTGCCTGTCGTAAGAGGCGACTAAAAGGGGCCCCAGGGGCTCTGAACTTTGGAGTGTGGGTTGGCGACCACGGGGCCCTTAGCCGAGTCCTGGCATTGCTTCCACTTACTTGTGCCAGGCTCCTCACTTTCACCTATCCTATCCGACCTCCCTTGGTCAACTCTTGTTCTTTTCCGACCCCGACGCTATTAGGTTTGCGAGGGCTAGGGAGTCTTTCATTTTCACGCCCTTCGTGGCCCTTGTGTTTCTTTGACCGATATCTCCATTTTACGAAGTGTCGGATCCCTTCCATTTTTTCTCTCTGATTAGTGTTATATAGAGGATGGTTGCCTAGTTGTACTTCCTCTTAAAACAATAATCACCACCATAATCACCACCAGCGCATAGAAGCAGGGGATAAGCTGGCTGCCATATCCGAAATGTTTTAATATTTTCATAAAACAATCCAGTGACAATAATTATACATGCAGTGAATTTACTACTGTGAATGGGATGCTCGCATTTCGTGGCAGGTGATCCTTTAGGCAATATATAAAGATCAAGCCACGAAAATACGGCAACAAAATAATGTCTCTTGCGATGCCAAAAGTCACTATTTACTGAATGCTTTTGTGTACGTTGACAAGGAACGACGGGACCAGAATCTTGAAAAGCTATCCGTACCCACTCGTGCTGTCCTGAAACTAGGGCGTCCCATTATGCACATAAATCGGAACATTACAGAGGACAACTGGGTTTCCTCTGTTGAACTTGTCGGCAAGTTATTACAAAATGGTCCGACATACGTTGACACTCTATGAAAGAACAAGGGCAAAATTCCTCCCCAGTTTTTGCCACACATGGAAGGAATGTAAAAGTCATCAGAATTTGGATTTACTGGAGATAAAACTATTGTTTCCTTTATTCCAAAAAAGAATAGAAGCGTTGTGTTGATTTCGTCTATGCATCACAATAGTGCCATAGGTGATGACGGAAAACCAGAGATAATAGAACTATACTGTATAACCCAAGAAAAACTGGAATAGACTCCTTTGACCAGAAATGTGCACCATACACTTGTCAGCGAAGAACTCGAAGATGGCCCCTAGCAATATTTTTTGCGGTTATTGACACCTTGTGAATAAACAGCTGAAGCGATGAAAGGATGTGAAAAAACTTCCAAGAGACTTGAAAGCAACAATAAGAAGAGTACTTGGCGAAAACCCCATTAAAAACTCAAGTCCTAGAAATCTAGGCATGGAAGGACCAGCTCCAAAGCAAAGGAGATGTCATTTTTGTCCAAGAATGAAAGATCGGAAAGTCAAAACTTCTACCAACATTGTCAAACCCCCTATCTGTAAGGAACACTCCGTTTCGCAAGTGATGTGTGTCAACTGTTTTGAAAGGTACGTTACGCTACATTCAGCAGCACCTCATATACTTCTCGACTAACTTATGCTTACAAGAACTTTTACTAAGCAGCATTTTCTGCTTTCTTGTTACAGAAACTAAGGGCAGATGTCACTGGATTATGTCCTATACGGAAATTGTGCTGGAGTTACTAATAGAGTTACAACGCTAATTTATGTTTTTACCATTATTTTTAAAAATCCGACTTAGCAATTAACCTACGCTGTAATCAGTGTTTCGTTTTGAAACTCAGTACTTTTTATTATCATTTAGACTTTCACGGCCCTTGTAACTATTCATGAGTTATATTTTTGGCTTATGCCGTGTTATTAATTATAAAACACACTCAACGCTTTTCGAAAGGAACCTTGCCTTTCTTCATCGGGAGACAACAGAGAAATGAAACGACGCATAACAGGTTGCTAGGAGAAAGCAACAAGGAACTTGAAATGGTGCCCTAAGATGTAAACGGGACGCCATTTTAGCCCCAGAGGTGAATCATGGCTACCTATTATCAGAACCATTAGAGAGTAATGCTTTACTGTTGCTATTCGTTGTCTCTAGGATTATCAGTTGTGCGGTTTGATATCTTTCAAACTTTATTTGAACTGTTTTTTATTTACGAGTAATTTTGTTCTTATTGGATTTTTCTTTGTAATCGAATACATTATTATAACCGATACGTCAGTATCGATTACAGAGTATAGTGTGCCGCACCTCGTTACCTCCATATCTTGCTTTTGTATTTTACAGATATAACATTCTTTACGATATTTTAGGTCAGTCTGTTACAGCTGCTTAGTATTGTCTGTGCCAGATTTGACGTGTAGTTCGTCCCATTATTATTATTATTATTATTATTATTATTATTATTTATTTTCCACTAATTGTAGTTACAATTTAGGGATGGTGAATGGAGAAAGGGCATAGCCCCATATACACAAAAGTGCCTCCATCACCACTTAAAAATTATAATATACAAATATACAATTACATTCTACATGATGATCTTATATACAGTTAAAATAATTACATAGGCGTATTTACATACAGTAATACTCACAAGACCTGTTCAACATTCAAGTCATGACGACACACACACACACACACACACACACACACACACACACACACACTCTCTCTCTCTCTCTCTCTCTCTCTCTCTCTCTCTCTCTAGAAACCCCACATATATTTTAGCTGGGCCGGCTCACTCATACACATTTACCGTCTCAATCACTCGGGACCCCATAACTTTCATCCATCCTCCCACTCATGCTGAACATTCTCACAGTAGATAAATTATGTTTTGTACAGAGGGTTTCGTTATATATACATCCGTTTTACGTCTTTACAGAAATTTTCTGCAGGTAGTTCTTTTATCTGCGGTGGGAGTTCATTCCACAACCGAGCAGAACGACTAAAGAAGCCACTTTGATATGATGCTGTTCTTGCAAATGGAGGGAAAAGGGACACACCTCGACCTCTTTGAGCGGAACGATAGTTCAGCTGTAAGCGGTTGAAAGGGTTTATATGAATGTTACCTGCGAGGGATTTTCTCAGGAAAGTAATATCTATTTGTTTACAGAGGGATGTTATGGAGGGCAGTGACCTGGCTGTATTTAAATGACCGTGTTGAGTAATTAGTCGTTCTGCTCGGCGTTGAACTCTCTCTAGTTTCGTCATGTTCTCCACTGTAGTAGGGTGCCAGGAAGGAAGCCCGTACAACAGTATTGGCCGTACTAATGACAGATAGGCTGTCTGAACGGCTTTCTTCCTGGCTCCCAGTAGAGATCTGCGGATGAATCCCAGGACTCTGTATGCTTTACACCTTATTTCCTCAACATGTTTATTCCATTTTAAATTGCTGCAGATGTGAATGCCAAGCAATTTTATTGAGGTACAAGGCATCAGGTTTTTACCACACAGTGAAATTTCGTGTTGTAACTGTGATCTTGCTCTAGTAAAGCGGATATATTTACATTTCTGTACATTTATACACATTCTATTTATTTTGCACCACAGAACCACGTTATCGAGATCTGACTGTAACTTATTTACGTCGTTCTCATTGCGAATGGCTCTGTAAATGATGGTGTCATCAGCGTACTGTGCCATAGAAGACGATACACAACCTGGCAGATCCAGCGTAAATATTGTGTACAGCAGCGGCCCTATCACACTACCTTGTATCACACCCGAGGTGACTGAGGTTTGTTTTGACCTGGCCCCACTGAACACAACGCTCTGCGTCCGACCTACCAGGAATGATCGAAACCATGCCTGCAGGTTGCCTTGAATGCCATACTTGTTAAGTTTTAACAACAGTCGTTGATGAGGTACCTGATCAAAGGCCTTACTCCAGTCGAGAGTTACGCAGTCCACTTGGGATATATTAGACTGGTCCAGGGAATGTTGCCACTCATCAATTACTGTTGTTAAAAGTGTAGTACAGGATTTTCCAGGGAGGAATCCATGTTGGTTGTTATTCAACAGGTTTCTCTCATTCAGAAAATCCAGCACATGTTTAACAATTAGGCGTTCCATGCATTTACATAAGCCAGATGTAATAGAGACTGGGCGATAGTTGTCTACATTTTCCCTGTCACCATCTTTGAATACGGGAACGACATTTGCTTTCTTCCATTCTTCTGGAACAGTCCCACTGTTCATTGAAATGTTAAATATTGCACACAGAGAAGGTGCTAATGCTTCTGCACAGCGATGGAGAATTCTGGCCGGCACGTTGTCTGGGCCGTTCGCAGCATGAGGTCTAGTTCTCCGAAGACTTGTTGCGACCTCGTTAGCAGTGAAGTACAAGTTAGTTAGGGGCAGAAAGGGAGGGGTTGACCTTGGAGTGAACATGTCTTCATCCTTGTCAGCAGTGGAGAAGTTATTTTTAAATTTACTATTGAATGTGTCTGCTATTTCTTGAGGAGAGGAAACTGATAGTCCGTTGTACTTGAAGACGGATGGAGCACTTTTGCCACTTTTGTTTCTAATGAAAGCCCATAGCTCTTTACTATTAGAACTAAGGCTGTGGATATATGAACTGTAGGCATCACGGATTAGTGATCTGAGTTTGTTCCTAGCCAGTCTGTACTTCTCCCACCTACTGTCACTTGGGTTTTCCTTCCATTTCCTGTATAAACAATTTCTCTTTCGAATACCTGATGTTATCTCTTTATTGATCCATGGCGTTTTTCGCTTATTAGAGATAGAAACTTTCGGTACAACTTGATCGACACATTCAAAAAATACTTTTTTCCAGTTTTCCCAGATCTCGTTGATATTTATATCGCCGGTGAAGGACGCGAGGGGAATAGGAAGACTTTTTGATAGAAGAGAGGAAAGATCGTTCCAGTTGGTGCGGGAAAAATTATATATTGTTCTGGAGTGGAGTTTTGGGGAGGGTTTTCTGTAGCTCAAAGTTGTAATTATGGCTTGGTGATCACAAAATCCAGGTATTACGTCCAGAAACTGGACGGATGATGGAGAGTTAGTAAGGAACAGGTCTAGTGTGGAGCGGGAATTTCGAGTAATACGAGTTGCCTCGAACACTAACTGATGGAGGAAAATGTCGTAGAAGGTGGAGAGAAAACTATTAGCAAGAGGATTGTTTGGTACTGGGGCGGCATTTCTAGACCAAGTAATTTCAAGATTGAAGTCACCAGCAATATAAATTGCGTCATAATTATTCTGTACTTGTTGCACACGATCCAGAGAGGAGAGCAAGGCATCGTTCATTGTTTGTGAGGACTTCGGTGAACGATATACAGATCCGATGAGGAATTTATTACTACCGCACGTAATTTCTACCCACACGGCTTCAGCTGTCGTCTCCAACTCGGGACGTCTAGTTGGATTACACTCTGGTTTTGTGGCAATAAGAACTCCGCCTCCTGTGGTTAGAGTGCGGTCCTTACGGAACAGGATGAAAGAATCTGGTAACACTTCTGAGTCATTAATTGTGTCTGAAAGCCATGTTTCACTGATACACACAACAGAGGGATCTAGGCTTGAGAGCGAAGCGAGAATATATTCTTTTCTACCTGGACGTAAAATGCTGCGTGCGTTAAACGCAAAGAGAGTTAGATTATTATTTACATATTTACAGTTGTAGCTATTTACAGAGTCACTGGTAACGTCACTGGTATTGGTAAAGAAAGAGTTCGTTAGTGGCGGCATTTCGCATTGCCAGCAAGTCCACGTTCTTCCTCCCTTCTTTAATTTCCTGTATTCTGAAGTAGAAATTTGTGCACATGTCCTGTGACTGCTTGACGAACAATTATTGCAGTTTACAAATAGTTGATTACGACGCCCGCTGCTTTCACATATTGTACAATGCTGAGGTCCGGGGTTCAATTCAATGTCTCCAATTAGCGCGAGAGTTAGGCACCACAGTGGCCGCCCAGCAATCGGAAGTCTGACAACTCTGCCTTCCCCATTACGACGCGGCCGCCCTACCGCCAGCAGCCCAAGGTTTTCACTGCCACACCAAGTGAGACACTTAAGAGAACATTTCTCACTTACCAACAGTTTTTCCAGTAGATGAACCTTCTTCAAATCACCACAAGACTTATCCGAATGCACTGTTACACTTTTCGCGTACGTCACGGCACTTTTTATCAACAAAACTATGATTAATGCACGGAGAACACTTGTAACGACCAGCATGCACGCCGCCATCTTGAACAGCTTACATCATAATAATAATAATAATAATAATAATAATAATAATAATAATAATAATAATAATGATAATAATAATAATAATAATAATGTTATTTGCTTTACGTTCCACTAACTACTTTTACGGTCTTCGGAGACGCCGAGGTGCCGGAATTTAGTCCCGCAGGAATTATTTTACGTGCCAGTAAATCTACCGACACGAGGCTGTCGTATTTGAGCACCTTCAAATACCACCGGAGTGAGCCAGGATCGAACCTGCCAAGTTTTGGTTAGAAGGCCAGCGCCTTAACCGTCTGAGCCACTCATCCCGGCGTCCCATTAGACAGAGGGCACCTCCTGTAACAGAATTGCCAAAGCATTTCTTTCTAGCTTACCTTTGATTCGAGCTATCTCTGGTCGTCTGACAATAATACGTTTGGAGAAAAGATGGAGACGATGACCTGTAAGATGGCTTTCATCTCGTACAATTATTACTATAAAAGATTTAAACGTTATTTTAAATGGTTCTTTAAATTTAGAGTCGTGAATGTGACTATTTCAATTTCGAGGTATTTATCCTACTTATCCCTTCTTGGCTTGCCATAGTTATGCTAGTTTGTTTACTGAGAGATCCCTTGTTTAATGTATTATTCTTTATAATTTTGCTGCAGACTTATTTCACTGGCATTCCTTTCTTTTCATGTCTGCTTATGTGTACTTGTTCCTACAATAGAGAGAAAGATGGAACCGATCCGATTACTTTCTGTGTGACGAGTTTGCTCGTTGTTTTTATTGGAAACCTTTTAATTCTCTGTATCTTCGACGTTTTGGCTCAAGCTTATGTTCTACTTCGTGGTTTAACGCTGTTACCGCACGATTCATGTTCGCCTAGATGTGCGATATGAATACGTGTTATGCGGCGTGTAAGCTGTTTAACGTGATGTGTTTAGACTGGGTGGGCAGGCCTCTTTGCGGCGACCCAGGTTTCTGATCTGAGCCGTTGACCGAATCATGTCATGCTGTTAAGATTTTTGTCGTAACGTGTCTTGCTATTATATTTTTATACCCTCTGCTTCACATGTTTGGTCTTTGAGTGTGTGTGGGTGTGGAGTGGTTATCGGACCTGTGTTACTTTTCGGTGTCTTTTAGATATTTGGTTTTTTGTCATTATTCTTATTTTATCTTGCTATTGTTTCCGGCTTCCTCGGCCGATTAATATGTTTATTTCTGGATTTTGCTTTCATTTTACTTGCGTTCTGACTCATGTTTATTTGTTTCTGTAACTATGGCAACTCCTTTCTTACCCTCTTGTATTCCATATCCGTTTGCTTTTCTGCCAGTCTTGATTCACTGGCGTCTTTGATTTATGGGGATGTAATCTCTGTGGGGATTGTCGGAAGCCATATTTTATAAAACCTGCACGTTATCTAGGGAGATGTTGGATCTTATTGTGTGAAGGCTGTTTCTTTCACCTCGAGATAGTAAATGGTCCCCTTTTAAGAAAGAAATACTTTGGATCAGATAAAACAGACTGATAAGTCAAGTGATTTTTACTGTGGTTGGAGTATCGTTACACATTATGTATGTGGGTATTTTACTCCTTTGTATCCCCATTAATTTGTTTTTATGCTAATCTTCGGACCGTTTCCCTTTGCTTTTGTGTTAATAAATTCATTTAAACTGACCTCTAAGAGACCCGAATTCAGCTCCTGGCAGTTATTAGCCAGTTTCGACTGATCCAAAAGAGGAAGGTAGTATAATAGTTACTGAAAAATGAAACCAATTAAAGTTAAGTACGAACATCGAATTGGTTCGTGGTTTAGAGCTCAGCAACTTAGCCGTTAAACCACGGCGGCAGTCAAATAAAACCTATTATGCATAATTTTTTAATAATCTTACAATAATGAATAATCCCTTTGTTTATATAACTTGACAATATATTGCATTACTTCGGGTATGATGCGCATAGGTATCACCCAAATATCACTATAAAATTTGTCACAATTGGAACATAATAATTGCTTTTACGCATATCAAGTGAAAAACCCCTGGCAAATTAAGAAATACCGTCGTTATTTGAGAAATATGAAAACATACTTAAGGCTTGTAGACAGGACAGGTTTATGTCATACTACGCTGCTGGTGCCGTCTTTTGTTACTTTCTTCAGGTCCAGGGCTAGGACCGTGGAATGGGAGGGCTATGTCTGTGGATTCTCATTATCTTTGTCCATTCGCTGCTGGTGCCGTCTTTTGTTACTTTCTTCAGGTCCAGGGCTAGCACCGTGGAATGGGAGTGCTATGTCTGTAGATTCTCATTATCTTTGGCCAGTACAAACAGCAAAATGGAGGTCAAAAGAAAAATAGCATGATCCCTGGACCAATAAATATTTTTATTTCTGTTCGAACGAAAGTAGCTCGATCCCTGGACCAATAAATCACCAGTCCACTGAATTTTTCTTATGTACATTGGCCGTACCATTTTGTCGCCTATTAAATATTGCATATCGCGATACAATTCATGAAATGATGTCATTGACAAGTGAAGAATGAAACGAAAGCAAAGAACTTCAGTGAACACAGATATCACACACGAAATTGTTCAAAGTGTAAGACAAAAGACATACGTGTGTCACTGTGAGCGCAACACCAAATGTACTTGTAAAGTGGTAAAGTACGTATACATAATATTCTCCAAAAAACATATATTTCTTAATTTGCCAGAGATTTTTCACTTGATATGTGTAAAAGTTATTATGTTCCATTTGTGACAAATTTTATAGTGATATTTGGGTGATACCAATGCGCACTATACCCCATTACTTCTACCAGCTGCAATTTGCATTAGTTATTCATAGGTTTTTACATTTTACTTGAGGGGGTCTTGGCAGGCGGACCCGTATGCCGCTGGTGAAAGTAACAGGTTCACTTTGTTAAGTGTGTTTCTTTTGGGGTAGCCATTTAAATCGCACAGCTCAGTATTTATTAACTGTTTGTTTTAATTTGTAAACATGGTAAATAAGCTGTTGTTTCGATAAATGTACCTATGTTTGAACAATTAATGGTTTTGGATACAATATTTACAATCAATATAACCTAATTCACAGTAAATGTGCTACTTGTGCAGATAGACTAGAATAGGATACGCGTTAGGTACAATCCTAAATACAGCGAACAAGCTTGGGACCAAGTTCATACATGCCGGAGAGGGGTTCCGAGAGGCTCGGAGCTGAATTCTTGTCTTTCCAGAACCTGCGTTCGCTTCTGGGACCGAATTCATGGTACACCTCCTGGCATTTTCCCAAAGCTGAGTGAGATTTCAACTCACTCCTCCTTTCAGTTGTGTCAGCTGAGGAAGAACATCCTTCCTTAATAATTCTGACATCAACTTGACCGGACGAGTTGGCCGTGTGGTTAGGGTCGCTCAGCTGTTAGCTTGCAACCGAGATATAGTGGGTTAGAACCCCACTGTCGGCAGCCTTGAAGATTGTTTTCTGTGGTTTCCCATTTTCACACCTGGCAAATGCTGGGGCTGTACCTTAAATAAGGCCATGGTCGCTTCCTTCCCACCCGTAGCTCTTTCCTATCCCATCGTCGCTGTAAGACCTATCTGTGTAAAAAAAAAAAAAAAAAAAAGAGAGAGAGAGAGAGACATCAATCTTGAACTCATGGTGGAGTAGAAAATCGAAAATGGACCAACTGAGGTGAATTCACTTCAGTATTATTTCTTGCTACCGGTAGTGGCTTAACGTCCCACTAGCACATACTGTAGGTTTTCGGAGTTTCAAAGACGGAAAAGACTAGGACTGGAAAAGTAGCGGCCGTGCCCTTAATTAAGATACTGCCCAAGAAATTTCCTTGTGTATAAAAGAGAAAACCACGGAAAAAAGATTTTCAGGGCTGCCGACGATGGGATTCAAACCATCATCTCCCGAAGGCAAGTTCACAGGTACGCGACCTGAACCAAGCAGTTTACTCGCTCGGTACACTATTCTAGACTATGCAAGGATATACCTTTGAGAGGTACGATAGTTAAAGAGTAGTAAATAAACAAATATTCCTCGGTGAAGGAGACTTTCTAGCCCGGTCGATGACCCTTCTTTTTATGATAAAGTGTTATTACCACTAGCAGGCTGCGGACAGTCTTCATTTCCCACAACATCCCTTATGAAGGTAACAGACCCAACTGACCAAGACGTGTTGTGCTTGTTTATAAGCTCGAGTCGCCTCATGCCGTGGGAATTAACGCAGCTAGTAGAGAATTATTCATGAAGGCGGGACTTCTTTCTCTTCCTCCAACAGTTTAATCAATGTTGGAGGAACATGCCACAACATGCTACAGTACTTCAGATCTAGTTAAATCATATCTTGGTAATGTTAGCTAGAAGAGTCAACACAAAGTTCCACACTTGTCTCCAGTATACTGACTGACAAAGGGTAGGCCTATCATGTACAGGCTCAGTAGATGGGGCGAGAACGTTCGATTCAGAGAAGATTGGGGGGTGGCTCACAGTCATATACCAAATCTCTGCAGGCGGATATCACAACACTTCAGTGAAAATCTTTGCTATGTATGTCGTACTTTGAAGTCCATTCGTTATCTAACAGGAGGTGCTGCAAAACAGATGTAACACTCGGTACAATATGAGTATTGAGTTTAAGCCGTGTAACTGCCATTTAAAAACAAAAGTCTGGATATCTGGTCGTTTCACTCAGAAACTATAGTATTAGTTACTGTAGATGATCCATAACAATGTTACTCTTGGTTTTCTCTCCCAATACTAAACGAGGCTTGAATAGCGCAATGGCTTAGCTGCTGGCTTTCCGCCCGGACGGCTGAGGCTCTAATTCCTGTAGGCCCGGCTTACAACAGTCACCTCAAATATCCTGTGGCGTCAGGAAGAGCATTCTGTCTTAAACCTCTGGCCAAAACTAAACGAGTCAGGGCGGCTTCAGTGACCCCGGAAATAACTGGAATAAGCTGATAAAAGTTTATTTTAAGGACCCCGTTCGCAGTCGAGTCGGTTCGCCAACCAGTGCGTGACCTTGGTCGCAATGACCGGCTTCAATATAAAAATGGGGGTTGTTCGTGGTTGCGTCCGTTTTGGAGTTTAGACGGATAAAGTGTGTGTATGTCCAACTACATGACCGGCTCGCCTTTCTTTTTTCTGTAGATGCATATTGTTTACCGGGCAGCAGTCAAGGGGGGGGGGGGGGGAGGGGTTTACTGGGGGTTACAGCCCCTTCCCCTGGAAAATTTACAAACAGAAAATAAACAGAAACTGTCAATAAATAATAAACTAAATAAACATTCAGAGACATATTCACAGAACCAACAGATCTGTTGAATCCATTTTCTAAAAAGTAAGAAGCCTCGAAAGTTGGGTAGATAGTAAAGTGAACATACCAATCGCTATAAAACTGTTGACCTTGAGAGTATTGTTCTTGTTCTTTATTTCCTTTTTTTCTTTTTTTACAAGCCGCTTTACGTCGCACCGGCACAGATAGGTTTCATGGCGACGACGGGATAGGAAAGGCCTAGGAATAGGAAGGAAGCGGCCGTGGCCGTAATTAAGGTACAGCATTTTCCTGGTGTGAAAACGGGAAACCACCAAAAACCATCTTCAGGGCTGCCGACAGTAGGGTTCGAACCTACTGTCTCTTGGATGCAAACTCACAGCTGCACGTTCCTAACCTCACGGCCAACTCGCCCGGTGTTCTGTATTTCAATGTAAGATTTTGTGGTGTACTGCAAGCTGAGTATCGACATAATTCACTCGTATCAGGGTCCTTGTAATGACAAGGATACCTAAGCATGAAAAAAGTAATATAATGATCAAAGAAGTGTGGACGGTTAAAATTAAATAATTACATATAGGCCTATCATAATAAATATTAAAGCCAGCAATTTAGGCTACATTTCTAGTAACAAAAATAAACGCGTATATTATTGAACTGCGCTCGTACCGTAACGGTTAACGTAATAAACTGTCGTCCTCGGGGCTCGGGTTCGATTCCAGGTACTGCCGGAAATTTAAGAATGGTACGTGGTCGAAATGGTACATGCAGTTCACATCTATTGAGGGTGTGCCTGAAAAAATGAGCCGCACCACCACGGGGTGACGACACAAGTTTACTATTACTGTATAATGTAATACATGTCATTAGAATTCGCTTTACGTCGCACCGACACAGACTGGTCTTATGGCGACGATGGGAGGGTAAAGAGCTAGGAGTGCGAAGGAAATGCCCGTGGCCTTAATTAAAGTACATCCCCAGCTTTTGCCTGGTGTGAAAATGGAAAACCATGTGTTATTCGGACCCAGTATCTCCCGAATGCAAGCTAATAACTACGTGACCCAAGACCCGCAGCTGATTGCTCGGTGATATAGCCTACATTTTATATAATAATAATAATAATAATAATAATAATAATAATAATAATAATAATAATAATAATAATAATAATAATAATAATAATAATTGTACCGGGCGGTACACCTCCGCGCCGCTAATTCAAACCTTGCGCCAGTTGAAACTCCTCTGCTGGAGGAAGTCTGAACTTTATCTACGGTATTAATTTTCAAGTTTCTCAGAAGATGTCACTACTTGGAAATTTTGAAGTTTCTGAACTGGGTCGTTTTCGACGTATTTTTGTTTTTCCTGTAGTAAGAAGTGTGAACATTCTCTTCTAGAGGACACTACTGAAGAACTACAATGGTGCACCCCAGTGCAAAGTGAAAGAACTATGTTTTTGGAGAAATTTTGAATTCATAAGTTTGTTCTTTGTTAAATTTCTTTCGGTCATTGTTTAAGTTGGCAATATTAACCCTTTCTTTCCCCTTGTTTTGAATTTAGCCAATCCCGAATTTCTTGAGTTAATTTTCCACCAATTATGTGTTTCTTCTTCATATTGTGTAGGGGTTTTCTTGGTTATCCAATAAAATGATTGTGGGCGGGTGTTTTCATTCCTGAAACGCCTCGAACTTTCCACGAGAGTATATAAACTGCTGATTTTCGGGTCTCTGCGCCACTTCAGTACCAACTTTCAAAGTGTAAAGTACGTAGCAGGGGGCGGGAAGCGCCTCTTTCTTCGGGCAGCAGTTCAACAACTAGGTAATGGTCGTTTAATAACTTCTTTTCTTGCTAGCTCAGCAGTTTAACTCTCGGGGCGGGTCCGAAGCGTTTTCACCATGTAACTTTTCCCTAAAATGTAAAGACTCTTAGCATCTATTCTCTTTTAAAGCTACATATTGGGATAGAGAGTGCTTAACCCTCTCGAGCTCCCACTCATATTGCTTTGAGGTGAACTTATTTTCTCAACCGTTTCTTCCAGTCTAGCGTAATGTAAATTGTCTTCTCATATAAGTCACCTCTTTAGTATGGGATTAGCCCTTGCATTAACGGCCTAGTGCCAAGTAGGTTTTAAACAAAATGTATTAGGAGTGCAGCTTCGCCTCCTTTCAAATTGGTATTGTCGAGGCCATGTAATATGTCTGTTTCTCTACTTGATAGGCCTCAGTAGTTTGGGTATTTTTACCCCTGTTTTCATGTCCTTAGAGGACAACTTGAAGGTGGAGTTTGGTGTGGCCTTTGATAGGCTTAAAGTTTGAGAGCGAGTGGCTCTTTCTTGAAAATTGAGTGTTGTATGCCTCGAGGAGGCCTTTCTGTGTAATTTGGAGCAAGTGCTCCTGGGCATGAATGGGGTTTTCTGCCCCTCTGTTAAAACTTATTTTGGAGTAAAGTTGGGCTAATTGCCCAAGAATTGTGAGTTCCGGGCTCGAAGCCCAAATCCTGTAAATACTGTAATTGTACTTTTGTAGCCTGGCTACTCCGTACCTGCCATGCTTGTTATTTCTTGATTTTGAAAAGAAAATATAACCTTGTTAAATTTTAAATTAATTTTAATTTCGTAGCCTGAGACCTGTTCACCCCTGCACCTTCTTTCACCTCTGCTGTTCCACAGATACCTCGGAACAATAATAATAATAATAATAATAATAATAATAATAATAATAATAATAATAATAATAATAATAATAATACCGAGCTCGATAGCTGCAGTCGCTTAAGTGCGGTCAGTATCCAGTATTCGGAAGATAGTGGGTTCGAGCCCCACCGTCGGCAGCCCTGAAGATGGTTTTCCGTGGTTTCCCATTTTCACACCAGGCAAATGCTGGGGCTGTACCTTAAAGAAGGCCACGGCCGCTTCCTTCCCACTTCTAGCCCTTTCCTGTCCCATCGTCGCCATAAGACCTATCTGTGTCGGTGCGACGTAAAGCAACTTGCAAAAAACAAATAATAATAATAATAATAATAATAATAATAATAATAATAATAATAATGAATACGTTATGCAAATTTTACCTTGTCATTTCTTTCTTAATCCGTTTGCTGTCCGGGGTTGTTTTCCCCTCGGACTCAGAGAGGGATCCCACTCCTACTGTCTCAATGGCAGTATCCTCGAGCGTGAGACTTTGGGTCGGGGGATACAACTGGGAAGGTGGACAAGTACCTCAACCCAGGCGGCCTTACCTCCTTTGCTGAACAGGAGCCTTGTCGGAGGATGAGAAGATTGGAAGGGCTAGACAAGGAAGAGGAAGGAAGCGGCCGTGGTCTTAAGTTAGGTACCAACCTGGCATTCGTCTTGAGGAGAAGTGGGAAACCACGGAAAACCACTTCGAGGATGGCTGAGGCGGGAATCGAACACCCTTCTACTCAGTTGACCTCCCGAGGCTGAGTGGACTCCGTTCCAGTCCTCGTACTATTTTTCAAATTTCGTGGCAGAGCAAGAAATCGAACCCGGGCCCTCAGGGGTGGCAGCTAATCACATTAACCACTACACCACAAAAGCAAACATAATTAAACCTGGTGATTATGTATTTTTTTCTAGTAAAGGTTATACTAACCTCACACAGCTACGAATGTACTGTGGACTGCCACTTATCAGGTCGGCAATTTTGAACCCATTTTGCCCTCCTGTTCTTATCTTTCGGGAATATAAATAATCTGGTCCCTTTACATGAATTAGTCTACGATTTGGAGCGACACAATAACCCATGACAACTAATTCTCACTGCAATGTACAACGCTCAGTGGAGGCATTTGGTCCCAATATGGCCGCTGCCGCACAGATTCTGAGAGCGTGACCAGACCTGTGTATATAGACCAGACCTTGGCCAAAATGACGCACCCATACTCCATCTGCCGGCAACATTACGAAGTTCATGTAACGCACTTTAAAATTAAAATATAATATTTGGTATTAACATATTTTTGCGAAATAAAAAATAATTACCATGACTTCTGAATCGACCCTCCTAAAAATAGAAGAGTGGCTACTGCCACGGGAGTAGACGTCATCTGGCCGTGTGAGAAGTTCGAGCGGAAGTCTACATCTACAACTTCCAGAGTCTGCCACTGTGACTTATCGTCATTGCGAAGCATATGCACACTTGAGGACTGTTTAAATTTGAACAGGTAAATGGACGGCAAAAGTAGAATTTGGGAAATAAAGCAGAATCGCGCTGGGAAGGTACTCATTTCATAACACACACAGAGAGAAAAACTTGCCATGTTTTCGTACAAGCCGTTAGACTTGTGAAGCTGCAATTATGATGTGTAGTCTGGATAGATGATCGCATAGTATGAGATGCGAGAGAGTATGATAATTACATGTTAGACAATGCAGTGAAGCAGTGAAGTGGAGACATCTTTTATTTTTTAAGAACATCTCTTTCTCAACATTGCTGTTTCATTGAAATGAGCATGATTCTGTCAGAACTAATACCTTGAACACATTGATCGGTGGTTTAGAGTCCGTTGTGAAGGTTTCGGAGAGGCATGGTGATGAAGAGGTAACAGAGTGGCATTTCAGAATAAGGTAAACCTAAAAAATTGATTGAAACATCCGAGTCATTGTCGATTATTTAAAAAGAAAATAGCTGCTGAGTGACGTAACGTGATCTTAACTATCGCCGCATCCTCACTTGCTTCATCCACACCCGCATCCGCGAATGGTTATCCGCGGATCTTGTAAATATTTAACTATAGTATATTACACCACCCAAGGTATAGACACGGATAGATCTGTTAACATACCATAATAGGCCTGGAAACAGAACCTCTGCAGTCACAGGTTCATAAGAGATTTCTCTTGCGACAACGGACGTATTGACGTTTGTTCCTTCCTTCCATTAATTGCGGGCAGGAGTCAGTTAAGCTTAGGTCAGATTTAGGGGTTTATGGCCTGAATGCTATTTTATATCACCATTCTCCCATACTAATGCCAAGGGTCGCTTAACCACAAGCAAAAATGAGAGTATAACTAACTGAAAATCAATAAACATCATTATTCAGAAATTATCAGCAGAATTATCTGCACTGCCATACAGTTTCCATCCGCCAAGACACTAACTTCGCGGATATCCGCATCCTTGCAGGGCTCTACCCATGGTTAACTAGACGCTATGTTCGACACCGACCATACGTATTTGGGAACCGAATCTTCATGCTGTCAAAATCATCCTTCAGAACGAAAGTTATTGTAAATTTGTTTCCTCCTTTCATATTTGTTCGTGAATCCATTGTTCAGAGAGATATTTTCACTTTATATGTCCTTGTAATTTGGTGTTTAAACAATGATTTGTACCTCAATAGTGAATGGCAGTGTGGCTCAACTGAAGTTTCAAAAAAATGTGGTTCCTGGGTGAGGTGGAATAAATAGACAGAAAAGTACACACTAAAGTCGATTTTTTTTTTTGCCGCCATCCGCACTAAATGTAAAATAAAATATGTATTTGGCATAAAAAGTCAAATAGCCTGGCGTTTCTGTTTTATTTATGCACATAAAATTCATAACTTACGTTTCAAATTCCTTTGAAACTTACGCTTATTTTCTTCGTAGAACAGAAATGCTTGTTGCAGTACAGACGAGTAGCAATAATTAACAGTAAATCAACACAACGGTAAATTTCCGCATTAGCAATAATTGTGAGTTCACAATAAGATGCTGAAACAAACAAAGCATCGAAGTTCCAATTCCATATTCTCCGAAGATGATCTTCAGTAACATCTGGATGTGAGTAGGGCCAATTTCAGGCTTGGTCTGTTTGAGCCTTAACAAGACATATACCATTCCTTCCTTCTTTCCGTTCATACAATCCTTAAAATCTTTATATATAAAAATTCAGCCTGCGCATGTTTGTGATTGCAAAACTCTAAAAGTAGTCGGTCGATTGACTTGAAATTTTGAAACAACGTTGCATTCGAATACGAGCGTGTTTAGGAAATAGTTTGAACGAAATCGGATAGGTAGTTTTTTATAATGAGTAATTTTATGGAATTAATTTAATTACAAAACTGCGTCAAGATTGGATCGACCTTGGACAGATTGTCGCTAGGCGACAACGATTTACGCTATATCATTATAGTCCGGTAAGAATTGCTGTATACAGTATAGGAAGATGGGAGGTGGTGGTGGTGATTATTGTTTTAAGAGGAAGTACAACAAGGCAACCATCCTCTATCTAACACTAATCAGAGGGAAAATTGGAAGGGATCCGACACTTCGAAAAATGAAGGTGTCGGCCAAAGGAAGAGAAGGGCCACGAAGGGCGTGAAAATGAAAGACTCCCTAGCCCTCGCAAACCTAATAGCGTCGGGGTCGGAAAGGAACAAGAGTTGACCAAGAGAGTGGTGGTGGTGATTATTGTTTTAAGAGGAAGTACAACTAGGCAACCATCCTCTATATAACACTAATCAGAGGGAAAATATGGAAGGGGTCCGACACTTCGAAAAATGAAGATATCGGCCAAAGGCAGACAAGGGCCACGAAGGGCGTGAAAATGAAAGACTCCCTAGCCCTCGCAAACCTAATAGCGTCGGGGTCGGAAAAGAACAAGAGTTGAC
The DNA here is from genome assembly GCF_040414725.1 of Anabrus simplex. Classification (NCBI taxonomy): domain Eukaryota; kingdom Metazoa; phylum Arthropoda; class Insecta; order Orthoptera; family Tettigoniidae; genus Anabrus; species Anabrus simplex. The sequence continues at coordinate 415,121,693 of NC_090265.1, read as the reverse complement.
CAAGAGAGGTCGGATAGGATAGATGAAAGTGAGGAGCCTGGCAAAGTAAGTGGAAGCAATGCCAGGACTCAGCTAAGGGCCCCGTGGTTGCCAACCCACGCTCCAAAGTTCAGAGCCCCTGAGGCCCCTTTTAGTCGCCTCTTACGACAGGCAGGGGATACCGTGGGTGTTATTCTACCGCCCCCACCCACAGGGGGGGAGGAAGATGGGAACACCTCGCCATGTTTTGTGAAGGTCACTTCTTGCTAGGAGGTTCATGTAACTAGGCAACTCATTGCCCGTTATTGTAAATGTGAATAAATGTAAATAAACATGAATAAATGTGTCCTGTGCTCGCGAAACTCTAAAAGTAGTCGATCTCGTCTGTGTTTTCTCCAGCCATAGTACGCGTTTTATGAGCGAAGAGCAGCACAATAGTCTCAACAAAGCCAAGAACAATATTAGATCAAGAGCTAAGACGTATACAGTTGCAATATATGAATGATCGAGCTTCATATCACCGAATTTCTTTTTCATACCAACCGGATATTCAATACAATACCTCATGTAAATTCGTTCAAATCGAAAAAAATGGACAAAGTTCTTCCGCACTACACAGCAATGAAATTTAAAGGAGAAACCCCGCAAATGTGCTGCGCGAGCGGGAAAGTGAAGCCAGTTGAACTTGAACAGCCAAAAGAACCACTGAAAAGTTTCTTAAAAGGAATATACTGATGATTCAAAACATTTCCTCCAAAACATAAGGAATTACAATTACTGTTTTTAGATAACTTTATTCGGCGCTAACGTTATAGCAGAGCATTTCATGCCGATATTTAAAATTTAGGGACAACATTTACAACAGATCATTCGTCTTTGGTTCCTTTTCCCAGCAATAATAATAAATTTCTCAAAATCTATTTCATCGGAGATGAAAATGACCAATTGAATGCACGCTGCCAAATCTCTACTGGAATCAGAAGACACGACGCAGAAAATGTTACATGACAACAATAATTTAATTCAGAGGTTCAAAAGTGCGATTGATCTCATGCTCGTTAAAATACATTTATTTACCCATTAATTTCGTTACAGACTGAGCCACAGCGAAGTGTGGATGGGTTTAGCTAGTAATTATTAAAATCTTTGAAGTTATGGAGTACTTTATAGCAATTACTAAATTTAATGGAGATTATCTTACATTAAACTTCGCTGTAGCTGCTGAATGACGTCGAAGTGGAACCGCTTAACGCATGTATTAGGCCAAGGGCCTGGAGACGATGTTCTAACATGCTGTCTATCGTCCGCGAAGTGGTCGTATTGATCTAGCTGGGGAGGTAGGGCAGCGTTCCATCAATGTCTCTTGTAGCTTGCGTTTGTTCACATTCATCAAGATTTGAACCCAGTTTTTTCTCGTTCTCGCTCTCATAGCCTCCCTTGTGAACAGGCCCTCGACAATTCCTTAATCATTCGGGACCGCACTGCATGCATAATCAGCTGAGTTGTACTCCCCACCGATCGATCAGGACGAGCTGAGGGCTGCAATAATCACGAGATCGCCGGTTCTACTCTCACTTACTGTAGTTTCACCGCCATATGCTAATTCCTCCTACTAGTCACCTGGTGTACCGCCAATTAGCACAGTCTATCTTGATTCTCAGTTCCTGAAATATGAGATTTCTAGTGTAAAACGCAAGAAAGGATTAAGGTGAACTGAAGCAGTGGCGTATCCAAAGAGGGATGGGGTGGTTTCCGAATTCAAAATGCCACCTTAAACATTTGAACTTCTCTTTAATTGAAATTCAATGAAATAAATAACAATGGTTTTACGTCGCACTGATCACATAGGGTCTACTTTAACGATTTTTAGAGACGCCAATGTGCCAAATTTTTAACCCACAAGAGTTATTTTACGTGTCAGCACACCTAACGACATGAGGATGGCGTATTTGATCATCTTCAAATACCACCAGTCTGAATCATCATTGAACCTGCCAACGCAGGCTCAAAGAGCCAACACTTCTACCGTCCTAGCCACTCAGCTCGGTTATGTAGTAAAACATATGAACCGATTCTCTTTATTAGTTTCTCACATTCAAAGTAACGCCTGTGACCACGAGTATAAACAGTCTTGAAAAATGCCAATAGTATGATTAGCTGCCACCCCCGGAGGCCCGGGTTCGATTCCCGGCTCTGCCACGAAATTTGAAAAGTGGTACGAGGGCTGGAACGGGGTCCACCCAGCCTCGGGAGGTTACCTGAATAAAGGTGGATTCGATTCCCACCTCAGCCATCCTGGAAGTGGTTTTCCGTGGTTTCCCAATTCTCCTTCAGGCAAATGCCGGGAAGGTACGTAACTTAAGGCCACGGCCGCTTCCTTCCCTCTTTCTTGTCTATCCCTCCCAATCGTTCCATCCCCCAGCAAGGCCCCTTTTCAGCATAGCAGGTGAGGGCGCCTGGGCGACGTACTGGTCATTCTCCCCAGTTGTATCCCCCGATCCAATGTCTCACGCTCCAGGACACTGTCCTTGAAGCGGTAGAGATGGGATCCCTCGCTGAGTCCGAGGGAGAAACCAAGCCTGGAGGGTAAACAGATAAAGAAGAGAAGAAGGAAAGAGGCCAGTCGACACTCCATATCGTACGATGTCGGCATGTAAAAGATCTCTGGCAACACATTTGGCAGACTGGAACATGGTGTCAAATTGAAAACAAATGTCTCTACACGGTAGGTGAGGCCATATTATTATTATTTTATTATTATTATTATTATTATTATTATTATTATTATTATTATTATTTAAAGGATTTTCTCTTCTTGTTGTTCTTTTTCTTATTCTTATTCTGGTCCTGTCTCCTCGCAGAAGGCTGGCGACCATCAATGAGTATTTTGACATTAATATCTTATTAGCTAGAGGTCGTCTGAAAATTTGCATTACGGAAGTTAGCGTCAGTGTAACCCTAGTCCGTTTAACCGTGCAGGCTGTGATGTAAGGTACGGATGGATGGCCAGACAATGTTACCTAGCAACCGTGCAGGCTGTCTTATGGCTGGTGGTCATCTGAAATTAGCGGCTGTTGATGGATGGCCATGATCGAGAGACATGATCATTTGATTTTCGTAACGGGAAAAGTACCGGCCCCGCGGTGTAGGGGTAGTGTGCCTGCCTCTTATCCGGAGGCCCCGGGTTCGATTCCCGGCCAGGTCAGGGATTTTTACGTGTATCTGAGAGCTGGTACGGGGACCACTTAGCCTACGTGCTTACAATTGAGGAGCTATCTGACGGTGGCACCGATCTAAAAAAAATAAAAAATGATCCGTTGTGCCGACCACACGACACCTCGTAATCTGCAGCCGTTCGGTCTGAGCAGCGGTCGCTTGGTAGGCCACGGCCCTTCGGGGCTGTTGCCCCATGAAGGGGGGATGGGGAACGGGAAAAGCAGTTATCTTTCTTCTTGTTTTATTTCCAGTCAGATTGTGGATGTCGAACCACTCAGGGAGGTTCCGCGGTCAGGATAGTCTTCTCCACCCACGTCCATGTTTCCATTCTTTGATAGTCGAATCAGACTGTACTTGTCATTTCAGAAGATGTGATCGAAACAGGCTGCTTCCCTACGTATTACTATGGTATTTCCCGGTACGATGGAGTTCCTCCTCATTGCTGTCATAGTCTACCGACGTGATGTTAACATTCACATTTCAAAGGCCTGCAGTAGGTTCACTGAAGAAGCCTTTAATGTCCAGCCTTGGACTCCATAAAGCAGTACGGGATTTTCTCTAAACGACAATAATACCTTGGGATTTCTACTTCAGAATATAATATTTAGAATTTGAGTAATCAGCGCATCAGTTCTAACGATACGTTTACCAGGTTGCATCACTGAAATCAATCAACTTTTCTACAACTAACATAATCAAAAATTTCAACCAGATGAATTAGAAATACTAAAATTAATTTGGAAGACTAATTCCTAAACAGTAGAGCGGTGACTTTCTGAGCACAACTTGGTGGGTTCGACCCCGGCTCAATCCCGTGGTATTTGAGGTGTTCCAATATATCAGCCGCCGCACGTAAACGAACTCTGTAACAAACCTCATGCAACTTGTCGTCTCCGAAAACGGTAAAAGTAGTTACAGTATGGAAGTATAACCCATAAAATGATCATTACAAGTGATTTGTGCCTCCTGAATGAGACGTTCTGTTACTGAAAGAAATTGATCCAAATTTCCATATTATTTGAAATGCACACTTCTCCTTCGTGTCTAGAGCTCTGTTTGGGAACGCCCCATATCGCCCTACTTAGGCACATTTTTTTGAAAGTTGTTGAAAATTTTTTTCACCCTTCGGCTCCTTGGCCGAAAGGTGGCCATTGAGGCCGTAAGTTTGAAGGGCCTTCCGGTTCGATTCTCAGCCGAGTTGGAGATATTTTTTTTTTTACAATTTGCTTTACGTCGCACCGACACAGATAGGTCTTATGGCGACGATGGAACAGGAAAGGGAAACCACGGAAAACCATCTTCAGGGCTGCCGACAGTGAGGTTCGAATCCACTATCTCCCGGATGCAAGCTCAAAGCTGCGCGCCCCTAACCGCACGGCCAACTCGCCCCGTAGTTGGAGATTTTAGCCACGTCTAGTTAACTAGTCTTGATATACACCTCTTTATTCACACACAACATTCTACACTACCAAACAGCACAGAAACACGACTCGATATAGACACAATACCCTCCACACAGGAATGGCGCCGGGAAGGGCATCTGGCCGTAAAACATGTGCGGAACAAATCTCATCCACGATCCCATCAGGGTGTTGAAATGGCGACGGAAAAATAAGCTGGTATGTTTCAAGATATTAGATATATATATATACAACCTAATTTGGACCTTAATGATTGAACGTATTTTAAAAGGTTCATAATATTCCTGATTTTATTGCGTACATCGTCAAGCAGAAATGACGGGAGTGTCCCGGACTTTTCACGGTCCAACATTATTCGACGGACTACAAAGTAGGAAAAAGTCTACTCTCACGAAATTCCACTCTTTATGTTGGGAACTCATGACCCACATACCAACATGGTTGTGGTTGTCGGGAATTCAACCTACGATCTTCTTTTATACGGTCCTGTGAGCGGTCAATTGGCCTTCGTGTAGAGCTTCGCTCGTGAGAGCGGGAAGGTCGCAACGAAAAACAATGAAGAAACATGTTTACAAAATAACGTAATGAAAGAACAAACAATGAATATGGATAATGAGCGGAAGTTTTAACGAATAATAGTTTTTTTCTGTGATAACGCGGGAATAATGTGCCTGACAAGTTAATTACTGCTCGCATAGCTCTATTAACGGCTCTGAACATCAGTCGTTAAAGGCAAAAATTTAGGATTTCCAGAAGCTGTTGCACTAAAAAAGTAAAGCAGAAATAATGATGGCAAAGTTGAATTGTTTTACGGTTGACGTCGTGATTATTACCACGGATCGTGTACGCTGAAATCAAATTCCTATGACATAGTAATAATAATAATAATAATAATAATAATAATAATAATAATAATAATAATGGATGAAAAACTAGCCGAAGTTCCCAAATAACGCGTGAAATTTCTTATGGGTGACCTCATCACCGAATTCGGTCGAGAACAAAAATACAAGAAAATTATAGGAAATTGCCTGCACACAAAAGAACCAATCAACACGACAAGAGAATGGTCTCCATTTCCGAAAATCACAACCTGCAGGCCATGTCGACCCACTTTCGCCATCTGCTCAGAAAACAGACAAGCCGTTTTCCCACCCAAACCATCGAAGAGTTCCAAATAGATCACGTCGCGATCTCCAGGATAAGCAGCCCTGAGATGAACGTAAAGAGCAAACAAAAAAACATAAACGTGGCCTCAGACCCCTTCTTCTTCTTCTTATTCTTCGTCTTATGCTTTTTTTTTCTGCCACTTTTCCAACACCTGTGGGGTCGCGGGTGCGAACTGCGTCGCACATATGGATTTGGCCCTGTTTTACGACCGAATGCCCTTCCTGACGCCAACCCTATATGGAGGGATGTAATCACTATTGCGAATTTCTGTGTTGGTTTGGCCTCACAACACTGCATGTCTATAATCACATTCAAACCGATTCCTGCAAACACCAGAAGACTCCCAAACTAATCATACGCTTTGACAACAATGAACTTCGACAACGGGTCGTGGAATTCCAGTAAAAGGCTAGACCAAGCGACTGTGACTTTAACAACACCTAACGGCGCCTGATTGAGGCCGTCCAAGAAGTTTCGGAAATCAAAAGAAGCAAAAAGACATGCCTGGTGGAAAGATACCTGTGAATCAGTCCTTAAGGAGAGGCTCGGTGCATGGAAACATTATTTCTCGATAAAATTGGAAACCGACTGGGAAACCTACAAAATCCAACGAGGCCAAACATCTAGAGTGATCAGAACAGAGAAACACAAGCACCAAAAATCACTTATTGAGATGATAGACCAAAACTTTAAGAGAAGTGAAACCATAGAGTACTACAGAACAATCAAAAGGGAACTCGCGGGCTATAAGCCGCCGTCGCCATGCTTTCATCGAAAGGACGGTACACTAACGACTTCCAAATGAAATTTTTTTAACATTCTAGCAGACTATTTCAAGAATCTAGTAAATTGCAATAAACCCCAAGCCACAATGAGACCAAGGAACTCTTTGCTCATACTCAGGTGCCCAGAATACAGAACACCCGAAAAGATGACATCAAACGCCACCTTGCCCGTTTTAAAAACAACAAAGCACCTGCAGAAGACTCAGTAGTTGCAGAATTGGGGAAATATGCCCCTGAGGAATCAGTTGAAATCTTACGAAAGCAAGTAAAAAACATCTGGATTGAGGTAACCCAACCCGAAGACTGTAAAACGGCCTTGATCCATCCATCATACAAGAAAGGCAGTGTAAAAGACATCAACTAGAGAGGAATATCCTTGCTACCGGTAACCTATAAAATTTCCTACTTCCCATCTTGGAGCGTTTAGAATCCTAAGTCGAACATCAAATAGGTGAATACCAACGGGGCTTCAGGAAAAGTTGCTCTAAAGCCGAACCTCAAAACGATCATCAGGGATTGTACTGTTAAGGTCCAAACTACAAGTCAGTGTTTGTGGACTTCCAAGAAAGCGTACGACTTGCTAGACCACAACGTGCTGCTAACATCCTTAATGAATTCGGGGTTGACCTGAAACTGCTGGCAATAATTAAAGCCACTCTGGCGGATACAAAATCCAAGATAAAGTTCCAAGGTTGTCAATCGGATTCCTTTTTGATGACAAAACAGGAGTCAGACCAGGCGATGGGCTCTCTCCGATGCTTTTCAACTGCGTTTTTATTATCAAGACCTGGCGAACGAGATTAATGGGAACCGACTGTAGCCCACTGAGAATGGGAACCAAATCCAAGGGGATCATGGCAGGCTGCCTAGTCACTGAATGCTATTCGAGTAGACACAGAATAGACATTTTATATACAGTTAAAATGCCTAGTAGCAGTCAACAGCAAAGAAACATTTAAATTTTATCTGTGTGGAGAACAATACTGTAAGTCAAAAAAGGACTGCCAATACAAAAGAAGACATTTGTTACGTCAAATAGCGACGGCGAGGTGGAAGCAGGGGTACTTCATGTCCATTCGTGTATGAATGCCTATGCACCGCCTTCAGACGGTAACAATAAATTTTTACAGCCTTTTATTCAAATGTTAAAAGAAATAGATGAAGAAACAACAGGTGATGGATACAAAGTACCCCGCCCCCCTTGGTATTCCTAAGGCGAGAAAATCTTCGGAACATTTTATGATATTTTTAGTGCAATCAAAATATATATTACAACTTGTATTATACCTTGAAAATCACATCGAACTTCAGTTAGCGCCACCTACAACGAGTTGCAGTCCGAGATTCAATATAAATGTGGCCGATAGTATATTCAGGATTATAAATGCCTCTGTCGTGTAATGGGGCAGTTCATCTCGTAAATCAAAAGTTGATGTAACAGGCTGTGAAACGCAGCTCTGAGTTAATAGATAATATCTCAACACAATAGGAAGGATATCAAAGATAACAGGCCACAGTTCTGGGAAGTAGATGGGGTGCACAGATACTTCGCCATTCGCTCAATAAATTTTCTCAGGAGTCCATCTCGTATCATCAGTTAAACGCTGCTGCTGAAGCTATGGAGATCCCATTCAAATTTATGACTGGCTATTACGGCGAAGATAAACGGAAGATTACAACACAGTTCATACATCTTTCCCTTTGGATTTAAAGAAGAAAACAATCTTATAGGGCCTCAACAAGCGGATACTAGACAAGGAGACATTCCTAAGCTTTGTTAATCAGTTCAAAGAGTTTCCGACCTAGGGTGGAGTAGTTCAAGACGGACCCGCCCGCGAGAGAAAAGTGGCTATTATCTGAGCTCATATGACCCAGCCCAGAACTCTTTAAATTGTAATACTGAAGTCACCGTTGCAGGTGTTTTATTATGATTGATGTCTATTCTGAGAGAAGACTAGCACATGCTCCTGCTGGCAGCAACTCTTTGTATTTGCTTTGTAATAATAATATAAACGTAGTCGACTAAGCCTGTTTCGAAGCTTAGTGCAACTTATGCACCCGATAACAAGTACAGTAGTCCCAGAATACAACTACACTGGCCAATGAAAAGGAACCTAGCTGCTGTGACAGCTGAAATACACGAACATACTGAAGGAAATGAACAGACTGGCTATCCGGTTCAGGGGACCCGGGTTCAATTCCAACCCGACCTTGGGTTTTAACCACGTCTGGTTAATTTCTATAACTCGGGAAGTTGGTATTTGTGTTCGTCTTAATACAAATCTACCCACCACACTACCACTTACTACAGATGCACGCAATAATGAAGACATCCCTCCACATAGAGTTCGCGTCAGGAAGGGCATCCGGCCATACATAGGATAGACCCAAGTAAGAATAAGGCCAAGGGGAAGAAGAAAGAGGAGGAGGAGGAAATGGACAGTGTTAGAGGTGTACGCAGTCATTCAATTTCTGGGCGCCGCCATAACGTGACACATCTGTCCTTCGTAGCAACGCAACAATAGCATTGATGAGAATGTCTGTTCTACTGCATAATTTCCCTGAACTGCATCCAATTAACCTACGATTGAACATATCTCCGATGCTTCCTGATAAGGCCAAGGAACCAAACTGATCCTAGGCCCTCTCCTCAAAACAACAATCAATGGCGCCTTGCACACTTCGGAACTAATGCGTCTGGTCCTTTCAGTCGAAGTTCTCAACGAAAATTCATCATTGGAGGAAAGAGCCCTGGACTCTCCCGCACGTCGTACGTGTTTCAGCACTGCATAGTCGTTCCATCGAAATAGATTTTATAATACGCTGAATAATCAGTCATTACTATAAGACACTCTGATTTGTCCATCCAGTGAACGTTGATCGTCATGTTGATCCAAAGAAGAAAATTCGGCATCTATAAAGTGAGTATCTCTCGTTGTTACTGTCCGTTCATTTCAGGGATGGGGGCATAGAACCTATGATCATCCCCGTGCACCTCATGTACAAGGACTACTTTCGCCAATCACAAGTAACCAGGGGGCTAAATTGCATGCCGGCGTTTTTTTCTCAACGGTTCCTTCCCCTGCTCAGTGACGGATGGAGTGCGGGACGCACTGAAAAAAATGCGGACAATATCAGAAAATCAACAACATGGTTGTCCGGCTCCAGAGCTAAATGATTAGCGTGCTGGCCTTTCGTCACAGGGGTCCCGCGTTCGATTCCCGGCAGCGTCGGAAATTTGAACTATAATTGGTTAATTTCGCTGGCACGGGGACCAGGTGCACGTGTCGTTTTCATAATCATAATTTCATCCTCATCACGACGCGCAGGTCGCCTACGAGCGAAAAATCAAAAGGCCTGCATCTGGCGAGCCGAACTTCTCCTCGGACACTCTCGGCACTAAAAGCCATACGCCATTTCTGTTCTTTTCAACAACATAGTTCTGGCAAAACAAGTATTCTATCACATATTATTAAATAATTAGTGCATAACTCAGCTGTTAGATTACCTGAGTCGTATTGAAATTATGGCTTGGTATGGCAGGAGGCCGATTGATTTCCATGATGGGATCAGATGGCTTAAAGAGAAATCGCAACCTGCACCGTAGGAGTATTTCTTTACTTTTTTATTTAAACTATGCGTTTCACTACACTGTGAACGGCTTCTGGTCTCAAGATTGGAGAATCTTTAACCAAATCTCAGAATTGCGTGCTTCCCTTGCGAAGAATGAATAAACACACTTTGAACACTATTGTACTTTATCATCATAGTAGATGAGTGAGAGTGGTTACTATCGACTTACACCGGCTCCATGGCTAAATGGTTAGCGTGCTGGCCTTGGGTCACAGGGGTCCCGGGTTCGATTCCCGGCAGGGTCGGGAGTTTTAACCTTAATTGGTTAATTTCTCTGGCACGGGGGCTGGGTGTGTGTGTCGTCTTCATCATCATTTCATCCTCATCACGATGCGCACGTCGCCTACGGGTGTCAAATAAAAAGACCTGCACCTGGCGAGCCGAACATGTCCTCGGACACTCCCGGCACTAAAAGCCATACGCCATTTAATTTCATCGACTTACATATAAGAAACATAATCCACGAGAGAACTAGCTCACACTAATCAACCGGTGGACTGTCAGATCCCACCAGTAAGCGGTCGAAGACTGGACAAACTGTTACTGGTATGTTAAATTAACAATAAATAGTAGTGTATTGTATTTATAATGTGCGAGCTGAATTACAATGAGAAGCACAAGTGCAATGGACGGACTGCACTGAGCTACGTTTTAGAAACAGTTTTAGAGTTACTGTGAGATGGCGGACACAGAAATTCAACATTCAGACGATTTCTTAACTTGTTCATAGTTACCTATTTACAATCAGTGACAAGTTTGCAGAACGTTAAGAGCGAGTAGATTGGGACGATGATAACGAGGATGTTAAAGCACAAAGTATGGTCCAATACACTACTATTTATTGTTAATTACAGTTTATCAGAGAAGAAGAACCACGCGCATCGTGACTGCAGTAGGAAAAAGTCTCGTACACTCCCGATGTTCACACTTACGCTTACATTGTGTATGTTATGATTATGAGCATTACGGTATTAATAAGCACTGGCAGTTGCTCTAGCAGTATCAGATGCAGTACTGCAACCCAATTGTTGTCTTAGCATACAGTTGTAGTACAATCACGGTAGTGAACTGGACTGTACATCTTGGACTTGTTATCTTCGTTATCATCTCCCAAATCACCTCCTTGCTTTTTCCCATAGAAGAGAGACTCATCTTGACCATTACTGTGCAAAACTTCAGGACGACCGGGCGAGTTGGCCGTGCGCGTAGAGGCGCGCGGCTGTGAGCTTGCATCCGGGAGATAGTAGGTTCGAATCCCACTATCGGCAGCCCTGAAGATGGTTTTCCGTGGTTTCCCATTTTCACACCAGGCAAATGCTGGGGCTGTACCTTAATTAAGGCCACGGCCGCTTCCTTCCAACTAATAGGCCTTTCCCATCCCATCGTCGCCATAAGACCTATCTGTGTCGGTGCGACGTAAAGCCCCTAACAAAAAAAAAAAAACAAAACTTAAGGACGAAAGTAAATTTCGCACGTTGAGTCACTGCCAAGTATCATAGCTCGATGAAACTTGAACCATACGTAGGAAGAACTGCTAGAGTATGGTACGATAGGCAACTGAAAGGAATATGCGATGAGACGAACAGGAAGGGCACTGTTATACAGAGACAATAAATTACACGTAAGTCACTGCGACTCATGATGGTCCCCTGCACATCACAAAAGAAGGGACATGGTTATTAAAATGGTGCGTGATCACCACGGATAGCGATGGGTGCTCTGCAACGTGTCCCCATACTGGCCACAAGATTGGCAAGGGGTTCTTGTGGTAGGGAGTTCCATTCCTCCACCAGCGCGGTTGACAACTGCTGGATGGTCATTGGTGCATGTGGACGTGCTACAATACGTCTGTTACCGAGCTCGATAGCCGCAGTCGCTTAAGTGCGGCCAGTATCCAGTAATCGGGAGATCGTGGGTTCGAGTCCCTCTGTCGGCAGCCTTGAAGATGGTTTTACGTAGTTTCCCATTTTCACACCAGGCAAATGCCGGGGCTTACCATAATTAAGGCCACGGCCGCTTCCTTCCAACTCCTAGGCCTTTCCTATCCCAGCGTCGCCATAAGACCTATCTGTGTCAGTGCGACGTAAAGCAACTAGCAAAAAAAAAAAAAGTCTGTCCAACATGTCCCACACGTGCTCGGTGGTATTTAAGTCGGGGGGAAACGGGCAGGCCAGTCCATTCGCTGAATATCCTGTCGTTCCAAGAGCTCCTGCACCTGCGCTCTTCGATGCAGTCGTGCATTGTCATCCATGAAAACGAAGTCAGGGCCGAATGCACCCCTGAAAAGACGCACATCGGGAAGGAGTACTCTGTCACAACAATAACGTTGACCGGTGAGTGTACCCCGCTAAAAGATTTGTAGGTCGGTACGCCCATTCAACATTATGCCTCCCCACACCATAACACTTGTACCACCAAAATGATGATGATGATGATGATGATGATGATCATCATCTAAAGGCTTCGCCTTGCCGCTGCAACCATTGATCTCTTCTCTCTGCGATCCTTTTCATCTCTCCATAACCTTGGCATCCCATCATCTCAACTACCTCTTCAATGATCTTCTTCCGTGGTTTCCCTCTGCCTTTCTTTCCCATCACCTTGCCTTGGAACAAGTTCTTTATGAAGTTATTATGCCGGAGAATGTGACCAAAAACTGATGCTTTTCTCCTTTTTATCGTTGTTATTAAATGTCTCTGGGTGTTTATTTCTCTAAGCACTGCTTTATTAGTTTTCTTCTCAATCCAGCTAGTTCTTGTCATCTTCCTCCATAGCCACATTTCCACTGCCTCTAGTCGTTTCACGTCCTCCTTCAAGAGAGTCCATCCTTCACAGCCGTATAGCAGCACACTCCAAATGAACGTTTTGATAAATAATTTCTTTTGTTCAGTATTTAAGGATTTATTAGTTAAGAGCTGCTTCTTCTCCTCAAAATGATCATGTTCGAAAATGTTCCTGGGGCCATTACGTATTCCCACCTCTCGTCTAGAATCGCTACTCAGATTGAATCTCCTCTCAATCTGAGAAGAGCATGAGAACCCACTCCGCGTCGGTCCAGACCTGATGCTCTTGGCACCATCGCAAACGGTGCTGCCGATGGGCACACCGGAACAGAACGTAATGGTCGTTGGGCAAACAGACCACCTCTATGCAGTCACCATGCTACTGTGGAGCGAGGGATTAGGTGCCTTGCAGTCCTGTTAAATGTGGTTGCAATTGCACTCAATGTTTGATGTGAGTCTCTTCCTGCCTGTTGCACATCTGCTGCTGTAGTTGACCAGCTAGTTCTTGTCATCTTCCTCCATAGCCACATTTCCACTGCCTCTAGTCGTTTCACGTCCTCCTTCAAGAGAGTCCATCCTTCACAGCCGTATAGCAGCACACTCCAAATGAACGTTTTGATAAATAATTTCTTTTGTTCAGTATTTAAGGATTTATTAGTTAAGAGCTGCTTCTTCTCCTCAAAATGATCATGTTCGAAAATGTTCCTGGGGCCATTACGTATTCCCACCTCTCGTCTAGAATCGCTACTCAGATTGAATCTCCTCTCAATCTGAGAAGAGCATGAGAACCCACTCCGCGTCGGTCCAGACCTGATGCTCTTGGCACCATCGCAAACGGTGCTGCCGATGGGCACACCGGAACAGAACGTAATGGTCGTTGGGCAAACAGACCACCTCTATGCAGTCACCATGCTACTGTGGAGCGAGGGATTAGGTGCCTTGCAGTCCTGTTAAATGTGGTTGCAATTGCACTCACTGTTTGATGTGAGTCTCTTCCTGCCTGTTGCACATCTGCTGCTGTAGTTGACCAGCTAGTTCTTGTCATCTTCCTCCATAGCCACATTTCCACTGCCTCTAGTCGTTTCACGTCCTCCTTCAAGAGAGTCCATCCTTCACAGCCGTATAGCAGCACACTCCAAATGAACGTTTTGATAAATAATTTCTTTTGTTCAGTATTTAAGGATTTATTAGTTAAGAGCTGCTTCTTCTCCTCAAAATGATCATGTTCGAAAATGTTCCTGGGGCCATTACGTATTCCCACCTCTCGTCTAGAATCGCTACTCAGATTGAATCTCCCCTCAATATGAGAAGAGCATGAGAACCCACTCCGCGTCGGCCCAGACCTGATGCTCTTGGCACCATCGCAAACGGTGCTGCCGATGGGCACACCGGAACAGAACGTAATGGTCGTTGGGCAAACAGACCACCTCTATGCAGTCACCATGCTACTGTGGAGCGAGGGATTAGGTGCCTTGCAGTCCTGTTAAATGTGGTTGCAATTGCACTCACTGTTTGATGTGAGTCTCTTCCTGCCTGTTGCACATCTGCTGCTGTAGTTGACCGTGGTCTACCTCTCCTCTACTTCGGGCAGCAGTGCCTGTGGTTCGGAATGTTCTCCATGCACTGTGAGCAATACCAAACTCCTGGGCTACACTCGTCCCACTTCGTCCTTCTTCCGTCCTTTTTCCAGTTTCCCGATGATTCTTTCCCCCGTGTGAAGTCAACCAAATGTGCATCATTTGGTGCTATAGTCGCACTGACCTCATGCCAAGTACATGTGGGAGACCTCTGGCAACATGTTACCGCACTTACATTCATTTTCACCAAGTAGTTGATATGTTGTGTTGCTTTACCTGTCTCGTCCTTAACTTTTGCATAGCAGTGTATATTCTTCTCCTTGTGCCAAGGGAGGTATTCCGGACGTTGGTGATCACTACGGCGAGGACGTTGCTATATGCTACCAGTCGGAATACCTCTTCAGTGCTAGAAATTGCTAGAAATTGCTAGAAATTCCGGTCTACTCTTGAATGTTACTTATTCACTATATTCACCTTCTTCTAACACCTCTTCGAGACGCAATTTTGCCATCTAATAGCCGCCGTAAGATCTGGTAGCGGTCATTGCTTAGTATGTGTGGCCGAAGTAAGAGATCTTTCTACATTTGGTTGTACATACCTTAAATATACGCGTCCAAATAAGTGTTTTGAGAGAACCTGAGGATGTTATTTTAGAACGAAACATACCATTTAACATTGTTAATAAACTCTTCCTTCCATTTTTACAGGTAGGTGTGTAATACTATTTTATAAATTTGTGTCTTGTGTTCGACATACGAAAAATATGAAGGTGTTTTTAACGAAGTCGATACTGAAGAGCATGGATTCCACCCTAACAAATTATTACAGTGTGCCAGAGATGTACCGAGGAAGAAGTAATATTTTATACATATATTTGAGTGAGTTTCGGTAAATACAGTAAAGAGTAGACTTGTCCAGGCCCAGGACCGTATCACTCTTCCTGGGCTTCCTGGTCTTCGTTTGAGAAACAGCACAGCATAGCCCAACACAGCTATGGAGCCTGGAAATGTTGTGGTGATTATTGTTTTAAGACTTATTACAAGTTAATGGTCTAAACTCTGATATTGGGGAAAAGGAATGAAGTCCTACTATGCGAAGAATGAGGAGGGCAAAACAATGAAGAAAGCATGAAATTACAGCCTTCTTGGGCCTCGTACTCATAAAACAGTCTGATTAGGAAGTGATTTGACTAAGGGAGGTCAGACAGGAAAGGTAGAAGTGAGTATTCTCTCACAAGTACCTACGACCAATGCTGAACTCAGCTAGAAGCCCAGTGGTCATGGGGTTACGCTCTGAAGTTCACAGCCCCTGGCGGGTAGGGGAAGCAGTAAATGCCAATACTTGCAAACGTCTACCTAAAATAATTTATAAAATATCAAGGTACGCTTCTCACTTTGCCCCAGGATTTAAACATGTAGTTCAGATCTGCATGTCTCCTCAGCAGGTGCTAGTACAAATTTACAGAGTATTTCTAAGAATCCAATCTACTGTATCAAGTATGCATCTCCAGGCAAGGAAAATGAACGGCAAGTGAAATACCAACCTCCAGGTGCATGTAACTTGCTGACTAAAGACTTCTTAAGGTAGCTAATTATTGTTCTGACAGCTCTCTCATGTCCTACAAACGATTGAATATTCCAAATTATTTACAATGACTTCTTTCCGTAAATTGCACGGCACTTTATTACAGTATTTTCATAAGCCTTTAAGTGCGTACTGTGTATGTAAAACCCACTCTGAACGAAATAACCACCTCCACAAAACCTCTGTTCGAACTATACAGTACTATTATTTCTAGTGTTACTCCCTAGGATCGTGTCCATTATAACAACTTTACTCACTAATATTCGACTCATATAACACCATACCATAGTAGAATCACACGTACAATTTATGACAATGTCATTAGTTTTACGCCCCAATACCTACTTTTACAATTTTGGAAGACAGCGAGATACCGAAATGTTGTTCCGCAGGACATGTTCAACGTGCCGGTAAATTCACCGACACGAACCTGTCTTTAATAATCCTTCCTATAACATAAGTATTTAGGACAACGCTATGAATTACAATAGAGGTAGACATGTACCTAAAAACTCATATTCTCCCGCCATTAATAACCAATGAGGCCCAACGCATAATTAACTCATAATTTCTTCCACGTTCATGTACTTTCAATACAGCATCTACCATGAATATGCATCTTGATGATAAAAATGCAAACCCGCACCAATTTTCGAATTCTTTAGCTAATATGTCATCATCATCATCTGGTTACCCTCAAGGTTCGGCTTTTCCCTCGGACTCAGCGAGGGATCCCACCTCTACCGCCTCAACGGCAGTGTCCTTGAGCTTCAGACTCTTGGTCGGGGATACAACTGGGGAGAATGACCAGTACCTCGCCCAGGCGGCCTCACCTGCTATGCTGAACAGGGGCCTTGTGGAGGGATGGGAAGATTGGAAGGGATAGACAAGGAAGAGGGAAGGAAGCGGCCGTGGCCTTAAGTTAGGTACCATCCCGGCATTCGCCTGGAGGAGAAGTGGGAAACCACGGAAAACCACTTCGAGGATGGCTGGAGTGGGAATCGAACCCACCTCTACTCAGTTGACCTCCCGAGGCTGAGTGGACCCCGTTCCAGCCCTCATACCACTTTTCAAATTTCGTGGCAGAGCCGGGAATCGAACCCGGGCCTCCGGGGGTGGCAACTAATCACGCTAACCACTACACCACAGAGGCGGACGAATATTCATCTTCTTGATAAAAATGCAAATTTTCGAATTCTTTAGCTAATATGTAGAGTCGCAAAAAAAAAAAAAAAAATAGCGCAGTGACTTCTAAATCGGGGATCTGATTGGAATGCATTACCTGCAGCTGTCTTAGAGCCTTTTCCCGAAAATGTAACATGATTCAAGAATACACTCCAGCACTGTGCATTGTGTCATATTTCCAGTGCTGGATTAAGGTGTTTGGGGGCCCTGGGCTATTTAAAAATGTGGGGCCCCTTCTTCGTAACATCACGTAAGACTAGCATGCTGAAGTCGTTATAGAACTACTTGCACTTAAATTGATGAATAGGGAAGTATTGAAATAGACTACAATTTTTCTCTATTTTTTGTGTTAATATTTCATAATGCCAAAACATATTTTACATTTTGGCACCACTAAGATATTTTCTATCCATTTTATAAAAACATTACAGTTGTAACTTACGAATGGTTCAATAATCAGAGGTGAATTGGAAGTCCTCTTCCTGATGCAAATATATAGTATAGAATGCGCATTCCACCGTGCTTCCCCTGTCCCCTCCCGCTCACTTCCTAGACCTCTTCAACCCCTCTGCCCATACTCGCAAGCTGCCAGATTTAAATTTTCGTCAACAATAACCTTTATAATAATTGCAGTGCGTAAGTAGCGAGGATTCGTGTCTCCGGACGGTAATTGATTCCAGCAGTTATGAAATAGTAACGCGGACAACTGATAAGAAGGAAGGAAAAGTGCGTGTTCGATATTTTGCGAGCGTAAATATTCAGGCCTTTTTTTTTTTTTTTTTTTACAAATTTTAGGTTCGGCCAAGGGCCGGGGCCCCTTGGCACGTCGGCCCCGGGGCTGCAGCCCCTTTAGCCCCCCTCTTAATCCAGGCCTGTATATTTCAATGTAACGCTCAATCCTCTGTAAATTGTAGTATTAAGGCATCTGAATTATTCAAGGTATGTGTGAATTTGTGCCGGCCCCGTGTTGTAGGGGTAGCGTGCCTGCCTCTTACCCGGAGGCCCCGGTTTCGATTCCCGGCCAGGTCAGGGATTTTTTACCTGGACCTGAGGGCTGGTTCGAGGTCCACTCAGCCTACGTGATTAGAATTGAGGAGCTATCTGACGGTGAGATAGCGGCCCTGGTCTAGAAAGCCAAGAATAACGCCCAAGAGGATTCATCGTGCGGACCACACGACACCTCGTAATCTGCAGGCCTTCGGGCTGAGCAGTGGTCGCTTGGTAGGCCAAGGCCCTTGAAGGGCTGTAGTGCCATGGGGTTTGGTTTGGTTTTTGGTGAATTTGTATATGACAGTGTTGGAATGTTAAGTCATTGTACTGTTCGAAGTATAGTACTGTAAGCCGTAATGTAAAGCACTAGAAATACTTAGGCTGTGTGTGAATTTTTACATGATGATCCTGATTTAGAATGTTAAACTAGTAGTATTTCTTGTAATATTTTCTTTCCATGGAATTGCTTGTTGTTGTTGTGTAGTTCATTATCACACTTTGTAAGTGATCATTGCCACCGGGTTATTTCCCAATTGCGATGTATTTGTTAATAATAATAATAATAATAATAATAATAATAATAATAATAATAATAATAATAATAATAATAATAATATATTTAGAATGAAATTTCTTTAAAAAATATCCGTATACATTTTCATCATAACTCTAAAGGTTTGCCAGGAAATTTTACTTTTACGTGTTAAAGGAGCATTTCGAGCACGCGACCCAGATCACTCGCACATCGAGCGTGGTATAGCATACTTTGTGGCGGAAGACATGGGCAATGAAAGAAAATGTATACCAAGCCATAAGGCATGTACTCTTGGAACCGTTAAGAGCGAATACTGCCTACTCCGTTAGAAGTATAGGACCAGAAAAAAGTAATGTTTCCTGGTTATGGCCTATGAAACGCTATTGATGTAGAGGCCGAGCGGACACAAGAAATTTTACGGAGAGGGTGATCAGGGGTGGGTTCTTAATGGACTGTTCACAATTGTTATAACAGTGTAAAAGTCTAATTACGTCTAACTTCAACGCGGGAACTGCTAATACAATATAACATGGTTAAATAAGACAATCACGAAATTTCAATATTACTAAATCCAAACGTAGTTGCCGGTGTTGCCGTCGGCAGCATGCAGAAAACCTGTACTTCTAACGGAGTTGGCAGTTATTCGCTCTTAAGAGTTCCGAGAGTACTGTACATTTCGTGTGGCTTATGTTACTGAGGACGTTGCCATGAAGACCTACTTCTGTAAATACGTAACTTTATGCCAGCACTGGCTCCGAACAATAAGCCATTAATTTTCTATTTGTTTAATGGGATATTGTAGCGCTGGCTATAAAGTATTGTAGGCAGGCCTCAAATATCTCACCTTTCTCCTGGTCAACAGCCTTCGCCAGAAGCGAACAGTCGCAGTCGGATATAACACATAGGCTTAGAGTGTTACTAACATCAGGAGAGAACGGTCAGTTTTATTAAAATTAGTCCTTTGTTCACCATTATGATGAATTAAGGAATATCACTACCATTATTGCTCCTGAAGGATCAGTTATTTTACAGTACACCATGCAAATACTTGGAGAACTTGTCAGAAGTAGAGTTGCGACGATGTTTAAAAAAAGTTAGGTATATTTGGTAAAATACGGCAACCTTGGTTTCAAACCGTTTAATACCAGGTGTAATTAGGTATATTTGGTCAAATACGGCAACCTTGGTTTCAAACCGTTTAATACCAGGTGTAATTAGGTATATTTGGTAAAATACGGCAACCTTGGTTTCAAACCGTTTAATACCAGGTGTAATGAGGTATATTTGGTAAAATACGGCAACCTTGGTTTCAAACCGTATAATACCAGGTGTAATGAGGTATATTTGGTAAAATACGGCAACCTTGGTTTCAAACCGTTTAATACCAGGTGTAATGAGGTATATTTGGTAAAATACGACAACCTTGGTTTCAAACCGTTCAATAACAGGTGTAATGAGGTATATTTGGTAAAATACAACAACCTTGGTTTCAAACCGTTTAATACCAGGTGTAATGAGGTATATTTGGTAAAATACGACAACCTTGGTTTCAAACCGTTTAATACCAGGTATAATTAGTCAGATTGGCAATTTCAATATGCGTAAAGAAAAATAACATCTAAAAACTGTTACAATGGGTGTTTTATTTCTTAAATACATTACATAGTCCAAAATATAGAAATTCGATCTGTGACTCAAAATTGTGTGTAAAACATACTTGAAATATTAGGAACAGAAATTTCATTATAAGACATCATTGTCGAACATTTACCTCATATAGGCTACTGTGCATGACAGGGAAGTAGAAAGAAATAATTTTCTTTGAAAAAGCTCAAAAACAAAGAAATTACCAATTAATCTCCGGAACAAACAAAAATGGCTGGTAGTCTCTCATTATAATATCAGCCAGATTCATTTTCACGCGATGACTGCCGGGCGAGTTGGCCGTGCGGTTAGGAGTGCGCAGCTGTGAGCCTGCATCCGGGAGATAGTGGGTTCGAGCCCTACTGTCAACAGCCCTGAAGATGGTTTTCCGTTATTTCCCATTTTCACACTAGGCAAATGATGGGGCTGTACCTTAATTCCTTCCCAGTCCTCGGCCTTTCCTATCCCATCGTCGCCATATGAAGTATGTGTGTCCGTGCGACATTAAGCCAATTGTTAAAAAATGCACATCGTGACTGGAACGTTTCGATGACCTGTGTGCCACTCATGAACCTGAGGTTCCACTGTATATAAACTGGTCTTTCTGTTGTACCTGGAAAAGTCTATTTAGTAAGTTAATGGAGTGTGAATTCGTCCGTGAGCTGACCAATTACGCTCACTTACTGCTGAGGAAGATCGTACATTCAAAATTCTAGAAGCAAGTGAACATAGGGGTTGTTTAATACAAACTCCCACCAGACAGAAGGAGATACATGTTTTGTGCAGTCCATAAAGTATTCTGTTCGAAAAAGATTTTGAATGCCCAAAATGAGGCCAAATTTCCCTGCACTGTCATATCCCAATATTGCACTCATTGTTGCAATGAAGTATAGAGCCTCTATTTCCTCCTCGTGGCTGAGAGTTTTCCCCTTAAAATGGAGATCCAACATATTTGCCGCAGCATGAATAGCTTTACAAGCAAACTTGTGCCTCAGGTTCAAACACTGATCTGTATAGAGATCAGTGGGTTCACAGCAACTTTAACGTAAGATTTGTCTCCTGCAGATTGTGTATTACATTCTACGAGTATAGCATCTACTTCCCTAAAATGCTATCACGGAATTCATGTACATCCGAAAGTACATCATTATCGGCTTCAACCTTACGTACGGCTTCTGACGTTGGTCGCAAGAGACGCCATGCCTCATCAAATTGCTGCCATGTTTCATCTGCTAACACAGAAGAAGTGTTCTGTCGCAATGCACAGTTGGGCATAACAATTGTTTCTTAAATACACTGTCCAGAGGTATGATCGTATTTTTCTGTCCTCTTGGTCTTCAATAAAGCATGGGGGACAGAGCGATCCTTAAAGAATTGTATTAGTTTCTTCCCTATATGGAAGCATTCTTGCAGCGTTCTCAGTGGCATTATGTCCTTTATTAGTAGACGAAATACATGTGCTCCACAGCCTATGCAGGATATGTGTGTAGGCCTATACTGCTCCTGCACTATTTTACACGCAGAACGCATATTTCGCGCATTGTCTGTGACCACTGCTACGAATCTCCCCGCACATATTTCACTAATAACTTCATCTCTTTTAGAAGTAATATACTGTGCTATTTCCCTTTCCTTATTAGGCCTTATACTTTTATAGAATACTGGCTGAGGTGTTGTCACGATGAATTTCACGACTTTACTCGCTGATACATCAGTCCTTCCATCCGAAATCAATTCAAGAGCAGTTGAACAATCCAACTTCTTTGTGACTAATGTCTTCACATGATGATATTCGGCAGACAGCAAAGATGTGCTAAGCAGGACATGACTAGGAGGCTCATAGCTAGGCCGTATTTTCTGAAATGCTTCCCGCCATTATTTCGAAGCAGCTGAAGCATATATAGCCCTAGCAACAGCTTCGTCAATGATGTCACTATCAGCTTCTTGATGGATATTCTTATGCCCGGATGAAGAGGGTTGTGGTGAATCTGTCGTAAGTTGTTCACTGGGAGAAGAACCAGAAGGCATGGATGATAGCGTACACGAAGGCGCTGTCCTTAACACTTCAGTATTCTGCTACCCATTATTTTCTGACATATTTGATTTCTTTCTTATTACTTGCGCCGAAACTACCCGTTTAATATACTGAGGGCAAAAGATCACACCCGATAAGATGTTCTTTCAATCGTGACGCCAGGGCGTTATGATATTTAGTTTTACAATACTTACATGTTGCCTCCGTCTTACCATCAACTTGTCTTTCATCGAGAAGCATTTTACTAACTAAACGTTTGAGTTTGACTGCGTAAAACAGCTAAGCCTCAGCGTAACGCAAACTGAGGTGGATGGAATTGATAAAATTTCTGGAGATACAGGCCCTACTAAAGACAGTGGGTTGGGATATAGTACCATATCTGAAGTACTTAATTATTGTTTGCATGAAGGAGATGTACCAAATGAATGGAGAGCTGCTATAGTAACCCCTCTGTATAAAGGAAAGGGTGATAAACATAAAGCTGAAAATTACAGACCAATAAGTTTGGCATCCGTTGCATGTACGCTTTGGGAAGGCATTCTTTCTGATTATATTAGACATGTTTGCGAAATTAATAACTGGTTCGAGAGAAGGCAGTTAGGGTTTAAGAAAGGATATTGCACTGAAGCTCAACTTGTAGAATTCCAGCAAGATATAGCAGATACCTTAGATTCAGGAGGTCAAATGGACTGTATCGCGATTGACCTGTCTAAGGCATTTGATAGGGTGGATCATGGGAGACTACTGGCAAAAATGAGTGTAATTGGACTAGACAAAATAGTAACTGAATGTGTTGCTATATTTCTAGAAAATAGATCTCAGAGAATTAGACTAGGTGAAACTTTATCTGACCCTGTAATAATTAAGAGGGGAATTCTTCAAGGCAGTATTATTGGAACTTTATGTTTCCTTATATATATATATATATATATATATATATATAAAAATGATATGAGTAAAGAAGTGGAATCAGAGATAAGGATTTTGAAGATGATGTTATTCTGTATAGAGTAATAAATAGGTTACACGATTGTGAGCAACTGCAAAATGACCTCGATAATGTTGTGAGATGGACAGCAGGCAATGGCATGATGATAAACGGGTTTAAAAGTCAGGTTGTGAGTTTCACAAATAGGAAAAGTCTTCTCCATTTTAATTACTGCCTTGATGTGGTTAGAGTTCCTTATGGGGATCATTGTAAATACCTATGTGTTAATATAAAAAAAGATCTTCGTTGGGGTAATCACATAAATGGGATTGTAAATAAAGGGTACAGATCTCTGCACATGGTTATGAGGGTGTTTAGGGGTTGTAGTAAGGATGTAATGAGAGGGCTTATAAGTCTCTGGTAAGAACCCAACTAGAGTATGGTTCCAGTGTATGAGAGCCTCACCAGGATTACTTGATTCAAGAACTGGAAAAAAAACCAAAGAAGAGCAGGTCGATTTGTTCTGGTTGATTTCCGACAAAAGAGTAGCGTTACAAAAATGTTGCAAAGTTTTGGGCTGGGAAGACTTGGGAGAAAGAAAAAGAGCTGCTCGATTGTGGTATGTTCCGAGCTGTCAGCGGAGAGATAGCGTGGAATGACATTATCACACGAATAATTTGAGTGGTGTCTTTAAAAGTAGGAAAGATCACAATATGAAGATAAAAGTGGAATTCAATAGGATAAATTGGGGCAAATATTCGTTTATAGGAAGAGGAATTAGGGATTGGAATAACCTACCATGGGAGATGTTCGATAAATTTCCAATTCTTTGAAATCATGTAAGAAAAGGCTAGAAAAATAACAATTAGGGAATCTGCCTCCTGGGTGACTGCCCTAACCACAGATCAATATTGATTGATTGATTGATTGATTAGCACTGTCTGGCTTTATATAGACCTGCGACCTTGTTTCTAAATGTTTCTGGATTCATTTCGCTCATTCCAGTATGATAGCCCCTGATGGTTATGCAGTACATGCTGCTGTATGGTATAGCAGGTTGCGTGAAAACCGGGATAAAAGAACCATTCCTAACATTCTTACAGGTTTTAAACTGTTTAAAACAACACGTTTATAAATTCAGCAGTATTAAACCGTATTTTTAAATGTCTAGTCAGAAGAGATTAGTCAGTTCATTAGAAATTATTGTTTACCATTAGGACTACTACTAGTATAGACTACTACTACTGATGATGATGATGCTTGTTGTTTAAAGCGGCCTAACATCTAAGGTCATCGGACCCAGACTACTACTACTACTACTACTACTACTACTACTACTACTACTACTACTACTACTACTACTACCACCACCACCACTACCACCACCGAAGGTTAACTGATGGACAAGGCACTTATACAGAATGAATCACCTAAAAGTTGCATCCAAATATTTCTGAAATGGAAGCTAACCATGGGCTCATAATTATAGCCCAAACACAGTTTTTAATAATTATCAGACCGGGCGATTTGGCCATGCGGTTAGGATCACGCGGCTGTGAGCTTGCATCCGGGAGATAGCGGGTTAGAACCCCACTGTCGCCAGCCCTGAAGATGGTTTTCCGTGGTTTCTCATTTTCTCACCAGGCAAATGCTGGGGCTGTACCTTAATTAAGTCCACGGCCACTTCCTTCCCACTCCTAGTCCTTTCCTATCCCATCATCGCCATAAGATCTACCTGTGTCGGTACGACGTAAAACTGATTCTAAAACAATATTAGAATGATGTTATATTTTTGCTTTACGTCGCAACGATACAGAGAGGGTCTCATGGGGGCCACGATGGGACAAGATTGAGCTAGGCGTGTTAAGAAAGCGACCATGGCCTCAATTAAGGTACAGCCCCAGCATTTTCCTGGTATGAATGGGAAGCCGTGGAAAGCCATTTTGAGGGCTGCCGACAGTGGGGTTCGAACCCACCACCTTCCGAATGCAAGCGGACAGCTACGTGACCCAAACCGCACAGCCACTTGCCCGCTCAGTATTCGAATTTCCAACCGTTTTGTCATCTTCATTTCTTGTTCTAGTTTATTTGATGTTTCAATGTTCAACAAAACTATCACAATATGGTAATGCTCATGAACGAGTAAAATATTCATTCTACCAGAGCATGATACCAACAAGCTAATGATGAAATATGTCGGTGGATAGCACAAGCTCGAGTGATGTTCCGTACGCGCGCGCAGGTACATCGGGCGACTATTTTTTTAATAGTTGGGCCACTAGTCGCCCACGGCTAAAAGGTTACATTTAATGCAATGCTCTATCACGCATTTGAGCAAATACGTACGAGTCACCAGAGCAGTTGTCGGCTCGGGTAATAAGTCCCATTTGATATGGTTTGCGACTGGCCGGAGCAACTAGTTGCCGCACTAGTCGCCCTCGGCTAATAGTGATTCACTACGTAATTTATATATGAAATCAGCACTCTCTGTGAATCTGTGTTAGCGTCCGCCTCTCCGCGACCCAAGATCGCGGGTCAAAAAGGACAGAGATAGTCTGACTTCGGAAGGGCAGAAATATGGTATTCCATGCCATCATGTCGGCCTGTAAAAGATCTGATGCTTACTCAAAATTAAAATTAATTAAAACTCAGACATAGGTCGCCCAACAGAGTTCCGGTGTCCCTCCCATCTGGTAGAGGAAAACGGAAGGTCGAAACAGACACGTAGGCAGCCATTTATGGCATCAAATAGAAATGACTACACATGGTGACCGAGACCATACAATATTTTTATTATTATATTGAACTGTTTTTTTTATTTCTCAAATAAGCAAGATCCATCAACCCGTCCGTATGGTCACGAGTTGCTTGGTTTACGTTTACTTGTGGAACATACATGTTCGCTTCTCCTTATCAATGAAATTCTAAAGGTGATTGAATCCATCGCGTGTTCCTTGGTTTCAAAGCACAGACTGAAGCATTCCCATAGTGAGGGGCACCCTCGCTACCGTCCAGAGGCCAGTTTGATCGCCTTTCTGTGTTACGTTCCACTCCCCACCGCAAAATCCCCGTCTCTCAAACTGTCAGCAAGGGCTTCACTGCTCCTTCGCCGATAGAAATGTTCTTTCCAATTGGAATCGTGAGCCAATCAAAGCCCTTTCCAACATTGCGTGCCGCCGGCTGCCGTACTCGCTCCCAGCTGTTTCCGCTTCCTGCCACCAGACGTGCAGGCAGCCTTTTGTATCATAGTCGGCGAGAATGCATCACTTTTAATTAAGACACATTAAACTATACTTGTGTCTACTTAAAAGTGCACAGTCGTTTTAGCGCGCATACAATTACGTTTCTTGCATAGCACGTGGCTACGAATGTACACAATTAAGACTGCTGTGTGGCCGCGAGGAAACCACAATAGCCCTGTCCCTCTCACTATGAGAATTAAATAGAAAGCGAGTCACGTTTTATACAAATGATCACGATGTAAACACGCAAGTTAGTGTACTGCTTAGCATTCAATGAATTTCAGCCGACGAATGTACTGACCAAGTGATATGAATATGCTAATTAAAATTATTTTCAAACCACCGTCCGGCTCCTTGGTCAGCTTACAGCTCTTCGGTTCAGAGGGTCCAGGATTCGATTCCTGGCTGAGCCTGGAATTTTATCTGCGTACAGGTAATTTCTCTGCCTCAGGGACGGGATATTAGTGTTCATCTTAATACACTTCTCTTCTTCTAAATACAACACACCGCGCTACCATCCACCACAGAAACACGCATTAGGCAATATACCCCTCCGCATAACGTTCGTTCAGGTAGAACACTATGCTGAATCCAAATCCTGTGTCGACCCCGGAGGAAGATTATTTAAAGACCACTGTATACCATCAGCAACAGACAACAAAAGAGTTCGGTCCAAGGATTTAAAAAGTCTACTTGGGTATTTCTCAGCCCCGTAAGTATAACGTGGAATACTTAGTGGCAGATCAAGGAGTAGAATGGATTAAATTAGCTATCCAACAGCGCGTTAACTCAGGATCAGAACGTTTCAGCGGGCCTCAAAGATCCTAATCACTATCCACACTATTATAGCATGATATTATACTTGTCTTTCCAAAACGACTACTGCCGAGCCAGATGTCCTGCAAATATCGCAGGGTCACACGGTCTCTATCTGCATTTAGGGCAGTCGCCCAGCTGGTAGATTCCCTATCTGTTGTTTTCCTAGACTTTTCTTAAATAAATGCAAAGAATTTGGAAATTTATTGTACATGTACCTTCGTAAATTATTCCAATCCTAAACTCCTATTCCTATAAACGAATATTTGCCCCAATTTTTCTTCCTGAATTCCAACCTTATCTTCATATTGCGATCTTTCCTACTTTTAAAAACACCACTCAAACTTATTCGTTTACCAATGTCATTCCACGCTCTCTCTCCACTGACAGCTAGAAACATGCCATTTAGTCGAGCAGCTCCTTTCTCCCAAGTCTTCCCAGCCCAAATTTTGCAATATTTTCGTAACGCTACTCTTTTGTTGGAAATCATCCAGAACAAATCGAGCTGTTTATCTTAGGATTTTTTCCAGTTCT
The DNA here is from genome assembly GCF_040414725.1 of Anabrus simplex. Taxonomy (NCBI): domain Eukaryota; kingdom Metazoa; phylum Arthropoda; class Insecta; order Orthoptera; family Tettigoniidae; genus Anabrus; species Anabrus simplex. The sequence goes on along the minus strand of NC_090265.1, from coordinate 415,093,636 downwards.
CGAATGAAGCAATCCTTGTTGAGGATCCCACATACTGGAACCATACTCTAGATGGGGTCTTACCAGAGATTTATGTGCCCTCTCATATACATCCTTACTACAACCCCTAACCACACTCATAACCATGTGCAGAGAGATGTACCCTTTATTTACAATCCCATTTATGTGATTACCCCAACGAAGATCTTTTTTTATATTAACACATAGGTACTTACAGTGATCTCCACAAGGAACCTTCACCCCATCAACGCAGTAATTAAAATTGAGAGGACTTTTCCTATTTGTGAAACTCACGACCTGAATTTTAACCCCGTTTATCATCATACCATTGCCTGCTGCCCATCTCACAACATTATCGAGGTAACTTTGCAGTTGCTCACAATCTTGTATCTAATTTATTACTCTAGTTCTAGAAGTCCTGTTCGCGTGTCACCTAGTGGCACTCGTTTCACAGGTTCGCCATCCCTGCTCTATACAGAATATCATCTGCAACAGAACCTTATCTCTGACTCCAGTTGTTTATTCATATCATTTATATACAAATAAGAAAAAAAATAAAGGTCCAATAATACTCCCTTGAGGAACTCCTCTCTTAATGATTACAGGATCAGATCATACTTCACCTACTCTAATTCTCTGAGTTCTATTTTCTAGAAATATATCCACCCATTCAGTCCTTCTTGTCTAGTCCAATTGCACTCACTTTTGCCAGTAATCTCCCATGATCCAACCTATCAAATGCCACAGATAGGTCAATCGCGATACAGTTCATTGGACCTCCAGAATCTAAGATATTTGCAATATCTTTCTGAAATCCTACAAGATGAGCTTCAGTAGAATAACCTTTCCTAAACCCGAACTGCCTTCTATCGAACCAGTTATTAATTTCCCAAACATTTCTAATATAATCAGAAAGAATTATTTCCCAGAGCTCACATACAGCACATGTCAAGCTGACTGGCCTGTAATTTTAAGCTTTATATTTATCCCCCTTTCCGTTCTACACATGGGCAACTATAGGAACTCTCCATTCATTTGGTACAACTCCTTCGTGCAAACAGTAATCAAATAAGTACTTCACATATGGTACTATATCCCAACCCGCTGTCTTTAGTATATCCCCAGAAATCTTATCAATTCCAACAGATTTTCTAGTTTTCAACTTTTGTATTTTATTGTAAATGCCTTTGTTATCGTAGGCAAAATTTCAATACTTCGTTAGTGTTAGTCACCTCCTCTATCTGGACATTATCCTTGTAACGAACAATCTTTACATACTTGCCATTATGTTAATCTTAGCTGATTTCTTCGCTAGATTCATTTTCCTAATAAGTTACTTCTATTTCTCTTTACTGCCACAACCATTTCTAACTCTTATTTCTTTCCAACATGCACCTCCTCCTTAGTTTATTCTCTGCTACAATGTAAGTTGGCGGGTCTATACCATTATTTCAGTTGACCTCAAGTGAATGTTGCTACAGCCCTCTCTCTCTAGGATTAAAATCCATACTCTATTCTGTGCCTAGGAACAACTGTGTGTAAAGATGGGAAAAGCGAACATCTTGGTGGAATGATGAAGTGAGAGCAGCTTGTAAACGTAAAAAGAAAGCGTATCAGAAATGGCTCCAAACAATGGCTGATGCAGACAGGTAACCGTACGTAGATGAAAGAAACAGAGCAAAACAAATAGTTGTTGAATCTAAAAATAAGCCTCGGGAAGATTTTGGTAATAACCTGGAAAGGATAGGTCGAGCAGCAGGGAAACCTTTCTGGACAGTAATAAAGAATCTTAGGAAGGGAGGGAAAAATGACATGAATAGTGTTTTGGCTAATTCAAGGAACTGATAATAGATCCCAGGGAATCACTGGACATGTGGAAGGAATATTTTGAAAATATTCTCAACGTGAAAGTAAATCTTCCTGGTGACGCTGCGAACAACCGAGCTCATGGGGAGGAGAAAAATGATGGTGAAATTACGCTTGAGGAAGTTAAAAGGGTGGTAAATAAACTCCACTGTCATAAAGCAGCAGGAACAGACGAAATTAGACCTGAAATGGTGAAGTATAGTGGGAAGGTAAGGATGAAATGGCCTCATAGATTAATAAGATTAGCACGCGGTGTTGGTAAGGTACTTTCAGTTTGGACAAAATCAGTAATTGTACTGTCTACAACCGAGGGAACATGAAGGATTGCAACAACTATCGAAGTATCGCATTGTTTAGTATACTAGGCAAAGTATTCACTGGCATTTTGGAAGGGAAGGTGCGGTCGGTGGTTGAGAAGAAGTTGGCTGAAAACCATTGTGGTTTCAGACCAAAGAGGGGCTTTCAGGATCAGATTTTCAGTATGCACCAGGTAACTAAAAAAATGCTACGAGAGGAACACATAGTTATGCTTATGTTTCATATATCTAGAGAAAGCATATGACAGGGTAACGAGGAAAGAGATGTTCGCCATACTGGGGGACTATGGAATTAAGGGTAGATTATTAAAATCAATCAAAGGCATTTATGTTGACAATTGGGCTGCAGTGAGAATTGATGGTAAAATGAGTTCTTGGTTCAGGGTACTTACAGGGGTTAGACAAGGCTGTAAACTTTCACCACTGTTGTTCGTAGTTATGATCTGCTAAAATGTATAAAGTGACAGAGAGAGATTTTTTTTTCTTTACGTCGCACCGACACAGATACGTCTTATGGCGACGATGGGATAGGAAAGGCCTAGGAATGGGAAGGAAGTGGCCGTGGCCTTAATTAAGGTACAGCCCCAGCACTTGCCGGGTGTGAAAATTGGAAACTACGGAATCCATCTTCAGGGCTGCCGACAGTGGGGGTCGAACCCACTATCTCCCGATTACTGGATACTGGCCGCACTTAAGCGACTGCAGCTATCGAGCTCGGTAGAGAGAGATTCAGTTAGGTGTAAATGTAGTAAGCAGTCTGGCCTATGCTGACGACTTGGTCTTGGCAGATTGTGCCGAAAGCCTGCAGTCTAATAACTTAGAACTTAAAAATACATGCAATGAATATGGTATGAAAATTAGCCTTTCCGAGACTAAACTGGTGTCAGTAGGTAAGACATCCAACAGAATTGGATGTCACATTGATGATACAATGCTGGAACAGGTAGATAATTTCAAGTATTTAGGATGTGCATTATCCCAGAATGATTTTAAAGAAGATCCCGTATGCAAATGTCTGTAAAATCATCAGTTTTTGAGATATATATCCTCATGAAAATAATTCAACCCCTTTTTCAGTCCTTTTTACAACCGATGGGGGTGGGGGGTGAACTACATGTACCGCTGTGTGAGGGTGATGTCTGTAGGTAAAGATGTATTGTACTGGCTAAGAATGGGAAGGATGCGGCCGTGGCCTTGAGAAAGGTACCTCTCGCCATTTGCCTGGAGTTGAAGTGGGAAACAACGGAAAACCATTTTGACGATAGCCGACGGGGGATTCGAACCCACCTGTCTCTCGAGTACAGAGCTAGCAACTATAACTGGTCCTGCAGCAACGCATTGAGCTTACTTTTTGGGGCCGTCTGAGTTAAGTTGACAAGTTGGATCTCGGCTCAGTCGAGTGGTAGTTAAATGTTCAAATACGCTGGCATCAAGTCAGTAGATTTACTGGCTAAACTCCGGTACCTCGGCGTCTCTGTAAACCGTAAAAGTAGTTTGTGGGTACGTAAAACCAATAACATTATTATTATTATTATTATTATTATTATTTTTATTATTATTATTATTATTATTATTATTATTATTATTATTATTATTATTATTATTATTATTATTATTATTATTTCGAGTGAAATGCCGAATGAAGAAGCACCTTGCGGGCCTTTTCTGTCATATCTTCTGTTTTAGTCATATTTTATGAAAATATTTTCATACTTCTTTCTGCTTATTCTGAATATTCTCTTTCTCGTTTAAAAAAACCTGTCCTCATAGATAGAACTAATAGCCCATCTTTAAAAGAAATAGTTCTTTTTCTCTCATTCTTTTCCCCTTGTTTCTCTCGTTCTCATATAATCAATGTTCTTATTTGTGGGTAATCACGAAAACATCATGTTTGTTTTTACGACATTATTTGGTCATTCTTCTCTTGTCTGTTTCGTCTAGTTTTCTCGACGTTACAGTAGTTGAGCTGGCGGGAGGCTGACCTCTTGCGGAATATCGTGCCCACGCTGGGGATATCTTGAAGAGAACTGAATGGATGAGGGACTCGAGCATTCTCAAAGAGCTCTTATTGGTTGAAGGTTATTACTGTCCGCCACTTGAGCTGGAGAGTCTCCGTCTGTAATCTACACAAACGACTGTCAGTGCGGCTGACGGGACATCACCCTCTTCTTGTTTGTTTAAATAGCTCCGCGCTCCGTTTACACCATGTTCTTGCTCTTGCTGTTCTACCGCCTTTAGTGTAACCACATTACATTACATTTATTGTGTACGGTCATCATTTATTTATTTATTTATTTATTTATTTATTTATTTATTTATTTATTTATTTATTTATTTATTTATTTATTTATTTATTTATTAGTTTTATGTCACATCGACACAGACAGGTCTGATGGCGACGATGAGTTAGGGCAGTATTTGGACTGAGAAGGTAGCGACCGTGGTCTTAATTAAGATACATCCTGGTGTAAAAATGGGAAACCATCTTCAAAGCTGCCGATAGCGGGGTTTAAACTCGCCATCTTCCGAATGCAAGTTAACCCTCGACTGGCGTTATGGGGTCTTTAAAGATACCAGTGACTTTGTACACCCCTGGCGCTCCCTATGCATTCCATTCTGACTATCACCGTTCACTGTAGCTGTCTCTTAGTGCAATGTCAACTGCTATCTTGACTTGTAGCTTTTAATAAATATTGGTTTTCTCAGGAAGTTGATTTAAATATCGTGCGGTGCCGTTTATTACCCCACAACGGCGTTTGTGTTACGAAGTTTGTTGCCATTTCAAATTCTGTAAGTGTTCATATTTCATTCAAAGTGCGTGTTTGATACTTTTTCTTCGTGTAAGCCTTCCTATGGCTTCCATATATCGCCCTGGCAAGTCATTGTGTGTACCTAGGATCAGGACGCGCAGATGGCCTCTCGCGATTTTCTTCACCATCCTCAATATTATTGGAATAAATTCTTTTATTGTACAGACATCGCCCAAAAACTACATGACTGTCACTAGCTTTCAGTTTCTGAAAACACTGGGACGGACAATTAACTGAACCCTACCTCAATGAAAGACTTGTCAATGACCGACATCCGAAAGAACTGCGAATGATAGTGTCAATAATTTTAATTAAAAAATCTGTTCCAAAGGTGCAATCATCCAATCAAAACTCAAAAAGGAAGTGATGTGCACTGTGTCCTCGCTCTGGTGTAAAACAAAACAAATCAGTGCTGTGTGAAATGTGACCGTCCAACCTGCCAAACTTTCCTTTCCTTGGTATGTAAGGATTGTGGAGAACAAGACATGTAGTGGGTTTTAAGTGGTGATGAAAATGACGTAAATGACTGTGAAATTCAAAAGGTTTATGAGTTTTGTATACTATAATATTTAAGTGTAACTTTGAATTTGCTTTGGAGCAATGAACATTTAAAATTTGTTTTCATTTAAGTTTAATTCGTGGGAGTGCGATATTCTTTTAAAATCAGTGACGGTAAAACAAGTGTGCATTATCTCGCAATCTATAATCAGTAAAGATGTTAATTTCTCATTGTAGGTAATGCAAAATGTATAAGGAAATGTATTATTTTTGAAACTTAAAAATAAAAGGTCTTTGTGGTCATCCCTTCTATGGTATCATTTTCGACCCCACAACGCCATTTACGTACCAAAGTCTTCACAACGCCAGTCGAGGGTTAACAACTATACGGCCATAACCGCGCATCTAACTCGCTTGATGTTTATTTATTTGAAAGAGGCTATCAAATTCCATTTCCTGACATGTAATCCGAAAGGAAAGCAAGTTGTCAGTTTTACGTGACTGTTGATAACAGCCACAGGATTTCCAGTTTTACGTAGAATCTGGACCGCAAGAACGTGCATTTTTGTTTCAGATCTCACGTACATTTAACCGGTATGTGAACTACGGCCAACTTCGTGAGAAGCTAGCGATTGCGTTATTCGGATATCACGACCCTCTTTATCTAATCCAGGATCGTAGGTTTCTCACGTTGATTGTTAATGTTTAGTGTCTGTGAGGATAATTGTGGCCATCGTCCACGTGTAGTTGGTGTGCGTCGAACGTCTTAAGGGTAACTGAGGCCATACGATTACTATTGGTAGTACATAACGACAAGAAATAGCCGCCAAAATGTTAATCAACCAGAGGGGCTTAAAGGGAAGAAATAAACAGGGTTTTAGGAAATAAGAAAGTAAGAAGAAATAATTCGTAGCTCGTCAAGTCCGATATCTTGCTCGAGCTTGTCATGACAGAGGATTCAGTTTTCTACTGCAATGGAGAATTGGTGCTGTTGAACGAACTGTGTTCGTGCGCGCGTTATGTCGACAACTGTTTAATATCTGTATCGCAGGTGACTGTGAAGTATTTCTTGGAACTCGGCGCACTTCATCACGCAAGAGAGAGAGAGAAAAAAAAGACTATCTGAGATAGTTATTCCAGTTATTATTTGTCATTAGGAACTTTATGAAGGAGGAAATACTAAGCATCAATATTAAAGAGTTTAGGAAAGGGCTATAGAGAATGGCACCAGCTCACATCAAGCTGAAAAAAATGATTCAGAATTTTTTCGACGCGAATAGTGATCTGTGAGGCCTCCGTCTAAAATACAGTATACTTGTACGTGAGTTGCGGTGCTCATTATGTTGCTATTGACGAATGTAATTTGTCACGAAAGACCACGGCTCGAAAATAGGTTTATGCACAGGATGCTTCATTCTGCGCCGTAAAAATTGGTGTGGGTCACTTCGTAGATCACTCATTCCTTGCCCATAGTTTGTACAGGAGACGTGATATTAGGACTGGCATCACGAAAATGCAGTGCAATATATAATACAAAAAATACAAATAAAAGCCATCTCCGTGCAGGTATGAAGACTCCCGGAGGAGCAGAAATAAAGCCTTCCACTGTTCGTTACCTAGGCACTGAGTGAGATACAATTGTTAGCTCTATGACCGGCTGTCTTTGTACCATGAATTAAGTAATGCTCATTTCTTACGTAGACTGAGTAAGCCCTAAGACCATCTGCCTGTCGAGAAATCGAAGCCATGTCCTTACAAGTTAACCGACCACACTTTTACTAATTCTCTTTGGCAGCCCATTAAAGTACTGTAGAATGTTAGAAAAGTTACTGCAGTGTGACTAACGAAACCGAACATCATCTTGATAAGAAATCATTTCAACATTTACAATGAAGTAAGTAGGCCTATAGTAAAAAAAAAAAATCATAAATACTATCAGCTACAGAACTGCTCTTTCCATTTTAAAAGCTATCTAATGGATGGATCATACATGATAGATTAAATTCATAGTCTAGTGCTTGTTAAAAATATGAGGCATCGCGTTTCAGTTTGGATTCAAGAAGATTCCTTATAGGATTATAGGTGATTTCTGATAATCTCCAAGTTTCATATATGATTTCCTGTAAGTCACTTCTTAAAAGCTTTTCTTGTAGGATTATAGATTTCTTTGATTTATTTCAATGTAAATAGTAGACATATCTACTTTCATTCGCACATTATCCGTACTTCTGAACAATGACGCTGTTTGCTCATCATAATCTTCATAATTATGCCAGAATTGCGAACTACAGTACTATATGACATCCTAGAGATGGGAAAAGTTGAGAAAAGGGATCATTTCAACGATATAACGGGGGTTGATTCGTGTGACAATATTTGGGCTGTCTGTTGTTGCTAACCGTTTGCCCTCGATGAAGGAATTCGGCTCCAGGTTCTGTTCTCGAATAGCCATACTTATTTACTTACATACTTACTTACTTACTTATATACATACATACATACATACATACATACATACATACATACATACATACATACATACATACATACATACATACATACATACATACATACATCATTATAGACCGTTATGCCTTTCAGCGTTCAGTCTGCAAGCCTCTGCATTTACTAAACGTCTCCACAATCCTCTATTTGCAACTAGTGCTGTGGCCTCATTTAGTTCTACAGCTCTTATCTTTAAACCGTTAGAAACTGAGTCTAACCATCGTCATCTTAGTCTCCCTCCGCTTCTCTTAGCCTCCATAACAGAGTCCATTATCCTTCTAGGTAACCTATCCTCCTCATTCGCCTCATATGACCCCACCACCGAAGCTGGTTTATGCTAACAGCTTCATCCATCGAATTAATTCCTAACTTAGCCTTTATCTACTCGATCCGAGTACCCACCTGCCATTGTTCCCACCTGTTTGTACCAGTCATTATTCTCGCTTCTTTCATGTCTGTCACTTCTAACTTATGAATAAGACATCCTGAGTCCACCAAACTTTCATTCCCGTAAAGTAAAGTTGGTCTGAAAACAGACGGATGTAAAGATAATTTTGTACGGGAGACGACTTCATTCTTGCAAAATACTATTGATTGCAGCTGCGAGCTTACTGCATTAGCTTTACTGCACCCATTTTCACGCCAGGCAAATGCCGTGGCTGTACCTTAATTAAGGCCACGGCCGCTTCCTTCCAATTCCTAGGCCTTTCCTATCCCATCGTCGCCGTAAGACATCTCTGTGTCGGTGCGACGTAAAGCAAATAGCAAAAAAAAAAAAAAAAAAAAAAAAAACATTTACCCCCCCCCCCCTTAAGTGGATTTTCTAAAAACAAATTATGCGTGTTCCTTTACTTTTACAGAAAATTCCAAATACCAATTTTCACGTCTGTAACATCTTCAGTGTTTGATATAGCCTATTTCTTCACTTCTTTTCATCCACCCACCCCCTTAAATGGATTTTCTGAATACAAAGAAATACATGTTTATTTATTTTTAAACCGAAAGCAAAAATACGTGAAGTTCAGGAAACAAGATGACGAGACACGATGAACATTATGAATCATAAAAGATACTGTCTTCCTTATTATTATTATTATTATTATTATTATTATTATTATTATTATTATTATTATTATTACGGAGGATACAGTGCGATAGATTCGTAGGTTACTATCGCTAGAAGTGGTTAAAGGCATTAAGAAAACATATTAAGAAAACTGTATTAAGACGATATGCCAGTAGCTGAGAGTGAACGTAACTAAGCAACATATCTGCAGCTGAAGAGCGTTAGTTACAACAGCGGACAACTAATCTCCTTATGGGTTAAATGTGGGACGCTGCTACAATTTCTGATAAATTTATGGAGGGAGACCGAGCACTTGCAGCCAGTAAATGAAAAGTAATGATGCAAACTAAAAGGGAAATGATGGAAGTAGGTACATGAAGTAGCTCTTATAGCCTACGCACGTTTAGATTATAAAATAAGAGCGTACAACATATTTTATTAAAAGGTGGTCATAAATACACGCAAAGCCAGTACATTTCAATGAGTAAAAATCATACTACACGATTCACATGAACACTGCAAGAAAATTATGGATAATTTTAGTTCATAATATGTAAATGAATGAATGAATGAATGAATGAATGAATGAATGAATGAATGAATGAATAGAAAACGCTTCCAGTCATGAATGATCATTTACTGTAATCATAACTAATGCATGCAATAAGTTATTAATAACACAAAATTCTTAAGGTATTTAAAATTAAAAGTCGTAAAAAATATAATTTAGCCTACATATCCTATAAATTCTTCCTAGACGTATCTTTAATAATTAAACAAACTTAAGACTTTTGAGATATTTCCTAAACTTTCAGTAAGTTATGTATTCTAGGATACCTCCTGATGTAACTACTGTACATCTTTCTGACATTTTTTTCCCTACAAGTTGCTTTACCTCGCACCGATATAGATATTATGGTAACTTTGGGATAGGGAAGGGATAGGAGGGTGAAGGAAGCGGCCGTGGCCTTAATTCATTTTCCTGCTGTGAAAATGGTAAATCGTCTCAGAGCTGCCGACAGTGGGGTTCGAACCCACTATCTCGCGAATACAAGAGCTCAACTGCGCATTACTAACAGCAAGACCAGCTAGCTAGGTATCTTTACAGTTAGCAAACATGTTGTTCCAACCTTAGATTTCTTTCCCCCATTTCTATGATAATACTCCATAGCGTAGCTGTCCCCCCTGTATTCTTCCATTCTCTGTAACAATAGTGTAAAATTCAAGTTCACGTTCAATTTTATCTCTCTCTTTCCCATCTGACATATGTTTTTCCTGAATTCATTCATTCATGTCTTGTGTATGGGCTGTCACAGTCTCGTCCTGTTTTCTTTTAGCTATGGGTTTTACGTCCTAATGACTGAGACAGGTCTTATGGTGACGTTGGGAAAGGACAGGGCTTGAAATGGGAAGCAAATGACTCCAACATTTGCTTGGTATGAACATGGGAAACCACGGAAAATCATCTTCAGGCCTGCCGGCAGTGGAATTCGAATTATCTCCCGAATCCAACCTCACAGCTGCGTGACCCGAACAACGGAGAAACTTGCTCGATAGTCTCATACTTGGCTTTGATAATATGAAAATGACGGGTGTATGCACGATGCTCGTAATGCCGTTCCTTTACGCAGCCCGTCGCTGATGTGAATGGTGTGAAAATATCGCTCATAGGTCGGTTGATGCGTGCATTTCGGTGAGCCTAACCTAAAGATCTCCTAGCTCAGTGTAGAAAGCAATAGGGAAGTATCTCACTCCTCATTTACCTACAGCAGTACGCCTCTTCAGTGACACCTAGACTATCTACGACAGTAGATGGTGTAGCTGCTGAGGATCCAACTCTCCTTAGAATCGAAGACTCGACAAAACAACTGAAAAAATTTACACAAGTCACGGCCGCTTAGTTCAATACCACACCGACATAGCCATACGTACCTTCGTGAACATTAAGTATACAGGGATGATGCCATAATAGCACGATGGATGATCCTCTGGAGTTCCAACCAAAGCGCCCTGGGTTAGAATTCTACTGACTTGAAGTAAGATTAGGAACGTTGTATGGCGAACGATGCCCGTCCACCTCAAATCCGAAACCAAGACTGGAATGGAGTCAAATAACCCAGCGGAAATTGATGATGAAGGTCGACGTCTTGAATATGGCGAACTGTCAGCTGTTAGGAATATAAATGCAGACCATATCCGAGCAGGTGAAGCCAATAAACATTCGATATTCACATTATCATGGAGTAGCTAAATGGATAGAGGAATTAAAACAAGATCCCTATAAAGTTTATCATGTAATTCAAGTTCTCTGCAAACGCCGGCTGCTCAATCACCTTCCATGAGTCTAAAATCTACTAGACTGTCGTCCAACCAGTCACTCTGAATGCTGGACAGCGACTGTCAAACATGAAAAAGCCCTGTATGACATGGAGATGCAAGTATTCCGCTGGTAACTTGATCTGATACGACTAAACCATGTCATGAACGTAACTATCAGAAAAATCATAGGTGTTGCTCCGATTGTGGACAAATTACAGTAAGCCAACCTCTGGTGGTATGACCACGTGAAACATCTGTGGTGAGGTCGGTATTTCATCCCACCCTAATCGGAAATCGACCTCGCGTTCGGTCCAAGAAACGCTGGTTCGATAGGAGTTCGACGTGCCAAGCAGCGGACCTGGCACCAGTGGGAAGATGAATATGATACTGCACTGCACTGCTTGACAGAGTGTCGTTTTGAAGCTAATTTCACGCGAGCTGGGACATCCAAAATCTTTCTTTTTAGAAAATTACATTCAAATTTGCAAAGTCGTAGAGACCGAGACATGTTTTGATTGCACAGAGGTAAGCCACGACTGTAAATAGGAAAATCTAACGATAATTGGATTGTTAGATGATTTGAGTGCAGAACAACAAGAAAGGAAGACATACAGAGAGAAACAAAACAAAAAAGGACGAACTTTCTCAATTATAGACAAGGTGCGTGTGTTCTCTGACTACGTGAGCGTGTGAGCTTCAACTTACCTGTCGACAAATACAGGGAATCGGATTATGAAGTAAACTGCCCCGAGCAACGGTCGTCACGAATAAAACTGTGGGTTGATTAAGCTCCTGTATCTAAATAATTTTGAAATTAAGTCAGAAGACTAAGTACACCTGCCTCTTCCTTGACGCTGATAGCGGTTGTCTTGGAAAACAAAAAAACCAAACCTACCACAATGATGCCGTACGCAGGTTGCCAACACGAAGGAAAAGTAAAGTCTTACGGATTCCCAATAGCAGTTCCCAGGGACGATAAATTCCAGGCGAATAGCTTCTCAACCCTCCAAGCACAGTACGCTGGAGAAGGAAGAGTAGTTGCCCCTGAGGGTAGCAAGGCCTTCTAAAGCTCGTTAATTCACTGGCAGCGAGCGCCTGCCCGGCCACGGGCTATGCAGGTGGCCATGAAAATCAAGCAGCCTTGCTTGTCCACGGAGCTATGCAGGTGGTCATGGACACTAGCCCGCATGCCATTAAATTGCTCAGGTACAGTTTTATATCACAGGATTGAACTAAATTACAAAATGTGCGCTGTGTACCGAAACGAGATGGTGAAAACTGTATATGATGAATTATACACCCAGTGTCCTCGGACACTCGCGGCACTAAAAGCCATACGCCATTTCATTTTTATATACCCAGTAAGAATCGTGTACAGTGACCTGATACCAACACGGGCTCAAAACTGTGTGTTCTAATGCCCAAGCATTTTGATACGAGTCCACTGGCCGTGAATGATGAACGGTCTGCGATCTTTGTGCGCACCATCTTTGGCCAAGGAGTTTTATTTATTATTTTTCATTTTGTATTTTGGTCAATCTACCATACAGCCAGTGTATAGTATACTATACAACATTAACAAGTATGACACTGATTAATCTTTGCATATGAAACTGTAACTAGACACACACTGTAAAGACACCGGTAGTCGAAATTAATAAGGAAGCACTGTCACACACTGTATCATTTTTTGCTGTATTGGATATGATCAATGGGAACTCATATTTCTATGTCTGATTCTTGTCAAAACTGTCCGATGATTGAGTAAATCTTGTGGTTGAAAAGCGTCAGCTCCGTATGAAAACGAGACGGTCTGCTCTTGTGAGACCACAGTTTCTGAAATTCTTCGGACACACTGACAGGTGACCGGAGACAACGGAAAAGTTGATGGCCGAAGACCCAGAGGACGTGCACCATTGCAATGGGCGACCCGCTCAAAAGCCTGAAAGATGCGATACACCATGCTCGCGATAAGCGAACCGTCAACATGATGTTACTACACTCTTAGCTCCCTCTGCGAATCAGTGCTAGTGTCGGCTTCAAGATCCCAAGATCACGGGGTTCAAACACGGCAGACTTAGTCGGAGTTTTGAAAGGCGGAAAGAAGTCCAATGGACATTCCATGACGTACTATGCCAGAATATAAAAGATTTCTGGTTACAAATTTGGTGTTCATCCGACAAAATCAATTAAAATCAGCCATAACTCACCGAAAGGAGAACCATTTGATAGAGCAAAACGAAACCACGAAATTGGGGAGCAAGCAGTATAAATACCGTCAAATTAAAATGCCTGTACACAGTAGCTGAGGCCATATGATCACCATCATACACTTGGGGCCAGAACATAAGAAATACGTGATCATCACATAAAACATCCTTTAAATTTAAGGAAATGTGTTTTTTTTTGCGGCTGGTAGCCTACTCATTCTGTATCCTCTCGGGATGCAACATTTCTTAATAAATTCTTCAATCTCTGGGAAAAAATTCAGGCCTGAGTAGATTAAAGAGATGTATATTGCACTGAACGAGTCATGGTAGTAAACGCTACATGAGATCCAAGTATTTCTGAATACAATAGAATGATACAGCTTGTTCCTTCTGCTTCAAATAAGCTTTCATTGACTATGCTTAGATCTTACTTCCACAGTCTCCTCGCAAATGTTAGTGTTTACCTCCATAAAATTAATCTTACTTTTTTTCTGGCGTCTTTCATTAGTTCTTTCCCCTTGTTACGAGACACGATGAAATTCGTAGAGGCAGAAGTCTCGCAGATACCTCTTTTATTACTGAGGCCTACATCACATTCATGCATGGAGGGCCTCCATATTGGATCGCAGACGTACCATAAATCAATCCTCGTATGGTTCCTTCTATCCGGCTACAAGATTACAGCTGCTCCATTGTCCAACATCTTTTGTTGCAGCCATCGTAAGGTTATATGCGTACGAGCACGAAACATCCCCATCGCCCGCCAACGAATGGAGCCAAACCGTCAGGCTCGGAGCTTAATACGGCTAGGCGAGGAAATGTTCTCCGTAATTTAATCAAAGCTTGTCTCTAGACGCGGACATGAAGACACGTTTAGTGCTCCGATACACTGACGATGGAGATTCGTTCCTTTACGGCACCGCACGGAGAAGATAAGGGACACTGAGTGAAATGACCAGAGCAAGTAAACTGTGCAACATACAACGAACATAAACATGAGCGGAGCATGTGTAAAGTATTCTACTCTCTACCACACAGCAGCAGAATTCATAAAAAGGAAAAATATGGACTCGGAATAATTTTATTTGCGAAGAGGATCTTTATTTTAACAAATCCCTTGTATTGACTATTGTCAAATATAACCTGTCACGGAACTGGTTACCGTAATGAACTCAGACACCATGGGCGTAGGACACACAGAAAAAGGACAACAAAAGCATGAAATATGAATCAGCACCGTAAAACAAAATATTTTGTATCAAACTGTAAATATGTTTTTCATCTTGTTTCTTGCCCTTCTTCCCAATTATTCGGGATCGGCAATTATATGGATTAAGACTAGTTTGACCGGATGCCCTTCCTGACGTCAACCCTATGTGGAATGTATTCACTATTGCGTATTTCTGTGATGGTTAGTAGTGCGGTGTGTTGTTTGTAAATGAAAATATGTATTAAGACGATCACAAATAGCTAGGCCCCGACGTAGAGGAATTAACCAAACATAGTTAAAAATCCCCGGCCCGGGCGGGAATCTAACCCACGGCACTCTGCACCGAAGTCCATTACGCTGACAATACAGCGAAGAAACTGGATAAACTGCATCTGGTATAACGAAACAGATTCACCTACGTGAGTGATTCGACTCTTGTCCGAAGTGATTTTCGATAAAACTTCAGAGTACAGTTGAACTTCACCTTAGAACAGTAATCATCACGACAGTGCGTTTAATACGCTATACGACGTCGGGGTTCGTGGCTAGCTGGTTAGCATGCTGGACTTTGGTCCAAGTGGCTCCGGTTTCGATTCCTGGCCAGGTCGGGGATTTTAACTTCCACTAGTTCTGGCTCGGCGACTGGGTATTTGAATCGTCTTCAAAATTGATTTCATCCTAGGTAGGGCTCCAACCGCATATAATCGCAGCTTAACTACAGGAGTGAACTCGAAGAACTTGCATCAGAGCCTCTCTGGAGACCGCATGCCATTATTATTATTATTATTATTATTATTATTATTATTATTATTATTATTATTATTATTATTATTATTATTATTATTATTATTATTATTATTATTATTGTACTTTAGAGTAAAATCTACATACGCGTTCGGTGTCTGGTCTTGTACGAAGTAATCCTGGCTGTTGTCATTGCTTGATCGATGTCCATCAGTCTATTGTCACAGGTCAGAGAAAAACATAGTTTCTACCGATGTCTCAGTCTCACTTATGATTGTAACAGTATGCGAGTTGCTGCGCTACTAGTGGTGTTCAGTAATGACTTTCAGAGCGAGACTAGTGCGTCTGGAAGTTACGGAAGATACTACTTACGAGGCCATTCATGCTAAAATAGCACTTTCTGCCGCAGTGAGGAAAGCAATGGCAAATTACCTCACTCCTCATCTTGCTTAATACGATTCATTATGGTGCCACTATTATGTTTTTGTGATTTTCCCTGTAACTGCGCAACATTTGGTGATAAAGGGATGGGCGAGCCCGATTACAGTACTGCAGCCGGGTGTTGTTCATAACGTATGAGAATCCAAGTTTCTTCTGCAACGTATGGTTTTCGTATTGAAGCCATAATCATCTTGATGGCTATATCAATCAACAAAAAAATCGTTATTTTTTAAGGGTTTGAACGGCCTAATGCGATTAGAGAGAAACTATAAGGAAGAAAATGGAATAAACTCGAAGAAGCTGCATTTAAGCTTGTAAGAAATTTTTACCAATAATAACACACATTTTTAATTTTTCATTATAATCTGATAGTGAAAATTAGCTCGAGTTACTCCGATCCCAAAAAATCCATCTCCCGTTCTTTTTCGTGACTACAGACATGTTAATATCCTTCCTGCTCTTTCTAAAAGACTGGATCATATCGCGCTTACCCATATACAGGGATATCTAAGGGTAATAAACTACTGGATCCGTATCACAGCGGATTTAGAAAGGACCGTTGCACAAGTACTGCCTTGCTGTAAGTTACTGAAGATACAAGGCATTCTATGGAATGCATGAATTTGACAATTTTGACTTTCCTTGCCTTGTGGTAGGCAGTTGACTGTGTTGATCACAGTATACTGGGAGCCAAGTTGCGGGCGACATTTCTCTGAGTGTACTCTACATTGGATTAATTCTTAACTGAAGGGTATCACAGAATAGTTGTACTCATGGAGTAAGCTTACACGGCAGGCGTACTTCAGGATTCAATCTTGGGACCTTTATTGGTAATTATTTTTATGAATGACATTTCATCTGCCCTCAACAGCTCTCGATACCATCATTATGCAGATTTACTGCCACACGTAAAACGAGGAACTGAAGAAAACCATTGATACTGTATACTGAACTGCGAACTCATGTCTCTTGATGAACGGGCAGGAAAGAATGGATTAAAAATAAACCCTTTAAAGTCGCAGGCTATTATTGTAGGACATCATATAACAACAATGCCGATAGACAAGAATGATTAACCTGGTTGTACCAGTATACCTTTCAGTAAAACGGTAAAATATTTGGGTATCCTTATTCATGAAAACCTATCGTGGAACGGACAGGCATTAACTGTTTCTAGAAAGGTGTACAGCTGTTAACATCCTTTGAAAAGTAAAAACAAAGCTCATAGAATCCTTAGTCATGGCTTCGTTCGACTACTGTGACATGGTGTACAACGAAGTACACATCTTGCTAACAAATTACAGATGATACATGATGCCTGTATCGGATTTATGTTGAACCTGAAGCCTGATGTGCGCATATCACCTCTCCTTTCTCAAAATTCATGGCTCAGTCTGGATGTAGAAAACTAATGCACACTTAATGCTTATTTAACAAAATGTTACGGACAGAATCCCCTCGATACTTCAGCACGAGATTGAACAAGCTATCATCCTTTTATAACCTCAATACTCGTTCTCAGAATAACACTAACCTTGCTATTCCTCAACATTCAACATCTTGCTATGCGAACTCCTTTGCCGTTGCTGCGGCCAGGCACTGGAACACATTACCTGAAGACTTACTGTACGTCCGCTTACATAAGGTGTGTCATTCAAGAGGCAATATAAGAAGTATTTGTGTAATGAAGGTTGATAATAATTTAGATTACTATTATTTTTATTTTTCTCGTTAGTCATTTTCTAACTATTCTTGTGACAATTAAGGCTGTCCAAACCGGCATTATTTAATTAATTAATTATTATTATTATTATTATTATTATTATTATTATTATTATTATTGATTATGATGCTTGTTGTTAAAGGGGCCTAACATCTAGGTCATCGGCCTCTAATTGTACTAAATGAGAGGGAATGTAATGACAATTCTAAAGTCCTTTAAAAGCATCAAAACGTGATGACGAAGAATGAATGGATGGATATGAATTTAAAACAATCAGAGGACCCGACCTGTAATGCCCCACATTCCCAGAAACTAGCGTTAAACAATAATATTACTGACCAAGGGACTGCTTCTACAGCACAATCCTGAATTGATAATGCTTGCAGTCTAAAGGGATCCAAAAATCCAGGTCAACGGCCCCTCAGGACGATACTTATCGCTAGAAAAGTAGAGCCATGGTATTTGTCATGTTGCGGTACTGATCAAAAGTAGGGTAGACTCACGGTATTCCACACATTATGGTACTACTCACAGGTAATGTAATGCGCACATGTAACACAGAGCTATGGTGTTTCTCACATTGCGGCGCCATTTACAGGCAACGCAAACCTATGGTGTTCCTCATATAGGTGTATTAATCACAGGGACTCGTACTATCCCGTGGCGTTCCTCACATAGGGGGGTACTAATCATAGGCAAGGCAGACCCATAGTGCCGCTCATACAGTGGTACTAATCACAGGTACTGTAAAACCTTCCCAGATTCACACACTGTCGCTACTAATCACAAACCTATTGTGTACCTAACATAGTGGTACTACGCACAAGTAAAAGCGACCCATGGTGTTCTCTGCGTGATGGTACTAATTACAAGTAGTCTCGTGGTTCTAATTCGATCATCCGTTGGTCCCCCTCTTAGTCGCCTCTTACGACACGCAGCAGATACCGTCTGTGTACTGTTCGTCTGCGCCCCCTCCCACAGGGGTATTATTATTATTATTATTATTATTATTATTATTATTATTATTATTATTATTATTATTATTATTATTATTATTATTATTATAGGTTAAATCTAAGCTTATTTCTGTTGGTTATGTAGTTGATGTGTAAATAACTGGTTAGTGGAAAGTAGATATTTACATATATATGTATATTTGTAGGAAGCCTCCGTGGCTCAGGCGGCAGGGCGTCGGCCTCTCACCGCTGGGTTCCGTGGTTCAAATCCCGGTCACTCCATGTGAGATTTGTGCTGGACAAAGCGGAGACGGGAAAGGTTTTTCTCCGGGTACTCCGGTTTTTAAACAGCGGTTTTCCCAATAATGCAGTTTCTAAGTACAATGACGGAGCGGAGTCGGCCCCGCGATTTAGGGAGAAGTGAGTCTGCATGTTAACCGTAGGCCCTGGGTTTGATTCCCGATCAGGTCAGAGCTTTTCACCTGAATCTCAAAGCTGGCTCGAGATCCACTCAGTCTGCGTGACGCCGGGCTGAGTGGTTCAGATGGTTAAGGCGCTGGCCTTCTGACTCCAACTTGGCAGGTTCGATCCTGGCTCAGTCCGGTGGTATTTGAAGGTGCTCAAATACGACAGCCTCGTGTCGGTAGATTTACTGGCACGTAAAAGAACTCCTGCGGGACTAAATTCCGGCACCTCGGCGTCTCCGAAAACCGTAAAAGAGTAGTTAGTGGGACGTAAAGCAAATAGCATCATTATTATTATTATTAGTCTGCGTGACAACAATAATTGAGGAGCTATTTTACGGTAAGACAGCACCCCCTTCTAGAAAGCTGAAAATAATATCGGAGAGGATTCGTCGCACTGACCACGCGTCACCTCGTAATCTGCAGGCTTTAAGCTGAACAGCGCTCGCTTGGTATACCAAGGCCCATTACAGCTGTGGCGGGGTAGGTAGGTAGGTAGGTAGGTAGGTGAATACTCACAAATGCTGGATCTGAGGGCTGGTTCGAAGTCCACTCAGCCTACGTGATTACAATTGAGTAGCTATTTGACTGTGAGATGGTGGTCCCGGTCTAGGAAAGCCAAGAATAACAGCCGAGAGGATTCGACGTAGAAATGTCTACATTTATTTTCTGCAACGAAAATATAACTACAGTACATGAATTAAAGTCGATATTGAACATATATATATATAAAATAAGAGTTTTGACTGTACATTGCTCAGAATTTGAAAAGGATGGTATTTCTGTATCGATCATGGCCACAGTAACAAGGAAGTAAATATTTGAAAATTAAATTTTAGGCCTTCTCCTAAACTACCATTTCTATGAGCGTGAATAAAATTATTTATAGCTTAGATTGTAGCGGCTTATTCCCCGACTTTGCATACCGATTTTCATTAAATTCTCTTTAGCCGTTTGCTAGTGATGCGTGTACATACATACACACATACATACATACATACATACATACATACATACAGACAGACAGACAGACAGACAGACAGACAGACAGACAGACAGACAGACAGACAGACAGACAGACAGACAGACAGACAGACAGACAGACAGACAGACATTACGGAAAAGTAAAAAGTGCATTTCCTTGTTACTGTGGACATGACCGATACATAAATACCATCCTTTTCAAATTCTGAGCAATGCACAGACATAACTCTTATTATATTTATATATATATATAGATAGATAGATTAATGACCGTATCGATAAATACAACATAATCAAAGTTTTATAGAATTAAATTTTCGACCATTTATGTCATACATTTTTACCGTACCGGCTATTATAATACAGATATTCATGAATTTGTATTTTGTTGCTAAGTCCATAACGACGCCGAGCCACGAGAAAATGGGTTGACAGAATTTAATGACAATCAGTATAGAGAGTCGGGGAATAAGAAACTACAGTCTAAGCTATAAACAATTTTAATCACCCTGGATGAAATTGTAGTTTAGGGGAAGGCGCCTAAAATTTAATTTTTAAATATTTACTATTTACTATATTTAATAGGTAACAAAAGTTACGGAGAATACAATTTCCGATCATTTGTGTTTTATTCAGTTTTACTGTACCGACTATGATGGGTGGTATTTCAGAGTCGGAAGAAAACTAAATGTGAAGGCCTACAATATCGAAGGCCCATAACATTGATCAACAATAACATTACATTGACCATTGTTTGTTGTGATGTTATTTGCCTCTCAACTCCGATAGATGGGATTTCTGCTGCGTACCGAGTACAAAAAAAAGCCTGACTGAATATTGGCGGGAAATAGTCAGGCAGTTAGAAAACTCTCTTCTTTAGCATGCCTTTCCTCTGGTTCATACATTTTCTGATACAGCTGGTGCGTAACACAACTGTTTTTTTCATACTACGATATTCCAGCTATTCGATCCCTACTCTGATGCGCTGTTTTGAATTAGCAGTGTGCATACTTAAGGCAGAGGCTGACTTAGTAGTAGTAGTAGTAGTAGTAGTAGTAGTAGTAGTAGTAGTGGTAGTAGTAGTAGTAGTAGTAGTATGACCTGGTCTAGAATAACAATTTAGACCTATTCCAAAGTATAGCACCACAATTCACTTAGCTCAAAATTCAACCGTGAAAAGAGCTGTTTCTTAAGAAAAGCTTCTTCCTCTTCACTTATATTAAATTCTACATTAATTTTTTCCAAATTATCAGTGAAGAGGTGGTTTGTCCTCTGGCTTGGAGGAAAAATTTGCCTCAAAGTCAGATAGATTTTTCCGCCGCCAGTGTAGTGAAATGATATTTTCCGACTCATCGGGTACTCCCAGGAAACAGATTACTAAAAGGGCGTAGATTTACCCTGGGAGTCTCCACTATTCGACCTCTCCCCGCCCAAAAAAAGACGAAAGTGTTCACGAATCACGGCTGTCTGCGGCTTGGTCATTCCAGCTCTGGAACTGTGGACTGTTAGATCGGCAGCGTAGTCCTGTTGGTTGTTTCATTTGATCGAGTATTTCATATGAAAGCATTGCTTTTAGTCGCGCCATTCCTACTGACGTCATTGTAATGTATGTTCATTTCAGTTGGGAAAACCACTAAGACAGTCTTTCTGAGGATGTAAAAAGGCAGATAAAGAGTGTCTACAATTATAATGAAAACTCCCCAACCTGATTGTGACTGATGGTAGGCAAGCGGGTCTACCATTACAGTGAAAATTCTCTAACTCAGTCTTCATATGAGAAAAGATGTTTGGTGACTTCCCCGTCGCGTTTCTAGGGTAACGTTAAAAGCTATGCAATTTAATACAATCTTGCTCACAACGTGTACACTAGAATTCCGCATGCAATGCAGAAGCATCCGTAGCGAAGCACGGGTACATCAGCTAGTGATCAATAATTTTCGGGGACCAGACACAGTATGTAATATTTATCTGATGATATCTTGATAAATCAAAGTTTTGTTTTCTGTCACTTCAAACAAGCTTGACACCGCTGGATTCCGAAATAACAAGTTGGCCAGTTCTACGACTTTCTTCTTTCTACAGTGAACAACGACCCGCAACACACTATATTCAACTACAGAAACTTGTATTGCGGATCAGTATTTAAGCACATCGCAGGCAGTCGAAGAAGAAACCATCGGCGCAAAACCCATCAGGACCTTGGCTTGCTAAGAAGACTGCTGCCCAAACAGATGATCTCTTGAAACAAGAGACAATGGACCTGGTCAAGATAGCCTAACAATATTGTTGAGGATGTCGTGACGCTGACCCACGTGGCTGTCCAGTGTATGCAGATCATCGTGCTGACCACACGACACCTCAAAATCTGCAGGCCTTCGGGCTGATCAGCGGTCGCATGGTAGGCCAAGGCCCTTCGGAGCTGTTGCGCCATCGGGTTTTGGGTTTGGTTCAGGGAT
This sequence comes from Anabrus simplex, assembly GCF_040414725.1. Lineage (NCBI taxonomy): Eukaryota > Metazoa > Arthropoda > Insecta > Orthoptera > Tettigoniidae > Anabrus > Anabrus simplex. The sequence continues at coordinate 415,071,067 of NC_090265.1, read as the reverse complement.
ATTTACCTGAATCTGAGGGCTGGTTCGAGGTCAACTCAGCCTACGTGAGGACAGTTGAGGAGCTATCTGACGCTGAGATCGTGGCTCCGGTCTAGAAAGCCAAGACTAACGGCCGGGAGGATTCGTCGCGCTGACCGCATGTTACCTCGTAATCTGCAGGCGTTCGAGGTCGATTTGCAGGCCAAGGACTATTAACACTGTAGTGCCATGAAGGTTTTCCTTACTTAAAGTAAGATATAGAAGGGACCTTATTCCTTATAAACTGTTCATCCACAATGTATTGCTTAGGGATGCTTTGTTCTCTGTGTAGTATGTTACTGCGATGGTTTTTGAATTTCAAGTTGCTGCTTTCTGTCCTTATGTAGACCATACTGACCTGGCACGCTTGGGCGAATTATGTAGTAGTTTGTTCACCCCTTCCTTAGAGACTCAACTCAGATTTATTGATGTTGTTACTCGATTTACGTCGAATCTTATTATCGTAAAAGACGGCGTGGTGTTTAATTTCACGGGGGTCATTAAATGTTTGGTTAAGAATGAGTAATGGTGTGAGAGTAATGTATGAGGGAACCGTAGAGTTTTAACTGATGTGGGGTTGTGTGCAGATGCAAGAGGCTTTGCTTCTCAACTTCCACAGCCTTCTGTGCCAATTGGTCACACTAAATATATTTTTAATTAGGGTCACTGCACTTTCCTTTCTAATCTTTTACGACCATCTTGTGGATTACGTGCTTTAAAATAGTGTCAGACATATTGTTTATTTTTATTGTTGGTTTTAATAGTTTGATTAAGCTCGTTCTGGGGCCGGATAAGTACGAGCAAACAAAACAAGGTTTAACACGACTGCAATTAGTAACGGTGACTGGGGAGTGTGTGTGTGTGTGTGTGTGTGTGTTTTATGGTTTCATCAAAACCTAATAATTTATGGTTGGAAATGAGATTTAAAATGCTTTTAGGGCCATTAAGATGGAAATGGGAATCGGAGGACTGTCAGACTCGTCGTCTCTTGAGAGAGAGATTGTGCGTTATAGACGGCAACGCTGATCATGTACGGACTTAGCGTAGTTTCATGCCCTGAAGTCAACTCTATGCAGACTATTACGTGTTTCTGTGGTGGTGATTTAATGTTGTGTATTGTTTATAAACGGACAGGTATAAATTAACTAAGACAAACGTTAAAATATAGTCCCCGAGTCAGAAGAATAAACTTATAAGGCTAAAATGCCAGATTAGGGCACTTTGAATCTAAAGGCACTACTCTGACCATTTAATCATAAATAACTATAATGTGCTCGATAGTCGGAGAACATTTATAATTAGCAACTACGAAACCACAGTTCGATGTAAGAGACATTTTATACCAGAGATTGGAATACGGGAATACTTTGAAAGAGATACAAGGTTATATTTAAGTTTGTTCTTCACAGTCACATTCATTATATGATCCATATTATGATGGGTAATCTATATATATAAAATAACTTGTCCTGACTGACTGACTGACTGATTCATCATCGCCGAGCCAAAACTACTGGACATAAAGAAATGAAATTTTGGGGATATATTCATATTAAGATGTAGGTGCTCGCTAAGAGAGGATTTTTGGATATTCCGTCGCTAAGGGGGTGAAAAGGGGGGTGAAATTTTAAAATGAGTGTATCCATATCTCAAAACTTTTAAAGTTTACAGATGTAAAAATTGGTACTTAGAATCTTCTTTAAAATTAAGGAAACACGTATTTTTTTGTTTTCTGAAAATCCCAATAGGAGGGGTGAAAAAGGGTGAAAATGGGGGAAAATGGGTTGAATGCCTTTAATCAGGATACCGGTACTTATATCTCAGAAACTGAAGATATTACAGACCTGAAAATTGGTACATTTGATCTCTTTTAAAAATAAAGAAACACGTATTTTTTTGTTTTTGGAAAATCCAATTAATGGGACGGTGAAAATGGGGGGATTTTTAAAATGAGTGTTTCTATATCTCCAAACTTTTAAAGTTTGCAGATGTAAAAATTGGTATTTAGAATCTTCATTGAAAATAAAGAAACACGTATTTTTTTTTCGGAAAATCGCAACAGGAGGAGTGAAAAGGGGTGAAAAAGGGGTCGAATGCATTTCATGAGTCTACTTATATTTCAGAACCTGAAGATATTACAGACCTGAAAATTGGTGTTTGGGATCTCCTTTAAAAATTAAGAAACACATATTTTTGTTTGTGGAAAATCCAATTAATGGGGGGGGGGGGAGTGAAAAGGTTTTTTTAAAATGGGTGTATCTATATCTCAAATATTTTAAAGTTTATAGATGTAAAAATTGGTATTTAGAATCTCCTTTAAAAATAAAGAAACACGTATTCTTTTGTTTTCGGAAAATCCCAATAGGGTGTAAAAGGGTTAATAATGGGTTGAATGCCTTTAATGAGGCTACTTATATTTCAGAATCTGAAGATATTACAGACCTGAAAATTGGTATTTTGGATCTTCTTTAAAAGTAAAGAAACACGTATGTTTTTCGTTTTTGGAAAATCCAAATATTGGATGTAAAGGGGGGGGGGGTGAATTTTTTAAAATGAGTGTGTCTACAACTTAAAACTTTAAAATTTACAGATGTAAAAATTGGTAGTTCGAATCTCCTCTAAAAATAAAGGAACAAGTATTTTTTGTTTCCTGTAAATCCTAATAGGAGGGATGTAAAAGGGTGAAAAATGGGTTGAATGCCTTTAATGAGGATACATATATCTCAGAAACGAAAGATATTACAGACCTGAAAATTGTTGTTTGGGATCTCCTTTAAAAATAAAGAAACACGTATTTTTTAGTTTTTGGAAAATCCAATTAATGGCGGTTAAACAGGAGTGACAAATTGGGGTGAATTTTTTGAAAGACTATATCCACAGAAATCTTGGAAACATAAAATGTTACAGACGTAAAAAGTGGGTGTTTGGAATCTCCTGTAAATGTAAAGAAACATAGGTGATTTGTTTTTGGAAACTCCGCTTAAGGGGAACTCAAAAGGGGTGAAATTTTAAAATGAGAATTTTTACAGTATATCTAAAAAAACTTAACATGTTACAGAAGTGAAAAATGGTATTTTTATCTCTATTAAACATAAAGAAACGTGTATTTTTAGTTTCCGGAAATACCACTCGGGTGAAAAAGGGGGGGGGGATAAAAGTGACTGAAAATGGTGTTGAATTCTTTTAATTAGCCTACTAATATCTCAAAAATGAAGATGTTACAGACGTGAAATTTGATATTTACAATCTGCTTTAAAAGTAAACAAACACGTATTCTCGGAAAATCCCTTGAAGGCGGGGGGGTGAAAGAATTGAAAAATTAATTGACTTAATTCTATGAGAATACATACATCTAATAAATATAAAGTTGTTACAGACGTGAAAATTCGTATTTGGATCTCCTTTAAAAACAAGGAAAAACGCATTTGGTGGGGAAACCATCTTGGAGGGCGGGAGTGTAAAGGAGTTGAATTCCTTTCATGAGGACACATAAATCAAAAACTCTGAAGAAGTTAGAGTCGTGATAATTGGTATTTAGAAGATCCTTTACTATTAAAGAAACAAGTATTTTTTGAGGGGAAAGTTCACTTCGGCGGGGGGGGGGGGAGTATTGTGAAATGAAGTGAAAAAAGTAAATTACTTTTATGGGGATACTTATATCTCAAAACTGAAGGTAATAGACGTGAACATTGGTGTTTGGAATCTCCCTTAAACGTAAGGAAACAAGCATTATTTTAATATTATTTTTTTTTTGGGGGGGGGCGCTAAATAAACTTAACGGCGGTGGGGTGTAGAAGGAGGTGTATCCAATTGATTTTACTGTTATTAATGTACTTATAAGTATCCTCCGTTGCTCAGGCGGCAGCGCGCCGGCCTCTCACAGCTGGGTGCCGTGGTTCAAATCCCGGTCACTCCATGTGACATTCGTGCTGGACAAAACGGAGGCGGGACAGGTTTTTCTCCGGATACTCCGGTTTTCCCTGTCATCAGCCATTCCAGCAACACATAATAGTAATAGTAATAATAAAAATAATAATAATAATAATAATATTCCGGACCGTCGTCAAATGTGCGGACCGCGCTGGTAACGGCTCCTGGACAAACGACTAAGAATGCAGTCCGGCCGCGGGTTCAGTGCCGCCAAGGCACCCAATATGACACCACGCCGGATCTCCTGAAGGATTTTACCCATATTAAAAATGATTATAGGAAAAGATGGCAAAGATTTACGGACCCAACTGACCGGGAGGAATACCTGAGCCTAGCCCGGGAAGTACGAAATCGATTGCTGGAAAGGAAGATTGAAAAATGGGAGGAAACGTGCCGTGAAATAATAGAAAACCAGTCAGATCGGGAATTTTGGTGGATTCTCGCAGAAAACGAGTCAGTTCGCGAATTTCGGCGGATTATATATCTAAAACAATAAGCATTCAATTATAAATTTCAGTATAATACCGTAGCGAAGCACGGGTATCTTGCTAGTCTATATATATAAAATAGCTTGTCCTGACTGACTGACTGACTGACTGACTGATTCATCATCGCCGAGCCAAAACTACTGGACATAATGAAATGAAATTTTGGGGATACATTCATATTAAGATGTAGGTGCTCGCTAAGAGAGGATTTTTGGATATTCCGTTGCTAAGGGGGTGAAAAGGGGGGGGGGGGGTGAAGTTTTAAAATGAGTGCACCTATATCTCAAAACTTTAAAAGTTTACAAATGTAAAAATTGGTATTTAGAATCTTCTTTGAAAATAAGGAAACACGTATTTTTTTGTTTTCAGAAAATCCCAATAGGAGGGATGAAAAAGGGTGAAAATGGGGGAAAATGTGTTGAATGCCTTTAATCAGGATACCGGTACTTATATCTCAGAAACTGAAGATATTACAGACCTGAAAATTGGTACTTTTGATCTCTTATAAAAATAAAGAAACACGTATTTTGTTGTTTTTGGAAAATCTAATTAATGGGAGGGTGAAAAGGGGGTGAATTTTTAAAATTAGTGAATCTATATCTCCAAACTTTTAAAGTTTGCAGATGTAAAAATTGGTATTTAGAATCTTCATTAAAAATAAAGAAACACGTATTTTTTTGTTTTCGGAAAATCGCAATAGGAGGTGTGAAAAGGGGCGAAAAAGGGGTTGAATGCCTTTAATGAGGCTACTTATATCTCCGAAACTGAAGATATTATAGACCTGAAAATTGGTGTTTGGGATCTCCTTTAAAAATAAAGAAACACGTATTTTTTGTTTCTGGAAAACCCAATTAAGGGGGTAAAAAGGGGTTATATTTTAAAATGAGTGTATCTATATCTCAAAACTTTTAAAGGTTATAGGTGTAAAAATAGGTATTTAGAATCTCCATTAAAGATAAAGAAACACGTATATTTTGCTTTCGGAAAATCCTAATGGGAAGGGTGGAAAAGGTTGAAAAAAGGGTCGAATGCATTTCATGAGTCTACTTATACTTCAGAACCTGAAGATATTACAGACCTGAAAATTGGTGTTTGGGATCTCCTTTAAAAATAAATAAACACGTATTTTTTGTTTGTGGAAAATACAATTTAGGGGGGAGGGTGAAAAGGTGGTGATTTTTTAAAATGAGTGTATCTATATCTCAAAACTTTTTAAGTTTATAGATGTAAAAATTGGTATTTAGAATCTCCTTTAAAAATATAGAAACACGTATTCTTTTGTTTTCGGAAAATCCCAATAGGAAGGGTGTAAAAGGGTGAATAATGGGTTGAATGCCTTTCATGAGGATACTTATATTTCAGAACCTGAAGATATTACAGACCTGAAAATTGGTATTTTGGATCTACTTTAAAAGTAAAGAAACAGGTATTTTTTCGTTTTTGGAAAATCCAAATATTGGGGGGTAAAACGGGGGTGAATTTTTTAAAATGAGATGTGTCTACATCTAAAAACTTTAAACTTTACAGATGTAAAAATTGGTGGTTAGAATCTCCTCTAAAAATAAAGGAACACGTATTTTTTTGTTTCCAGTAAGTCCTAATAGGAGGGGTGTAAAAGGGTGAAAAATGGGTTGTATGCCTTTAATGAGGATACACATATCTCAGAAACGAAAGATATTACAGAACTGATAATTCGCATATGGGATCTCCTTTAAAAATAAAGAAACACGTATTTTTTAGTTTTTGGAACAGCCAATTAATGGCGGTTAAGCAGGAGTGACAAATTGGGGTGAATTTTTTGAAAGACTATATCTACAGAATATCTTGGAATCGTAAAATGTACAGACGTAAAAAGTGGGTGTAAATCTCCTGTAAATGTAAAGAAATATAGGTTATTTGTTTTTGGAAACTCTACTTACGAGGAACCCAAAAGGGGTGAAATTTTAAAATGAGAATTTTTACGGATATCTAAAAAACTTAACATGTTACAGAAGTGAAAAATGGTATTTTTTATCTCTATTAAACATAAAGAAAAGTGTATTTTTAGTTTTCGGAAATACCACTTGGGTGGAGGGCGGGGTAAAAGTGACTGAAAATGGTGATGAATTCTTTTAATTAGGCTACTGATATCTCAAAAATGAAGATGTTACAGAAGTGAAATTTGATATTTGCAATCTGCTTTAAAAGTAAAGAAACACGTATTCTCGGAAAATCCAATGAAGGGGGGGGGGGGGGGGTGAAAGAATTGAAACATTAGTTGACTTAATTGTATGAGAATACATACATCTAATACTAAAGTTGTTACAGACGTGAAAATTCGTATTTGGATCTCCTTTAAAAACAAAGAAAAAGGCGTTTTGGTGGGGAAACCATCTTGGAGGGCGGGAGTGTAAAGGAGTTGAATTCCTTTCATGAGGACACATAAATCAAAAACTGAAGAAGTTAGAGTCGTGATAATTGGTATTTAGAAGATCCTATACTATTAAAGAAACAAGTATTTTTTTGCGGGAAAATTCATTTAGGGGGAGGAGAGATTATTGCGAAATGAAGTGAAAAAAAGTAAATTATTTTTATGTGGATACTTATATCTCAAAACTGAAGGTAATAGACGTGAACATTGGTGTTTGGAATCTCCTTTAAACATAAAGAAACAAGCCTTCTTTTAATTTTTTTTGGGGGGGGGGGGTGGCGGTAAATAAACTTAACGGCGGTGGGGTGTAGAAGGAGGTGAGACCAATTGATTTTACTGTTCTTAATGTACTTATAAGTATCCTCCGTTGCTCAGGCGGCAGCGCGCCGGCCTCTCACAGCTGGGTTCCGTGGTTCAAATCCCGGTCACTCCATGTGGCATTCGTGCTGGACAAAACGGAGGCGGGACAGGTTTTTCTCCGGATACTCCGGTTTTCCCTGTCATCAGCCATTCCAGCAACACATAATAATAATAATAATAATAATAATAATAATAATAATATTCCGGACCGTCGTCAAATTGCGGACCGCGATGGAAACGGCTCCTGGACGGGTAATGACTAAGAATGCAGTCCGGTCGCGGGTTCAGTGCCGCCAAGGCACCCAGTATGACAGCACGCCGGATCTCCTGAAGGTTTATATCCGTATTAAAAATATTATAGGAAAAGATGGCAAAGATTTACGGACCCAACTGACCTGGAGGAATACCTGAGCCTAACCCGGGAAGTACGAAATCGATTGCTGGAAAGGAAGATTTAAAAATGGGAGGAAACGTGCCGTAAAATAATAGATCGGGAATTTTGGTGGATTCTCGCAGAGAACGAGTCAGATCGCGAATTTCGGCGGATTATATATCTAAAACAATAAGCATTCAATTATAAATTTCAGTATAATACCGTAGCGAAGCACGGGTATCTTGCTAGTCTATATATATAAAAGAACATGTCCTGACTGACTGACTGACTGACTAATTCATCATCGCCAAGCCAAAACTACTGGACATAAAAAAATGAAATTTTGAGTATACATTTATAGTATATTAAAATGCAGGTGCTCGCTAAGGGCGGATATTTTTATATTCCGTCGCTAAGGGGATGAAAAGGGGGTTAATTTTTAAAATGAGTGTATCTATATCTCAGAACTTTAAAAGTTTACTGATGTAAAAATTGGTATTTAGAATCTCCTTTAAAAATAAAGAAACACGTATTTTTTTGTTTTCGGAAAATCCATATAGGAGGGGTGAAAAGGGTGAAAAAGGGGTTGATGCCTTTAATGAGGCTTCTTATGTTTCAGAAATTGAAGATATTACAGACCTGAAAATTTGTGTTTGGGATCTCCTTTAAAAATAAAGAAACATATTTTTTGTTATTGGAAAATCCAAATAATGAAGGGAAAAGGAGGGGGGTGAATTTTTAAAATGAGTATATCTCAAAACTTTGAAAGTGTACAGGTGTAAAAATTGGTATTTAGAATCTCCTTTTAAAAAATAAAAAACCACGTATTTTTTGTTTTCGGATAATCCGAACATGAGGGGTGAAAAAGTGGTTGAATGCCTTTAATGACGATACTTATATCTCAGAAACTGAAGATATTATAGACGTGAAAATTGGTATTTGGGATCTCCTTTAAAAATAAAGAAACACGTAATTTTTATTTTTGGAAAATACAAATAGTGGGGGTGAAAAGGGGGGTGACATTTTAAAATGAGTGTATCTATATCTCAAAACTTTAAAGATTTCAGATGTAAAAATTGATATTTAGAATCTTCTTTAAAAATAAAGAAACACGCATTTCTTTGTTCTCTGAAAATCCCAATAGGAGGGATGGAAAAGGAAGAAAAATGGTTTGAATGCCTTTAATGAGGATCCTTATGTCTCAGAAACTGAGATATTACAGACCTGAAAATTGGTATCTGGGTTCTCCTTACAAATAAAGAAACACGTATTTTTGTTTTTTGTTTTTGGAAAATCCAATTAATGGGGTTAAACAGGAGTGACAAATTGCAGTGAATTTTTAGAAATACATTATCTGCAGTATATCTCAGAAACGTAAAATATTACAGACGTAAATATTAGTATTTGGAATCTACTTTAAAAGTAAAGAAAAACGTGTTCTCGGAAAATCTAATGAATGGGGGTGGAGGGGGAGGTGAAAGAATTGAAAAGTTAATTGAATTAATTGTATGAGGATACTTACATCTAATAAAAACTAAAGTTGTTACAGACGTGAAAATTTGTATTTGGATCTCCTTTAAAAACAAAGAAAAACGCGTTTTTGGAGGGAAATCCTCTTGGGGGGTGGGAGTGAAAAGGAATTTAATTACTTTTATGAGGACTCATACCTCAAAACCTGAAGATGCTAGAGTCGTGATAATTGGTATTTAGAAGATCCTTTACTTTTAAAGAAACAAGTATTTTAGCCTGAAAGTTCACTGGGGGGGGGGGGGGGGAATTGTGAAAAGGAGTGAAAAAAAAGTGAATTATTTTCATGGGGATACTTACATCTCAAAACTGAAGGTAACTGACGTTAACATTGGTATTTGGAATCTCCTTTAAACATAAAGAAACACGCCGCCTTTTTTTTTGTCGGGTGGGGGGGGGGGGTAATCTTAACTGCGGCGCGGTGGAAAAGAGTTGAGACCAATTGATTTTACTTTTCATAATGTAATTGTTAGGAGCCTTCGTGGCTCAGGCGGCAGCGCACCGGCCTCTTACCGCTGGGTTCCGTGGTTCAAATCCTGGTCTCTCCATGTGAGATTTGTGCTGGACAAAGCGGAGGCGGGACAGGTTTTTCTCCGGGTACTGCGATTTTCCCTGTTATCGTTCATTCCAGCAACACTCTCACATATCATTTCACTTACCATTTATTAATCATTGACCCAGAGGAGAGCGACAGGCTTCGACAGCCGGCACAATTCCTATCCTTGCCGCTAGATGGGGCTTCATTCATTCGATTCCTGGCCCGGTCGAATGACTGGAAACAGGCTGTGGATTTTCAATGTACTTATTCTGATCATAAAACGATCATTTTTAATCTTTCCTGGGTTCGTTTCCAAGAGCCACCTTTTCCTTTGGAGAACGCTATTAGATTACAGTAGATTCTCCTGGCATATAAATAAAAATTTAAACACATTTGAAATAAACGATAGGAATGATATTGACGGTGAAATTGTTCACCTCTATAATAAGGTCAATAATGCACGGAAGTATATCATTCGTATCGCCAGACATCCCGCCAAGTACTGGTCTTGCATCTTGCGGGATCCTGAACATCAATAATAATAATAATAATAATAATAATAATAATAATAATAATAATAATAATAATAATAATAATAATAATAATGTTCTGGACCGTCTTCAAAATATGCGGAGCGCGTTGGAAACGGATCCTGGTCGGGTAATGACTACGAATACAGTCCGGCCGTGGGTTCAGTACCGCCAAGGCACCCAAGACGACACCACGCCGGATCTCCTCAAGGATTTGATCCATATTAAAAATGCTTATAGGAAAAGATGGCAAAGATTTAGAGACCCAACTGACTGGGTGGAATACCTGGACCTATACCGGGAAGTACGAAATTGATTGCTGGAAAGAAAGATTGAAAAATGGGAGGAACTTTGCCGTAATCTCACAGAAAACGAGTCAGATCGCGAATTTTGGCGGATTCTCTCACAAAACGAGTCAGATCGCGAATTTCGGAGAATTATATATAAAACGTTAAGCATTCAATTATAAATTTCTGTATAATACCGTACCGAAGCACGGGTAACTTGCTAGTCATGTTATATTTTTAACGTTTCTTCAGCTTTTTTCAATATTAAGACACACCGGTATATCACAATAATTATGACATGAAAAGGGGTGCTAAATGAACAGGTAACTCTGGAAACACGAGTCTTTCGTATTTGAAAGCACTATTAAATGCCAAATATTTGTGCCGGGATATTATCTTGCAACTTTAAGGATAACCAACTAAGCCATGAAGCTAGACGCAAGTGAATTGTTCTTGTCGTGAGACTCAAGGCTGTATCGCATGATTCTGACAGCGGGTTCGGAAACCTGCTCCTTACATAACGACCTCTGTTGATTCATACATCGGGTTGCGACACTTGCCCGGAACGACCAACGACAATAATAGTCTACTTTATCCCTGCATTATTATTATTATTATTATTATTATTATTATTATTATTATTATTATTATTATTATTATTTCTTTTTTTTTTGCAAGTTGCTTTACGTCGCACCGACACAGACATGTCTTATGGCGACGATGGGACAAGAATGTGTTAGGAGTGGGAAGGAAGCGGCCGTGGCCTCAATTAATGTACAGCCCCAGCATTTGCCTGGTGTGAAAATGGGAAACCACGGAAAACCATCTTCAGGGCTGCCGACGATGGGGTTTGAACCTGCAGTACTGTATTATTTAAACGGCCACTACCAGGCCGAAGTTCCCTTTGGAACCGAGGGAGACGAAAGTTGCATGCATTTTAAAATGTATTTTCATAGAACTTCACCAAACTTATGTCGTTTCTAGGTAACACCCAGTGGAAAAAGCCTTTATTCGGCTCTCATATATTCCATTTCAATTTCTATTATTCTGATGTTTTTCATTATTTTCTAAATATTTTCCTAGATTTTCTCTTCTTCAGAAGAATTCCTCAGTTCTTGAATATAATACAAATTTATATTTAGCTTATGTTATGATTTACGATCCTACTGCCTCTCATTGCAAACTGATTACAGTAGTAATAGCAAGAAAGATGGCAAAAAGAGGACTGGGTGGGTTGAAATTTATTTTATTTTTTGCTAGTTGCTTTACGTCGCACCGACACAGATAGGTCTTATGGCGACGATGCGACAGAGAAGGGCTAGGAGTGTGACGGAAGCGGCCGTGGCCTAAATTAAGGCGCAGCCCCAGCATTTGCCTGGTGTGAAAATGGGAAACCACGGAAAACCATCTTCAGGGCTGCCGACAGTGAGGTTCGAACCTACTATCTCCCGAATATTAGATACTGGCCGCACTTAAGCGACTGCAGCTATCGAGCTCAGAAGGTTGAAATTTCCTAACTCTATCTACTTCAGCCCTTAGCCTCGGTGCAAAAGTCATTATCTAAAAAATCACCCTAAATTACTTCTTACAAGGACAGAGGTCCACTATGACTACGCTCTACCTCTGTCCAAACGCCACAAACTTGACTCATAGCCAAGGTTCACAAATGAACATGATTCTCGCCGTCCTTCAAGAAATACTTCACTTTTAGGGGTAACCTCTCTCCGACAGCTCTTTTCTGTTTAACGTAAGCTACATTAATAACCAGATGCCACCGGCCTGCGACACAGTGAAGCAGCTCATGTTGGCGGCTATTAACTTCCGTCACAAGAGTTCACTTCCGCGCCTATTGATTTTACATCACCAGCAATTTCCTTCATTCGCACGGCAGCGATTGATTTTCATTTTGGTTACGTATTTTCCTACGAACAATTAATTTCACTCCGATCATTTATAGAGACATAAAAAAAATAATCGTTCCTCGGAGGAGAGTGGGTGCACTGAAGGACCAGTAGTGTTCTGAGAAGACACATACTTCCGGCTGGTCACTACAAGTTCCATGAAAATACATTAAATATATAATGCTTCCTGTTAAATCATACACCTTACTGGTGATAATATCAAGCTCGTTGCATTAGGTCATCAACTGCCATACAGTACCTCTAACAACACACAGAGTGTATCATAATTCAACACCGCAATTCGTAGCGATGATTGAAGACCGAAATAAACGTGTTTTGGTAAATAATATTTGGTCTGAAACTGATTATTAACTGGCAAAAATCATAAACTGTCCTGTAAAGGTATAAATTAATTGCAACTCTCATACTTCCAAACCAGCAGTATTATACGTATATTCTGTTTAATCATAACGTGACGTCAGAATGCAATGACGTCAGAATGCAATGTCCGTGCTGTGATAACACGCAGTACGTGGTCGTTCGTTTAGAGCAGATCGACAGTGTATGAGACTCTAGTTGAATACAAGGAAGAGCTCTTCGCTCGGGTGCTTGCAGATGAGAAGTGTCTACAGCTTATGCCTGGGCTCTTAGGACGTGTAGGATAGGCAATGACACGTCGTTGCAGAGGGTGTACTGAAGTAGGAGGATGCACTAGTGAATAGCTTTTGTAAAAGACTACAATTAAAGTGGCATGTAATAGTTTTATTCTCTACCATCTCAAAATGTACTTCAACTATTGATTTGAGACCTATGAATAATACCACTTTTTGTCTCCTCTATCATCCGTAGAAACTTGAGTACTGAACTTTGATACACCCTGCATGTCATACAAATATTCGGACCGTACTTGTGGTAGGAAAGCCAGCTCCTTTCAGTTTCTCAAAATGCTGCGTCATTAAATCGATTAATAAGTGCCCCAACGAGATTCTGAAAGCCCGTCTTCGACAATATCAAGACTTAAAAAATTCATAACAGAATCAGGATTACACTTCAGCTATTTCGTACTAAAATAAATCAGTAAACCATATTTCAGTTGACTTCCTAAAAATATACAAACTCTCAGAAACGAATGAGCGCGTGGTATTGTAAGTTCTTTGGGTTTAAATTTTATCAGACCTGGTTTTAAAACACAATTCATCTCCCGTGTAGATACCCACAACAAACATTTTTATGTGTTCAATAGTTTCTGAGAAAAGAGGAGGTTACTTGCGAGAAACTTGCGTTCATGCTTCTTTATTTATTTAGTGACTGTGTGTTCTGAGATAGCTTACAATAAGCAATAGTTACAATGAACTAACTAACTTCTCATCACAGTTTACGAATTCATTTCATAATGTACTAACATTAATAACAGCGCCGATTAAAATAACCGGCACATATTTTTACGATGGGAAAATACACATTAAAGTCGCTTACGGTGAATACAATACGGAGTGACTAATACATCAGAGTCAGCATTGGGAAAGTAACTTAATCAAAGCCGAACACAAGTCCTTTGTTTGAGCCACAACGACAACATCAACTACGTCATTCCGTTTCGTCAAATAGTTAAACTGAGATTTGTTGAAGAAGACTGGATAAATACCAAATGTCTTCTTACATAATCCAACATAGTGAACATTGAATTTCGCCGTTTTTAACCCATGGAATAAAGGGAGTAGACCGCAGAAAAGAGAGTTACAGACCAGGACCTCAAACTCACAATCACCACCTCCCTAATTTTATGGCTGCAAGAGCAGTAACAGTAGTGCCTATTTTAACGAAGGATCGGAAGGTTTCCAGTAAGAATTATAAAAGATCCTGTGAAAAAATGATAAACACTTCGACTTCTCTTACAGCAAATGAGTTTCATCTGCCCTTGCTCTATCAGAGTAGGTATCCGTTAGTCATTTTACTGTGTCGTTTGTTATCAATTCGTATGAATTGTTCCATCATCTGAGTGCACTCGTATTCGCAAGACCCAACATTATCTTTACATTTAGGTCTATCATTCCACGGTATCTGGAAAGCTGATTACTCTATACTTCCCCACAGATTTTAAAAATACATTTTCGTTGTATGTGTCCTTTGATTGCTATGAATCTCTTGAAACCCTGATTATATATAAAAAATCGCCAGTTTCTTTATTATTCTTTAACCTTTACGATATAATAATAATTTCCAATATTTCGTAGTAATTTGAAATTAGCTTTCCAATCCATTTACATAATACTTCCATAAGGGTTTGTCTATGTAGTACCCTTTTGTCACTACATTTTTAGGTTCGTATTTAATGTGTTTCCCAAACCAAACCAACCAAACCCCATGGCACTACAGTCCTTGAAGGGCCTTGGCCTACCAAGTGAGCGCTGCTTAGCCCGAAGGCCTGCAGATTACGAGGTGTCGTGTGGTCAGCACGACGAATCCTCTCGGCCGTTATTCTTGGCTTTCTAGACCGGGGCCGCTATCTCACCGTCAGATAGCTCCTCAATTCTAATCACGTAGGCTGAGTGGACCTCGAACCAGCCCTCAGGTCCAGGTAAAAATCCCTGACCTGGCCGGGAATCGAACCCGGGGCCTCCAGGTAAGAGGCAAGCACGCTACCCCTACACCACGGGGCCAGCAATGTGTTTCCCATCGTACCTTAATAAACGCTTTTAAAGATATAATCTCTGCAATACGTCTTATGTCTTAAGAATTCCTCTTGTTCCCACAGGAATGTAGTGTCTACGTAAATCATCTCCATTGTGGTCTTCGATTTGCTAATGTTTTAACCTTCTTGTAAGTTTTCTCCATTTCAAAGGCTTATCTGTCCAGAAATCTTTTCGATCTTTCTTGGACTACTACTCCTTCGGGCTCCTTGCGGGTTCCAGCCCAAAACCATCTTCTCCACTGATGCAGTTGGTTTTCTCACTGTCACCAAACCCACTTCCACTGCAACTGGGACCTTATATGAGCTTAAGGCATAGCGGTCAGCCGCTACGTTTCCTTAGTATACGAGAAATCTATCCAATAATCTGCGTTGATTTGGTGTATGTAATGATGTGTGTTTAATACGAGCAAGAATTTCCGATCCCGAAACCGAAGTGTTACGGCCGAGCAAGTCCTCACTCTGATCATGTGATACTCCAATATCTGCAGGCCATCTCCCTGGGCAGCAGTCGTCTTGACAGGCCAAGACCCTCAATGGGCTGTGTGTGCAAGCATTAGAGGGGATGCGGTCTTAACTTACAATGTTAGGAACCATCGTCTTGTCATAATACACTTTTAATTACGTCAAGTACTCTAACTTAGAGTGAAGAGTTCTCTATAATAAATTAATCGAAACGCCTTCATTTCACCTTGTTTCAGAGTATTCCTGTCCTGAATCCTTCACCCTTATTCTTTCTTTCTTTTTCTTATGCGAACATTTTCGTATGCATGTACAAAATGTGCCCAATATTTGTTTGTTGCGGAATTAATCATCCTCAAAACTAAGAGTGAAATCAAATGCGAAGAAAGTGAATACACCGATGAGCAACTGAATTAGAAATAGCTGTCGTTGTGGCAAAATAGCACTGTAGTCAGCCCGGCGGACGTAATAGTACGGCGTGGCACGTAACAGCGATGTTTTTAATAAAATAATTAATGTTATTTGCTTTACGTCCCACTAACTGCTTTTACGGTCTTCGGAGAGCGATGTTTTCAAACCTCGTGTTGAGTGTGAGTAGCAATTGAGCACAGGATGGGTGGGGCACGAGATCTCGGCGCATTTGATCACTAGACGTATGGATCATTCCATCCCCGAAGTCATATAGGCACTGATCTTTCCATGGGCTACCGTCTACCATGAGTACGTGAATTCGGACAAAATATTCTCCATCAGAGTCAACTGTCATGGTGTGTAACGTGTTGTTACGTGCCAGCCTTCAGTATTTAGCCCCCTTCGGTATTTTCTCGAAGGAACTAGTGAGTCAGCTGGGAGTTCCCAGCCTCCCTCTTTAAAAAAAAATATATATTTGTTCGTGGCGTCGACCTCTGTAGATGTTTTGCCACTGCTTGCACTATTTATATGAACCTGCGTGTAATTGTAATTGCGGAAGTGTAGTGTTGAATGGGAGGAAAGGAACGTTAAGGACGACACAAACACCCAGTCCCCAGACCAGGGATATTAATCATTTACAATTAAAAACCCTGCCCCGGCCGGGAATCGAATCCGGGGCCACCGGGTGACAGGCGAACACGTTGTCCCCTACACCGCAGTGCCGGACGACAGCCTCTATTCTCTATTGTTCTTTTCGTCTGTTTTCCCCGAGCGCTTTCTCAAAGGCGCAACCCTTTACTGGCCGCACCCCAAAGATTCTAAGACTCCACATCGGAATATAAAAAGGATGCTAGCTGAGAACAGTCAGTGAGTAGCTGGAGCTGAAGGCAGCAGTGTTGTCTTCAGTGTTGATGTCGTGGGTGTCCCAACAGAGTCAATGTCACAGTATCGTCGTGTTGGAGTGTTGTTGGAGTACTGTGTCTGCACTGCCTTGGAGTACAGAGTTAAGTACTGTGGGTGTACCGACGTGGAGTCAGTGTGTGGAACAGTTTGTGTGAGAAGAGTTGGAGTAGTTGTAAACTGTCATTGTGTAGTGCCGGTTAGCACTGTTAAGCTGCTGTTGTTATGTGATATCTGTTTAGTTGTTACTGTTAAGTAGTTCACTGTGTGGATCAGCTACGTTGTCTGTGAATTAACTGAATTGACTGTGTTGATTTTCAGAATTACGGGACTCATCTGGAACAGTCGTCGTGTGGCGTGATTGTCAACAGACTATGTACATGTATCTGTCTGCGTGCAGCTGCTTGTGAAGTGACTGAGCATGCGAAGCGAAGTGAAAGTGAAACGTGAGCTGTCACTCAGGATTATCGTCGTCTCAGGTAATACCAGCGAGCCGGACTATCTACTGTGAGGACAGAGACTTTGTAAATAGACAACAATTAGTGGAGTGTGGTCATTCATTGTTGAATATAATTATATGTGTGTACTGATTGGCCCATTCTAAATTAAATTAGATACATAAAACAGACAGTGTTTTGTTCGTAAGTGTTGATGCAATAGTCGCCGTTGGCTAGCTCGGATGGTACGAAGAGGTAGACAAGTCACGATGCAGCGTATCATTTGCGAATTCCGTGCTGGAAAACAACGAGGAGTGAGTATCCATACAATCTAGACACATCTCCTCGCAATGAGGTAAAGAAGCAAACATCCCACTAGGGTTCCTGTGCTCACTGCACGTCACAAGGCTCGAACAGTCACAGGGGGAAAGGAACACCACTACTAGACTCTTGAAACATGGACAGGTATCATCTGTACAGGTAAGTCGAGGTACCAATGGGTACATGTCGATAACAGGGTACGAGTATGTCGCCCAGCAGATGAGGCAAAGGATCCTTCATGCCAACAGGGCACAGTGCAGGCCGGTAGCGGTAGAACACTCGTATGGGGACTGTTCACGTGGGATAAAGTGGAATTCCTGGTACGTCAGTTAATGTCCTCACGGGTGACAGATACAGTAACCTGCTGTCAGATGATGTCCACCCATTTGTTCGCCTCCAGCACGTTGCAGGAGACCAGGAGACCTGTACCTACAACAAAACAATCCACCGGCCCATCATTCACGAACTGTAGCCGATTGGTTCGACGAACATTCCATGAACATGAGAATGCTGGCCTGGTTTCCAAAGTTTGCCTGAGTTCAATCCTATTGAGAACATCTGCGATGTTGCGGAAAGGGATACATGCGCCGTGGATTCAGCCCCGACCAATGTGCGCATTATGGGAGGCTGTGCAGTCGTCATGGATCAGAATGGCTCTCCAAATCTCTTGGTGTTTTGTGGAGTCCATGCCATGCCGCATCACCATTGTCATCAGGCTGAAAAGTTCACCGGACGAATTGGCCGTGTGGTTAGGAACGCGCAGCTGTGAGCTTGCATGCGGGAGATAGTGGGTTTGAGCCCCACTGTCGGCAGCCCTGAAGATGGTTTTCCGTGGTTTCCCATTTTCACACCAGGCAAATGCTGGGGCTGTACCTTAAATAAGGCCACGGCCGCTTCCTTCCAACTCCTAGCCCTTTCCCTTCCCATCGTCGCCATAAGACCTATCTGTGTCGGTGTGACGCGAAGCAACTTGTAAAAAAAAAAAAAAAAAAAAAAAAAGTTCTACATGCTGCTAACCAGACATCTCTAAACCACTTGCTCATCACTGCATGAGTATCACAAAATAAAGTCTAAAATAGGTTTCTAATTTCACGGATTTAGATTGCACATCTGCAGTCTATGGATGCGATTTCAATCTATGATATTGTTAAAGGAAGACATATTAGGGAAATTCCCATAAACAATGTTAACGTCATACCACATTTCAATAACAACGAGAATTTCACTCATGAATCAATACATACATACTCCAGGGTATTATATACCCACCAGACCAAAAATACCAATATTTAATTAACAGATCAGTGGAGGGTTAAGATACTCTTCACCCTCCGAATGAAGAACTCACGAGAAACAGTTTCTCAGTAATAACTACACACTAGGCAAATAACAAATATAAGACATCAGACGAAATATTTGTACACCAATGGTTTAATTTGCTGTCTTCTTCAGCACGCATGCGGAGTGAAAAGCAATAAATGTTAATTTCCATGACTGACTCACCGTCAATAGCGAGGATCAGGGAGCTGACGACCCCCCACCATGCTCCAATCAGGGCCCCCCTCATGGTAACAGAGCCTCCTGCAACACAAGGAAAACATGATTAGTTTACGGCAAACCATGGCCAGCAAGCATGGCTGCAGGGGGCTTGTGTGCCCCGCTACCGGCGCGGCGCGCTCCTCTCGGCTGATGTCAAAAACATCCGCCTGCAGCAGCTTGCAGCTAATAACACGGCTCCACGCCTGACACTTCGGCGTTAGGGGAATGGAAAGGAAGATTACAGACGTAGAAACATAAAAGGACAGGAAGATTAGTTACTGTGGAATGGGGAGATAATGAATGAAGAATCTAGGTTAGCAATTCGCCTAATCGTAATTACCTACGGCTGCTTGCTTCAGCTGACTTACGTAGCCGATATTTCTACTTTTGATGGCTCTTACCAGCACTTTATGTTAGTATCTGAAGGGAAAATAGGACCATAAAATACAGCGCAGTGGCGATCATACAGAGAAGAGAACCTATATATTTTAGTGTACACATTGACAGAGCTGTGTTTCCATTACACAGAACGTTTTGTCAATGCCACATGCCGGTAACAATTGACTCTATAATAATAATAATAATAATAATAATAATAATAATAATAATAATAATAATAATAATAATAATAATAATAATAATAATGTGTAATATTGTAACGTAAGACAAACAAGAACCATAGAATATACCCGATCACCCATTTTCGTAGTCAAGAACGTAGAGAAACGCTACGCAGTAGAATCGGAAATCGAAAATAGACTGGCTTGAATCTATATCCTGGTTTTATCCCATTCTCTTCACGAAAATGGTAAGAAAATATTTGTATCCACTTCATCCTCAGGCTGTTATGAACTGTATTTGAACAATCCGATTTTCTGAGGTTGCAATGAGCTTGGCAATAAAGGCGAGTGAATTGTTGTCACCAACAGAATGACTGTTGGACGTACATCCGTCAAGAGAGTATTGCGTAGTTGTCGACGAGGTTCTCGGCGAACCCACAGCATAGAACGGTGATGGGTTCAAAGTTACAAGAGCAAAATATTACTTTTCACAACCGCCCGTAGCCCTAGAACCAGGGCGAAGTATCCTGAGAGCGCACTCCTACAAATTGCGCAGTTCACAGCAGAACTACCTTCTATGTACGTTGTAGTACCTGTTTAGTCTTCTGTTATCACTGTCGACCTGGTTGTTATGCGCTGCCGTCTGAAACATTGAGACGCCCTATGCAAGACTATGGGGATATGAACAACCTGGTTATTATGCGCTACCGTCTGCAGCAGTAAGACGCTCTATGCAAGACTATGTCCATATGAACAAAGATTGTATGCAACCTCGAGGAGAGTACTGTCAAGGATTTATTTTATTATACTTTACACGAGTGTGTGTTACACCGACGTCTTCCTTGAGATGTTTTCCCCATTCTTTACAATGGAACTAGTTCATATTATGTTATCTCTGTTATTGTGCATTCCCAGCCACACGAGACTGAAATAATTTCATAGTGACACAAACCAATAACAACATACACATGATACCTTCTAGTTTCCAAACATTTACAAGCATTAGATAGTATATCTGGTGGCTGGTTGTATACATTTGAAGCTTACGATCACTGCATCAGGAGCTACGGGCGGTTACTAAACTGTCCCTTACTAATACTGGAACCATTGTCGTTCTAAGCTGAAAGTTTACCGAGATTCTTGTCGACAACTCCGCGACTATCCCTTGTGAGGTGACTGTTCGACAGATGATATGCGGACAGAACTTTCCAGTCATATTAAATGTCAGACAGTCGACTGTGAACGACGTCATTGAACTGTAACTGTGGTAACTTAGCACTGAAAACTGTCGACATTAATTTTCCAGCTTTTAACATATCATTTACATGTGCGAATAGTACATCAATTCCTTCTCGCAAGACCTTCCGCGTTAAATCAACATATATTATGTAGATCTGACTGAATTGGTACAATGAATTTGCAACACAAATTTCCAGGAAAAATGCAACAACGCTTGCATATTCAATGTATTTTCCCTCTCGACTTGACGCTATTTGAAACCAGAGCAGATCTCCAAACCAAGGTATACTGTATGTGAAGTCGACGTACACATCTCTGTTCTGAAATAAAACCAAACGCACGAACCTGATTCAGCATGTAAACTCACCCTCCTCGGTAGTGTTGATAAGCTGTATCGTGTGAATTCCTACGTTGATAGTAAGCAATTACGGAGGTGATTCCACCCCGGGTTTAATACACTAAAGTGACATCCTTCAAAGGTACTTCATTCCAAATTCTATGTCATTTTTCGTAAGTGAGTACATGGGACAAATAGATATCTGCCCCCCAAAACCCACGGCACAACAGCTCATTAAGGAACCTGGCCCTGCCAACACTGCTGTTGCCCAACCAGATGGCCTGGTACAAAACAAAAGGTTTAAGACGATCGGCCATAAACAAAAGAGTCTCGTGCTCTACCGACTGAGGTAGCCGGGCGACGTCTTAAGCACTGTTACAGCTATACAAGCGTCATGAAGTTAAGCAACATCGGGCGTGGTCACCAATTGGATGGGTGACCATACGTCAGAAATTGCTTCGCTCAAACCGCCTCAAGACATCCTTGGACTCCGTCACAAGAGTTCCAAGGCCATCTTCGAGAATCCGCCCTAAAAGGGCGCAGGTCATATTCTGACCAGCCATGAATAAACTACAACACCGGCCATCAAACAATACCATCCAGCCTTGGAAAGAAGAAGACCTCAAGAAATAGCACTCAAAGCCTCAACAGGCTGATAGGCTAAAATTCTCACGGTGCAAGGCCCAGCCTCGAGACGGTCCTGCTGCTGCTGAACAAAAGGCTAGGAGGTGAAACAATTGCACTCCTTTTTGAAAGACACTTAAGATCCTAAATGGGCTTATGGCCCGAAGTTGCAGAGGCTAAGCCTATACTACAGAGGGGTGACTAGATGCGAAATCTCAAGTTCCAAATCAATGTGAAGAATTTACAGGTTTAGAAAATCTTAGTCACCCCATATCAAGTTGAATGGGAACTAACAGAGGGTGAACACTCTTTACCCCAGGTATTCCCTGAATTACATGCTTCTCAGCAGGGATTTGAGCAAAGTCCTCAGACTTGCCGAAATTTTACACGTAAACGGTGATTTTAGAACCTTACATTAATCAAAGAAGTTTGAAACCTTCCCCTCAAGTTATCTGCCTGGGGCTATGACATGTCAAGACATGTCTGACCTTGAGTTGTTGGGCCTTCCAAATACGGGCCTACAGCCTTTGCCTTCTTATTATGCCGCAGACACACTAGACCGGAGTGATGAAGATGACAATACGGCCCTAATGCGCCCAGCTTTTACAGTATCCGAGAGGGGAAAGTTCCAGAACTCTCTTGAGCTACGCAGAATGCCTGTACACACCCCAAATTTTAATAGCTAGAGAAATATACACAAAATTTCTGACTGGTTAATAACTAAGGTAGAAGGAAGCCGTAGGAGTGCTGACAACCTTAGCATATTAAAAAAAAAACAATCTACAAAACTTAAGGTTTTCAAACAATGAAAATTGAAAATTCCCTTAAAAGGTAGCCTAATTGTCCGTAATCCCGCCAGAGAGGGTACATAGGCCGATAGTAGAGACATTTAAAGGTTAAAGGTCCAAGTATCTTGTTTTACATTAGTTCCGGATTCACCACACAGATGGCCTTCTGGAAGGGGCGCAGTTCAACGGGACGGAGAAGGTGTACCCCCGGTACAATTACCAAGAGAGATTTCCACACAAACGTCAACCGGCTGCAGTTAATTTTAGGTGTGTGAAACGCCGTTTGCGTACAACAGTCACTCTTCCGACTGCATCAATATGCGTTTGACAGCCCCCACTGGATAAGAGAGGCAAGCATTTCATGTACGATGAGGAGTAACCTAACTGGCCCACATTTCTCTGAGGGCCATTTGACAGGACCCGCCGCCTACATTTTCTTCGCCACTAATGTGAGAGGAGGTGTGTCTAGGACAAAGTGTTACCATGTGGTTTAAGCATGAAGGAGCTCCACCGCACAATTCAGCAGCCGTCCGCAGCCCCGGTAAATGGATAGGAAACGGGACCTGCCATCTGACCCGCAAGATCCCCAGATTTAACACCATTGGACTTCTTTCTGTGAGGCCATTAAACAAATAGTCTACGCACAACAGCCGGAAGATGACGAGAGCCTTAGAAATCTAATTACGGAAGCCTGCACATCCGTAACACCTAACATGCTCCAAGAAGAGTCGGAGTCTCAGTTCAACGGCGTGCCAAAATGTGCATAAATCAAGGTCACCATTTCGAGCGTTAGCGAACTTGTGTTCACGTACCTCAAGTCCCTTCCACCGGCCATACTGTTCCCGTCCAGACCTGATCATCAAACGGCCCGTTTCAGGGCCACATACACATCCAATCGCTGAAAACATGCCCGCGAAGTAAGGCGAAATAAAAGATTAAAAAAACAGCATCTCCGGGGAGTCGAACCACCTCGCACTTAATCTGGCCGTTCATGAATTCAGCGCCGGTTCCAACTGAGATAACGAGGAACCTAGGTGGTCAGCGGAAGATTATGCTTTATACAGTCACTTGGCGACCTAATGCACATTTCCACGTGTATAAAGATTTCATACGCTGTTGCTAATGACTAATGAGATCATTCAAGTGCGCTACTGCGCACAAATCCAAGGCATAAGGCCGTCAGAGCTCTGTGGATTGTGCTCGATAACATCCGTAGTATGTGCACAGCGGTATGGCCCGATGTTTGTAGGTAGTCCATAAAATGCGTGTGTGCGAAGTGTGACCTAAACCTCCATTGAAATGAGCAGAAGACTCATACTGTATATTTCACGACTTCACTTCTCACATTTTTAAATGCGCTCCAAGGCTGAGTGGTCAGCGCCTTGGCCTTCCGTCCTCGGGGCCGCGGATTCGATTCCCTTTCGCAGCGAGCGATTGTAATCTTAAATGTTTAATTCCCTTGGCTCGTGCATTGGGTGTTTGTGTTCTCCCCAATATTTCTGCAACGCACACGTCGCACATAATACTATTCCACTGTAACTAGCGGTTTCTTACACACGGCAGATGCCGCCCACCCTCGTCGGGAGGTCTGCCTCAAAAGGGCTGCAGTATAGGTTAAAAATACTCGCAGGAAATTTACATTTTAACATCTTTTTAATGTACTGTACCGAAAACAGGTCATTCGCGAAGCGTCCTTAGCATTTACCGGTAATTCTCGCAGTGACATATTGCTGTGGTGGTCAAAGGCAGCAATTGACAACTTCCTCTCTGAGTCCATTAGTGACATTATCGAACTGGAGATCCATAACCGAACACATGGCTGTTTCTCAAATAAAATATTACTGCGGTATCCTTTGACAGCAGAAATCAACGCACGCGTTGTAAATTATGCTCGGAGGTGTGATATACGACATCTGGAGTAGCGTTTCATTCATGGTTACCCACAAAGGAACTTTATTGGCTTCATTTTAGGGACTAGGGACATCGTAGTATCAGCCTAGAATAATTCGAATAATGTGAGTGTGTGAATGTTGTATACTTGTCTATGCTGCGAATCTCTGTAATATTATTTGAACCTAGGGTTTCTGTAAGTGCTCCATTACATATGAAAAGATATAATCCTAGCTATTTTCTTGGAATCTGAAATAATTTTATAAACCAATAACGCTATGACTGGAGTTGAGTTTCTGGAGAACTCAGAACATGTCACATTGGACGGTCAAGAATAAAACAATATGTTATAAATAAATGAGTAAATATAATAGTCGTCCAGTCACGGATAACTAGCAACTGAAGATACGGTATTCATTTACTGCAATAATACTAATTCATGCAGTTAGTGGTTTATAATAAAGGTATTCCATCTAACTAAATGTTACAAAACGGAATTATTTACTTATACATCCCATGATCCTTCTAGAAAGTTTCTTTAATAAACAAACTTGGACTTTTAAGATATTTCCTAGACTTTAATCAAGTTATGGTGTGTAGGGTACCACCTCATGTGCATCTTTACTACTAGTTCCATGTATCTTCTGTTTTCACTTCCTTAAATTTCCTTCCCATATTCCTCTGACAGTATTACATAGTTTTGTTGCTCTTTCATTCTCTGTCTAGTAACTTAAGAGTGTCGATATGTTATATACTGATATCCATTCATCTTGGAAAGAGCGGAATACGAATATTACTGATGATTCATTTATTCTTCACACAACTTGCATTTGGGAAGGAAAATAGAAAGTTGTCGTTAGTTTCAACATCTATTAAATATCTATTAAATCTATTAAATATATTTCGGTGTTTTCAGGAAGTTTTTCGAGTTACAGTTTATCGTCCCAACAAATTAGCCCAGTTGTGTCTCTTATCTGCAGGCCTGGGTTCGATTATCGGCACGTCCAAGGATTCCATTTCTAGTATCTAATAACCATCCCCATGTTCCAAATTCGGCTAACAAAGATAAATCATAAATAGTAAACTCGTGTCCTCATCCAGAGGCGGTGCAGCTCTTTTCAGGCAATGGAGGTGAGCTTCATGTGCCATTTCAACCACATACCAGCCCTCACGCCATTCTTAAATTTCTAGCAGTACCGGGAATCGAACCCGGGCCCTCGAGGACGGCAGCTAACAGTGCTAACCGTTACGCTACGGAGGCGGACAAAATAAATCATGTTATTTGTTTAACACCCGTTCAATTGGTATGAATTTCAGAGTGTCAGAATTTTATCCCATAAGAGTTTTTAAATACAGGAATCTGATGACACGTAAACTGTCACTTTATACACCCAAAAACCGTCACCGACCTCGAAAGGAATCGAACTCGCTATTTTCGGAACAGGACGGCGGTTACCTTTCTACGGTACTAAGGTCAGTAAGTAACAAAGCCATTCTATAGAAAGATGTCTACAGAACATATCCGTGCCACTCCATCAAAGTAACTGTCGACGCAAGGCATTTAGCGTGAGGTTGAGAGACATATGCCGCACCAGTTTAAGTAGTGGCGGTGGTGATTATTGTTTTAAGAGGAAGTACAACTAGGCAACCATCCTCTACATAACACTAATCAGAGAGAGAAATGGAAGGGATCCGACTCTTCGAAAAATGAAGATATCCGCCAAAGGAAGACAAAGGGCGTGAAAATGAAAGACTCCCTAGCCCTTGCAAACCTAATAGCGTCGGGGTCGGAAGAGAACAAGAGTTGACCAAGGGAGGTCGGATAGGATAGATGAAAGTGAGGAGCCTGGCACAAGTAAGTGGTAGCAATGCCAGGACTCAGCTAAGGGCCTCGTGGTCGCCAATCCACGCTCCAAAGTTCAGAGCCCCTGTGGCCCCTTTTGATAGCCTCTTACGACAGGCAGGGGATACCGTGGGTGGTATTCCACCGCCCCCACCCACAGGGCGACCCGTTTAAGTAGTGGAAGTTTGTACAATTTCCTGCATACAGGACCACACAGCCCACTTGAATTATAGTTTAAAACTTATAGTACCGGACGAGTTGGCCGTGCGGTTAGGGGCGCGCAGCTGTGAGCTAGCATCCGGGAGATAGTGGGTTCGAGTTCCACTGTCGGCAGCCCAGAAGGTGGTTTTCCGTGGTTTCCCATTTTCACACCAGGCAAATACTGGAACTGTACCTTAATTAAAGCCACGGTCGTTTCCTTCCAACTCCTACGCCTTTCCTATCGCATCGTCGCCATAAGATCTATCTGTGTCGGTGCGACGTAAAGCCACTAGCAAAACTGATCATGTATAATCAATGGAGAAGAATGGGCTATCGTAAAATGGCACTCTGTTCCTCAACGGACGGACGGATGGATTGATGGATAATGTTACCTAGCAACTGTGCAGGCTATGTCTTATGGCACGTGGTCATCCGAAACTAGCAACCGTTGATGAGTGGTTGTGAACTGAGAGATATATTTATGATCACTTGATTTTCGCAAAGGAAAAGGTAGTTTCTTATTTCTTTCTCTTTAAAATGGATGTGTTTTCTCTCTGGAATTAACGTCATCAATTTAACGTGGACAGAAAACCGAGATCGTGGTAACCAGGCAACCAGTGTTCGTCATTTATCTTTACTATGTCTTCGACATCTTCCTCGCGTTATTACCGTGTGCCAGAACTCTGCCTTCTATATACTTCTTCTTCTTCTTCTTTCTACCACTTTTCATATACCTGTGAGGTCGCGTGTGTGACGTGAGTATAGCATGTGGATTTGGCCCTCTTTTACGGCCGGGTACCCTTCCTGACGCTAACCCTATATGGAGAGATGTAATCACTATTGCATGTTTCTGTGGTAGTGTGGTATGTTGTCTGAATATGATGAGGAGAGTGTTGGGAACGGGCATATGCACCCAGTCCCCGAGGCAGAAGAATGATTCAGAAGCGATTAAAATTTCCGACCCGGTCGGGAATCGAACTCGGGACCCTCTGAACTGAAGGCCAATACGCCGACCATTACGAGTTGGACGCCGAAAACATAGTGTATGTATAATTCTATGCTATTCCAAGTAGCGGAGAAATTTACATATATATTTTCTTTATTTTGAACCCATCAATGCTGAGATTTTTGCACGTTTTAATTCTAATTTTTTCTAGTACTGTGAAATGTTAAAGAATGTGCTAAAACCTAAGATTTGGAAGGTGACTATGATGTCCATAGAACGGGTATCAGGTAGCTTAAAGCAAAAGTTTCTCGACATCATCCATAATATAATATCAAAGTGGTGGTGGTGTTTGTGTTGGAATACCAAGTTAATGAAGTAGGTATATTTCTATGGTTCATATTCTAGGTAAAACTGCAAGCCAAGTAATACATAAAATGTACACTGCAAGAATGGTTGCGTCCTTTCTTATCTTTCTCGGACAAAACTAGAAGCCACCTACAGCAGTATTGTGGGTTTTTTCACTTTTGAGTTCCAGAGCTCTATAAGTTTCAGTCATTACCCTCATGGATAAAACTGTCTTCGTTTTACGCTAAGCAGGCAGATGAAACACGATAATAGTTGGCGTGCTACTTAAAGACCGTCGCGTCGGTGTGAATGAGATATTGACAGAGTATGGCCCGCTGTATACGTGAGTGCTGAAGAATGCTCGACTTCTTCATTACAAGTAGGTCATGATGACAGCAACAAAAAAGGAAAACAGCGCATCATAAAGAGTGGGGAGACAAAAACCAGTCGCGTGCGTGTCTGCGCCTCACTCGACAGCCAGCACCCTATATTACGTCGAGCAGGCCAGCGGCACGATCATCATTGTCCTAAAGTGTGCCATAATTGGGGGAAGAGTGTGCACTAAAGTAGGAAACACTAGTCAACTATGTGAAATGCCACTCATGGCAACCGACAAAAAAATTACTGCTTCATTGGTGGATTACTGAAAATAGAACGCAGTAAATTAGGTACAAAAGTGAGAGTAGATAGACTGCTATTTCTTTCCAATCACAGCTGCAATTATTAATTGCATAAACACACCACATTCATGCAGGTTATCTGACAGAAGTTCCTGCAATAGAAGGTGTGAAAGTTAAGCTCTTAGGATTGGTTGGTATGTACATTTGGTGAGTTCGGCAAATATGTAAGTAACAGCACATTCTGGATCGGCGAGGAAAGCAACGGAAAACTACCTCACTCATAATTTCCCTAATACACCCAGGCCTTCTATGATATCTGATGGTGCAGCTGTTAGGGATCCAACAATTTATCGACCTAAGGACTCCACCCGTACACTGAAGAAGGAAGGGAGAGATATTTCGAACTCTTGAGGATTTAAGGTGTCGGCTCACAAGGAGAATACCGGGCGAGTTGGCCGTGCGCGTAGAGGCGCGCGGCTGTGAGCTTGCATCCGGGAGATAGTAGGTTCGAATCCCACTATCGGCAGCCCTGAAAATGGTTTTCCGTGGTTTCCCATTTTCACACCAGGCAAATGCTGGGGCTGTACCTTAATTAAGGCCACGGCCGCTTCCTTCCAACTCCTAGGCGTTTCCTATCCCATTGTCGCCATAAGACCTATCTGTGTCGGTGCGACGTAAAGCCCCTAGCAAAAAAAAAAAAAAAAAAAAAAAAAAAACAAGGAGAATATCTATATGTCTCACACAGCTCATATTGTCAGTGATCAAGGAAACAAATCCTATGATGACGATGCTTGTTGTTTAAAGGGGCCTAACATTTAGGTCATCGGCCCCAAATGCTAATCCTTACATATACCATATCTAGGATAAAATTATGAAAATAATGTAATTGTATTAATTCTAAAAAGAATGTAATTGTATTAATGCAATTACATTCTTTTTAGAATACGGAACCGAATTGAAGCTCATTACTTGTAATTACAAATACCACTCGTTCTGTTGTTTGGTGCCAGGCAAATAGTTTCAAACTGGAGTACAATTTAATGGATGATACTCAAGTATTATTGTTAATGTTAATTAATATCGGCATTTAATGTATTGATTTAAGGAAGAATATCTGTGATAAATCCTTGAAAATTACTCAAGTCTGTTGATAGGAAACGTTTCTCAAATATGTCACAAAACAAAGAAGTTCAGCAAACTATTAGAAAGAAACTATGTTTGAATATATTCACTGTCGAAAGGAATGTTTAGCCTTTTGGTAGCCATTCATATGTCTCCAAGGAGAACAATTCATACATCAGCAACAACGTATGACGAAACGAGAAATCAGAGAGGCTACAAAGAAAGACAGTACAACGCAAGATCTTATTCTCAGAACGCAGTTCAATAAAATGCCACTATTTGTAACTGCAAAACACGTTTTGTACTATCCAACGTGTAATATTTCAACACTGCACTACAGGGCAGATGGGGCCATTGAAAATATCCACCTTTGGCACTTCTTAGGTTAAGAGGTCAGTTAAGATAATAAAAAAAAGAGAATGCCGATACAAAAGAAATCTCTGGCTCGGCGGGAGTTTTGTGATTGCCATAAATACTACATAAACACATTCGCGAAGGTTATTCACACCCACTGTGTGCCCAGACCAGGATGTCCCAAACTTCTGCAACGAAGCAACAGCAACAACATCCACAGAGAGTGAATAATGAAGCTGGTTAGCTCCCAAATTAAAGTTCGCGGCATGAGCTTCGTTATCCATTCACGCCGTCTCATTCATGGAACACTCCTATAGGAAAGCAAAGTTGGTCGATTTGCATTAGTTATTCACGAATGGAAGGTGGCGATCGTGAATAGAAACTCTTGATTACAGCTCCGGCTAGTTGGAAGGTTAGTGCTACATGGTAGATAAAATTACATTATTAGCAGGATATTTTCTGTGTATACCACCAATGCGGCGCATACAGTGGACATCTAATCACAACGCAATGCTGTGCATAATAAACTTCTGAGGTGCCTTCGAATCTGTATATCTATAAGCTGGATTTTTAAATGAACCGTCAGACCTTTTTGGTTCAACCTCCACACAAAACTGAAGTCCCGAGTCACGTAAAACTACACGTTTGATTTACATTACTATATATGTATATATATATATATATATATGAAATATCTACATTTTTCTCTCCTGTGAACCAAGTGACCTCCCCGCGACAGGTCGAGCCCTGCGCGGATATCCGCTAAGTTAGTGTCTTGGCGGATACAAACTGTATGGCAGTGGGGATAATTTTGCTGATAATTTATAAATAATGACGTTTATTTATTTTCACTTAAGTATACTCCTGTTTCTGTTTATACTTGTGATTAGGCGATCCTTGACACTGGTATGGGTGAATAGTGATATATACAGAGCCTTGAGACCATAAAGCCGTAAATCTGACCTAAGGCTAGATGGCTCCTGTCCTCATTTAATTGAAGGAAAGAACAAAGGTCAATACATCGGTAGTTGTCGCAAGAAAAAATCCCTCAAACCTGTGACTGTAGGGGTCCTGGCCAAGTGTCAGGCCTATTGTATTATGTTAACAGATATATCCGTTTCAAAACCTTGGGTGTAATATACTGTAGTTAAATATTTATAATATCCACGGATAACCATTTTGCGGATAGGGTATATTATTGTTTATAGCCGCGCAGGGCTCTAGCGATAGGGAGGCTTGTGCGTCCCAATGAAGCAGGTAGCCAAACCGAAGGTGCAACCATATCGGTTGGGTATCTGTTGAGAGACGAGACAAACGAATGCTTCATCGAAATAGAGTTAGCAGACTTTCGGAAGTTGCACGGGTGGTAATATGGTTGATTTACTAATATGCCTTTATAATAATATTTAACATGGTTCAGCCATGCTGATACAGATACATGGCTGAAAGTAACGGGAAACTACATCCGTAACTAACCCCCAAGAGCATGCATTTCTCTCCGTATCAATGAATAAATGACGTACTGATGATGAATTCCTTCCCGATAAAATACTCCGCAAGTAAAATAGTCCCCCATTCTGATCTCCGGTACGGATTACAAGAGAAGGGGTAATCATCAGGAAAATGAACTGACAGTCTACGAGTCGAAGCGCGGAATGTTACAAGTTTGAACTGTTGTCGTAGGTTAGAGAATCTGAAATCGATAGACTAAAGTTAAATGATGTTGATATAACTGAAGTACGTTGGCAGTAAGAGCAGGAATTTTGATCACGTGACTACAGAATTACCAACACAAAATCAAACAGAGGAAATGCAAGAGTTGGTTCACAACGACTAAAAAATTAGAGCAGCTGGTAAGCTATGATCAGCATAGTGAACGCATTATATTGTTGTCTAGATACACACCAAGCATTGTCCACCACAACAGTGAAGGTCTGCATGCCTACTAGTTCAGTGGATGATGAAGAAATTGAAAGAATATATGAAACGATAGAAGATTAAATACTATAAGTAAAAGGAGACGAGAATCTAAATGTGATGGGGGACTTTAATGCAGTGTTCGGATAAGGAAGAAGGTAATGATGTAGGAGAATTTGGACTGGGTTAAAGGAATGAAAAACGGATGTCCGCTGATGGAATTCTGCAGCGATCATATTTATTTCTTGATAATACATGGTCCAACGTGGTTCAAATCCCGGTCACTCCATGTGAGATTTGTGCTGGACTAAGCGGAGGCGGGACAGGTTTTTCTCTGGGTACTCCGGTTTTCCCTGTCATCTTTCATTCCAGCAACACTCTCCATTCTCATTTCATAGCATCTATCAGTCATTAATAAATCACTTTGGGAGTGGCAACCCCATTGTACTAATAGCCTATATCTGCTTCATTCATTCCATCCCTGACCCGGTCAATGACTGGAAAACAGGTTGTAGGTTTTCATTTTCAATACATGGTCCAAATACTACAAACGACGGCTGTATACGTGGGCGAGACCTGGAGACACTGGAATATATCAAATAGATTTCATTATCATTAGGAAGAGAATCAGAAACCACGTATTGGATAGTAAGACCTTCCTATGAGCAGACGTGGACTCTGACCACCACTTGACGGTCATGAAATACCGCCTGAAGTTGAAGAAAGAAAGAAAGAAAGAAAGAAAGAAAGAAAGAAAGAAAGAAAGGAATGCAAGGAGACGGGATCTAGACAAGTTGAAGGAAAAGAGAATGAAGGATTCTTTCAACGAACATGTTGCATAACGATGAATGCATAAGTGGATGAATACTGTTACTTGGTTAGTAGAAACAGTAACCATGACAGAAGTAGGGAGGACATAAAACGCAGACTAGCACAAGCAAGGAAGTCCATTCTTGAGAAAAGAAATGTGCTCACTTCGAACATTGATATACGAATTAGACAGATGTTTTTTAATACTTTCGTCTGGAGCGTGTCATTGTATGGAAGTGAAACATTAACTAGCTCAGAACAAAGGAGAATAGAAGTTTTTAAAATGTGGTGTTACAGAAGAATGTTGAAGGTGAGATGGGTAGATCAAATCGCGAATGAAGAGATAATGAATTGAATTGGCGAGAGGAGAACGATTTGGCGAAATATGTCCAGAATATGAGATAATAAAAATAATAATAATAATAATTTCGTGTGGCTATTTCTAGCCAAGTGCAGTCCTTGTAAGGCAGACCCTCCAATGAGGGTGGGCGGCATCTGCCATGTGTAGATAACTACGTGTTAATGTGGTGGAGGATAGTGTTATGTGTGGTGAGTGAGTTGCAGGGATGTTGGAGATAGCACAAATACCCAGTCCCCGAGCCGTTGGAATTAACCAATGAAAGTTAAATATCCGACCCGGCCGGGAATCGAACCCGGGACCCTCTGAACCGAAGGCCAGTACGCTGACCATTCAGCCAACGAGTCGGATAGAAGAAGAGATAGAACTTGTTTAGTTAGTTTTTGAGGGAAGTGTAGGTGGTAAGAACGGCAGTGGTAAACCAAAGCATGAATATGACGAACTTATTAGTCGATTTAATTAATTAATGGCGTGTGACCTCCGAAGTGGTCTGGGGCAGGTCTTTCGAGTTGACGCCGTACACGTAACCTGCGCGTCTGTGAGGATTAGGCTCTACCTGTGATGAATTTTAATGCTGAAGCCGACACACATACCCAGCCCCCGAGCCATTGGAATTAATCACTGAAGGTTAAAATTCCCGACCCGGTCAGGAATCCAACCTACGACCCCCTAGGCCAAAGGTCAGCATGCTAACCACTTAGCCATGGAGCTGGACAGTCGATATAGGATGTAATAGTTACGTAGAAATATAAAGTTAGCACAGGATAGGGTGGCGTGGAGGGCGTGCATAACACCAGTCTATGGACTGATGATCCAAACTTGAGACTCGTCGAACTCGCTCCTTCACTACTAACCCGCGAGTCAAAACTCGGTAATCCCGTATTAAAGATAACACAGGCTTTCTCTCGTAAGTTCAGTTTCTTCGTTTACGTGTTTAAAACTCGGCCATGCCAGGAACTACTGTACTCTTTGTTTACGTTCGGGCTTCTGTTATCCGGCTCTATCGCATGTTACAGAAGCGCGCTAAACCTATGACTGTTCAGATAGTCGGTCAGTTCTTGGTGATACAGTGGTTCCTTTCACGTTAACGTCCCATGGATTTATATTTATCGTACTGTTCGTTTGTATTCAATTCTGACGAATTCCATCCATTGGTTTTGCATCTGTAGCACTCACCAAGTCTTCTCTAAAATCTATCTTATCCTGTTATTAATGACGTAGAGCCCGGATTTCCATGCAAATGCATATTTTTAAATAAGCTGTTTACACTTTTGAAACTTTGCAAATATTCGTTTTATGACTTAACGATTACAAATAACCGTTCTTTTCCCCTGCATGTTTGCATGTTTCGGACTTTTTAGGATAATATTAAGCCATAATGCATATTTTGAAGATTCTGGATTTAAAAGCGAATATTTAGACGTTTAAATTGCACAATATGAATTTCCTTCTGACTTTGGTGCATATTATAATGTTAAGTTGCATGACAGTGTCTTTTATGAATGTTGGTTTGCAGAATTTGGGACCATTTTTCCACGTTATATGTCTATTATTGAGAGATGGAGAAAAGAGAATGTATTCCTGCCCTCATGGCTGACAGCTAAAGTTAGTACATATGGTAGAGTCTCAAAACTCACGGCCTGAAATTAGTAGAAAACGGTATCAAAGCTCACACTGCAAACTAGCAGATAAATTAACATTCTAATGAGTCTCAAAATTCACGACTCCGGACAGCAGGTGCCTGTGGCGACCGCAGGAGGGATGAGGGGGGCGGTGAATCACACTGCCCTTCAACCCATGTTTGTCCACCCACTTTTAGAATAGGATATCTCATGTATTGTTAACAGGAATTATTTCTCTACCCCAGACCAAATTCCAAAAGTATAATACTGATCGTTACTCAGTTATTCTGCTTGGTGTCAGAAGGGTAAACTAAATTTAATGTACAACGGTTATAGATTTTATAAGCAGAGAAAAAATAAGTATAGTTTTGTCATAAAGACTGGCATCCACGCGTGCCGGTAAAGTTTTGATCACGCGGTATATAACTTCCCGTTTGAGGGCGTTGCTGCAGCGGACAAGTAACGTAGAGCGACTCCGATGGGGGTGTATAAGCACGAACGTGTAGGCAAAGGGCAGTCGTGTTGTGACGAGGTGCGTGCATTAAATGCGGTCACGTGACTATGGCGACGTTATTACAAAATGCGTCCAAACAGGACCAACGTGCTCTTATTCTTTTCTGTTATTCGCTTCCGAAGGACAAACACCGGTGGACACCCATCGAAGAAGGAAGACTGTGTATGGGGCAGCATGTCTGTCGAAAACCACCGTCGTGGAATGGTGCACCAAGTTCCGTGCGGGTCGCGTTTCGACACAAGACGCCGACTGATCTGGGACGCCAGCCTCGTTCATTACGCTAACTCAAGTGTGAGACACTCGAGCACCCCCCCCCCCCTTATAGTCCTGATCTCTCCCCAAGCGCTGATCACGCCTTCGGTCCCTTCAAAACGGCTTCCCGTCGGACGAGGCTGTGCAGCAGGCGGTTACGGACTTCTTCACGCAGCAGGACAAGGTGTTTTACCACACGGGGACCTTCAACCTGTTGCGTCGGTGGGATGACCGCCTCAATGCTCACGGCGATTTTTCCTGATTGGCATACCCATTCAGGACTGAACATCCGTCGAACGGAAACTTTATAATTGCAAGTGACAATAGCATTTTAAGTGAAACAGCCCTCCAGTATGTACCTGTTTTATGTACCTGATGTCCATGAGTTTCTCAACCTTCTGTCGCGAATACTTTGTGCGAGGCTACACGACAGCCCCACCTCTCGATGAGACAGGTGCCAGTAGAGGGCACACAGTTCTGGCTGGCGCGGCGCTGACAACGGAGCTTTTCGCACAATTCCGATTTCATTTTCGAACATCTACAGTCGTTATGTGGGTAGAACGGGCATTTATCCATTCATAGAAGAACTGGCTCGGATCATGAGTTTTGAGACTGGCCCAGGTAATGTCCCTCTTCTTGGAATTCGTGAATTTTGATACTCGAGAGTTTTAAGACTCTTGAGTTCTGAAACGACACGGAGATCCTATAATCCAATTAGCCAAGCATTTTATTATCTGTTGCTTGAATAAACACTGACGTAAGTAGAAGGCCCCTCGCCGACCGCAATAATTCTTAGAAATACGGTGTCCCAGTATAAATTACTACAAATTGAACCGTAAATTTTGCATCAGTAAATGATGGCTCATTTTTCTTCTTAGACGAACTAAACAATACTTGTATACACATCAGTGACGCCACGTTACGGCTTACAAAACCTTGATTTTGCACTGAACACTCTTTCGTTATTATCCTGGAATTTCCTACCCGAAACTCTCACTGGTTTCACGTCTGAGGCCAAAATATTTTAAAGAAAGAAGGCAATTGGGAAGTAGCACGCTTGCGGGCTTCAAATTGCAGTTTTGTGTTGGACTGTGTTTTGAAGTGTTAAAAGTGTAAGAAGAGACCTCGTGTCTAAATGGATTGAAGAACAGGAATTTCTAAGAACAGATGGCGATGTAGTTTGCTGTTATTGTTTCAATGACGATGTAAGTACCCGCGCTTTCTTTTACTTCTCTTTAAAAGTTTATTTTGTAAAATATTTATATTAACACCTTATATTAGGCAGTGACCCCCTTTATTTAAATGTTACTGTTTCTGGAAAATGCACAAGAAAAAGTACGACACATGTTTCAAGGGCAAGTAAACCGCTTGAAAAACTGACGAATCCCGTATTGAAATCATTTTTAGAGAAGCATGTTATCCCAGATCCAGCAACCTTAAGAAAAAATATTTTCCAATATCATATGCACAGGTACAGAACATTAGATTTGTATTATTTACGCTACTTTTAACATGATCTCTATTTACTGTTATTTGGAAATGTGAAATTCATTGTTGAAAAGAGGTAACTTCAAACTTACCTTTTTATATGAATAGTATTTTACTTATGCTGTCACCAAGTAGGTTTTAGATGAAATTCGAAATAACTTGGGAGATTCAAACATATGGTCTTCTGTGGACGAAATTACGGACTCAACAGGTTGATATGTTGGCATTTTGATAGTTGTAAAGTTAAGTGATAATGGATCTGATCAAGCTCATCGTGTGTGCTGCAAATTTCTACAAAAACAAACCATTCTTCAACTGCGAACTTCTCCTATGAAGGATTGCGTGATTAGGCGCATTAATTTTTGTAAATAATCATACACAATTTTGAACATCGTTTTTGAAGATGTAAATTAATTCTAATACTTTTCCTGATATTTCAGAAATGTTGTGGCCAAATAATTTAGATGAGGAAAGAATTCTAATGCTGAGCGATGCTGCGCCATACATGGTGAAGGCTGGAAAAGCCCTTGAAGTATTTTATAACAATCTGAAACACATTATTTATATATGTTTAGCCCATGAGCTGCACCTTGTGGCGGAAACAATAAGCCTAAGTATAAGAACGTGAATACACCGATGTGAATTTACTATAAATGAACTTAATGCCACTGATTAGGCGTAATATCACTTAATTGAACTATTTTTTCCGGTTTTAGGTCACAGACAGTTTTCCAGTAGATGACGCTGCTTGCATTAAATATGTGCAAGTGGAATTCAGTAAAAAGAATGTGCAGTAAGAGTTAATGTACCGGTATATAAAATCATTTGATCATAAAATTACTCCGGATAATGTTCGTTCACGTATCAAGCCTGTCGTCATCATCAATAGCAAATGCTTACCGCGTTAATCTTAATTATCATATTATAGCCTCCTCTATCGTGTGTAGGCATTTCGATCTGACGTCATTTAGTGTACATTTCGGCGTTCCAATGTTCTCTACTAGACGGCAGAGAAGCCGGAACTCTACACTGGATGACCTGTTGCTGAGTTTAATCAATATTGTCGGGTATTCGGCTACTTCGATTCGGACGGTCGATGCCGTGGATTTTAGCCATGTCTGATCTATTCCTCAAGGTCGAGGACTGGGTGTTTGTGTTAATAGTAAATTTCTTAAAGTACAATGCTCTACATTACCAACCATGCCGGGAAAGAGCGAACAACGTGGGGTGCTGAATGGGACTTTCGCATACTTCAAAACTAGTATTTCAATTTCAGTTCAATATTTATTTACCATAGACACTCCGTGGCTCAGGCAGCAGCGCGCCGGCCTCTCACCGCTGGAATCCGAGGTTCAAATCCCGGTCACTCCATGTGAGATTTGTGCTGGACAAAGCGCAGACGGGACAGGTTTTTCTCTGGGCACTTCCCTTTTCCCTGTCATATTTCATTCCAGCAAAACTCTCCAATATGATTTCATTTCATCTGTCATTCATTAATCATTGTCCTAGAGGAGTGCGACAAGCTTCGGCAACCGGCACAATTCCTATCCTTGCCGCTAGATGGGACTTCATTCATTCCATTCCTGACTCGGTCGAATGACAGGAAACAGGCTGTGGATTTTCATTTATTTACCATAAACCTTTACAGTATCTATGGGAGCCAGGGTAAAGGACAGGCGCCTACACGTAGTGGCCCCTGACCTTTTGAAATACTGTATGTTCCTAATTCATAAAAAAGCGAGCCGGCGGCCTGCACTCTACCACTGATCCGCAGAGTAAGCTATGTTAGAGGTGTCCCACTATCTGTGTCATCAAGATACCCTGACTGACATTTTTGGATGAAAGATCAAGAAAGGTGATCCGGGTCTTGAACTAAACCAGTATTTCATTTGAGTGCTGATATGGCAGGACACCAAACCAGCGAATGAGCAAACGCTATAACCACTTCTTAATTACAAACTGGAGTGTGCTGGAACTGTTCGTTTCGACATCTTATTGGAGGGAGGCATTGATGTGGTGCAAAGGGACTCACCCTACCCTGAGAAGGGTTCAGTTTATCTGCTGACAGCCGACACTGTTCACGTGTGATACGGAGCGAAGCAATCAGAGAACTACCACGGCTGCCGACGGATCTTCATCAAGAGGAAAATACGGAACGTATTTAAATAGAGAGATGATTTTCGTCCAAGGGACTGGGCTTCTTGACTTCTCGCCGTTAATATGAATGTCGTATCCAGGATAAATAACGGTCATGACATAAGAGTATTGGCTGTTCGGTTAGGAGCGCGCAGCTGTGAGCTCGCATCCGGGAGATAGTGGGTTCGAACCCCACTGTCGGTAGCCCTAAAGAGTTTTCCGTGGTTTTCCATTTTCACACCAAGCAAATGCTGAGGCTGTACCTTAATTAAGGCCACGGCCGCTTCCTTCCCATTGCTACGTCATTCATGTCCATCGTCGCCATAAGACCTATCTGTGTCGGTGCGACGTAAAGCAACTAACAAAAAAAAAGCATATCACTATAGAAATTCTATGATCACTAAAACTAGTAATTATTTCAAGATACAGTTAGGTAGGTACTCAGAAAAAGGAATAAGTTACTGTTACACAAGGAAATAATAATGAGGCAGCTAGCGCCGGAATTCCAACCCCTGAACTCTGGAAATACCGCAGCTACCGCAGCTCCGACACTGCTACCACCTGTTCCCGCCCAGTGGTTACTAAACTGCAAATTTTCGACTGCAAGTCATGCACGTACCGAGGTAATCGTGTTCCAACGACCTGTGAACAGTGCCATAAATTTCCCTGATAAAATGTATTGGCAAAGATTGGGAATCTCACGACAAGGGGACATTTTTCATTCCGCCTTGTAGGTTCTAATTGACAGAATGGGGTCACCATTGTTCGTGAGGGGCTAGAGTTGAGTCCAGTGGCGAGCCGCAGTGTCGCCGACTCTCTTCCGATGTCCGCCGTCACTACCTCTGCGCCCTTTCTTACAAGATTTTTTTCTAAACTACAGATGCCGTGACTTGTACCCAGGGGCTACGAGGGCTGGTTATTAATTTCAACGTCTCATGTTTATATTCAAGCTCATATAAGTGTAGCTTATCTTTATGGAAATTATGATAAATTGTCCCAGTGATGGCAAGGCCAGACAGAAGTAGTGTTCTGAGGACTCCAGCTTGAGCAGACGATACATCATTGTCAGGTAAAACTGTGTGCCTTCTAAGGCTGCGATTCTTCTCAACAAATATAATTCTAATTCATTATATAATAATAATAAGAAGAATAAATTCGAAGTTAACGATATATGAGGTAGGTATACAAACGGAAACAGTCAGTGAGCTAATTGCAGCCATCCTAGAAACTTAAAACTTTATACTTCAATAATTCCTAGAAAAGTCAAAAATTCCCGAACCTCCCCGAGGAGGCCCAGGATGTTTCGGAAATACGATTCAGAAATACGTAAACTTAAGCATACCGGGCGAGTTGCCCGGGCGGATAGGGGCGCGTGGCTGTGAGCTTGCATCCGGAAGATAGTGGGTTCGAATCGCACTGTCGGCAACCCTGAAGATGGTTTTCCATGGTTTCCCAATTTCACACCAGTCAAATGCTGGGGCTGTACCTTAATTAAGGCCACGGCCGCTTCCTTCTCACTCCTTTCCTATCCCAGCGTTGCCTAAAACTGTTCAGAGTTAGTGCGACGTTAAGCAACTTATCAAGAACAATTTACCATCAAACTCCGAGAAGTATTGAGGAAAAGTTTTCGGGAATTACGAAGGAAGGGCACATAACTAACATTTTGGAAAACGAATTTCCCACTGGGTGAAAAATGACCATTTATATCGCAGCAGAGGGTCTGCTATAAATGCAGTATACAGTTCCACATAATTCATCTGGATTAATTAGGGGGTCGATCTATCTGCATCAAGAAATATTAGGGAAAATTAAAATAACCTCATGGTATACGGTACATTGAAATCACGTATTTAGAAACACAACATATCAATTAAGAGTTATATTAAATACAAATACTGAATAAATCTATCAAAGAAATAATGTATAAGTCTTATATATATAACTGAAGGTATCTTTGCTCATTTATTAGAAAAGCACTATGGACTTGTTCCATCTGCTTTATTATGTAACGAAGTCCATTCCTTTGGGGTTGTACGTTTATCGCTGAACTTTTATATTAAAGCTAGCAAATGCTAGTGGCTTTACGTCGCCCCGACACAGATAGGTCTTATGGCGACGATGGGATAGGAAAGGCCTAGGAGCTGGAAGGAAGCCGTGACCTTAATTAAGGTACAGCCCCAGCATTTTTCTGGTGTGAAAATGGGAAACCACGGAAAACCATCTTCAGGTCTGCCGACAGTGCGATTCGAACCCACTATCTCCCGGATGCAAGCTCACAGCCGCGCGCCCCTAATCGCCCGGTGCTAGCAAATGTGCCCGTGCTTCGCTACGGTATTCTACCTTGTATACGGATTTCCACGTAAATTACTGTTCCCACAGTGAGTACGATTATATATTGCACGTCTCTTAGCGCTATCCGAGAAACAAAACAGGAAGGACACCATACGTTGTTTCCGATGTAAGGTGCGCGTTGGAGAACTTTTGATGATAATGGCAGGCCACATTTCCTACTACCATTCACAATCCAGTTCGGGAATTTCTTCTATAACGGCAGCCTCACTTTCCAACTGCCATTCACAATAGAGATGGAGTGTTTTCATTATTAAAAAAAAAAAAACAGGCCCCTTTTCATAATGCCACTCACAATTGAGTTATAATCGAGATATGCGGCGCTATCTAATGTAACGGACTCTTCACCTCACCGGCAACTACTGTTATCAACCTTGCCACGCACATAACCTTTTTCTACAATTAATATGGACTTACCTTCATCTGGATACACACCGCATTTTCTCTTCAACTGGAATTTACATACTTATGTGGATTTGCACACATCATACCTTGCACGAACTCTGCCTTATCCACCTTTCCGACCGACGATAAACTAACCTCCCTTTCGCTGCCTGAAGTCATGTGACATCGTCCGCTTTGTCACGCATGCTTCACTAACTTCTGGAATATTCCAGACATATGTCTCATTATTCCACACTATAAATACCCGGCCTTCCTCTGAATGTGTTGAGATGGACTTTGGCCTGTGTGGAGGGAGGAACCTTTAACATCATCTCCGTCTTTAGCGACATGTGCCCTGGACTCTCCATTTTTGGGCAGAACTACTTGGTTCAAGATGAGGTATGACAAACTAAAAATGTCTTTATTGTAAATAATGCTGTGTTGCATTTGGAGCTATTTTATTTGCAAATTTTGACTGGGAGCAGTGCATTTCCAGGCCGAGATTTTACTTGCATTTTCAATTTCAAAGCCTCTATTGACTATCCAGTGACTGTTTGCTTTCAAAATGTGCGTGTGGTATATCCGCAACTCTGCGACTCCTATACACACTTGTGGTTAATGCTTCACCATGTATGTTTTGGTACACTTGGAGACTGTTTCATTATTGTATACAGTGACTTAAGCCAGTAGGACAATCTTTATTTGTGCCTATTTCCGGGTGTTAATTGAAGAGGTGGCAACTTTCACATGACATTAGACTTTGCTTTGTAGACTTCATGTTGGTATACTTCAATCTGGTAACTGCGAACATTCTTTCTTATTCTCGTTGTTCAACATTTTTCTTTAAACTGTATTCATCCCCTTTTCGTCCATCCCTTTCCTCTCCTGGCCCCTTTTCTTATTTGCTTTCATTTTCTTGAATATTTTACTCTTGATGTAACTATTTGTATTAATTCTGGTTGGGAAAATTCCGTATTCGTACTGACTTCTATTCTTCTAATATTGTAAGAGTTTGATTTGATTTTTCTAATATATGTATATTTCCAAATTTTGTCTTGGTTTCTCTTCTATTTTCACCTGTCCCTTATTTCTCCTGCCATTTTCTTTTAGTTTTTTTTGAATATTATCTAGCATCGTTTCCACTGCGCTATCTGTGTTTATTCTGGAATGTTTATTTGAAGAACCCTTTTTACCACGGCCTCAATTCTCAATTTGGCATTTTTTTCATCGCGTAAATTTATTCCCTACTGTTTGTAAGCACTCGGTGTCACCGATACTTTGGATTTCCCTTGGCTGGATTTATGAATAAATATATTCATATATGCATATACCCCCATTGAGGGGTTCTACACATGGTAGCAGAGTATAAAGTCGCAGTTTACTACCACTCTAAATCTTCACCCTGTTACTGCCTTAGTTCTTTTGTTTCTTTCTTCTGAGGTTTAGTGGTTTTCCTCGCTAGACTTTGCTTTTCTTTTTGTCATCTCTTTCA
The DNA here is from genome assembly GCF_040414725.1 of Anabrus simplex. NCBI lineage: Eukaryota > Metazoa > Arthropoda > Insecta > Orthoptera > Tettigoniidae > Anabrus > Anabrus simplex. The sequence continues at coordinate 415,027,755 of NC_090265.1, read as the reverse complement.
ACATGGCTTATTTTTCTGATAATTTTTCTCCTTATACTTCAGACACTTCAGACATTTCGTTTGATCCCCATTTCAATTTTTCGGATCCAAATCCTTTTACTAATATGTCTTATAATCCTTTTCTCCCTTGTAATTCTGATCTTACTTCCACGTCTAGTACTCTTACTACTACTGTTTCTTCTAGTTCATCCTCCGAACCTTTACCAACCCCGCCTCAACCTAACACCCCTCTCTATCCTGATCTTTCTCTTTTTACTGCCGAATCCAAACTTCCACTTAATCAAGCACCTCCGCCTTCTCCCCATAAAACTCAACCAGCACAGCATTATTCTCCCGATTTGCGCACTCCACCACCATCCCCTTCTCAGCAATATTTTTATGAATCTCCATATCATCACATCCCTTCTTCACATCAACCACTTAATTTCCATATTTTGACTAAATGTCTCGATCAGGTACCCCTCATTCAGTCAACTGATCCCGATACTTTGACACAGTGGCTTTTTTTAGTTCGCAAATTTCTACAGACGGACTTGGCTCCATTTTCCCAATTGCTTTCGTTGCTTTATCCAAAAACCTCTGGTCATCTTAGTAATTTTTGGCTCCAGTATATGAAGTCTTCTCATGATTGGGCTCATTTTCGCTCGGTTTTACATACTTATTTTCTGCCTTATGAAATTAGACAACAGCTGAGTAACAAATATATCAGACGTCATCAACGTCCAGAGGAATCAGCTTACGATTATCTTGACTCCATTATCGGCTATTCTGATGTGTTAGCTATTGCTCAACATCCCCAGGAAATTATTTCTCTTATTCAATTTTATGCCTCTCCAGCTTTCCGCCAAATCATCAATCCCTTTACGCCACCCACTACTATTCCTCAGCTTTACCACATTGCTCAACTAGATATTCTAAATACCCGTAGCAATTTTTCTTATTATTCGTCTACCCCACCTCCCCAGTTTAACACATCAACAACTCGCATGCCTTCTACCACTCGTTCACCTTCTCAGAGTGATATTTCTCGCCTTCGCTGTTATCGGTGTCAGGCTATGGGGCACCTCGCACGAAATTGTACCAATTCTACCTTGGGAAACTTCAATTCCCGTCGTCAGTAGGCAGCTCACGACCTCTTGGGCAAAATCTGCCTTATGTTTCCTCAACTTTCTCGCCTGCTACTAAATCACAGTCGTATACTCTTGTACAGTTACATAACATTCCCTCCTTAGCCTTCTTAGACTCAGGTTCTGCAATTTCCCTCATCAGTTTCTCCTTTTTTCAGCAACTTTTACAAACGCATCCGCATCTTCAATTGCGCCCTTCTACCATCAGATGTCTTTCCATATCTCAGCACACTCTTGAAATCATGGGTCACCTAAAACTTAATGTTAAAATTTCCCAATTTTCTTGGCCGTTTGAATTTCAAGTGGTTAATAATTGTTCACTTCCTGTTATTCTGGGATATGATTTTTTTGCTCATACTGGCCTTATTTATAATACTGCTATGGCCTCTATCTCTTTCTTTTTCAATCCGCATGTTCAAATCCCTTTGGTAGACCCCCTCGATTTCCCTATGAACCATGTATTCAGTCATCAGCATATTTATGCCACTGCTCCCCAACTAGATGCAATTGAGGCCTTGAAATCTGAATTTGCCGATGTTATCACAGATACTTTAGGCTCCGTTGTTAATTATCAGGCTCACATTGATTTACTTGATGAAACACCTGTTCGTTCGTCTCCTTACCATCTTAGCCCTCCTCGGATGGCCAAAATGGATGATATTATTGACAAAATGCTTCTGGATGGTACCATTGTCCCATCTTCTTCCAATTATGCCTCTCCGGCCTTTCTTGTCGACAAGCCTGATGGTTCTTCGCGCCTGGTAGTTGATTACCGTAAATTAAACTCCAAAATCCTCTATGACTCCTATCCTATTCCTAAAATGCAAAACGCTTTCCACTTTTTTTCTAAAGCTAAATATTTTTCTCTTTTAGATCTCAATTCTGCTTACTACCAAATCCCCTTGGACTCTCGGAGCAGTCGCCTTACTGCTTTCATCACCCCAAATGGCCTCTTTCAGTTCACAAAAGTTCCTTTTGGATTGAACTTGGGGTCACAAATCATGCAGAGATTAGTGGATTCCTTATTCTCAGATTTCAAGTACAAATTTCTCTATCCTTATATTGATGACCTTTTAATCTTTAGCCCAGATTTTGAGTCCCACATGTCGCATCTACACCAAGTTCTTTCCAGGCTACGTTCTATTGGTCTGACAGTTAACCCCTCTAAAATTTCTCTAGCTCAAACTTCTATAAAGTTCTTAGGTCACATTGTGTCATCTCAGGGAGTAGCTGTCGATCCCGAACGTACTTCGGCTATCTCTAATATTCCACCTCCCAAAAATCTCAAACAAACACGCACCTTTTTAGGCATGGTTTCTTTCTACCACCGGTTCATTCCTAACTTTTCTCACATTGCTGAGCCTCTCAATTATCTGAAACGTAAAAACGTCCCTTTCATTTGGACTCAATCTCAACAGGACGCCTTTCTTCAGCTTAAGTCTCTTTTGATGCATGCTCCCATTCTTCAATTTCCTGATTTCTCCCTACCTTTTGAAATACATACTGATGCTTCCAATCTTGCTGTTGCTGGTGTTCTAACTCAGGTTGTTAATGATGTTCCTCTACCTATCGCCTATTTCAGTCGACTTCTTTCTCCTACTGAGAGAAAATATTCTATCTTCGAGCGTGAAGCCTTGGCTTTATTAAATTCCATTGAACACTTTGCAGAGTATTTGGAACATAAAGAATTTCTTGTCAAGACAGATAATCAGGCTCTCTCATGGTTGTTACATAACGCCCCTAAAATTGGTAGAACTGGCCGTTGGCTCATGCGATTGTCCAGATTTAAGTTTTCCCTTAAATTTATTTCTAGCACTGAGAATTCTGTAGCTGACGCTCTTAGTCGCTTATTTGACACTTCCACTCCTCAGTCAAGTACTACTGACGATTTACCCCCGAATCTTTCTATGATGCCTTCATCTTCCTCCATTCATGCGGTTCTTTCGTTAACAGACTTTCCTCTTTCCTTTCAATCCTGTCAGTCGCATCAGCTCACCGATCAGTTCTGCATCCAACTCAAACAATCCATCTCTGATCCCTCTTATCAGGGTCCCTTTACTATTTTTAAAGATCTCTTGGTTTACAAACCCACTAAGAAAGCTTCTCCTAAAGTGGTGCTTCCTCAGGCTCTTCAACCCATGATTTTACAATATTATCATTCCTCCCCTGTGGGCGGGCATCTAGGCATCACTAAAACGTACAACCGTATTGCCTCTCTTTTCTTTTGGCCTCAAATGCGCAAATCTATTCGCACTTTTGTTCAAACTTGTGAATTGTGTCAAACATCTAAACCTTTAAACATAAAGTCTGCTGGTCTTCATTCTGCCCTGCCACCCACTCATCCTGCCCAAACCTTTTTCATTGATCTAGTTGGACCCATAGTTCGTTCTTCTCGTGGCAACTTGTACATTTTTACCTTGTTGGATGCCTTCTCAAAATTTCTAGTCCTTCGACCCTTACGGAAATTCTCTACTAAGATTATCATTAATTTACTCACTGAACAAATCTTTCCTATTACCGGTTTGCCTGCTAATATCGTTTCTGATAATGCTTCTATTTTTACTTCAAGTGTTTTTTTTAATATGTGCTTTCAGCTGGGTATCAAGCGTATCTTGACTTCTCCCTACCACCCTCAGTCCAACACCGTGGAAAGGTATCACCGTAATCTCAAAGTTGCTTTATCTATATTTCATAGTTCTTTCCAGAAAGACTGGGATTCTCATCTTTCTTCTTTGGCGTTAGCCTTTAATTCTAGTATCAATAGTTCTACTGCTCAGACTCCGGCTAAGCTTTTTCTTGGTCGTGATCTTCAAACTCCTCTTTCTCTAACCTGGGATCTGCACAACCTCCTTGAATCTTCTGCTCAGCCATCCTCTTCATCACTCTGGAAAGACGCCTTTGATCAATTGTTAAAAGCTCAACAGGTCCACAAAAAAGCTTATAATGCCCGTCATAAGCCATCCACTTTTAAAATTGGTGATTTAGTCCTCGTTGCTAATCATCCACACAGCTCGGCAATTAATGCCACTTCTGCCAAACTTGCTCCTCGATGGCTTGGACCATACCGTATTTTGTCTTTCCCTACTCCTGTCACTGTATATTTGCAATCTACTACTGATTTGTTTGATACTAAAAAACTTCATCTAAATCAGCTCAAGCGCTTTCATTCTTAAAAACTTTCATATCTTGATTTTCTTTTCCTTTGCCCTGTGTTTTTCTTTTCTTGTTATTACCTCCTCTTCTTTCTGCTTTTTTTTTTCCTCTATTCTCCATCTGGTCTGGTAATGTCTATTGCTCCCAGTGTTATTTTTTTTTTTTGTTCCTTTCTTTTTCTTTGTTTGTCTGCCTCATCCCCCCATTCTTTTCTTTCCCTTTATGGAATTTCCTTTTTTTTCTCCCTCCACACAGGTTTCTCCAGTCTCCCTCCCAGCCAATTGGCACAGGTTGTAATGGGAGTGTACATAAAACTTCCCAACCATTTTATTTTTCTCTTTTGTAATTGTTCTTAAATTTTTTAAATTTTCTTGTCATTTGTAATATTTATATTTATATTTCTATGTTAATTTCTCACTACCCTTTTCTCCTTACCCTTTTCTCTTTGCTAACGCGTTAGCCCTTTTCTTGTTTCCTTTCCTCCTCTACCTTTTTGTATTTTCTCTTTCTCTATTTAGGCATGTTTATTGTGTTTGGACATTTTTCTGCCGCCTCTTGTTTTGTTTTGCAGTATTTTTTCTCTTTGATATACCGTTGCGGCTGCTATCGACCCCCGCTCCAGCTCATGGAAGGGCCCTCCATTGCTGTTCCTGGGGCCGCCTCGCCGTCGCCATTCAACTGTATCTTCCGCTTCTCGTCTTCCACCAGCCGTCTTCATTTATCTCCAGCTGCTTCAACAACTACAAAAAAAAAAAAATCCTTTGGATTTTTTTCTGGTGCCCGGCGGATGATGTAACGGACTCTTCACCTCACCGGCAACTACTGTTATCAACCTTGCCACGCACATAACCTTTTTCTACAATTAATATGGACTTACCTTCATCTGGATACACACCGCATTTTCTCTTCAACTGGAATTTACATACTTATGTGGATTTGCACACATCATACCTTGCACGAACTCTGCCTTATCCACCTTTCCGACCGACGATAAACTAACCTCCCTTTCGCTGCCTGAAGTCATGTGACATCGTCCGCTTTGTCACGCATGCTTCACTAACTTCTGGAATATTCCAGACATATGTCTCATTATTCCACACTATAAATACCCGGCCTTCCTCTGAATGTGTTGAGATGGACTTTGGCCTGTGTGGAGGGAGGAACCTTTAACATCATCTCCGTCTTTAGCGACATGTGCCCTGGACTCTCCATTTTTGGGCAGAACTACTTGGTTCAAGATGAGGTATGACAAACTAAAAATGTCTTTATTGTAAATAATGCTGTGTTGCATTTGGAGCTATTTTATTTGCAAATTTTGACTGGGAGCAGTGCATTTCCAGGCCGAGATTTTACTTGCATTTTCAATTTCAAAGCCTCTATTGACTATCCAGTGACTGTTTGCTTTCAAAATGTGCGTGTGGTATATCCGCAACTCTGCGACTCCTATACACACTTGTGGTTAATGCTTCACCATGTATGTTTTGGTACACTTGGAGACTGTTTCATTATTGTATACAGTGACTTAAGCCAGTAGGACAATCTTTATTTGTGCCTATTTTCGGGTGTTAATTGAAGAGGTGGCAACTTTCACATGACATTAGACTTTGCTTTGTAGACTTCATGTTGGTATACTTCAATCTGGTAACTGCGAACATTCTTTCTTATTCTCGTTGTTCAACATTTTTCTTTAAACTGTATTCATCCCCTTTTCGTCCATCCCTTTCCTCTCCTGGCCCCTTTTCTTATTTGCTTTCATTTTCTTGAATATTTTACTCTTGATGTAACTATTTGTATTAATTCTGGTTGGGAAAATTCCGTATTCGTACTGACTTCTATTCTTCTAATATTGTAAGAGTTTGATTTGATTTTTCTAATATATGTATATTTCCAAATTTTGTCTTGGTTTCTCTTCTATTTTCACCTGTCCCTTATTTCTCCTGCCATTTTCTTTTAGTTTTTTTTGAATATTATCTAGCATCGTTTATACTGCGCTATCTGTGTTTATTCTGGAATGTTTATTTGAAGAACCCTTTTTACCACGGCCTCAATTCTCAATTTGGCATTTTTTTCATCGCGTAAATTTATTCCCTACTGTTTGTAAGCACTCGGTGTCACCGATACTTTGGATTTCCCTTGGCTGGATTTATGAATAAATATATTCATATATGCATATACCCCCATTGAGGGGTTCTACACTAACGCATAACAAATCGAGATACTACAATAAGTCAACATTAAAGATCTGTCCAAATTAAGCGGTGATTGTGTAATCTGTTTTATGATATTACTTACCGTTTAGCCAGCAGTTACCCTGAAACGAAGGTCTGCACCGTCATTAAAATTGCCTCAATATTTCGATATTTTCCGGGACCAAAAGTTATACATTTGAACAGCCTGGAATTTTTCCTCAAGGAAAAGAGGTCCAGGTTTCGGGATTGGTACTCGCAAACAAACGGAGAAATTAAGGAAGAAAGTAATATAGTTAAGAAAGTTTAAATTAATAGAAAATATTATTAAGTGAGGACAGCTGGATAGGACAAATATATAATACCAAGAGGATGTATTGGAAAATGATATTTCTCACTAAATTGTGATTATATGAGTAACGGATTGAGTTACCTGGACCTCTTTTCCTTGAGGAAAAGTTCCAGGCTGTTCAAATGTATAACTTTTGGTCCCGAAAAATGTCGAAATATTGAGGCAATTTTAATGACGAGATCTATCCAGCCGTTTCACAGTGCTGGTGGAACAAACGGACAAACAAACAGACAAAAAGAGGAGAAATTTAGGCCTAGGGATTCTTAGGTAAACAGATAAGATGACTTACTGTGTTATTACTTAAGCCTAAAGGGGCAAGGCGGAGGCAAGAAATTAAAGCGGAAAACTGAAATAGAAGAGAAATACAGTAAAAAATGCCAGAAAACACCTTACGGTGTGAAATAATGGGCTACACATCGAGGTACTGTTCAAATATTAACAGCCCCCCTTAGTGCTATTGGAGGACAACTGTAACCTCCAACGGTATTCCGCAAATATCCCGCAGAATGGCAGCTTGACGGCTCTCTTGCCTTCTACCCAAGGAAAAACCACGATTTTACAGGAATGATGACGAAAATGGCATTACGTTACTTCCCTACCGGCAAGCAGCCAGAAATGTTGCAATGGTAACCGATAGGTTCCTTTTCGGTCTGTCGGTCACTCAATGCAGAGAATGAAATCCGCAGAAAATTGTAATTTTCTCTGTCATTTGAAGAGTAAGCGAAATTATGTACATAAAAAAGCTGTTTAAAATGATGGGACGTTTTACATAGTCTACATTCCACGAACTTTACATAAAATCAATAGTATAAAATAAATGGAAGAGAACTCTTCTGGTGTTCCTATAAACCCACAGTCTATTCAGTGATTTTTAAATCATGTGCATATCTAAGCCTTCTCTTGGATGCGTATACTCTAAATATTAAGTGTGGTCGAGATCTATCCAGCCGTTTCACCGTGCTGGTGGAACAAACGGACAAACAAACAGACAGATACGAAAGCTAAAAACCACAGATACGGTCTTGAGTTGACCTAAAACGGATAGATATCTGAAAAATTGCCAAAACAAACGAAATTATAGACAGTCGAGGTCAGGAAAGAATAAGAGTTGACCAAGGGAGGTCCGATACTGCGCACAGAAATCACTAATAATAATAATAATAATAATAATAATAATAATAATAATAATAATAATAATAATAATAATAATAATAATAATAATAATAATAATAATATAATGGATCGAATGCTTTATCAATAAATATTTGCTGAACAATTATGTTCATGATGTTCGAAAAAACATGCCAAATCAAGGGCCTAATAAGCAATAAAAGGAGCAATTAACCAACGAATATTTAATTATTGATTTGATTTCTCAAAATTTAACTATACTGGAAACTGTATCTCTCAGCTCTTTCAATTAGAGACACAAACTTCTTCATGAATACGTGCTGCACTTCAATTCTCTGTTTATGACTGCAATTATTAAACTTGTTCTGACATGCCTCTTGAAACTTTGAATGTACTGTTATTATTTTAAATAGTTAAATGTAGAATTACTTCGTTAAATTCTCTTCGATGTCATTTTTAATGAAGTCCTGAGTGCTAATGTGTTGATAGAGAATATCTCAATATTCACCTGTAGGACTAGTTCAAATAGAAAACGAACGATGTACCCTATAATATCTGGCAATCGTTATCTTACATAACAAGTGCAACAGATTAAATAATATGAAATTCTGAGGTCATTGTCGTTGTTATTTCAATTTGATGATTATGATGATGTTTGTTGTTTAAAGGGTCCTAACAGCTAGGTCATCGCTCCCTATATTTCAATTTAGGGGGCAGCGCTGAGTGGCTCAAAATGCAGAAATGCTGACCTTTTGAACCCAACTTGGGGGGTTCGATCTCTCCTCCGTGCTATGGAATTTTAAAGCTCAAATACGGCAGCCTCGTGTCGATAGATTTACTGGCACAGGACAATGTTTCGGTACATCAGTTGCTCAGAAAACTATTGCAGTAGTTAGTGGAACGTACAATCATTATTATTATTATTATTCATTTAGGGAGATAGCCTCCGTGTCTCAGACGGCAGCGCGCCGGCTTCTCACCGCTGGGTTCCGTGCTTCAAATCTCGGTCACTCCATGTGAGATTTGTGCTGGACAAAGCGGAGGCGAAACGGGTTTTTTCTCCGGGTACTCCGGTTTTCCCGGTCATATTTCATTCCAGCAACACTCTCCAATATCATTTCATTTCATTTCATTTGTCATTCATTAATCATTGCCCCAGAGGAGTGCGACAGGCTTCGACAGCCGGCACAATTCTTATCCTCGCCGCTAAATTGGAGGCTTCATTCATTCCATTCCTGGCCCTGTCGAATGACTGGAAACAGGCCATGGATTTTCATTTTCATTAACGTAGGGGCTGGCGATATCATACTAAACAGTCCCGTGTATATCCAGCGTGAGTGAATTTTGTCTAAAAGACATGCAGTATTAGGCGGTTGAGTGTAATTGGAACTCATTGGGGTAGAATTGTGAAAAAAGGCGCGATAGGAAGGGTGAAAATTCTACTCAAATTCGTAAAACTGAAATTAGAAAGGTACAGTACTAGCTTCGCACCAAGGCGGCCGCGTTTTGAATCTAAGCCAATACGTGAGGAATTTTTGAAACGCAAGGACACGTTTTTATTCTTCGCGTTTCACGTAATACTGTATGTACTTGTCTAATGATCATATGATTTATAGTGGCGTAAAACTGCCTGCTTGGTTCTTTGGGAGTTGAAATGTGGAAACAAACGAATATAATTTTGAAGTATGGCTATCGGTGAGATCCGAACTGACTTGTTTTCCGATTCCAAAACAAATTCAGCATATTGGCGAGCGCTTTAATGCAATGAGTTACCCCGGTATCTAAATAGAGTTAAGTTAGGCAATTAAAAATCAAAGTACTTTAAATATTCTCTTCTCCTAATTTGTGCTGTTGGTATTCCTACTGACTAGAAGGAAAAGTCTGAAGAGGATTATCGTTCGAAAGGGGCCGAACACCGCAATTATCGGCTCGAGGAAAAGTATATTTTGTACCGATATGAGACGTCACAGTTTACGTATATCACCCTAAACCAGTTACCGGATTGAGTTAATCCTCTAACTATAAATAAACAAAAGATAACTTACATTTTTTCTTCTTTATTTTATTTCTTTATTTATTTTGACCTTCTTCCATAGGACATTTGGCCATCAATAATGTACAATGATAAAAATTGTTACAGAAAAGAGAAAAAAAGGGACAACAAGTTAAAATACATACAAAATAACAGAAATGACCTAGAACAGAGCAAAAAAAGGAAGCAAATTACATTTTTTCCGCAGCACGGAAAAGCATAGATTCATGGATATGTTTCGGGCTTACGAGACGACAGAGCGAGTACGAGTGGGAAGTGTGAGTGAGTACAGAAGTGCAGAGATTCAAGTAAGTATTTCCTGTGAAGAAAAGAAAACAATACCGATGGAATAAAACAAACATTATTTAAACATTAATGTACATTATTTATATTCAGTAATGGCCGTTGATAGGAAAAGTACGAAACGTACTGTTGGGTTGTTAAGTGGTTTGCGTGGCGACTGAACACAGCATGTACTCGTACTAGTCGTAGTGAAGTGGCTGGGTCGTTGTTTAATTCGAGAGGAATGAAGGAGAGAGTCTCTTGACCACGGTGCTGACTTCAGATCGATGTTCAAATACGACAGCTAGGAAATGGCACTCGTTCTCACGAACAACTTAGGAAATACTTGTAGGATGCTAATTAATGTTTTTTTTATTTTTTTTTTTGCTAGCTGCTTTACGTTGCACCGACACAGATAGGTCTTATGGCGATGATGGGAGAGGAAAGGACTAGAAGTGGGAAGGAAGTGGCCGTGGCCTTAATTAAGGTACAGCCCCAGCATTTCCCTGGTGTGAAAATGGGAAACCACGGAAAACCACCTTCAGGGCTGCCGACAGTGGGGTTCGAACCTACTATCTCCCGAATACTGGATACTGGCCGCACTTAAGCGACTGCAGCTATCGAGCTCGGTAATTTATTATTTAACCACCTATTCAATACACTAAAATGTTTATACAATTAGGAATTGATCATTGTTACCTTAAGAATGTGAGATCATTGTTACCTTAAGAATGTGATCTGATCATTGTTACCTTATTCCTAATTGTATAAACACTTTAATATATTGAATAGGTGGTTAAATAATAAATTAATTAGCATCCTACAAGTATAGTATCTTCAATACGGAACCATAGTGATATTTATCGCTTGCAACTTAGAAAATATTAACAAAATAGTCCTGTACGCCAAGTAATAACATGCAACAACAACATGCCTTCTTATAGCAACGTATAGATGACGCTACTGATATATAGACGACGAACACTGGTTGCTATGGTTATAGTGGTGTCGGGGAACTGATAACGCTAATTCCAAATAGTGGTGGTGGTGGTGATTATTGTTTTAAGACGAAGTACAACTGGGCAACCACCCTCTATTTAATGATAATCAGAAAGAAACAATGGAAGGGGTCCGACACCTCGAAAAATGAAAGTATAGGGCAAAGAAAGACTCGCTAGGCCTCGAGTGCTCTAATACCGTCGGGGTCGGAAAACAACAAGAGTTGGCCAAGGGAGGTCGGATAGGATAGATGAAAGTGAGGAGCCTGGCACAAGTAAGGGGAAGCAATGTCAGAACTCAGCTAAGGGTCCTGTGGATGCCAACCCACGCTCCCAAGTTGATAGCTCCTGGGGTTAATTGCAAATAGACCCCTGCCCGAAAACAAACTACTGACGTAACAGTCTATTAGTGTCTTCCCTTGCCAAGATACCTACTCTCCAGCCAGATGGAGTGTGCGCGGTCAGCATAACAATACCCTCAGCTGCACTGCTAGGCTTCTGTGACCAGTCCGCCGCCTCTCATATCAGATAGCTCTGCAGTTGGTCTCACGACACTGAGTTAACCCCGTTCCAGCCCTCAGTCTAGAATAAAAAACACATTTTTCAAAGTGGCCCGCTACTTTAGCATTCTAGAACGGAGCATCGAATATGTAGCGTGTTGAGTCCCCAGGAGACATACCAGCAGTTGGGAAAGCTTTTATCACCAAGATATACTGCAGTGCCCAGGAGTATTTCGGGCTCCATCACTTCAGAACATATATCACTGATATTGCTGTCAAGAATAGAACAAGACACGTCCACTGGAAATGGTGTGGACGCAGGAGAAACAATTTTCCCAACAGCCAGACAAGGACAAACACTTCCATATCGAACTCTGTGATCTGCAGGCAGCTGCTAATAGGATGCGGTATAATTTTGCATAGACTACCAAATTAATATTATCTTAATCTACTTCAATTATGATAATTGTTTGAAGATACTAAAATCGATGCAGTTGTCCCTGTATAGCTACTGAGTGTTCGGGTCCGTGGCTAACTGGTTAACATCCTGGCCTTTAATATAAGGGTCCCGGGTTTGATTCCCAACCGGGTCAGGGATTTTAACCATTAATTCCTCTAGCTCGGGGACTGGGTTAGTGTGCCGTCTTCAACATAAGATTTCATCCCAGGTAGCGCCCCATCCTCACAAACACGCAGGTCACCCATGGGAGTAAACTCGAAAGATCTGCACTAGGTCTCTCCCAAGTCCACACGCAAAAAAAGCTACTGAACAGACGTTAAACACGTAGTGGTAGTAGTAGTAGTAGTAGTAGTAGTAGTAGTAGTATCTCGGAGCTTGAAAAGGGGTGCAGCAAGTATGAAATGAAAATAAGTATTCCCCAGACCAAAGTGATGTCAGTAGGAAAGAAACCTGCTAGGATTTAATGTCAAGTCGGGGATACAAAACTGGAACAGGTAGATCATTTCACACATTAAGGATGTGTATTTTCCCAGGATGGCAGTAGATTTTGTGAAATTCAATCAATATGTTGCAAAGCTAATGCGGTGAGCTCGCAACTGCAATCAACGGTATTCTGCAAAAAAAAAAAAAAAAAAAAAAAAAAAGGTCAGTTCACGGAAGAAAATATCTTTACATCGGTCTGCTTTCTATAATCTTCAAAATCTCAATTCACGAAAGCTGGAAAAATTCCCTGTCATTTATTATAGGAAATATAATGGGCATACAGTGGCGTAATTTGAAACACTTAAATCTCGAAGATTTGAAATTATAATTAATAATTAAACTGCACAAAATTGCCCATACATTTAAGCGATATAATTACTATAATCTGCTGACAAGCGCAGCGGGCTTAGGAAATGTTGACTACGATAACTGAGTTTGTGCACATTAAGTTAAGATGAATTGATTTGAAAAAATATATAATAATCAAGTAAAAATTGTGGTTTTATGGAACTGTTAATATCGTGATCAAAGTAATCGGATCTCCAGTTTTACGTGGAATCCGAACCACAGGTATGCGACTACTAAATTAGTAATTACTTTACAAATCTACTGAGGGAGTCGCCCTACATGACCTCAACAATGATTATTGGGACCAGTGCAGTCCCTGAACTCCACCACAACAGGACGGAGTTCACTTTCGATCTTCCATTCATCTTCGTCTAGACCAGGGATAGAGAGAGCGTTGGCCGTGCGGTTAGGGGCGCGCAACTGTGAGCTTGCATCCGGGAGATAGTGGGTCGAACCCTACTGTCGGCATCCTTGAAGATGTATTTCCGTTGATACACTTTTTCAGACCAGGAAAATGCTGGGACTGTATCTTAATTAAGGCCACTGTCACTTCCTTCCAACTCCTAGCACTTTCCTATCCCATCGTCGCCGTAAAACCTATCTGCGTCAGTGCGACGTAAATCAAGTTGAAAAAAAATCCTGGGATAAGCGGTTCGGTATAGAGATGAACGACGAGTCAGAGTTTATACTCGACGCCTTGCTCCGGCAGTGAAACTCTTAGCAAGTAGCCAGACTTGCTTTATATTTGGACCACTGATACAGAACATATTAAGCCGGTTCTGACGTCACGGGTAGGAGTCTCGTAGTTGCATAGACCCCCAGGCTACATACACTAGGTATATGAAGGAAAATGGAATATTCCATTAATTGGAACATTTCCTTCTTCAGGAAAACTCACTTCAACCCGAAAGTTCACACGTTTCCTATTAGTCAAAGAAAACTGTGAAGCGATTCCAACAGTGTTGTACAAGGAAAACGAGAAAAGTGGAAAAAATCTGAATCTGAAATTGCACAAGAAAAGGAACTACATTTAAACAACCCTCTTCGGAAGAAATCTTCCAGTTCCTGTGCCTGTGATATGCGGCTACTTCTACGGTTGATATCTGCAGCTTCTTCTGTAGTGTCTGCCTTATTTGAGTACCTTGGATTATATTAAACAGACGACTTCGGTGTATTCGTTAACTTGAAATTTAGTGACGTAGTCGAAAGATATCGCCATATCCTCTGTTTTCTACTTGAAACAAACTTAATTCCTTTGTGAAGGAAAACTTGCCACTTCATAAACCATATCGTTGATATCTTAATAGATGTTTCTCTCTGACTAAGGGGTATATTTGTAAGCATTTCTACGCTTCCCTCTCTAGTTACTTGGATGTAACCCAATATGCGAAAAAGGCTAAATCTTACTCCACGAACCCAGTTCGATGTCGTGCGGATCGGGTGTACGAGAACTCGCTTGCGTCGAGACTGGCGGTACGAGCTCGCCGGGCCGGAGCAGGTGGTTTCTCTAAAACGGCATTTAATCATCAGTTCTATTGGGTTATACATGTGTGGTGGTTCCATCCCATTGCAGTGCAGTTGCTTGTGAATAAAATAAAATACAGTCCCAATATCTTCCTGCTGGTAGCCGTGCTAACAATAGTTACCGAAACTATTCGTGAACTGGGATGTAGCCATATAAATTGAAGACACTCACTGATATCATTGCTAGCTTCTCAACAAAGCGCATTTGCTCTAAATCCACACGAAAATATAGGAGATATTTTAATTATAAAGACGTTGGAACTTCACTGACTGCATTTTTCGATTTGTTTACTTATTCATTGAATTATTTTCTACAACCTGTAATTTTCGCCTATTTCATGATCTATGCATCTATCTCTTGGCATAGGCCAGGGCAAAACGTAGCTTCCACCGGTCTCATTTACAGGCATGACTATAGGATCGTGCTGAGTAACGGCATTCGGGGTACGACTCGTGCGTCTAATGTCGTGAAAGGTACTACTCATAGGCCCGGATGTGCTGCAATAATACATTCTGGCGCATTGAGGAAAGCAATGGCAAACTACGTCACACCTCATCATGCGTTATAAAACTTATTACGGCGCCGCCATCGGTTTTTTGCAGTTTCCTTACCACCACATAACATTGGGTGGTACTATTTGAACACCCAACCAACCTCCGGGCTGAATACTTAACAGAACCTAGGATGAAATTTAGACCTAGTTGTAACTGTGATGCAATGTATGATCACGAAAGCAAATTTATATGCACACAATCAAGACGTAAGACTGTCAGTTATGTGCTATCGGGGCAGATTAAACATTTGGGACTTCAATAGGTCAACGTACATAGTCAAGACGCAAGCAGATCTCCTGGGCCCAGACAAAGCTGAGGTCAAATGAATGGAGGACCGAAAAGCCGATACTCTAATTACACAATGTAAAATGAAAGCGGGTCGGCCTTTAACCTGCACTCCGGTCTCACAGGAGACCGAACGTTAAACACTTCACAGCTCGTGACTACCATTAACACAACATTTCATTATCACTACAAGACTTCGACAACAGGTTCTGTGAATGTCACATTAACTGCCCTCGCCACTTGGCAATTACAATAGTACGAAAAAGCTATACAATAATTAGGATCTAATTGAGAAGCCCTCTGTCCAAATTTTCTTAATACTCTGCACCTTGTTAACATAAAATTGCAACACAATAGTTATCCATAGTAACCTAGTAACCGGTCTGAGTAGCTCAGGGTGTACAGCGCTAGCCTTCTGAGCTCATGTTGGTAGGTTCGATCCCGGCTCAGTCCAATGGTATTTGTAGGTGTTCAAATACGTCGGCCTCGTCTCGGTAAATTTACTGGCACGTGAAAGAACTCCTAAAGGATACAACTTCAACACCACCGCGTTTCTGAAAACCGTGAAAGTAGTAAGTGGGACGTCACACCAAATAACAAAAGGAAAAATGTATCCTAGTAGCTAATGTCTTACAAGTGTCGCAGGGTAGAACTCAAATGGCGCTGGTTCGATCCCTAACTACGACACGAATTTAAGACAAGTGCGCCGGGGTGGAACGTGGTTTGTTCAGCCTTAGGAATTCAAATGAGGAAAGAAGTCAATTAAAACCCAGTTGTCAGACATCCTGGAAGTGACCTTCCCTGTTTTACCTGATACGAATAACGCAATAACGTACCAGGTGTATGCATAAGTTTTTGCCGATTTTTGTGGTAAAAAAACACGTAAGTTTCAAGGGAAATTCATTTTTTGTTTATTCAAAATATTGACCGTCGGCTTCTACACACTTCGCCCATCTTCCAGGTAAGTTATGAATACCATGACAGAAAAACTGCTTGTCTTTTGCGGCAAACCATTCGTCGAGTCATTTTCCAACGTCCTCGAAATGGCTGAAGCGCTGCTCTGCGAGTGCGTGTCTCATTGATGCGAAGAGGTGATAATCAGATGGTGCCAGGTCGGGGTAGTACGGCGGGTACGGATGGATGTCCCATCCAAGCGATTTCAAGGTGTCTTTCACTGGGTTTTCTGTGTGAGACGGAGCATTGTCGTGTAACAAAATCAATTTGCCACGTCTTCTGGCTTATTTCGGTCGTCTTTCGATCAATGCATGATTTAAATTAATCATTTGTTGGCGATAGCGTTGTGCATTAACGGTTTTGCCGGACTTGAAGAGTTCATAATACGCAAGAGCGCGCACTGTCTTTCATATTGAAATCGCCACGTTTAAATAGTCGAAACCATGTCTCACATGGAAGGAGCGTGTTCGTCATATGTTTCTACCAGCAAACAATGACTTTCCTTTTCATTAAATAAGAAAAGCAATGAGTACCGCAAGTGTTCTTTTTCAGGCACAAACATCGACATGATGACTGAACGATACAACACAGACGCCAGTGTTTGGAGGGCTCAACTTGTGTGTGTTGGTAGGTTAATGTCAGACGAACAAACTGACATATGTGTCAAATTCAAACGCTGCGCACTGTTCGCTGGCGCCGCCTCTAAGTGAAACCGGAAAAGACTTATGCATACATGACCTCCCGTTTCAAATCGAATCCGAAACACATGGACGGGACTTTTTTAATATTTTAATTGTAAAATCCCACATGCATTGTGCAGGATCGTCTTGGTGAGAAGCCAGTGATGATAACACTCGGCTTCACGACCATTCTGTGTGGTATGAGACAGTCACAGTCAGTATAACTATAATTAGAAACTTTCAGGAGAATCTATGTTGAAATAATTCTTAGAGATATTTTCTTAAATGTATATAATTAAATAATTAAATTAAATATTTTGTGTACCTTGTGCTTTTCGTACTGTTAAGGCATTTGAATTTTGGCAGTTAATTAATTAATTCAAAATTCGAATTCTTCCTTACTTCACAATGTGTGGAAATCCTTTACCCTATCACTATTCAGCATAGCAGTACGTTTTGGTGACCGGTGGAAGAAAGCCAGTATGCCGGTAATAATAACGGCGTATGGCCTACAGAGGGGCTTGGTACAGGTCTTTCGATTAGACGTCTGTGAAAGAATTCTAATGCTGAAGACGGAACGAACACCCAGCCCCAAAGCCATAGGAATTAGGCCTAATTAGGGTTACAAACCATGCCGGACCGACAATCGAACCCGGGACCCCTCGGACCAAAGACCAGCATGCTAACTATTTAGCCACGGAGCCGGACGGTATGGCGATGCACCACATGGCCTGAGCGGCCAGGATGATACAGCAGGCGCTTCTGCTGGAGTTGACTGCTAGCATGGGAGGTTCACAGGTTACTATGGCCACGCAAGTTTCCGCGCGTCTACACCGTCAACTGGTTTCACTTTTACACGCTTTCGTCAACCAGCGTACCTACCAGCCTACAAACTACGTTAAATTACATCAAATAGTCATACCCATTTCAATCATAGCCGTAAGTCTCGTATTGTACATATGAAAATATTACTTTATCATTAGCTACCGAGAGGAATTCAAACAAAAGGGTATGAAATTTGGCTGTGAACTTCTGTTAGGAAATATATTAGGTCCTCAGTTAGTTCAGCGGAAAATCTGAATATTTCTCAAATACAAGTGAAGGAGGCCCGCCCACACATGCATCCACGCCAAAACCGCCCCTGATCTCAACGCAAGCCAAGATGTTCTTCAAGAAGCTACAAAAAGTGCCTGGTACTACATTCTTCACCCTTGGGAAACGGTCATCATTCTCACGCCGGATTAAAAGTCGTCTTCCACAAGATATTTTATTTTCGCCTGGAGAAGAATCTGAAGATGATCTGTAGATGTTCTTGTAAACCAGTTTAATCATTCCAATTCGTGAGCTATTGCTCATGAATTCTCTTAATCAACTGCCAAGTTAAATATTCATAATTTATTCAATATAACAAGTATTGCAAGAAAACGGTAAACTGAAAATTAGATAAGCACTTTATGTTTCTATTTGTGAACAGCTGCCTTTTTTTTTTTTTTTTTTTTTTTTTCTGTTATTGAACTGTGCTCTCTTGTATCGTTACAGACGGGCCTGTAGGGAGGTCGACTTCAATTTACATCAATACTAAGTTTATTTTAACCTTGTATTTTTATGTAACAAGATTTGTTTTTCTTGTCAGCAGTAACCTGAGACAGCATGTACCTATGCTACGTATTACATGGACGAATCCGTTTGTATGCTCCTTATATACGGAGGAGCAGGAGAGAATAATGCAGGCACTTCGTCTAGGAATAGTATCCAGACAGGCGACATCCAACTGCAAAGACTTTCCGCAGTGTTGAAAGACCTTTGCGAATAACAGGGGAACTTCAAACGATACCAACTGTCCGAGAGAAGACCGTAACGTCTGATGAGGATGAGCTGGATACAGTTCACAATAACTCATGCGTCATGCGCAACATCAGCCAGGCTTCCGTACTATGAATACCGCATGTGCATGAATATCACTCCTACGAGCTCCACGGACGGGATGTCGAAGACGAATGAATTTCTGTCAGTGACTGTTGGAAAATCTGGAAAATGATGCAGCATTCCTGTCGAAAACCCTGCACTCGGACGAATCGCGATTTCACATTAATGGTACAATCTACAGCCACAATATGCACTATGGGAGTGCTGACATTTCCCACTGGGTGCGAAAGGCAGCCAATCAGATGTAATGGAAAGTGAATGTATGCTGTGGATCTTGGGTGAACGCCTTGTTGGTCTGTTTCAGAGACATTTAACAGGTGCACGGTACCTGCATTTCCTACGCTATGAACTGTCACTTCTGCTGGAGGATGTGGCACTTCTTAAAACACCGTCTCTATATGGAGGTTTGCGATCTACGTACGAGGCCCTAATCTTGAAAATGCAGCATAAAAAGCTTCTTCTGGTGTACATCTGAGCCATATTCGAATGTCTTTTAGCCATGAATTTCTCCGTCTCCCAACGGATCTTTACCCTTAAATCTTTCCTTCAGTAATTAGCTGTGCCGGGCTGAATGGCTCCGACGGTTGAGGCGCTGGGCTTCTGACTCCAACTTGGCAGGTTCGATCCTGGCTCAGTCCGGTTGTATTTGAAGGTGCTTAAATACGGTAGATTTACTGGCACGTAAAAGATCTCCTGCGGGGCAAAATTCCAGCAGCTCGACGTCTCCGAAAACAGTAAAAGTGGGACGTACAGCCAATAACATTATTTACTATCGTAATTAGCTGTAATAATTGATACCGCTGGCTCATAACATGCCCTAAGTATTGCGTTTTCCTTCCTTTATAAGAAACAGTTCTTTTTGCTTTTTCATCCAATGAAGGACCTCGACATTTGACATTTCCAATACCCAAGGAATGCGCAAGAGACGACGATACAGATATGCAAAGGCACAGATATGTTTCTCAGTGCTTTCATTCAGGGTCCAGCTTTCACATCCATATAAGAGAATAGAGAATACTATGTAGCAACGGATCATGCAGATTCGTAGATGCAGACCGAGATATGGCCTTATAAAGAATTTTTTCATGTTAATGAATTGTTTTCTACCTGCTCAATTGTAGATTTTATCTCTTGTTTGGATTCACCCTGGTCGTTCAGCATGGTGCCGAAGTATTTGAAGAAGGACACTTGCTCAACTTTGCTCGGATTTTCTCTTTAGAGAACACCATAATTTGTGTTTTGAAAGGGTTGACATATAAGCCAAACACTTCAATATGCTGAACTAAGTGATTTATCACGCACTGAAGGGCGGGTAAACCACCTGCTATGACAACAGTGATGATGATAATAATAACGTCTCCATTTATCTTGATCTAGCCATATTCTCTCAGCGTTTCCTTAAGGATTGTCTAAAAAAAATGCTAAACAAAAAAGGTTTCAATACACAACACTGACGGATACCTTTTCTGATTGAAGCTATTTCCGAAATTTCTTGATCGGTTTTGTCATCTGCAGTGTGATTCCAGTACTGGTCACTGATTATGCGCAGATCGTTACGGTCAATACCAATTGATCTCAGAATCTCCATCAGCTTTTCCTGCCTGATACAATCAAATGCATTTTTGTAATCTGTGAAACAACCTTGACTTCATATCACGGCATCTCTACGCCAGTACTTTTACGGAGAAGAGTGCCTCCCGTATATCAAGACCGTTTTGGAAATCAAACTGATTCTGTTCCACGTGAGATTCACATTTCTGATATATTCGAGTATGAATTATTCGCAATATTTTAAATACGTGAGACACCAAACTAATCATCGCATTGAGAAAAGTTGTTTTCTTCGAGAGTGGTACGAATGTTTATTTAGCCAGTCAGACGGTATCTCTACTGAGATGGTCTTATTTACTTATTTTATTGAATAACGATGTTAAGATATCGAGGTCGGCAGATTCCTGTTCTATCATTACTTTGAGAACTTCAGCATAAAATCTTTGCGAACCCGTGGCTTTATTTATATATATATTTTTGTTATTTCAGGGCTAGTCTAATTTATTCTCTTATCTGGTGAAAGAGGATCATTTCTGTCATCTTTAGAAAGAGTTTCAATGTATTCCTTCTACCTTTTGAGTTTCCCTTCCATAGTCAAGATGATTTCGTTGTTGTCATTCCTCATAATTTGACCATATCCGCTAAAAACCACTAAGTTCTTTCACTTTTTTATGCAGTTAAAATAGTCATGTTTCTTTTTTAAGGACTTCAATTTCTGTACATTTGTCAGACATCCACATTTCTCGGGCTTCCTTGCACTTTTTGCGTATGGTTTTGTGAAGGTTTTTGGATTGAATGTGAAAATGAAAACCTACAACCTGTTTTCCAGTCATTGACCGGGTCGGGGATGTAATGAATGAAACATATATAGGCTGTTATTACAATGGGGTCGCCACTCTCAAGGTGATTTATTAATGAGTGATAAATGCAATGAAATGATAATGGTGAGTGTTGCTGGAATGAAAGATGACAGGGAAAACCGGAGTACCCGGAGGAAAACTTGTCCCGCCTCTGCTTTGTCCAGCACAAATCTCACATGGATTCACCGGGATTTGAATCACGGTATCCAGCGGTGAGAGGCCGCCGCGCTGCCGTCTGAGCCACGGAGGCTCTTTGGATTGAATGTGATCTTTGGTTTTATTTACCTTCCATTCATAAGTTCTAGAATTTAATCTCTCATCCAGTTCTGTCTTTTCTTATTGGTAATGTTGCCAATGTGAATTTCCTGGATTTCAATTATACTACGTTTTACCGAGTCCCAGGTGGATTCCACCTCTGTTAGCCTACCAAATGTTTCTCATTGTTTCCATCTTCCCTTACAGAGCATTTCCAACATAGGTTCTTACTTCACTTGTAGAACGTTTAACGTTGTGGTTTCAACAGGATGGAGTTCGAACATATTGTGCCATCGGTAACCATCTGAATGAGACACATCCAGCAAAATTGGTAGGAGGAGGAGAACCTGTGTCTTAGTCCGCCAGGTCACCGGATTTAACAACTTCTCCCCGTGGGCGTATTTGAAACAGGAGCCGAACACCTTTGATAACACATCACCGAAACTTGCAGATCAATAACACCGACTATGTTACAGCGTACTAGAATATCCATTCAGCGGCATGCCTAGATGTGCGTAAATCAAGCAGGTCATCACTTCGAGCACTTTCTAACGTAACTAACCATTGTTAATGGAGTTTGGTTTCTCCTCACAACTTATCCCATCTTTGTCTGACCCTGATGACATATCGGCCCTTACATTTTCATTAAGGGGGACATTTCACATACCGGTATGTTAGGAGACGCTAAAATCGGAATAAATAAAAAACAAAAGAGCGTCCCTGCCGCGGACTCGAAGCAGTCACATAGCGTTCGGCTTGCTCTAACCATCTGCGCTATACTGCACTGAGGCACAGTGTGTGTAGATTACAGCTCATGTGACGGTTTTAACACGGTGGCAACGTCTACTTCGTGTTTCACAGACGTGTCATTACATATAGATCACTTAGAGAGCGCACTCGTGATTTATTTAATAATATTATTGGACAATAGCTTCCTATTTTCGTGCAGGACGTAAATACAGATATATCCGTTTTACTATGTTCACTTGTGCGTACCGGAAAGACAGGCGTTTACAAAACGTATAACAAAACTGCGGTTTGCATAAAATAATATTGGTACGGGCAGCTGATTCACCAGATATATACAGTAAATAAAAAGTACATTTCCGTCTGTTGAGTATTTGGATTGAGTAATGTTATCTACGTGTTTAGGTCATTTTATGTCGATTGGGATTGACATCTATGTGAATTACCAAGGTCCGAGGAAACTGTAGAGCATATTTACATTAAGTTTCATAACCCAGCTCCTCTTTATCCAGCTTAAAACTCAGAATATATTTTGTTCATTAGTCACGAGGAAAAAGGAGCTGAAGGGAGGAGAGAGCCAGATTTAAAGATAGCTAGTATTGTAGAAAGACTGGAAAGAACCCATTTTAAGCGTCTCCGTGATACAAACCAAACGGGGAGGTCCAAATAACCCTCGGAATACATGTTTTCTGATCCCAAAGTACATAGTCTTCGATATAGTTGTATCACGCCGCAGTCCACTCGATGTGAAAAAATCTCTTTCTCCTCTTGAATGCCAACGGCCGTAGCCGTGTTGAAACAGCAGATCCCGTGAGATCTCCGAAGTTAAGCAACATTGGGCGTGGTCAGGAGTTGGATGGGTTGCCACGCGCTGTTGGTGGGGGGGGGGGGGGTAAGGGAATGGAGGAGCGGAAAGGAACTGACCACCCTACCGCACGTAAACTCCGGCTCAGGAACACCTCTGCGGAGGTTCGGACCTGCCTTCGGGCAGAATAACCCTTACCTTACCTCCTCTTGAACTGTGTTACAGTCAGGAGTAAGGGGAATAACGTAGCCCAAACTTGTCTGCCCGTCAGCCATTCTAACGGCTTGCCAGTCCTCAATCGCTAGCTTGAGCATGTCAATCACAAACATCTCAAAACGCTTATATACTTATTTCTTGAATATATGCGCTAACGTGCACAACAGCAGGATATTTTCCTTGCCTTTCTTTTTATGAATTTCGGCTCATCGAGGTTTAGACAAACTGTTTAAACAAATATCATGGGTAACGCATGGTACCCCGTCTATACACAGTAATAACAGCCTATCGGAAGACCGGCAATTTAAGGGAAAGCTTTTGGGAAATAACATTTCAGCCATTCAGTTCTTAATTCATTCTTCTTTCAAAGGGAATACAAATGATTATATTGAGGACCAAGTTCTTAGTATTATACAGGCTGTTATGGGCATACGTGCAGATAATTTGCTACTTGATAAAGAAAACTACAGGTATGTACGTTTTAACTTGTCCTGTTAGTTTCCCTTTAAACTAGCCAAATATTTCACGACCTAGTGTGTTTTGAATGGCCCTAGTAGAAAACGCGAGTTATGTCATACTGTCCTTGTGTCGTGGAGTTATGTGTTTAAACTACGAGGGGCGTACTACATTGTTTTAACTTTACTTTTTGTACGTCCGGGTATGGTTCACATATCACTTTTGAAGGTGGTGTCGTGTAACTAGTATCTTGTTCCTCCGTTTAGTAGCAACAACACACGCATAGGAGTCAACGAATACACTCGTCATAGCCATTTCATAACAACAATGTCAGCGTAGGAGCAGACAACATAGAAAGCAACCGTCGGAGACAGCGCTATACGACTTGGTTCCCATGGAAAGAAGGCGCGATCACTTCAGAAATTCATCGGCGCTTGGAGGCAGTCTGTGGAGAACATGCGGCGTCACGGAAAACAGTTTAAAACTGGGTGGAAGGTTGGAAAACAGTTCGCACATCGGTGGACAAGGGAACAATTTCTGGAAGAAATATGACAATGTCAACACCAGCCAACATCGCCCGGATCGAACAGGCCATCCAAGGAAACAAATGCATCACATTTACGGAAATGGAGGCAGCCACGGGAATTAGCCGAAACACCCTGCAGAGGATCATGCACGGCCACTTACAGTTGAGGAAGGTGTCATTCACGTGGGTGCCTAGACTCTTGTTTGCAGATGAAAAGCAGAGGAGTGTGGGCGTATGCAGAAAACTTTTGCAACACCATGATCAAGATTCAGCCGACTTCATGGTTAGGCTTGTGACTGGTGTTGTTACATGGCTCCATTACCATGAGCCACAAACGAAACAACAATCGATGCAATGGAATCATAGGGGCAGTCCACCACCAAAGAAATGTCGAACAGTGGTTATCACCTGTTCGGGAACATGTTGCGGATTTTTCAGAACTTCACACAGCTGTCAAGGCATGGGTACACAGCACTACGAAAGAAAGGTTTCAGGGTCTGGAGATACTGACACATCGATGGCAAAAGTACAGTACATACAGTTACAAGGAGATTATGTTGAGAAGGTGGACGTAACAACTGATGTGTAATGTACTTCAATGGGTAGAAAAAATGAAATGTAAAACAATATAGTACGCCCTTCGTATAATAGTGGAGTACCAGTACACGGGTTGTTGAACCTGTTTGCTACCGCAGGCCAACTAATGCTACTGTGCTATTCCCCTAGCCGCTTGGAAAGTAGGGGTGGAAGAACGCACATGCGAGATGACCTGTACTTCACAACCGGTTTACGGTAATCTGTGAGAAGTACATGTAATCCTTTCCAAGGTATCCACTCTTGTACCCTCCCTCTTGTGTAATTTGTACTAGATTACATACAGTATGCGATGTCGAATATTAGTACCAGCACTTACATGCGAATCAAAAATGTTGTGCAGTTAGGGGTGATTTATACGTCGTCAATGACATTACTTAGCGATAACAAAACTGAAGGGAAATAGTTAATGAACAGGAGGTGCACCCTTTTGATGCTGTTATTGTGTCAGTTTACCCTGAATTTAATACACTAGACTATGTGAGTTGCCTATGCTATTTTCATAATATTTTCAGGTCAATGAAAAGAACTGCGGACACCGACAGAAATAAAGCTAACCGCAGATTCAATGAAATTGTTATTGATTACAGAAATTTCAAAGACCGTAGTTACATCCATGCTTTTGAAAATTGCTTGAAGAATAAATAGCCACAATAGCCGGGTATATGTAATAGCAGGCTTATTATTGGATAGTAAGTGCCGGTAGGTAAACTGATGACTGTAAGCTTGTCCCGCTTAATTATAACTTCCATAATAATAATAATAATAATAATAATAATAATAATAATAATAATAATAATAATAATAATAATACTTTTTACGTCCCACTAACTACTTTTGCCAGGCTCAGGGCTCAGAGGGTTCAGGCGCTGGCCTTCTGACCCCAAAGTGTCAGGTTCGATCCTGGCACAGTCCGGTGGTATTTGAAGGTGCTCAAATACGTGCCTCGTGTCGGTAGATTTACTTCCACGTAAAAGAACTCCTGCGCGACGAAAATCTGGCACCTCAGCGTCTCCGAAAACTGTAAGAGTAGTTAGTGGGACATAAAGCAAATAACATTATTATTATTATTATTATTATTATTATTATTATTATTATTATTATTATTATTATTATTATTAACTATTTTTACAGTTTTCGAAAACGCCGAGGTGCGAGATTTTGTCCCGTAGAAGTTCCTTTACATGCTAGTAAATCTACTGACACGAGGCTCACATATTTGAGCACATTCAAATACCACCGAACTGAGCCAGAATCGAGGCTGGCAAGTTCGGGCCAGGATGGAAGTTCTTTATCAAACTGAACCACTCAGCTTGGCAACTTTTACTTTGATACGTTTAATAAGCACTGAAAAACCAGCAGTGAGATATACTGATTTATTTTACCATTACACATGTAAGCACGAACCATAGATACTTTTAATGTATTTAGTTTTATAACATGACCATTATTGAATACTGGAGATAGCCTACTCTAAAAATACCGCATCCTTTTACTCATGAAAGTAACTTCTGAGAATTACTAAAAGGTTGATATATATTGGTTCTTTATATCGTTCGAAGGTGAGGTGATGCCCGTTTGTTAAACAACTGTGGTCTTCCCGTGAGGCGGTTTACGCAGGTGGTAACATTTTATCTGCGATATTGAAGATCCACCCTCGACACTGTTGACCTCGGAAACCCGAATCCCCGTGTAATGCTATGAGCCATGAACAATGCACCGATGGTCATCCCACGTTCAGAGTCGGTTAACTCGCGACGTTTTGCCGTCGTCACGACAAGGATTGGCCCTCCAGATCCCCCGATCTTAATCCAATTGAGCGCACACCAGCGTCGACAGCATCCCATAAAAGCCCGCACCAACTACTCAAGACAAGTTGTGGGTAGCAGTGCAAGATGCGTGGGTCCAGATCCCTTCAGAACGATTCAAACACCTTGTAGAGTCGACGCCTCGCGGTATTGTGGCCGGTTTGAGGGCTCGCGGAGGAGCAACTCGTTAAAAAGAAATGGCGTACGGCTTTTAGTGCCGGGAGTGTCCGAGGACAAGTTCGGCTCGCCAGATGCAGGTCTTTTGATTTGACTCCCGTAGGCGACCTCCGCATCGTGATGAGGATGAAATGATGATGAAGACAACACATGCACCCAGTTCCTGTGCCAGCGGAATTAACCAATTCTGGTTAAAATTCCCGACCCTGCCGGGAATCGAACCCGGGACTCCTGTGACCGAAGGCCAGCACGCTAACCATTTAGCCAAGGAGCCGGAGAGCAACTCGTTATTAACATCACGTTCAGTGTCTTCCCATGACTTTTGGCCACTCAGTATATACCATAGAACTCCAATTTGGGAAATCTCAAAGCAGTTGTCTAAAGCGAATATATGTAACACTTCTTATTCTTATTTTTCTGCTCTTTTCGCCACATCTTGATGGAGTTGCAGGTGTGATCTACGTTACACATATAGATTTGGTCCAGTTAAGACAAAGACCCAGTCCGCGAACTAGATGAGTTATCCAGACACGGATAAAAACAGACCTGACCGGGAATTAAATAGGGATCCTCTGAAACGAATATCACTACACTTCTAGTGCCAGGCTAATGCGAATATGGATAAGGTAGAGAACCACAGTCAGGAAAGCGACTGACAGCCGAGAGATTCCAACGAAGGATTTCGTAACAGTACAATCGAGCCCTGCAAAAGGCACATAACAAAAAAATCTATGCGATAACCACCTTAGGTTTTCCCTTGGTCCGATGACCTAGATGTTAGGCCCCTTAAAACAACAAACATCATCATCATCATATCAAGTTTCCCCAGAGTAACTAACATGATCTGTGTAGTTCATATTTGAACTATCGTAGCCTGCTTTTGGAATGCTTAATGCTGAGGTGGGCGATTAGAATTCCCTTGGGGTCTCTAACTCAGCTAGAATTACATGAATTTCTCTAAGTTTATTTCTGAAACGTTGGAACCCTCCTGTCAGGTTAATGTGTCCCGAACACTGTGGGATGTGACAGCAGTGACCGCACGGCTGGTTGTTATACAACAGTTCTCCGATAGCAAGGAAATGTTTTCCCAGTTACAAAACTGACACTCAAATTCAATCATTAAAGCGGAAATGCGTAAACACAGGGAGGGAGTATTTTGACTGAAACGCCAACTAGACTTCCCCGTGTAATCCCCGCATGATGAACAGGTCAGCTTTTCAGAAGTAATCAAAGTTCTTTGGTGAATATATTAAGTGATTACGTACTGAAATAAAATGATAACAATAATTAATTAAAATACTTGTACTACTCTCAGCACAGGCAGTTATTTAACTTGTTCCGCAGTTGGGACTCTTTGAATCAGTGATAGGTTGCCGGTATCCGTATCCCTTGATCGTCTATCCAAACCTGGCAGAGAAAGTCGGAAGGCGGAAAAAATTATCTACCTCCGAATAAAACTAGAAAAGCAAGGAAGAGAGAATACAGCTAGGTTCACTTTGACTTTCGTACTCCCTAGCGATTACAGTAGCATACTGGCCTTATGATTAAGTCCTACAGCACTTTTCCCAATCTAAACCTGCGTCACTACATATATATCATACCGACGTTGAAAAGAGAGTAAAACAGAATATCAGACTGGATTAATAGTAAATAAACTGAATTGATGTCCAGTATGACCCAAACATCAAGTCGAAATACCACAGGTTTCATTACAGAGCGATAAGTCGGAATGATGTGCTACAATTTAGGCACGCTATACTTTATCGATGATCACAAAAAAAAATATAAAAAAAATGGTTACGGTCTACACGTCTATACATGGCAGAGTGACTTTGTACCGTCAGGACGGGGGACTTCTACAACACAGGTAAGATCAAGAATGTCATTTCAAAGTTCTTCATGAACTGAATGTAAATTTTAATAAAAATACTAAGTTGTGTCAATTAACGGCGAGTTTAAGAATGATCAAGAAAAAATAAAATAACAACAGGTACATAAAATAAAATTAATAAAACTTGGGAAAGAAAAGTGGATTATGCTATGGATGTTTAGGTAAATTTAAATGAAAATATACGAAGTATATATACCTAAATGAACTAACATTTACGTTTTCAAGCAATCGGCAGATTTGTGGATATTTCGTAAAAAGAATATATTTGCAGTCAAACCAAAAAAAATCGATACGTAAATGAATTTTAGGTGCAGTTAACGTTTATAGATACTTGAAAGAAACACGAGGAATTTTAATGCGCTAAAAGTATTAATACAATTGGGCACACAATGCAGACATTTAAATTGAGGAAAAGCACCAAGGTAACAACTAAACCTAGCCAAACTGATTTTGGAAAAAAAAAAGCACCTTGTCAATCTTAAACTAACGAACTAATTAATTATAGAATTGTGTTGGATAAGACAATTTAAAAATATGTATTGGCTAATAAACAAAGTACTACCCCCAATTCTGAAAAATACCGTTGTATGAACCTGTTATACCTGCTTTCAGGTTTCGATAGTGCGATCACCTAAATTGTTCTTGAATTTATTCTGCGTCCTCATTCTTGAAGTTTATTACCTTAAAGAATAGGACAAAACACTAAATATACCTGTTAACATTGTTATTTACTACCTACATTACAAACACTAACCCTTCTATGCAGTGTGATATCCCAACGCAGATGGCATTTCGTACTTAAGTTCGAGAGACCTATACGAAGAGATTTACTGTTGAATCAATGATATTTTTCAGAACGAAACACTAACCCCCCAGCGTATCTAATAACATTTGAGGAGAAGTTAAACAGATAGCATAAAAACATTTAGCATATGCCGCTGACAGCACCTCCCTCTGCGAGTTTCTTGGCGCCTGGCAGCAGCATGCATGTTCTGGCCTTGATTTGAAGACAAGCAAGGGCAAGGTCATGATCTGTGAAAGACGATACTCCCTGTTTTCTGAGCTAGTTCTATTCAAGCAAGTTTCAAGTGATCTGCTTTCTCGACGGAAGCTCACGAAGATGGCGGAAAGATTTCACTTTCTGAAGTTTATCGCCTCCCTTTGTTTGTTTATTTCCCTTTGGATCCAGTATGCGCAGTACATCCCTTAAGTACAAGTACTTTCCATTAGTGCTAAGATTAAGCACAAACTTCTGGTTTTCCATCTGGACGGTCTACTCTCGAATCCCGGGGGATCATCGAGCGAAATTATGTTCACCCAGAAAAATAGCATGGTGCAGGAAAAACACTTAAAACCCACGCTAAAACCGAAAACTGAGCCAGATGGGTTCAGCGACCCCAGACATAACTGGGCAAGTTAAAGGAAGTATGTGTATAATTTGAATGAGACTAGGATTTAAACCACACACAACACCTTCGCCAAACTACAGAAGTGCTAGTGTTCACCATATAAATAGCCTCCAGAGAAGCCCAGTGGTGTAGGAGCAAAGTATTCGTCTATTACTCGGAGGCCCTGACTTTGATTTCGCACTTGTCATGATTTGTCTGACATGTGAGCCAATGAGTTCGGTGATGGACGCTATGCAATACTGCTGAACAGTCGAGACGGTACCTCAACATCTACGGTCTGAGGTAATACCTGAGCAACAGTGACCGAGTGTTCCCTGAGAGGGCTAGGAAGCTAAAGGTGAACTGGTCGTCGGGTATATTCATAATGAGTCCCGTACAAAGCTCAGAGAGTCATGTGATAACACTGAGTTGTTGAGTTCTAGCACGTTATGGAACTCGTCCGGGACAACATTTCGACACTCCGCCGACTCTTAAAGTATAGTAGCAGTGTTAATTTGTTGTTATTATTATCGTCGTCATCATCATCATCGAGGGATTATGCCGGTGCTGTTGTCTAGCCACTTGATTCCCAACCTGAGTATTTCAGGTTCGACTATGGGTGGGATTTTCTCCAAGTTCAGCGCGTGGAACAGGAAAGGTATACGGTCCTAAACCCCCGACCAAATCGTAAATTGAGCCTGAGTACTCAGCCTCCCACACATAAACGTGAGAAGTAGAGAAAAACGGACCTTAGAGAGCTAATCAGGGGAAACTTGCTGCCCCTTGTTGTCTGTCTTGCACTTTGCTCTTATTGCTTCATGCTTTGTGCTTGGGACATTTGTAGTCCGTGATTTTGTGTACAAAGTGTGTGTGAAGCTTGTCAGGTAACCTGTGCTTCTATGATTTCTGAATTATTCTACACATAATAAATTCAGGTCATGACTGTGAAGGCCGAGAGTGAGGTCTGGCATGTTACCGCAAGTTCTTAAATTCCTGAAGAAACAGTCAAATTACCATTATATTAATTTACACTATGGCAGTGGACTAGCGATTATGAAACGAACTACAGTTTTCGCCTTCTCAGTCCAGATGTTACAAGTCTCATTCTTGAGGGTTGTGACCTATAAACATAAAACTATTCCCGCTATGATATTACGATATTAACTTGCCGAACTCTCTGTAGCAGTTTGGTGGTTCCTGCTAGCTCGGAGTATTAGCAGCTCGAGGTTAAGAGTTCATTACGATAGCCGCTTCCTCCGATCCCTGTAATAATCACATATTATTGGAATTAAAATTAGTCCCGGTCCAACGGCGGCCTGCAATTCACCGGGGAATTCTTGCTGTGACCTGACTACTAATTTGGGATTTGCTGCGCTTGTTTTTTAAATAACATCCGCACTCAGGTGCTGAGGACTACAGAACCGTCACACAACAAAGATAATGTATGCACTACCTCCCACTGGCTCACTGGTACAAGTAGGCTACCTAAATTTGAGAACAAACAAGTAACTTTAGTAGTTCGTTTTATACATTCTTTATATTTACCATACAATCCTGCGTTATCAAATAATGTAAGATATAATGGGGCTTGCTAAATCGTACATCGAAACGACTTCATCTTCAAGGAGCCTATTTTGATCCAAAGCTATCCATTTTATCGTGGTATTTTCGACAATTGCAAAACCGACACATTCCTTGTTTTAACCTTGGGTAACTGCTGTTACATGTTATTATAAATATCGCAACGATAGGTAAGCAGGCAATCTTTAGACTAACACAAGGATACGAATTCATTAACTATGGTATAGTAACAGCTTATTTTCACTTCATCCCTTCTTCAATCAACAGTACGGGATCACTCTTTCCGTGGTTTCCCATTTTCACACCAGGCAAATGCCGGGGCTGTACCTTAATTAAGGCCACGGCCGCTTCCTTCCACTTCCTAGGCCTTTCCTATCCCATCGTCGACATAAGACCTATCTGTGTCGGTGCGACGTAAAGCTAATAGCAAAAAAAAAGCGGGATCACTCAATCGATCACCGATCCAAGTAGTTAACACACAATATTACTGAATTTCAAGAGGTCGTATTAAATTAATAATAATAATAATAATAATAATAATAATAATAATAATAATAATAATAATAATGATGATAATAAGAATATGGTAAATCTAGTGACATGAAACTGGCGTTTTTGAGCATCTTCAAATGCCACCGGCTTGATCCAGGATAGAACTCGCCAACTGAGCTCAGAAAGCAGCGCTTTTAACGTCTGGGGCCACTCAGCTCCGGCAAGCCGATTTAAGTCAAATGAATAGTTAACTATATGTGCTTCGTAGTCCAAGTAAAACTGGACGTTCTGTGGGTATGATCACAATATCAACAGTGATGTAAAGCTGAATGTTGTATGGGTATGATCACGATAGCAAGAGTTATGTGAAACTAAATATTTGCTCGTTTTTAGTTTAATTTTTTTTTTTTTTTTTTCGGACTGGGGCAGAGGGTCATATAAGAAGGAATGGAACGGAAGTTTATAAAACTGCTGAGATCAGTGGCATATGAGGGTGTTAAAATGTGTCAACTTTGGGTCGTTGGCTTCTGGAATCTTACAGACTTCTTCTGACACCTTGACGTCAGAGTTCCGACTTCGATTCTCGGCTGGGTCGGGGAGTTTAATCGTATTCGGTTAATTCCACTGACTCAAGGACTATGTGCTTGTATATGTCGAGACAGTCCTTTTGATATTTACACAACACTACCTCACGAAAGAAACATGTAATAGCGGGCATCAGGAAGGGCACCCGGTCATAAAACAGGGCTAAATCAACATGTGTGGCACAGTTCGCTCTCGCGACCCCACCAGAGTGTGGGATAAGCTATTGTAGTAGTAGTAGTAGTAGTAGTAGAAGAAGAAGAAGAAGAAGACATTAAACAACAATAATAATAGTATTATTATTAAATGCTTACTGATTGTAAGAACCTATGTGAACAGCTTCTAAAATCGCTGAAAAGTTTGCATTTATTATGGCTGGTTTAGCTTCAGAGACGAAATGTGGATGATAAAGTCTGCTGCTGGAGAACATTATTCAAGCTCCGACAAATGAGTACTCCACTCGTTGCGGGCACTGAGTGCGAGAGGAGACTCATTGTGGGCCGGTAACCGCAGCACGGTCGCCATTCAATTGCGAAAATTAGTTTAGCGAGACCCAATATTTCGTTTCTATTGCATTTGGAGTGGCACTCAATAGCGCTCCCTCAGATGATGTTTGTACGTCACGAGTGAGTCACTGGACCAGAGAGGGATCAGGGTGAACAAGAACACAACCATAGACCTCAGTGGTGCAGGTCGTTTTCTTCTGTCCTTCGAGCCCGGTTGATGACATTTAAAGGAGTTTCGATCCGACAACTACAATTACATGGGGAAAAGTTTCCGACGCCCTACAGTCTCTTTAAAATCGATAGCAAAGAAAGGACGTTAAATAATAATAATAATAATAATAATAATAATAATAATAATAATAATAATAATAATAATAATAATAATAATAATAATAATAATAATAATAATAATAATTGTAACATTATTAAAGAGGCCTCCCCTATTTTTGGCCAATCATTCTCTTCGTTTCGCTTAATGCCATCTGGCGAGACAAGTTTGAACTCGGTCCAGATACCATTGTATTACTCAGCCTGCCATCAGGCACCCCTTTATACATCGACCGGTGTTCCCACCTAGGAAAGAATACTTGAATTTTTAGAGAGTAATGTACCTTCAGGATTTGGCACACCTTTCTATTTCCCATAAGTTATTCTACCTGTAACCAATCAACGGCCAGTTCTACGTCAATAAAACTACCCCGACCACACCTATTCATCGTCTTTCTGGTTCACTCCTGGAGGAGTACAGACCTACCTGGTCGAACGCTTGCTTGTTGCTGGCGACAAGTTGATCGTGTAGGCTTTTAACAATGTAATTCCTACTTTATACAAGGATTGCGAACGGTGATCTTTTGTAAGATAAATTTCCTTTTTTTTTTTTCCATAAATCTAAAGTATGTATGTCTTCTTTATTCATTTTATAGGCAACGGAGCTTATACAGAAGCCTATATCCAAATGTCAAGAAAGATGCACGAGTATTGACCCTCATTTAACTCCTCTGTGACCAGATCCACATTATTTTTGTACTGTTGGCCTTTTTTCTAAACATCATTCCTTGCTGCGAGGAGAATTTTAAACTTTACCATGGCCAAATATTTGGGTGAACTTTGCACCTGTTTACTTTTGGGAATTATTTCTTCTTATGATTGTTGAGTGGAATCTCCCTTTGGGAAGTGGAACGATCATTAAGACCATGTTCGATTGTATCTAGTCGAACTACTGTAGACTAGACCTCCTACATTATTAGTATCATATGATAGTACTCCGTGACTACCACATTGTTAATACTTTAAAGGATCTATTCAATGTTAAAATTAACTATTTAGAGCCTCTTATAAAGTTAGTTGTTCTAATTGTTAACCAAAGATATGAGAAAATAATTAAAAAAGGAAAATGAAGAAAACAAGAATAAAATAAAGGAAACTGTTCTCTCTCTTGTCCCAATTCTAACTGATGATGAATGTTGTTTATATCATAATAATTAATGTTATTTGCGTTACGTCCCACTAACTACTTTTACGGTTTTCGGAGACGCCAAGGTGCCGTAATTTGGTCCCGAAGGAGTTCCAGTAAATCTACCGACTCGAGGCTGACGTATTTGAGCTCCTTCAATTACAACCGGACTGAGCGAGGATCGAACCTGCCAAGTTGGGGTCAGAAGGCCAGCGCCTCAATCGCCTGAGCCACTCATCCCGGTGTTATTTATATCTCCTTCGTCCATCACTAAGGCCCCGCCGCTTCCTACTCTACATATATTATTATTTATTAATAATAATAATAATAATAATAATAATAATAATAATAATATAAACCGAATGTATCCTACGCGGATCGGGTCGCATTTTGGAGATGGTGGATTCAAATTACATCATCAGCAGCCCTGAAGATAGTTTTCCGTGGTTTCCCATTTTCACATCAGGCGAATGCTGGGGCTGTACTTTAATTAATATCACGGTGGCTACCTTTACAATACTAGCCCTTTCCCATCCCGAAGTACCCCTAAAACCTTCTACGCGTCATCGGCTAATATGCGTTCGAGTGTTTCCTGCAGGCCAAGGCTCCGTCTTAGGCCACGGTGAAATCGGCACCACAAGAACACACTGGGGGGGGGGGGCTTCCCTCTGTAGGAGATAAGAATGCGTAGATCGTCCGCGACCTAATATCAGCCTACACAATACTATGGCCTCTCTCTCGTGACGGTTCCCCTGTATTAAGCACGCAAAGATCGAACAGGTTAATCAATCGCTCGATTATCCTCTCCCTAGCACACGAAGACGGAGCACTCCAGAGGGGGTAACTGAGCGATCAAATCTTGTAGTGCACGCATTTCAAGGTCGTAGTGCGGTGGAATGTACACGATGCGCACTGTTGTCGTTACTGGCAACGGACTGCGAACTGCAACTGCATCTAGCTGAGTACGGAGCGATACTTCACTTCACAGAAGATGTCGGAGCGAACTAGGGTACGAACGCCCCCAGTCGCCGCGCCATCCACAGCTACTATGTCTTTAGAATAAAGACGATATCCTCTCATAGTCGTGTCGTGTCCATATCTCAAATGAGATTCCTGTTGAAAGACTACGGAGGCCGCAGAAACGGACATCAATTGACGTAACTCAGCTAGGCGACAGTGATAACTATTGCAGTGAATGCCATTGTGTGGATTGGCAGCAATACGAATTTAGGACAATTGTTTGCCCTTCTTTCGATCAACTACCTGCCAGTTTTCGCCTTCCTTGTCGTCGTTCCTTTTGTCATTATCATCATCTACGACAATGAGTGGTTCAGTCTCCAGTATCTCCTCAGCAGAGGGAGACACGACGACCGAGCATTCCGCGGATGGTGATTTAGATGATTGGGTACGGTGATGCTTCATCTTAGGAGAACTGGGTTCTTCTGAAAGCGATCGACCAATAGGCCGTCGGGATCTCTCTCCCTTGCCCACCGTTTCCCTCTTCTTTGGAGGAGAACCGGCAGTTTACTTGCCGGAGATCCTGTGACCTCCGACTGAGTTGGAGAAGGTTTCTTCTTCAATTTCGTAGGGGAGCTCTGGGGCTTCACCTTCTCCTCTTGTTTGGTCTGGGCTTTGGTAGGAGGGCTGGACTTTCCAACCGTATTTAGGGAAGTCTTCCCCCCCCCCCCCAGCCCTGGTGACGGAGGACTCCCAGCCGAACGTTCCTGGGAAGGGCCCTTCCCAGGCAACGTCGACAATAACGCACATTTTGACGTTACGTCTTTTTCTGGTTCATTAGTTGAATCTCCAGTTTCCTTACATATGAGTTGTTGGTGACCTTGACTTTTCCATGCATTGTTTGTACTGATGTTCTGTACAAAAGACTCTGGCATGATCCGCACTTTCACAACTTTATCAGCAAAGGAGATGGAGAACTCCGGAGGAGCCATGGATCTCAACTACCTCCGGGCATCTGGATAAGACAACTTATCCAGCATTTTAATGTCCTGGATCTTTTTCTCCTGCTTGAATGTGGGTCATTCCTTTGAGATTAGAGCATGCATACCTGGGCAGTTGACGCACACAGGTGGTGGTGTGCAGTCAACCCCAGCATGCTCGCATGTTCGCACTTCCCACACATTTTGCACGTCGTCGTTATTGCATCTCATTGGTGCTGGAATATACGGTCGAACAGTCAAACGATACCTTGCCACTTTTATCCGTTCAGCCACGGTCTCGGCGTCGAAGGTAACGATGAAAGTTCCCGTATCGAGCAGCTTATCACCCACACGCCTCTTCAACCTCTTCACGTCGGTTACACTCCGACGTGTAGGTACCGGATCATAGTATCATCGGAAGACTTGTGATAGTACATATATCACACCCCCGAATTATATGTAGAAGTTAGAGATATTATTGTCAGTATTCTATTTTATTATTATTATTATTATTATCATTATTATTATTATTATTATTATTATTTCATTTGTATACTTTGCCATTTATATTGGTAAGCTGGAAGATATCCACATATGTAGGTATGAGTAATTTGTTTTGCACGAGTGGGAAAACCTTGCTTTAATAACTCTGGGAATTTGAATGAGTCATCTGGCTACCCCAGTGTTTGTTGATGTACTTGTGTCAGGAAATTCCATTTGTCATGTATATATCCCAGCCTGATGAGATGAGCTTGTTGATGTATTAGGAAAATTTGGTGATTCATGTAAAACTCCCGAGAGTTTGTTATTGTCTTGGGAGGAAGAAGTAGTTCAGGGCTTGGTCTTGACAAGAGGTTCACTCATGATTGGTGGGCAAGCACCAATCAAGACGTCTCATCTGAGAGGAGGGGGATGTTGATGTCTATAAAGGTTGATCATACGGCGGCAACCAGGAGATTGTAAGAAAGACATTGTAAGGAACAGTGTAAGGGTGATTGTAGAGGTGATAGTAAAGGAACGAGAAGGAAGACAACTACAACTACAACTGACGCACTGTACGGGAAGGAAGTGGTGCTGATACACGGTACTGGAGTGACACGGCTGCAATGGACTGGACTTCAAACGTTCGTGGAGCGTAGTCTTGTTATGTTAGTGGAAAGTGGATGATTGTGGAGAGTGCTTGCGCATTAAGTATGGTAGCACTTGTGGCGGCCTAGCATTATATGTTGGTGAAAGCTATCTTAGACTTTCCATAAATTTATATGTTGAGGATCGACAGACGTGTGTATATATCTTTACAACAAGTGTTAAAATATGTGAACACAGTAGTACAAGGTATCTGTGTGATGTGATAACTGCCGATTATGAGAATCGGTAAATCGAATTGATAGAGAGACAGTGAAGGGTGTTTATCTTCATACATGTACATTGTTCATCGGACCATCTACAAATGGTAGCTTAGTTCTCGCTTTCGTTTTCCCACGGTTTTCATTATTGTTGTTGTTGTAAATATGGAGTCTTCCAGCAATATTTTATGTGTGTATTATATGTATAATGTTGTATGTTGATGAGGTGCTCATGCACGGAATTTGTTCAGAATATAGTTAGCTATTTTAGAATCAGTGTTATTGATAAACCTAGGTGCAGTTCCTACCTAATTAGTCGTTTTCAGGAGGTTAGGTAAGGCCTGCAGCAGATGTACCAGTACGCAGCATTATGTACACGCCCTGGGATATAAAGTCTATCATGCTCTTATCTAAATTCGAGGGATCCATTCTGGTGAACTCTGGCGCCCATACTACGGACGTTTCGGTTAATTATGCTTATTAATTTTATTACGTTTTTTAGAAATAGTTTTATTTATGATATATTTTATATTTTTTATTTATTATCATCATCAAAAAGTTACAATTTGGCTTCCCAACGTGTGGCTGAATGATTGGTACATCTGTTAGGCGTATAAGCGTAGGTGCACTTGTCAGGTGTGGTTGGAATTCTGCAAACTATGTTAGTGAAGTGTTTTATATGTACGTGATATGTATGTTGGAGTATGAAGAAATGTTGTAGCGAGTCGAGTATTATAAAATTGAGAAGTAGAGAGGTTGTTAAAGTTGTTGGTTCTATGAATCAGGATAAGAGAAATCAAAAGAATTCCACCACATTGAGTTTATCTAATTTAAGTGAGAGTAGCGAAATGGCTGATAGTAAGAAAGATCAATCGGCAACGATATGTGAGGAATCTAGTAATCCGTCTCAAACTCAGAATGTAGGGGTTGTTAAGGAAATGGTTCAAGGGGAGGCCTTAACTTTTAGTATGATTAAATCGCTATTTAATGAAATGTCCAGTAAGATTGATAGTAAGAATGAAGAGTTGAAAGTTGAACTGTCTAGTAAAATCGATAATCAGAGTGTTGAATTAAATTCAGTGAGTGTTGAACTGTCCAGTAAAATCGATAATAATAATGTTGAACTGTCCAGTAAAATCGATAATAATAATATTGAATTGTCCAGTAAGATTGATAGTCAGAGTAAAGAGTTGAAGAGTGAATTGAGTTTTTTAAGTAATGAAATATACAGTATTAATAGTGAATTAAATTCAGTTAGTACGGAATTGTCCAGTAAGATTGAGAATCAAAGTAAGGAGTTAAATTTAGTGAGTGTTGAATTGTCTAGTAAAATTGGTAGTTTAAGTAGTGCTGTGAATGGCAGAATAGATGAATTGAACCAGAAGTTTGACCATCAAAGCAGGGAAATTCACGAAGTCAATAATAAGGTTGAATCTCAACGCTTGTAATTGACTGAGAAAATCGAATGCCGATTTAATGTTGTTAGGAAGGAATTTGTTGAAAACAGCAAGGAATGTGATAAGAGAATAAAAATAGTGGAAGATAAAGTCGAAGAAATAGATAGAATTAAAACCAGCCAGAGTGTTTTAGCGAAGCGAATAGATGAAAAGACTGAGAAATTGGAGAAAGACCTCAAGTCAGTAGAAGGAAATGCCAGAATGGTAGCTGAAGAAGGAATTAAAGCATGCCATGTAAAGTTAAGGCAGGAGATCAGTCAAATCCAAGTAGGTAGCAGTATATGTAATAGGTACGTATCTTGTACGAAGGACTCTGAATTACCAAAGTTTAATGGTCGGCAGTTTAATCCGATGGAATTCTTGAAAACGGTGGAGAAACGGTTTTCTAAGAATCTTGACGATGGTTTGATTGAGTGGAGTATGGTTGATGAGCTGTTGGATGTTGCATTTGTTGGAGAAGCGAGATTTTGGTTTCAAGTTTATAGACAGGGTATTTCGAGTTTGGAGGAATTTAGGGAGAAATTTAGTTCTAAATTTTGGAGTGAAGCTATTCAGGGAAGGGAAAGAGATCGCGTGCTATTTGGCAAATATAGACCTCAGGAAGGTGTGTCTATGACGGAATATTTCTTAGCGCATGTTCTGATCAGCCAGAATATTGAAGGTCTAGCATCGGAGAGAGATACAGTCCGCCAGATGTTGAGGCATTTTCCTGAGAAGGTCGGATTAGCTGCATGTATGCAGAATATTGTTACGATTAAGGAATTAGAGCAGCTGTTAGAGAGGTTTGATGCTTTGGAAGGGCAGGGGAGGACTAGGCAAAGTGAAGGTAGAAATTACGGGGATAATGGGAGACAAGGTAATCAGGTAGCGGGAGATAGGAATAATCAGAATTTCAGTCATTCTAGGCAAGGGAATCAGGGTGGTAATTCCGGAAGGGGAAACAGACACTCTAATCAGGGAGTTAATCACCAGGAATATTTTGGCAGAAAACCTAATCAAGGGGAATCAGAAAATAGGGGGCGTACGGATCAAAGACCTCCAGATCAAGTGCCGAGAAATGATAACAGTGAACAGTCCACGTCAAGTAATTTAAACCGGAATCGGACTTCTTAGTTGGGTCAGATAGGCAGTCCGATACCGAAATTCCTATTCACGTGATGAAACAGGTAAGTTACGAGGTAGACGTGAAAGAGGAATTATTGTATGACCATGTGTTTTGTGTTCAGGGAGATTTTGAGAATAGGGGGTGTGATGAAAGTAAGAAAGATGTGTCGGATGTCTTACTTTGTGCTAGTGGTGATGATAATAGCGGTGTTGCGATCGATAATCTTGTGGAAGTTTCTGAAATTGAAAGTGAAGTTTTTTGTGAAGTTGATGAAGATTGTTTTGTGAGTGAAAAGTGTTCACGGAGTATACATCATGAGGATGGTTTTGTTGATTTAAGTGTACGTGAGGAGAGTAAAATTAGGTCCATTATGTGTGAAAATGGTGACTTTGAGATTAATGAAACTTCTGATAAGAGAGTCGAAAGTAGCAGTGTTGTTGGCATGAAAGTGGTGCAAGTAGGAGCTGATATGGAAGGTGGTGAAGATGGATTAATTGTTGGGTCATTAAGTGGTAATGATAGCAACATTATAGTGAATTATGGTAAGAATTACAATAATAGAGTGAGCGTGTGTGAGAATGGAAGTGTGCGTGAGATGGAAGAAAGTCTGTTAAAGCGAGTGCGTAATGTTTTATTTAATTCTGAGACTTGTGTGAATGATGTGAATGACGTGCTGAGTGATATCGAGGTGGAATGTGTGAAAAAGTATGTGATCTGTTTGCTTGCATTAATTATGGTTTTGTGGAAGAGTAAATATTGTGAGATTCCCGCGCATTTCAGAAAGAGGGATTTCTTGGTTATGAATGTTCCGAATGAAAGTTTGTATGATTCTTGTGTGACTGGATGGTATGAATGTTTGTGTGTGAGATAGAATGTATTCTAGACGTAGTTAGATTTTATTGTGGTACGCATTCCTCGCTTATCGATGCCAATGTTAAGTTTATGTATAGTTTTTCATTTATATCAGGGTCCGTATACTGTGGACAGTAGAATAGGCAAGTGTGCTTATAGGCTCCTAACCGCTGAAAATAAGGTCCTTGGGACATTTAATATCTATAGCCTTCGCAGATATAAGAGATAGGATCTGCACCTTGGATGTATATATTATCAA
Organism: Anabrus simplex; assembly: GCF_040414725.1. Taxonomy (NCBI): domain Eukaryota; kingdom Metazoa; phylum Arthropoda; class Insecta; order Orthoptera; family Tettigoniidae; genus Anabrus; species Anabrus simplex. The sequence goes on along the minus strand of NC_090265.1, from coordinate 414,985,935 downwards.
TTATGAGTTATGTGTACAGTAGCAAGAAGGGATTGTATTCTATGGTATATGAAACAATCGGAGTTGTGTGTATATAGCCATATTATTATTATTATTATTATTGTTTGGACAAATTGTATTTCGTGTGTGCGAATACAATGCAGTAGACGCAATGTATATATCATTATTACAGTAAATTATGTGTTCAGTTATGCCATTATAAGGTTATGTATGAAGTTCTGTTTTATGGTGAATCATAATATATGATATCATCGATTCACCAAGGGGGCGTTATGTGATAGTACATATATCACACCCCCGAATTATATGTAGAAGTTAGAGATATTATTGTCAGTATTCTATTTTATTATTATTATTATTATTATTATTATTATTATTATCATTATTATTATTATTATTATTATTATTATTATTATTATTATTATTTCATTTGTATACTTTGCCATTTATATTGGTAAGCTGGAAGATATCCACATATGTAGGTATGAGTAATTTGTTTTGCACGAGTGGGAAAACCTTGCTTTAATAACTCTGGGAATTTGAATGAGTCATCTGGCTACCCCAGTGTTTGTTGATGTACTTGTGTCAGGAAATTCCATTTGTCATGTATATATCCCAGCCTGATGAGATGAGCTTGTTGATGTATTAGGAAAATTTGGTGATTCATGTAAAACTCCCGAGAGTTTGTTATTGTCTTGGGAGGAAGAAGTAGTTCAGGGCTTGGTCTTGACAAGAGGTTCACTCATGATTGGTGGGCAAGCACCAATCAAGACGTCTCATCTGAGAGGAGGGGGATGTTGATGTCTATAAAGGTTGATCATACGGCGGCAACCAGGAGATTGTAAGAAAGACATTGTAAGGAACAGTGTAAGGGTGATTGTAGAGGTGATAGTAAAGGAACGAGAAGGAAGACAACTACAACTACAACTGACGCACTGTACGGGAAGGAAGTGGTGCTGATACACGGTACTGGAGTGACACGGCTGCAATGGACTGGACTTCAAACGTTCGTGGAGCGTAGTCTTGTTATGTTAGTGGAAAGTGGATGATTGTGGAGAGTGCTTGCGCATTAAGTATGGTAGCACTTGTGGCGGCCTAGCATTATATGTTGGTGAAAGCTATCTTAGACTTTCCATAAATTTATATGTTGAGGATCGACAGACGTGTGTATATATCTTTACAACAAGTGTTAAAATATGTGAACACAGTAGTACAAGGTATCTGTGTGATGTGATAACTGCCGATTATGAGAATCGGTAAATCGAATTGATAGAGAGACAGTGAAGGGTGTTTATATTCATACATGTACATTGTTCATCGGACCATCTACAAATGGTAGCTTAGTTCTCGCTTTCGTTTTCCCACGGTTTTCATTATTGTTGTTGTTGTAAATATGGAGTCTTCCAGCAATATTTTATGTGTGTATTATATGTATAATGTTGTATGTTGATGAGGTGCTCATGCACGGAATTTGTTCAGAATATAGTTAGCTATTTTAGAATCAGTGTTATTGATAAACCTAGGTGCAGTTCCTACCTAATTAGTCGTTTTCAGGAGGTTAGGTAAGGCCTGCAGCAGATGTACCAGTACGCAGCATTATGTACACGCCCTGGGATATAAAGTCTATCATGCTCTTATCTAAATTCGAGGGATCCATTCTGGTGAACTCTGGCGCCCATACTACGGACATTTCGGTTAATTATGCTTATTAATTTTATTAAGTTTTTTAGAAATATTTTTATTTATGATATATTTTATATTTTTTATTTATTATCATCATCAAAAAGTTACAGACTTAACCAAATCCCCGTGGAATACAACTCCCTTGCAGGAGTTCAGGGTTTGGTGCTTGGCTTTAAGTAGCCGCCTGGACTGTTCAGCCCTAGACGTCTTGATAAGTACAGATCCATCTCGTCGACTTCACCAGCAACAATTTCTTCGATTGAATTACCGATCATAAAAGGACATTCGTCAAGGAAACTTTTACCATCGACCCTGGAAGCAACCAGGAATCGAGGAAGATGTTCGTCTCTTATATAATCCACTGGAATTGGAGTATACCGCTTACGTTTTTTACCTATCTTCGACGCCACCCTTTGAAATGGAAGAGAGAGAAGAGAGAGGTTCCCGTTTTGATCCGACGAGTATTCAGAAAATATGAAGTCGACATTGGACAGAGCCCATGAATAGTGCCAAAGGCCAGGCTATATACTCCAGAGGGCGCCCAGTATCTGGAGGGGGTCGCTAACAAATACTCTCCCAGTAGCCATACATCACCTCGCCACGACCCAAAACTTGTGATTGGGGAAGATAAAACCTCCGAACTAACCTATTCTACCCGAGGCAGAGAGGTTGGCTAGACAGGAAAAGGAATGAAATTTAATAAGTTGAGAATAGAAGGGTAGAAGGAGTAATGCGAATAAAGAGCACAGACAGCTCTCAGGCAACTCGGAGGACACCTTGTTAGTCTGGCCTACGCCGAAGCCAATCCAGCATGGGTAACCCTGAGCTGGCACAGCCCTCGGGATCAACAAGCACACAAGCCCCCGCACCGACGTCAAGGTCATGGTGTCCCTAGATGGGGTTAATTCCTCTGCCTCGGGGACAGGGTGTTAATATCTGTCCCAAAACACTCCACCACAGGACGACGCAATAGTGAATACATTCCTCCATATAGGATTGGCGTCAGGAAAGATATCCGTGGCTAAGTCCAAATATGCAGCGCAGTTCACATTCGCGACCCCAAGAAGGTGTGGGAAAGCAGGTTTAAGAAGACGGCCCGGATACAAAAGTCTACTTTCATAGTTCTCGTTTGTTTCTTAACAATGTGTACTTTCTACATAGATGGAAATAATCAGCAGTATGGTCTTAAATGTGTCCACCTCCGAAATGTATCGATTACCGCCGTTAGATGCCGTCCTTGAGGCCCGAGTTCAATTTCGAATACTGCCAGAGAGTTAAAATTGGTACGAGGGCTGGTATACGTTTAAAAGAAAGGATACATTCAGCTCACTTCCGGTTGGGTGGTGCCTGTGGTGCCTGAAAAAACAGCTCCACCAGTAGCGTAGCCAGGATCGGCCGATGGGGGTTGGGTAGGCTAGTTAACAAAATGAAGGTGCTTGAGCGTGTGTGATGTGCACATGCAAGCCTTGCCCTTAATAAGGACACTGATACAAGTGGATTATGTTGATATTCAGATTGCAGTGCACTACAAAATCTTACATTAACGTACTGAACAAGAACAATACAATCAAGATTAACAGTTTTACAGCGAATAGTATACTCAGTTTAGATCTAAAATCCAATTTTCGAAGCTTCTTAGAAAATAGATTCAACAGATCTGTTGATTCTGCAGTTATGTCTCTGAATGTTTATTTAGTTTTATTGTTTATTGTCAGTATCTGTTTATTTTACTTTTGTAAAATTCCATGGGGAGAGGGGTCTAACACCCAGTAACCCCCCTCCCCCGTCCACCACCTCAAGGAATACGAGGACACGAGTTTACTGTCTCTTTAGTCTTAAATGTGCATGAGTTAAAGATCGTGTTGCTTTACCCAATATAACACATGCACTTTGCTAAACTCCACTCGTAAACGATGAGCGGCGGGACCTGAACTTCGTTTGGTCCGAGAAAATTTAAATGCCAGGGAACTGCTCCAACTTGCGAGGCATCTCTAGATAGTATCGGAGACCTAGTGAGCCACATGAGGCGCAACAGTCCCCAATCAATGAGCCAAGCAGCAGTCTATCGGAGATGAGAATCTTACTGCTTACGGCTGAGTGGACGTAGCGCAAACAACATTACCAATGATTAGTTCTCCGGCTGCACGTCTCCTCCAATTACGTAGCCTGCGCGTTATTAACTCGTCGCATGCAATCAGATGCACGCAACTCCTCAGATAAACTGCGTAATGTATATGCACTTCACTTATTTACCCAACTGGGAATAGACTGAGCAACGCACAATAAATACAGTTTAATTAATTAAAGTTATATTTACTTAACGTCCACTCGTCCGTCATCCAGGCAGATGTTCACAAAAGGTAGCAAGACAGCAAGTAGGATATTAGGTTAGCCGCAGGCTCAGTCCAGTGTTACCAGGTCCTCCAAAATTTTGGAAGTTTTTCCGATTTCTAAAATTATTCAAATATCAAATTAAAGTATTATTAACAAATACTTTGAAACTGGGAGATATCCCGCGGCAATGCTTGTTTACAATAGCAAAGTAAATATATTCAATTAAAACATACATTATATAACAAAAACACAGGCATTACCTTGTTGTTTAAAGGGGCCTAACATCTAAGTCATCGGCACACACAAGAATTTTTTCTATGAGCTTTACGTCGCACTGTCACAGATAGATCTTATGGCGACGATGGGACAGGAAAGGCCTATGCGTTGGAAGGAAGCGGCCGTGGTCTTAATTAAGGTACATCCCCAGCATTTGCCTGGTGTGAAAATGGGAAACCAGGAAACCACGGAAAACCATTTTCAGGGCTGCCGAGAGTGGGGTTCGAACCCACTATCTTCCGGTTACAAGCTCACAGCTGCGCGCCCCTAACCGCAAGGCCAACTCGCCCGGTGACAAGAATTGCACGAAAACAAAAAATTACAAGAAACTACATCGAAACTAGAAGTTACACGATAACGAAAGAAGAGAACTAAAAACAACGATGAAAATAATACGAAAAATATGAAAATTAAAGATTACGGTACTTAAATATAATTGCAATCAATCACACAGGAATTAACACAAAATGTATAAAATAAAATGTAAAATAACCCATCACAAGTAACGAGACATAATAATTGTAATGATGTTACACAGTAATATACAGTAGGTTTAATATAATTAAATATTTTCGTTAATAATGATGTCTCATAATTACAAAGCTAACTCCCACATTGTTTAACCCTCTACCGGTACTGCATGAATTATTTTTCGTTTTCGTTTGGTGAAGAAAATTTCAAACTTTAATGTTCAACATACGTTCAGTGTATTAGATGTACCAGCAATTCTTAATTGGGGCTAATAGCTTAACACTCATATGTGATGTGGATTGCCACAGTGAAAAGTTATTTGTTGCCTAAAGGCAACAGTATGCAGTAGAGGGTTAAATATTTCGCATCTTTAACACGACAATAGGAATGTACTGAAACACTACCGATAGATGTCTCACGAGTGGTACACGGTATGCACTTGTCGATCGTCATTTCTCCTCTATGTTTTTAATGGAAGTTGCCTAGTTAATTGATATTGATAATTGATTTTAATATATCGCAATGGCAGAAAAGAAAACAAGAAAACTCTTTTGCCTCACTATTTCAGTGTCCCAATGTTCCAAAATCAATCGTATTCATACCATTATTTTCCTAAGAAGGAGCCCTCACGTAAAAAGTGCTTGCACGCGCTGACACATAATATCAATGTCTGCTCGGAGCTTTTTACAGTTGAAGATTTTGTCATTACTGAAACGAGTGAATGAGATAATTAATTCTAAGAAATAATTGTATAAGTTGGTGACGTTCTAATTAGTTAATATGACCTATTTCAATCATTTTAGTCGAGCTCAGTAGCTCGGACGGTAGAGCGCTGGCCTTCTAAGACCAACTTGGCAGGTCGATCCTGGCTCAGTCCGGTGGTATTTGAAGGTGCTCAAATACGTCAGCCTCGTGTCGGTAGATTTACTGGCACGTAAGAGAATTCCTGCGGAACAAAATTCCGGCACCTCAGCGTCTCCGAAAACCGTAAACGTAGTAAGTGGACATAAATATAATAACATTATTATTCAACTAGCAAATGTACCCGTGCTTCGCTACGGTATTCTGCATTGTATACGAATATTGAAGTAAATACTGTACATGCAGTAAATAAGATTGTTTTAAAATAGCATGTCTCTTAGCATTATCCGAGAAACATCATGGAGAGGTCCCCATACGTTGTTTCCAATGTAAAGTGCTTGTTACGGATTCGTGATGATAACGACAGGCTCACTTGCCTACTGCCATTCACAATCGAGTTGGGAAGTTTACATTATAATTGCAGGCCCCATTGCCTACTGCGCGGTCACAATCGATTTGGGGAGTTTCCGTTACAATGGCAGCCCCCCTTTCCTACTTCCAGACATATTACAAATCGAGGCGTTTTTGTTATAATGGCAGGAAACTTCCCTACAACCAGTCAAAATTGAGTTGTGCAGTTATCATTATAATGACAGGCCCCTTTTCCAACTGCCAGCCAGCTTACTGCCAGTCACACCAAGATGGTAAGTTTCCATCAACACAGCAGGCCAGTATGCCTAATACCAGTCACATTTTAGATGGGCACATCTGTTTATAACTGCGGGAACGCTTGCCTACAGCCAAACACAATCGGGTAAGGGGAGTTTTGAACAAAACTGCATGCTCCCTTGCTTTCTGCAAATCAAATCGAGAAGTGAATTATTCATTACAATGGTAGGCCTGCCTTATTAATGGCAGTTACACAGGTGTTGGAGAAGGACCCCATTCCTACTGCCAGTCAAAGTCGGTGTGGGGAGTAGTGATTACAATAGCAGACACACCCTTTCTCGATCGCTACAAAATCGACATCAGTGAATATATATAGTTCGACATACGAAAGTATGTGCTTGTTTACAATATTGCAGACCTTCATTTACAGATTAACTGCTGCTAAACGGTACATCATATCGAGAAAGGATTGTACCATAAGACGCCGGATTTAGCGGCCTAAATTGCTGGTCTTATGATATCTCATCTATTCATGGACCAGATTGAGTTAGAAACGTGGAATAGGGTAACATTTGTGTAAGATTATCTCACATTTCACTGCTTTTCGGATAATTAAGTGACAGCTACATACATAGCATTTGGCTCACATATGGCTACTGGGTGGACCAATTTTCGTGCAGAGTTTGATGATTCTATCTTTCCTATAAGTGATGGAAGGTATGAATTATGTATGTGAAAAGTCGAAATTTACTTACCATCGAGAAATAGAGAAAAATCAAACGTAAAAGGGATAGAAATACGACAAAAAGTCGTAAGACCAAGGTTGTAGATCACTCCAAATTGAACGGGGATTGTGCCATCCGTTATGTGATAATACTTCCCGAAGGTCTGCACCATCATTAAAATTGCCTCCATATTTCGATATTCTTCGGGATAAAAAGGGAAAAATTTAAAGTTTTCCGTCCGTTACAGGCTAAAACGTATAATTTTGCCAAATTTCAATATCCTTCTTCGACTGGCAGATTATGCCGCAATCAGGGTTTTCGGTGAGGAGTGTAAAAATTAGGACTTTCATGAAACTAAACCAAAAAATATGCAGATGGTCATTATTACCCCTTAAACGTGTAGCTGTACGAAAATTTCGCCAAAATAGTCAATGTACAGGCACACAGTCGTTACGACTTTATTCACATAGATAAGGAACCTGCTCCACGTACAACACCTTTTGGGCTATATCCGCTGGACTTAACCTGGAAAACAGACCGTTTATGATATCTCCCTTATTAATCCTCCTGTCGAAAAAATGCAAATGAAAAAAGTTTTAGGTGGAATTCCATCACGTTTGGTCGATTTCCAGTCAGGCTGGTCTTGTACTGTATATATTGTGTAAGAGTAAAATCACCATTTCGGTTCCCTATAAACCGCCAGTCCATTCCGGGAACATGGAATGTTATAGACGATTAACACCTACCGTTGGACAGGTGGATGTCAATGTAAAGTTTGACTTAAATATCTTCAGTAGTTTTCAAGTTGTAAAAAATACGCTTTACACGCACCCGCTCTTGAGTTAATTCCGGTGGGACTTGTACCGGAAAACGGTCCGTTAATGATATCTCCCTTAAATCCTCGTATTGAAATGATGCACATGAGGAAAAAGGGTTAGAAATTAATTTCCATTAAGGCAGGTAAATTTACATTAAGTTTGGTTGTGTATATTTTGTGGGAATGCAAAATCACGGTTTCGGTTTCGTATAATCCCCCAGTCAATTCAGGGATTTAGAAACAATATTTGCCCTAAAACCTACCAAAGGACAGGTGGATTCTAAATATCAAGTTTGGTGGAAATATATCCGGTAGTTTCCAAGTTATAGACAAACAGTCAAACAAACAAACAGACAGATACCAAAACTGAATATATGCAGATGGTCATTATTACACCTGAAACGGATAACTGTACGGAAATTTCACCAAAATTGTCAATGTACAGACATACTCTAGAAGTGCAGACCTTTATTTCGATAGTTACCGCTTTGAAACCGTACGACGTATCTACAAACGGACTTCACCATCAGACGCCACTTTCAGTGCTCGACATGGTTGGTCCTATGACATCTTCTCGTATCTTCTATATTTATGGGTTAGATTGAGTTAGAGTCATTGAATGGGGTGAAATTTTGTACTGTTTTCACATAATACTTTATATTTTTGATACTCATGTGACAGCTAGGATCATAAAATTTGGCTATGGTCATGTCAATGTGCGTGCCGAATGTCATGATTCTACCTTTCTTATAAGTGTGCCAAATGATAACATATACGTGTAAAAGTACAAAATCAACTTGAAATCGAGAAATACAGCTGTGTTCAACGCATTAGGGATAGAAATACGACGAAAAGTCATAGGACAAAAGTTGTAGATCTCTCCAAAATGAAACGCCATTTGCTTTCTGACTTGTGATACGACTTACTGATTAGCCACCAATTACCCCGAAACGAAGGTCTGCACCGTCGTTAAAATTGCATCCATATTTCGGAATTTTCCTGGGCCAAAAGTTATACATTTGCATAGCTTAGAATATTTCCTCAAAGAAAAGACTGTCCAGCATTCGGGATTAGCACTCGCATACATACGTGGTAATTAAGGAAGAAAATAATACAGTTTAGTAAGTTAAAATTAATAGAAAATGGATTATAACTGAGGACATCCGGATGACGACAAATATGTAAATACCAAGTGAATGTACTGGAAAATCAAACGCTCCTCAATAAATTATGCCGGTGTGAGTTATGGATATAAGAAAGCGGCAATCGGAGAGAAATTTAGGCGTAGAGATTCTTAGGTAATCAGATAAGAAGATGAATATTTGTGTTATTACTTAAGCTATTCGAGGACGGTTATAACCTCCAATGATATTCCGCCAATATCCCGCAGAATGGCCGATTGACGACTCTCTTGCTTTCTACCCAAGGAACAACCACGAATTTAAAGGAATGATGAGGAAAATAGCAATACGTCACTTCCCTGCTGGCAAGCAGTCAGAGATGTTGCCATGGTAACCCATATATTCGTTGTCGGTCTGTCGGTCACTCAATGCAGAGCATGGTATCGACAGAAAATAGTAAATTTCTCCGTCATTTGAAGAGTAAGGTAAATTATGAACATAACGAAAGTTGTTTATAATGAAGAGACCTTTCACATACGGTCCACAGAGTTTACAGAAAATCAATAGTATAAGAGAAAATGGAGGAAAACCGTTGTGGTTTTCCTATAAAATCCCCGTCTTTTCAAAGATTTTAAAATGATATGCATATCGAAACCTTCCCCGGGATGAGTATACTCTAAATATGAAGTTTGGTTGAGATCTATCCAGCCGTTTCGACGTGATGGTGGAACAGACAAACACACAAACAGACAGACACGAAAAGTAAAAACCACCGATTCGGTCTTGAGTTGACCTAAAACGGATAAATATTTGAAAATTTGGCAAAACAAAAGGAATTACAGACAGCGGACTCCCTACAACTTTATTTATAAGATGAGCCCCCGTGGCTTCTGCGGCAGCGCGCTGGCCTCACTTCGCTGGGTTCCGTGGTTCAAATTCCGGTAACTCCATGTGAGATTTGTGCTGGACAAAGCGGAGGCGGGACAGGGTTTTCTCCGGGTATTCCAGTTTTCCCTATCATCTTTCTTTCCTGCAACAATCTTAAATTCCATTTCATCTGTCAGCCATTAATCATTGCCCCAGAGGAGTGTGACACGCTTCGGCTACTTGCAGTCCATCCCTTTCAGTCAACTCGCTTCTTTCCGGATGATTTTCCGCCCTTTTCCTTCAATTCCGCAATCGTCATTACACCTATATTATTTTCCATCTCTTTCAAAACATCAGCAAAATATGGTAACTTGAATTTCATGCATTTACAGTAACAGTTTCGTTTCGATTATCATAAATTTAGAAATACTTCATATAAGTCTCAGGTAAAACAATCGAGAAGCGAAAGCGCATACCGTGTATTACCATTACGCTGCCTAGCGGACAAGTTTTTCGTGATACATCCCTATGTACAGTAGATTTAACGGTACAATGACTTACCACTAGCTTGACGTTGTATTTACAACACCGTAACAACGATGTATACAAAATTATCGGGATATTCAAGTCTTTTCTTGAAGCATCTTACCTTCTTGGGAAAAAGATCGAAGAATGCTGCAGGTAATGCGTTTCAATTATCAATTCCCCGATTTACAAAGGAAGTATTTCCTGTTGTTTTCCTTTTACTTTACGTGAATGAACAGGGTTTCCTAAGTCTACTTCTGATGTTTTCGTTAACACAGATGTATAAGTTGAATCGTCACCGATCGATGTCTGTAACTTTCCTTCAAACCCTATCAGGTTTGTGAGATGATGGAGAGGATATATTGCCATAGAAGAGGTTCTTTAAAATGCCATTGTTACGACTCACAACTAAGCACTCTGAAGTGTCAACTCACTGCACCAGGATATCAATTCAAGACTTATCACGTCATTCCTGGAGGCTTTCAAGAGAAATATAAGGTCTATATTTTCCTAGGATGTCAAACCAGTCCCAGAGTTTCTACGCCTGATGAAGAACGACATGTATAAGACCAACGGTGGCAAGGAAGAAGAGGCCTGCATTAATGAGCTAAAGTTCGGTTATTCAATTGGAGCATACGACAGAGCTAGCAACACTGCAAATAACTCATGGGACAGCCAAGAAGAGTAACTATACATGGTTTGGTGTTGGTAGTAAGCTCAGAGTCAGAGGCACGCAACTGCTAAACAGAATAAAAAGCCGAAGTAATATTCGTGTTTATTGGCTGCGTCCGAATGCATACAACGCACGTAAACACGCTGCTAACGCAACAATGGAAGGTCGACGCCGTTTTCGCCATGCAATCAAGATCCCTCCCCTACCGAGTCACGTCTTTGGTCTGCTGAAGAAAGTCCTGAAGAGATAGCGTTTCACCACCGATCAAACGATTCCTAGTGCTGTGAAAGAGTGGTTCAACCAGCAACATGCGTCCTTCATTGTGAAGGGTGTGGAGAAACTTGTTCAGCTTTGGGACAGGTGCTCGAACGGTGGACGTAGTTATCTGTAGTCTCTCACAATCTATCATCAGTATGGAGTTCTTTTGATATAGTATACGTTGTCCAGTATATAAAGTGTTTCTAGACACCAGTCTATGTTTCAATCTACACTAGCGCTCAAACGTTAAACATAATCACTAAACGAGGCCATACCGCCTGATAGGAATGTCAGACGGATTGCTGAACAAACGGAAGTTGAATCACACACCATATGTTACACAACTTGTCCAAAAAACAGTGTCAGAACGGTTCTGATAGCTAAGGCACACCTTTGACAACAACTAACAAAACTTGTCAATGTATTCCACAACAAAATATGTTGTTAATAGGATGTATGGTTACCCCTAACGGCCACATATGCTTCGCAGCGACGTGGCATCCTCTCTATCAGATGGTCCTAGAGCTCTTATGGCTGTCGATCCCATTCCTCCGAAAGGGCAATGCGAAGGTCTTGGAGGGACCTTGGTGGAGGCTGACGGCATGCAATTCGCCTCCCCAATGCATCCCAGGCATGTTCTGTAGGATTCAGATCCGCAGACCTCGCTGGCCAGTCCATGCGATGATTGTCTTCCCTAGCCAGAAATTCATCCACCAGAGAAGCGCGGTGCGGTCAGGCATTATCGTCCATTAAGAGGAAGTCTGGACCAACCGCACCGCTGATGAGTCGAACCTGTGGTCTCAGTACCTCATCCCTGTATCTCCGAGCGTTAACAGTGTTTCTCGGACCACCCACGAAGATGTGCAGATGTGCACATTCGTACGGCCATTCAACATTATGCCGCTCCACACCATACTGGTCCAGTTCCACAATGTTTCTGTGGTTGTATCGGCTACCCGCTTCTCTCCAGATTAATGTGCGACGGGAATCGTTCTTCAAACTGAAGCGGGATCCATCTGTGAAGAGCACATGCCTCCATTCATTCATGGTCCAGTTTCGATGTTGACGGTCTGTGTCTGGCCTGCTTCCAGGCGGCCGAGTATTCTACCCTGCAAAATGGGGTCCAAATGGCATCGTTGTGCCATTATGTTGTTACGTTCGCCACGAGGCTACAGTCCGCACACTGTAACAGGGCAAACATGACTGGGGGAATATGGGGCGGAAACATTGGCTGTGTTTACCTTGCGGTTACGCCGCTAGTCAAAGCAGGGAATACTCCTTTCCTATACAGAGCGAAGACGTAAGTTTGGTAGGTGGATATGTCGTGCGATTTGCGGTCTATTTCCTGTTGCCGTGCTTACTCGTAACTTATGCTTAACTTTTGGACACTAGTGCAACAACCCTTATAGAATTCTCTCTCTTAATGTTTAATTTTCAGTAAATCCATCAAAGTATGATATATTTATAAACAATTTCCGAAAATTTGACAAAATATTCCGAAATTTTCAAATCCTATCTGCCGAAATATTACTTGTCGACCTGGCAACACTAGCACAGACGGGAAAAGTCGGCCGCTCATCAATGTATTCCAGGTTCAAACTTCGTGATTCTATATGAAATCCACGCTGGGCGAAACGTAAGCGAATAGGTTTTCTCTGGAATCTCCAGTTTCTCCGGTCAATTTAATTCTGGTAGTAATCATCCGTGCTCATCGTCCTAAGTGTAAATTATCTCCTGTTTACTAGAGCTGATGTACGTAAACTGCCTCTCATTTATTATCATCCCGTGTGTCTATTGATGATGTAGGCCTATATTTGGGATTTATGCCGTTTTTCTGTTTTTTACTGATGAAGAAAGGCAAGGTTCCTTTTGAAACGCGTTGAGTGTGTTTATACAGTTCATTACACGGCATAAACCCAAAATATACATCATGAATAGATGCCTCTCATTTGCCAAGGACGTTGAATCTTCCAAGTCCTTCAGTGAGTGCATCTCGAACGGTATTACTTGTTCATCTACTGAAATAACAGCGACGTTTCAGTATTCATACGATGTATACACGTACATCATTCAATGTGAGTTATGTGCTCACTCGCAATGGACATAGGGTCACGCTGCTGATGAATGATTCGTATTGTTGAGAGAAGAAGAATCCACATTCCCGGTGAGGCACGGGGCGAACGGGTTTTCACCAGCAGAGCCAGTGACGCAATGGTTGCCATAGCAACTCCGCTACTACCCTGGCGACTTTGTATTACCTTCTACTGGCAGCTCTTCGCTCTTGTCAGTTGTAATTCTGCAAACTTCAAAGTGTGAGTCAATATTTTCGTGTAGCAGATAAGAGCCGACCCTGTCTGGACAGAACAGGAAGTTCGTGCTTGCAGGCCACATTCCTCATTTTTGCATTCTTCTCATCTCTACACAGTACATACAGAGTGGTCGGAAACAACGTGAACCGAGTATATGGCCGCTAGAGCGTTGGTCATACTGATAGGTAATTTGAAAAACAATACGTCGATATTTCGCGCCGTTGTCATTTTATCAGCTGCTGAATTTAGCCAATCAGATCGCTTTACGAGGCGGTGTTGCTAAATCTGCACGTGACTTGGGGTCGGGCAGGAGAGTTATGCCGAGAAATGAGCACCGAACACTAACACACCATGTGTTTCAGCCAATGCCACCGTAGCGTCCTTGCTGTGGGCTGAGCCTATCAGCAGAGAGGTCCTTGTAGAAGTCCCTCCCTTGGAGAATATTATTTCTTCTACTGGCGCTCCAACCATCCTGTATAATGCCATTACAACGGAATGACGAAGGGATAAGATAATTCACCGACTACATTCTGGACACCTCCTTATGAGAAGTCTTTATCTTTGCTCATGAGATGTGGGCACTACAATCATGCTCAGTTAGACGCATCATCAACCACTGTGAATAATTCCACAGAAAACATTTTTTAACGCCTGCCATTCAATACATCACTTCACTGACATCCTTAAACAACATCTATGTGTTTTGGCAAAAGGAATACAGTCATCTGTTTGACGCAAGGAAGTATTTTACGAAATAAAATACTTACACCTTTTTCTTTTATTTACAGCCTTCGTCCTTAGGACATTTAGCGAATGCACAATGATTAAGCTATTACAGCAAAAGAGAAAAATACTGGAATAAGAAGGTAAAATACATAGAGAATGACAGAAAGGGCCTAGAAAGGAGAGAAAAGGAAAATAAAAATGGAATAAACACTCTTGTTTCTTTAAATATTTACACCAGTTTCTTCAAATATTTTGCTATTGCATTATACACACATAGACCTCCGGTTGTCAATTACACTTGAATATGTGCTGGAAAGGGAACCCGAACGTGCAAAAGGGTGTCAAACAATTCTGCACTCAAAGATTAGGTAGTTCACATCTACTGTGTTTCTTGCACTACACGGACATTGTGTTGACTGGAGGACTCCAATCCTGTTGAGGTGAGCGGGGAATGAACCATGGTTGAATCTCACCCGGATAATATACTAACAAGTCAGCAAGAACAGATTATTCGACTTGTGTTTGTAACGGCTGTTTGTTTTACATTCCTGCATATTTAAATAAGTCAGTATTTAATATTTTAAACATTTTAAGAGTTTTTGAAGAAGATTTTCCAACTGAAACTGACCAATATTTTACCACAGTAACTTGTGTAAATTATACACGTAGTCCATATACCGGAAGTCCTAAGTCTGAAAATGAGAAGGAAAATGTAGTTACCGTGTATGTATAAACAGGAAGCACGTTCGCTCTCTCAGGTAAAGAGGAGGCAATTTACGTACCGTAGCAATACGCATCATTTGTGACCTAGGGAAGCAATTTACCGCCCCCGGTGCGGACGACAAGCCTCGCCAGCCAGCACGCTCCTATACCTTGAAACTTGTGCATATTGAAGTCTATTTATATAGAGAATTTTAACCCATATACATCATCACTAATTGTAATTAATAATAATAATAATAATAATAATAATAATAATAATAATAATAATAATAATAATAATAATAATAATAATAATAATAATAATCCTGTATAACTAGAAATAAACCAAAAGTGTTCACCTAAAAACCTCAAAATACAACGCAATAGTCAAACCGCAATGCCTATACGGGAGTGAATGTCTAGTACTGAATTACAAGCTGAATAAGTTACAAGTATTGGGGAAAAAATTATACAGAAAATACTCGGTCGGCTAAGAACTACAGAACTCTAGAAATCAAGAAGTAATGATGAAATATACCGGAACATAGAAAACATAACAGAAACAATGCGGAAGAGGCGATTGATAGTTTTTGGACATTTATACAGAATGGACGACAACAGGTTAACCAAACAGATCTTCAAATATATTTGGAACAAGAAGTCAACAACAACGTGGATTCATGAAGTCAAGAAAGATTTGGAAAGAAACACATAAGGGAAGAAGAGTCCGGCTCCATAGCTAAATGGTTAGCGTGCTGGCCTTTGGTCGTAAGGGTCCCGGGTTCGATTCCCGGCAGGGTCGGGAATTTTAACCATCAGTGGTTAATTTCGGTGAACAGGAGGCTGGGTGTGTGTGTGTTGTCTTCATCATCATTTCATCCTCATCACGACGCGCAGGTCGCCTACGCGAGTCAAATCAAAAGACCTGCACCTGGCGAGCCGGACATGACTTCGGACACTCCCGGCACTAAAAGCCATACGCCATTTCATTGCATTTCATGGAAGAAGAAGCAACAGAGAGAGACATTTTTAGAAATAATGTGTTAAAAATGGAAGGAATCGAAGGTCGGGAGGGTAAGAAAGCAGGCTCAAATTGGTCCGAGGAGAGGAAAAGGAGGCATAATGAGCAGGTGAAGGATTATTGGAGGAAGAAGAAGGAACAAAAGAGGATGAAGCATTGAAATTGTCACGTGGTCCCTAGAAGACCCTAACGGAGAGAGAAAGAAAGAAAGAAAGAAAGAAAGAAAGAAATAATAATAATAATAGATAATAGACCAATAATAATAATAATAATAATAATAATAATAATAATAATAATAATAATAATAATAATAATAATATTCGAGATATCCATATGCTTGAAGATTAATAAAATAAATAAGTAGAGACTTCGTGTAACTTGTCTACAATTACCGTCCTTTAACAATGGCCTTGGCCTACTATCCCAGCATTCACACGTAGGTGAAGAGGCCAGCGAAGTGCGCTTCTAGTATGGTCAAGAGTAACATTTTAACTCACTTCTCTTCTCACCTGAGGCTGAGTACGTTCCTCAAACCACCCAAATCGTAACCCCTCAACCACAATGGTGGATCCATTTAAACAACACTTTGTCTAACTGGGCGGTGTCGGTCTTCTGCCAACGTTAGACAAACAGTTCTTCCAATCTCCCGGTATATTTGATTTCTTCAACGCTCCGGTCATTTAAGCCCGTCATCCATCTGATTTCTTTTCAATTACTTTGCCGTAAGTTTTGTCGAGAGTCTCTAAAAGTGGTTGGTGGGGTGTGTACGGCGTTTTGTATGCGATATTTTTAATGTGACGAGCCAAAAAATACAAAGGATTTGCGACATAAATGACAACAATATCCGCGAGAAATTATTTCCAAGATATTTATTTAAGAGAATGTTAAAAATGCTGTCGTTATTGAATGACATAACAAGAGCAAATACGGACGAATGAAAGATATGCATACAAATCTTTTTGAGTTGAACAGCTAGCAACAAAATAACAAAGGTATAAAGAGCCACACTGTTAGTTTTACCCTCAGTAACCGTGAGGGATAAGACACGTTCGATATTCGAAAGAGAATATCTTGTCAATTACGTGTTATTTTGAATGCAAGTTTTCACAGGAATGTAATTTTCACTCCCTGCGTGATGTCAAGAAAATTGCTAAAAATCATGAGGCACCTATCACAAGCCTAGGTTCAAATAACTATACTTCCATATTTACTGAGATAGCAAATTATCAGGCACGCTCCCCACCACATCCAAGTGCAATGAGCTCAAGATCGAAGATCCTCTATCCTCTGAATAGAATCAACAAAATATAATTTCCTATGGATGTGGTCATCATAATCAGGACACTAATTGTCTTCTAAATGTGGAGATATAATCTTGATAATGTTTCCTAAAATTAGTCCGAAAAGGCATTATGTCTACATTTTAATAATAGACACTGTGATAGCCTGAAATCTGCATAGTTTAGAATTATGTGACCAATGTCAACTACACATTTCAGTGTGTTGAATCTTGCTCTCAGGGGGGCTACAACTTGTGAGAAGAAGTAATAATAATATCGTGTGGCTATTTCTATCCGAGTACAGCCCTTGTAAGGCAGACCCTCCGATGAGGGTGGGCGGCATCTGCCATGTGTAGGTAACTGCGTGTTATTCTGGTGGAGGATAGTGTTATGTGTGAGTTGCAGGGATGTTGGGGACAGCGCAAACACCCAGCCCCCGAGCCACTCGAATTAACCAATGAAGGTCAAAATCCCCCACCCGGCCGGGAATCGAACCCGGGACCCTCTAAACAAAAGGCCAGTACGCTGACCATTCAGCCAACGAGTCGGACGTGAGAAGAAGTGCCTACTAACTACGGTGTCCTCCTATACCCTGGATGTTTGAAGCATTGTCCACCGGCTCGCTTTTTATTATCAGCAACAGCCTGTATGCACCAAGCCATTGTTTCACAACAGCGACGTCGTCTTCTAGTACAGCTACAGTTTTGTGTTCAAGATCGTCGTTCTGCACTTCACTTGTGATATGGTCCCAACATTTAGGTTCACAAACATACATGTTAAAAGCCGTACACTGAAATGCCATAACAGCGTCTTTGACAGTATGCATATGGCAGAGAGAATTACTTCTTCTCTGAATACAAAATACGTATCTGTATGACATCGAAGGTCGTTCTTGTAGCTGGAGTGGCGCTTATGCCGGCTTGTCTTTTATGTTAGATGATAACGCTATTCTTTCTTCTTTCTTTCTTTCTTTCTTAATCTGTTTATCCTCCAGGGTTGGCTTTTCCCTCGGACTCAGCGAGGGATCCCACCTCTACCGCCTCAAGGGCAGTGCCCTGGAGCTTCAGACTCTGGGTCGGGGATACAACTGGGGAGGACGACCAGTACCTCGCCCAGGCGGCCTCACCTGCTATGCTGAACAGGGGCCTTGCGGGGGGATGGGAAGATTGGAAGGGATAGACAAGGAAGGGGGAAGGAAGTGGCCGTGGCCTTAAGTTAGGTACCATCCCGGCATTTGCCTGGAGGAGAAGTGGGAAACCACGGAAAACCACTTCCAGGATGGCTGAGGTGGGAATCGAACCCACCTCTACTCAGTTGACCTCCCGAGGCAGAGTAGACCCCGTTCCAGCCCTCGTACCACTTTTCAAATTTCGTAGCAGAGCCGGGAATCGAACCCGGACCTACGGGGATGGCAGCTAATCACACTAACCACTACACCACAGAGGCGGACTGATAACGCTATTAACGATGCAAATTTACACTCGTTTCTCCGGTCTTACTATGCTAGTCTGACTTCCTTTAGTCACTTCATGTTCTCCTCCAAACCCGACGGCATTGGGTTGCGGAGAAAATATAGTCTTTCGTTTTCCTGCCCCTTTCGGACTTTCCCTCAGTCTTCCAGGGATGAGTAAGCCTTCTGAAAGAGGAACTAATTATCTCTTAAAACAACAATGACACTGAGCCCCTCAGTGAGATACAATGTCTCGAAGAGCGCCATTTCCTAGCCCATTCAATGTTTGATGGGCCGGGCACATCGCGTGTCTTCGTGCTTCAACGTACGTACAAACAATTCACTTATTCTCTGTGTGACTAACACACGCGACTTGCAACTTGAGGAAATCCAACGAACAACACGGACTGCTCTAATAACGGCAGCTCTCAACAGTGAATTATTTGAGATGGGCGCACAACACGACTGTTGCTCTGTGGACTAGTGGCTATTTAACATCGATGTCGTGACGCGACCAACTTGCCGTAATTCATTACTTGCAGTGCAGTTGGCTCTTACGTAGCCTGCTTACATCAGGCGTGACGAACGAGGCGAGGACCGGGCTTCGTACCTGGCTGTTGCCCATCTATCATTATCGATCCGAAGAACCATTTTATTAGTGTTTTAAATAATAATAATAATAATAATAATAATAATAATAATAATAATAATAATAATAATAATAATAATAATAATAATAATAATAATAATGGTTTTACGTCCCACGTTTTACGGTTTAGCAGACGTCAAGGTGCTGAAAGTTCGTCCTGCTGGAATTCTTTTACGTGCCGGTAAATCTACTGATAGGCCTACGGGGCTGAAGTATTTGGGCATCTTCAAATACCACCGGACTGAGCCAGGATAGAACCTGCCAATTTGGACTCAGAAAGCCAGCGCAGTAAACGTCTGAGCCACTTAGACCGTTTACTAGTGTTTTAACAGCGCCAATTCAGACAGCATTCCGGTGATGACAGGATGAAAACGGCTATGACTGGGGAGAAAGCGGCCGTGGCCTCAGTTAAGTTACAGCCCCAGTATCTGCCTGGTGTTAAAATGAGAAACCACAGAAAATACCTTTAGGGCTGCCGACAATGGGGTTCGAACCCACTATCTCCCGAAAACAAGGTAACAGCTACACGGCCTAAACAGCGCAGCAAACTCGTTATGTAAAAGTGGATAGTGGGAAGTAAAGCTGACATTATTGCTATTTTAATGAGTAGTGGAAGCCTTTAATTTAACGTATCATAAGAATGGCTTTTTTTTTAGAACAGAGCTAAATATTATAACCCCAGAGCAGTTACGTCCTCACTTTGTCGGTTCAGCAAGCAATTACATATTTAAATAAATCGGCTAGACAGAGGAAAGTAAACATTGCGGACATGAGTCTTACGGGCATTACTAAAGAATGTTTCAACTTTCCTTTTCCTGTCGCGGATTTCGGGGTAAAGTATTTCTGATTTATAATCCCTCAGCTAAAGTTTTTTCGTGAAATATTTATCTTTATGAATGCTGCCCTGATCTCTGTGTTGAGCTGCAAACCAGGGGGTCCAATTCGATCCCCAGCTTTGGTTTAGATTTCTTCTTGGCGTGGAGAATTGGAAGTACTGTGAGTCCGCGGATATCGTGAAGGAAACTGAAGACCTGAGTAATCTGTGCTACAACGACAATGGTCTCGAAAACTTGTATCATCGGAGATGTACGACACCCCATCCCCTCTCAAGGAATTCTGTTACCGATCAGGATCGATACTGAATACATCCGTTCACATACAATATACTTGGCGTGATGAGGGGAATCGGTGATAAAACTGGGCCAGGTTCACACAACGTACCCCACCAGGGAACGCAACAAGCGGCGAAAAAGAGTAGTAGTAGATATGCAATACAATTAAATATATTATGGTGTCATGATCCCAATGATTAATGTGTTGTAGCCCGTAAAACGCAAAGCGTAAAATAACAACATTTTTGTATGAACTTTGTGAAATACAATAACAAGCATGAAGCTTGTACGGACATGCCTATTGAGTACTGCGGTCACAGAATAGGGAACATACCGAATAGAAAACTGAACACGGTTCCCTCGATCAGAAGTCAGCCACCTTGTTGAAAGCAAGTAAACCTATCACAGCCAAGACCCCTACAAAATTTCTAAAAATGTCCTCGGTAATCGACGAGTTTGGGGTGCGGAATTGGGGCTCAAGTAAAGAAAGCATGCGTATTTAAGAGTACGTTAACTTTTCACCCAGTGAAAAAACTTTATTTCCAAAGCAATGGGATATATTTTTCATGGGATTGCACGTTTCCAAATTAATTTTTAACAGCAAACCTCGAGGAAGTGTTGCGAGAAATTTTCGCGATATTATGGACGTAATCTGAACTAATAAATAGAAGTCAGTGGGTAGCAACGTACATGGAGTCGATATAAAAAAACGGAAATAAATACGAATTAACTAGGTTTAAACCACGTTAGCCTCGACCGCAAGTAACTGAATAAAGGCTACGAAATGTTTAGGTTGTGGGCAAATACAGTATACTGTATTATGCAGGAACTTGGAAGGATAGGATTTTAAAAATGGAATAGGCCTAAGGCCCATAGTTTGTACTCTTTTCAATATGGCATTCTTCTCTTGCTACCGCTTGAATTCTCACAACCAAGCGGAGTAGTTTCACGTGTTAACGTGTTACGGCTATGAAGCCAAGCTCTGCATTCCGGAGATGCTTGGGTTCGAACCCCACCGGCGGCTGTTCCGAGAATGGTTTCATGTGGTTTCCAATTTTCACTTCAAACGCCGGGAAAGTTGCTATTCATAGACCAAAGCCGACTCTTTCCACCTCCTTATCCAATTTCATTCACTATCATTCATTTCATCTTCATTAGATCATCAGACTGAGGTTTGTGTCAGAAAGAGCATCCGGCCGTAAAATACATGCTATATAAATTCATCTCACCTCATTCCCGATCCCGTATCAAGAAAAGGGACTGAGGATTATACATACACACTTGAATTTTCACAAATTGTGCAAAATATTTATATAAAACTTACCACATAAACTTTTAGACTGATCTCTACATACCGTACACCTGAAAGCTGAGTCACTATTGTTTTCTGCTGATTAGGATACTTTATTCTGTGAATACTGAATGTTTCCCTCGGAGCAATATTAATTCTGTCTTCATTTTTCTTCCCTAGGGTTGTGAGCTAATCAATCAACTTGATTTCCAACAAAAACAGTCCTTTCCTAACAGAAATTTACTGGTGCAAGCATTTCCATTACTTTCATCCTAAAAACAAGTCAAATTAATTAATGACAGCCGTTTGCTTTAAGTTACTGTCTACTTTCTAATGAAGTACGGTAGAATGCGCCCAGTGAACTGAGTTTTCATTTAAGTCAAGTTGACACACAAAGTATTTTAATGGCCAGGACTATAATACAAGATATGTTTAAATAACAATAACAGTAATAGGGTGTAATTGCCTATTCGTCAATTTTAGCCACCTGACACGTACGTTTATATATATATATATATTCATTTTGGTGGATTTGGTGTGCTGAATAGTGTTGACACAGCAAACTTGTTTCGTAGAAAAATAAAAACAAATATTGTGCATGTTTTTTGCCTATTATAATATACGGCATATTTGTAAATGTATCTAGCGGCGAGGATAGGAATTGTGCCGGCTGCCGAAGCCTGTCGCACTCCTCTAGGGCAATGATTAATGACTGACTGATGGAATGAAATGATATTGGAGAGTGTTGCTGGAATGAAAGATGACAGGGAAAACTAGAGTACCCCAGAGAAAAAGCTGTCCCACCTTCGTTTTGTCCAGCACAACTCTCACTTGGAGTGACCGGGATTTGAACCACGGAATCAAGCGGTGAGATGCCGGCCCGCTGCCGCCTGAGCCACGAAGCTCTGTCAAGCTTGCATAATTATAAATATTTACAAAGATTCAAATTGGATTTTTTAAAATGTTAATTTCAATTTACCTCCTACCGTTTAGCTGTTCACTTCTTCTTTTGCTTTAGCGTTTGTCCCTCATAGGGAGAGTACTGTGCGGTACTGAATGCTGGCCGACCACCGGGGAAGGAGAACGTCGGTTAAGCGTCAAGGAGGTTGAAGCGCATCTCCAATGAAAGCATCGATTGACAAGAAAATGCAGTACAAGAGAGTCATTATGATCTTTTGGTTATGTGCTGCGATCAGGAGTAGACGCCATCGGGAAGAACAGCTATACTCTGGAAGATGTTTTTTTTATTTTTAAAGGAGATTCCAAATACCAATTTTCACGTCTGTAGGATGTTACATTTTTGAGATATACTCATGTTTCCATTTCTTGGTGTTGTGGGCTATACCAGGGTGGACATGTATGCTTTTAAGGTATTTTTAAGCGTATAAGCCCATCGTTGCATCGGTCGCCCCTTTGATCTTTGTCCAGCAACTTCCCGATGACGTCTACTCCTGATCGCAGCACATAACCAAACCATCGTAACGACCCTCTTGTATTGCATTTTCTCGTCGACTGATGCTTCACTGGAGATGCGATCCGACCTCCATGACACTTAATCGACGTTCTCCTTCCCCGGTGGTCGGCCAGCATTCAGTACGGCACAGTACAACAGGGAAAACGATAGTCCGATAGGTCTTCGAATTTAGGTGTTCTTTCATCCGACGACCGCAGGTGACGCGTGTCACCGTTCTCTACTTCAACGATGTAGTGCGAATTTTCGTGTTTATCTCTTAGGTAAGTTGCTCATCATCACATACTTAAATGACGTTGTTCGTGGCAGATCATCACTATCAACTTGGATTGTTCTGGTTAATTCAACTGTTCGGGGAGTAGGTGCTTGTGTTCGTCTTAATGCATACCGCTTCATTCGCAACACAGCCTACCACACAAGCCATTATCGTGGTAGGAGGCAATAGTGAATTATTGTTCCGCATGGGACTGTTGTGAGGAAGGGAATCCGACTATAAAACTCCATACATCGCACCCGTGACGCCACCAGGGTACAGGAACATGGCGGAAAGTAGTAGTAGTAGTAGTAGTAGTAGTAGTAGTAGGAGGAGGAGGAGGAGGAGGAGGAGGAGGATACCTACAATATAATTATATCATGACTCGAATGACTGAAGTGTTGAACCACGTACAAAATGCAAATGTAAAGAAAGTTTGCCTAGGTATATGAACTCTGTAAAATACGGTAACAAGCATGAAGCTTGTACGGGCATGCAAGCATGATAACAACTATCTAGACTACTTAGCGGGCAGGATAACAAGCGTAGTTCAGTAAGTCGTCGATGATTTTCAGCTGAAAGAGTTCATGCGGATCTGCCAAGCTGTCAATGAACTTCAGGCAGTGATTCATGCCTCGGTCTTGAGGGAATCATCATAAAATGTTTTCATGGGGCTCTCTCTAGGTACTCTAAACCTTAGGTGGCGAATGAGAGAGCGCAGCTCCCTGAGCTAACGGCACGAACGCGGAAAAAGCCGAGAGCAACTGACTTCTAATAGTTTGTGCTGCAAAGACTAGATGGCGGTATGCGGAGTAAAGCCGCAGCAATATATTTGGCTGAGTAGGCCTATATTATATTTACGCAATACAACCGTACAGTTCGTTTGTCGTTCATTGCTTATGTTGCATTTCTAAACAAGCTTTTATATTAGTCTACAGTATTTCTATGAGTACAGGTAGTAGTCAAAGGAGTATTTAGTTATCACATGTAAAAATAATTTCGTTTACTATGCATAACCTAATGAAATGAATATAATTAAATGTATTTACTTAGCATAAGGCGTTTGTATACAAAATAACTTGTTTTGTTTTCTCGCCATAATCGAATACACTGAATAGAACGAGACATTGGGCACAACAAAACGGTTAAAAGATGAGAACTTTTTTGATACGCACCCCTTCACTAGTTGTAACCGAGAGCCGTGCAAGCAGCTGCTAGACTGCAGCTTCCGTCACTGAGCCGAAAAGTGCCTGTCTTTGCTCCAAACACACGGATTAACCGATGGGCCAACAAATGGAACTTCTTAGATTTAGAATCGCCAGTTCGAATAACAGTCGACGACGGCAGATAATCGATAAATTTGGAAAAGCGTTTTTCACTTCTGAATAAATATGTAGTACATGGTCCTATATGGG
Organism: Anabrus simplex; assembly: GCF_040414725.1. NCBI lineage: Eukaryota > Metazoa > Arthropoda > Insecta > Orthoptera > Tettigoniidae > Anabrus > Anabrus simplex. The sequence continues at coordinate 414,961,036 of NC_090265.1, read as the reverse complement.
TTCATCAACCTAAACTAAAAGCGAGTGCTAGATTAAATCATGGAGGTGAGAGGCAAAGGCGAACGGAAAAAAAAGAGCTAACCACCGGGTTTACAGATAGTGGAAGCTTTTACCTTCCACGGAAGTCTTCATGACCTGTGCGGAGATCGAGCAGCTTTGCTATGACGTCGATGATATTTTTAAGATGTCCCACGTAGCCTTGTAAAGCCTATTTATTTTAAATTTCTCAAATTCCTTCACAATCTAATAATAACCTTCGAGATAACGCTTCCCTTAGGACTATTAAGGAGTTGTGAATAAGACTAAGACCTATGGGAAAATACATTACTCATTTGTTTTCCAAAGACTGTAAGTGGTTTTTCAAACCTGAAAAAGCCTGACACTGTAAGGTGCTTATTTTAGTCATTTACAAATAACTGAACTTCAAAAATATTGTCTTAAAATATCTTCCTCTCCCACCAAAATGTATGTTTTCTTCCTCAGTTGAATGGACTAAAATCAATTAATAATAATGTTATTTGCTTTACGTCCCTCTAACTACTTTTTCGGTCTTTTGAGACGCCGAGGTGCCGGAATTTAGTCCCGCGGGAGTTCTTTTACGTGCCAGTAAATCTACCGACACGAGGCTGACGTATTTGAGCACCTTCAAATACCACCGGACTGAGCCAGGATCGAACCTGCCACGTTGGGGTCAGAAGGCCAGCGCCTTAACCGTCTGAGCCACTCAGCCCGGCTAAAATCAATTAAAATATATTAACAATGAAGGGTGTGCTTTGGAATTTGGGCATTTTTAACATTACTATGTATTGCATGGGTAATCTTCCCACTTATGCATACAGTTATGTATAGGCCTACTGTTAAATTTAAGACAGATATGCTTAACACTGATTAAAATAAAAGGCAGCAGTACTATTCCTAATCGTTATCAACATAATGAAATTTGCACTTGTTTAAGCACTGCACATAGCTCAGAGGAAACGTAGTTAGATTCTCATCAATTCGGTTACGGTTCATGTATGTATGTTCAGTCGTCAGCCCTAAGGCTGGTTGGATCCTCAACAGCTAGGCCATCAGCTGTCATAGATGGCCTAGGCATCACTGCAGAGGTGTACTAGGGAAATGAGGAGTGAGGTAGTCTCCCGTTGCTTTCCTCACCGAGCCAGCCGTTGCTATTACATATCAGTCTGCCAAGCCCACTGAAATGCATGCACCAACTGACCCTATGAGCGACATTTTCACACCATTCATAGCAGGGACTGGCTGCATAAGGAATGGCATTGCTATAGCATCGCTCATACCTCAGTCTCTTTCATTTTGTCAAAGCCAAGGGTAAAGCTGAGACAGATCAATGAAAATAACAAAATTGCTCTAGCCCATACCAGAAGACACAGTGCACTGTAAACACTAGGTCCCGCCAGCAAAGGCATTACGGTTCATATCGTAGTCAGTAAGTAGAATGTCAAGTCCGAGTAATGGGAATTCTTCGTAAAAACAGTTGGTCCCCAGAGTTGGTCCCTAGATTCAAAGGCATGTGAAAGGACAACGGAGCCTGACTGTTTCTTCCATAAGGAAGTTTTTGTGCGGGAAGAACATTTGTGGAGCGTCTGGAAGACGAAAAGAGCCACCTTTTTGGCACCCCTTCTTAAATCCGTTCTTTCGTAACCCTGCGCTGGGAGATTCGAGACTGTTTTACAACCAATGTTTGCGACAAATATCAGCTCTGGTACTTCACGGGAAGTTTTCTCTCTTTTTTTTTAACCGTAAAGCAGTCTTCCTTTTCTCAGGCCAATATGCAGTGTTATGTCGCTAACATATTGCTTCTTCAAAACAAGATTCTCGTTCCCGTAGACGGGATTGATTTATGCATGTCTCAGGGCTACAGCTCTGTAGTAGAAAATCTTGGGAAGCTTTTAGTATGTATCTTGACTGATATTGCTAGTATGTCATTGTAAAGATCGACCACAAACAAATATCGCTATTGTGCCTTCAGTTCTCAGTGGAAACGAGAGAGATCCTACGAAATTAAATTTATTATGTAAAAGGAATTTCAAAGCTCTGTTGATGGAAGTGAACGGGCCGTACAGACGACAGGCGGACAAAGTGAGGAGCGCTTTAAAGAGCGAAATCAGCCCACTGGAAACTGCAAGCACGTTAACACCCAAAGCCAGTGTAACTAGCTGATCTCAGCTTCGGAATTCATGTATCACAGCCGCTGCACTACACTGATTTTGCACACATATTTTCCAATACTAGGGGGAAAACTTTCTGCCCTTGTGGAATGTTTTTTTACCTTTATTTTTCTCCCGATCTTACAGTTACACAACCTAATCGATCTTAATGGAGAAAAATAACAATTCTCAATTTTAAAAAAAAGAAAGAACCATGCAAAACTACGACAGTTACAGCAAAGACAAAAAAAAAAAAAAAAAAAGGAAACCTAGATGTCATAGACAATACATTATAAAGATACAATGATACCCCACACTGGTGGGCATAACAGCACAAAATAAAGAAAACAAGAGAAAAGTTAGTCCACTGGCCTCTCGGCTAGCTAAATTAAAAGTGAAATTAAAAGGGCAAAGTAGGGCAAGTACGGCAACCCCAGGTTTAAACCACCTCACTTCCTGGATACGTGATGGCATGTGTCACCTGATACCTCCTGTCTCTCTGTGGTGGCACACGGTGGCACCTCCCGTCCCCCCTTCCCCGCTGCTAGTCAGCAGCTAGGAAGGCCACTGTGCTGATTCACTAACTTAATACATTGGTTGTGTCATGACAAACCACTACACTATCATCCTCCTCTTGGCACAACTGAGACTTTGCCTTTAAGGCTACTGAACATCTGTTTCTGATTTTTGTCAAAAACCTACAGAAATTTCCAGCACTTTTCCATTCCGCCACTAACCACCTCAAAAGTTTATCTTCATTGCACGGATGAGAAATCCACTCCAACTGTTGTTCATTAAATATCCGCCTCTCTGCCGGCGTTTCTTTACACTCTGTCAGCAAATGAAAGTCTTTCCTTTCTTCACCACATAATACACACAACGTATTTATTCTTAACTTCGTCCAGCCTTTATTAACGTATACACCTAACAACCAGCAGATTAGCCCTCTTCTCACCCCCCTATTTACATTTGCCACTCTCAAATTTAGCATCTGATTAATCCTCAGGAACATTTTTAGCGTAGCCCTCTTCCGGTATTCGGCCTCCAATTCTTGTCCAGCAATCTCTCGCCCTCTCAATCACGTGTTTCCAATGCGTGCCCTTACTTCCGCCCCATTTAATGTTATAAAACTCACCCAACCCCAGTCTATCTAAGGTGTTTTTCACCTTGTTGTAGAATGGTTAGTAAAGATGAGGCTTTTAGTTTTGTGAAGTTCCCATTACAGAGCTCAGACTAGTTAAATGGGATATCTTTAGTTTGACTACGTCTTGAGAATAACATTTATCTCCTCAAGGGACTCACATATTTATCCACGTTGTACCGAGCTCGATAGCTGCAGTCGCTTAAGTGCGGCCAGTATCCAGTATTCGGGAGATGGTGGGTTCGAACCCCACTGTCGGCAGTCCTAAAGATGGTTTTCCGTGGTTTCCCATTTTCACACAAGGCAAATGCTGGGGGTTGTACCTTAATTAAGCCCACGGCCGCTTCCTTCCCACTCCTAGCCCTTCCCTGTTTCATCGTCGCCATAAGACCTATCTGTGTCGGTGCAAAAAAGAAATCTATTTATCCACGGGGCACAGCTCAATATAGAACAGTCTTCATTTACTTGTGTCACATTCATTTATTTATTGTCCGGCTCCAGGACTAAATGGTTAGCGTGCTGGCCTTTGGTCACATGGGTCCCGGGTTCGATTCTCAGCAGGGTCGGGAATGTTGACCATAATTAGTTAATTTCTCGGGCACGGGGCCTGGGTGTATGTGTCGTCTTCATCATAATTTCATCATCACGACGCGAAGGTTGCCTACGGGCGTCAAATCAAAAGACCTGCACTTGGCGAGCCGAACTTGTCCTCGGATACTCCCGGCACTAAAAGCCATACGCCATTTCATGGTTTTCATTCATTTCTTAAAATGTCAGTGTTAAGAGCCTGCCACAAAAGAACTCAAATGTTACCTCACAGCGCCAGGATGTCAACTGAAGACTTATGATATTTGTAGATATTGATTCCCATAGGGAACATGAAATATTTGTCCCGAAGGAGAAAATTTATAATACCAATATAAATGGTCCGTTCCAGCTAACTCATTCCTGGTTGCCAGCGTTTCGCCCCAGTGTGCGCTATGGGATTCAACATCTATATAATCTGATGGCCAGGCAGGCATCAATTTTTGGTAATGAGACAAAGTCTCTCATAGTGCATTGGCACTGCCAGTGGCTCCAAGTAGCCTACGCAGTGGCCTCCACGGTGTGCACTAGCCATGCGTTTTGGTAGTTGTGGTATTTACCAACTGATGAGCCCAACTTAGCACACTGGGGGCGAAACGCTGGCAACCAGGAATAAGTTAGCTGGAAACTTTATAATGTCCAATAACGGACCATTTATATTGGTATTAACTTATCACGTCATTCTTGGAGGCGTCCAAGAGAAATACAGCGTGTTCTGAATTTCCCATCACAAACTATTGGGGCTTGTAGAGGGGACTGAGCGGATAACGTTTTGAATAAGAACCCTCCGGGAACGAAGCGTTTCCGTGCAACACTGCAACAACTTCAAATAAAGTGTTAATCTGGCTATCAAGTTTACCTGTACTTGTATGCAACCGGGTTGATAAGCTGCGGGATGATTTAGGTCACGTCATTACAGTACGATGACCACCTAACTACACGGGATGTCTACCCTGCCTCTCAGAATACTGCTCCGAAGTATTGTAGTCATGAATAATAGAACATATGCTTGTCTGAACTCGGCAAGGAAGTCATTTGACTGGAAGATGGTAATGATAATCAAGGGGCTTATCAGCTCTTCTTTACCCTACTTTTAGGACGAATTGAAAGAAGTTTGTCTCTTGGAAGAGTGAATAAATTATCTAGAGAAAGGGAAGGGCCATGAAGGATGATGACATAAAAGGTTTCGCAGGTCTCTCTAATTTAATGTCGTTCTTCATCAAATGTAGAAATTGGGACAATTTTTAAAATCTAGCAAGATATAGACCTTATACAGGATGTTCGGAGAATCTCATTACAAACCCCTTGAGCTTGTAGAGGGAACTGAGTAGATAAAGTTTTGTATAGAAACCCATGTCCGGAAAAAGTACCGTTTCCGTGCTACATGTACAATAATCCCAAATCAACTGTCTAGTTCTCCCGCTTTTGCTGGGCAAAGGAGTGTTATTTGTGGTGTGTATTCGCGCATATTCATCGCAGACGCAGTGCCAGGGCTAAGATGACCAGGCTACTGCCAGAGCTAACTCTGGAACATGCGACATATAAACTGTCCATGTGAGAAACAGTCCTCTCTCTCAAGTCGATGCCGGTCATGTTCAATGACTATCCGTGAGATTTATTAATAGCCATGGCAAAGCACACTTTGAGAGGGAACTGTATTCTGTCAAACTCGACCGGATATTCCATTGGGATTAACTGTATTCTTGGGATGAAAACTGCCTCCTTCACCCCACCCCTTATCCCCACCCCCGAGCACACTCAGTGTTTTAATGCAAAGCTTTTACTTTAGGCTTGTTCCACTGCACAATTTAGGTGAATTGCGGTTTCTTAGGAACATTTTAGGAATGAGTTTATGTAATGGAAGAGCACAAGGATTCATAGTATTAAGAAATCATATGGGGTAATGGACGGCGTCGTCCGTTTGGATCACAGAGTCAAAAGACCCGTATTCAACGTCATAAAGGACCAACCAAACCCCATGGCACTACAGCCCTTGAAGGGCCTTGGCCTACCAAGCGACCGCTGCTCAGCCCGAAGGCCTGCAGATTACGAGGTGTTGTGTGATCAGCACAAGGAATCATCTCGGCAGTTATTCTTGGCTTTCTAGACCGGGGTCGCTATCACACCGTCAGATAGCTCTTCAATGCTAATCACGTAGGCTGAGTGGACCTCGAACCAGCCCTTACGTCCAGATAAAAATCCCTTACCTGGCCGGGAATCGAACCCGGGGCCTCCGGGTAAGAGTCAGGCACGCTACCCCTACACCACGGGGCCGGCTATTCATAAAAAGAATTAAATCTTTTCACTTTCTGCCTCCACCCCCAAGTGGATTTTCGTGTTTATTTTTAAAGGGGATTCCATGCCTGTAAGATGTTGCCTTTTTCAGATATACTGTAGATATATTCATTTTAAAACTTCACCCCCTTTTTCACACTCTGGATGCTGTGCAAGTCAAAGTGTATCCCCAATCCGAGGGGGGTTAGAAGAGATGAAAATATCCAAAATGATAGAAATTACGTATGAATGAGTTGGAGTTGGGAGTTCCAGCACAGTTCCTAGCCAAAGTTGGTACACACATGGCTTACTATCTGGAAACAATACTGTGAGGGTAATAAGACACCACCAGCACCCCCACAGCATGGGTTGATATGTAAAAATAAGCAAAAACAACCGATATTTATGTCGAATCCATGGCTTTCGGGGACGGCGAGATGAATTGTGACATAGATGCCGTTTAAGTCCAAGTTCAGCCTCCGTCGGCATGGGGGTTAAGACGGGGTGAACAAGAATATGTCCAAAATGGCCGATATTTGTGTTGAATCCACAATTTTCGGGGTCCGTAGCCTGACTGGTGACAGTCACAGTGACACTTGAAATCGTGTACATAATATCTATTGTACGAGGCGTAAATACTTTCAGTTAGTCCAATAACATATTTGTTTGAAAGGATCAGCCACTTCTCTGACAATGTGAGCTGCCATAAGGAAAGAGTTTAACGCAAAATTATAATCTCAAGCTAAAACTTGAAATTAGATACATAACAATAAATCTAAATTTACAAAAAAAAGTTCGTAAACTATCAGTTAAAGTCAACTTTGGGTCGCCCAGGCGGCCTCACCTGCTACGCTGAACAAGGGCCTTGTGGCGGATGGGAAGATTGGAAGGGATGGACAAGGAAGTCTACAAAAAACACACTCCAAACAGTTAATACAAATCCTAAAATTAAACATTCAAAGAAAGTGTCCGAGCAGAGCCGGGTACTAGAGCTAGTATATTATAAACACAGTGAATTACTCAACTGTTAAAATAAAAATAAAAGGAAGAATTTAAAACGTAAATGCTATAGTAGATAGTAAGGGCGTCCGCCTCTGTAGTGTAGTGATTAGCTGCCACCCCTGGAGGCCCGGGTTCGATTCTCGGCTCTGCCACGAAATTTGAAAAGTGCTACGAGGACTGGAACGGGGTCCACTCAGCCCTCATCAGCCACTTCTCCTCCAGGCAAATATCGGGATGTACCTAACTTAAAGCCATGGCCGCTTCCTTCCCTCTTTCTTGCCCATCCCTTCCAATCTTCCCATCCCTCCCCAAGGCCCCTGTTCATCATAGCAGGCGAGGCCGCCTGAGCGAGGTACTGGTCCTCCTTCCAGATGTATCTCCCCTACCCAAAGTCTTATGCTCCAGGACACTGCCCTTGAGGCAGTAGAGGTGGGATCCCTCGCTGAGTCCTTTGGAGGGTAAACAAATTAAGAAAGAAAAAAAAAAAAAGAAAGGGCGTATTTTACTCACTTCACTATTATAAGGTGCAATACTCCAGGTTTTCATCAAACAGGTACGAACCTGAAAAGAAAGGAAGAATTATACTTTAGAAACATGTGCACATGACAACACAAAACAAGTTCTGCTTCAGTAGGTTTTTTACTGTAATACTATCATCACAATCCGAAATTAGGAATGGAAACAGACCAAGAAAATAAATGTTCCGCTACTAAAATATAAACGCCAAATTCAACAAAGAAATACATTACGATAATAATAATAATAATAATAATAATAATAATAATAATAATAATAATAATAATAATAATGTCCGGCTCCTTGGATGAGTGGTTAGCGTAGTGACCTTCGTTTCAGAGGACCCAGGGTTCGATTACCGGCCGAGTTGGAGATGTTAACCTTAAATGGTTATTTCCCCTGGCTTAGGGACTGGGTATTTGTACTCTCCCCAATATTCCTGCAACTCACACAGCACTATCCTCGACTACAAAAATACGCCGTTTCCATACGCGGCAGATCCCGCCCACCCACGTTGGACGGTCTGCCTTAGAAGTGCTGCACTCACGATTGTCCGGGGTGAATGGCACGGATAATCGGAAAACACGGATAATCCGCACCCGCATAATCGAGAGTATACTGTAATAATATATCAGCAACTACAGTAGGCCCTATATATCTCTTGAGGAGTGAAATTAAGAATATAACCTCGACAAACTGGCGGCCGGATGATCGTAAAATGTGTCACTGCATTTCTTTTATCATTCAAGAGCCAATAAATTAGACCTTTAGCTAAATCTGGTACTCCTTTTCTTTTTTTCTTTTTTTTTTTGCTTTACGTCGCACCGACACAGATGCGTCTTATGGCGACGATAAGAGAGGAAAAGCCTACGAGTGAGAAGGAAGCGGCCGTAGCCTTAATTAAGGTACACCCACGTGCCTGGTGTGAAAATGGGAACCACGGAAAATCATCTTCAGGGCTGCCGACAGTGGGGTTCTAATCCACTATCTGCTCCTTATTTGTAACAAGCTTTTCACTTTCATTTTCCCTATCTGAACTACAGTACCTTGACGAATTCTTGTTCTCTTCCGACTCGGATGGCTGCAACTTTGTATGACCTAGGATTCCTTCGCCCTCATGAGTGTCCTGGTCTTTATCGTTCTTCTGTCGATATCCTGATTCTTCGAAGTGTCGGAAGTCTTCCCATTTTCCTTCACCCGAGCCGAATACATTGTACAGCTCTGGCCTACTGAGCTAATTTTTCGTCCCACTAACTACTTTTATAATTTTCGGAGACGCTAAGGGGCCAAAATTTTGCTCCATGGGAATTATTTTTTCGTACTGATAAAGCTACCGACAAGAAGCCGGCGTATATGAGCACATTCATTTACTACCGGCCTAATTCGGGATCGAACCCGCCAACTTGGGCTCAGAAAGCCAGCGCTTCAACTGTCTGAACCACTCAGTCCAATGATTATTATTGTAAAGAGGAAATGATTATCCCGTTGTACTTAAAACAATAATCACCACTACCATCACCTATCTCCAGAATAACGTATTAAAAGTCAGTTACAATAGTTATATATATACATTTATATAATATTAATTACATATAGAAAAGGTACATTAATTAATGATAACTTATTGATATACAAACCCCCGATAATGTTAATAACAAATATACTTGAGAGAGAAAAAGAGGATCTTATAGATATTTCTAGCATTGTAGGGGGTATATATCTACATATATATTAAATATGAGTTGATATAATGATTATCCAGCACGAAAATCACCGAATATCCGGCAACAATCACGCCTTAAACATCCGTTGCTGATAATCGCAATCTACTTAGCCCATTTTACAAGAAAGAACAGTACATTTCGAAGTGAGTCACTCGTATACCGCCCCCAATAATTCGATCAGTACCTGTACGAGCGTATGCATATCCACCAAATGAAATGAAATGAAATGAAATGAAATGGCGTATGGCTTTTAGTGCCGAGAGTGTCCGAGGACAAGTTTGGCTCGCCAGATGCAGGTCTTTTGATTTGACTCCCATAGGCGACCTGCGCGTCATGATGAGGATGAAATGATGATGAAGACGACATACACACAGCCCCCGTGCCAGCGAAATCAACCAATTAAGGTGAAAATTCTCGACCCTGCCGGGAATCGAACCCGGGACCCCTGTGACAAAGGCCAGCACGCTAACCATTTAGCCATGGAGCCGGACATCCACCAAATGTATTTTACTCATACAGTAATCGCTATTTCTGTTCGGTGCAGAAAATCTTACATTTATCTCAAGTGGAGGATAGTCCGTAAATGCATTATTCATGTCTCTTGTTTTGTGTCATTCTGCACCGTCTGATACGGTGAAATCTACCACAGCTCTTCTTGACAATGATTCGAAGTATTCAAGTATAAGACTGGGCAAGAAATTTGACAGATCCTAATCAGATTAAGATTACAAAAGACGTTTCAAAAATGGAAGAAAGATTGGAGCGATTCATAACGAACAAGAATAATTTCACTGGAAACTTAAGCAACCTGTAATTCGTAAAAAAAATCATAATCAAGCCTGCTAGCACGATCAAGGCCGTTATTACTGAAAAATATTAACCTATCTTAAAGAGTGCGAGAATCTTCGTTCAAGGTACATCTTAATGTTGTTACAAAGCTGTTCAGTTTTACGAAACTCTTTCATGTTCTTTCGAACTTTACAGAAAGTTAAAATAGTTACGGAGAGGTATAATTTCGAAAAACACGCGTATTGTATGCTGAGAAACGTGTGAGTTATAATGCGGCACAGCAATCGAGGGCAATGCAATGCAGTACCTGCTCGGGCCCTGTCATGACCATTGTGCCCGAGGACAGTGACTCCCGCCGGCGATATCTGATACTGCTGCAGCCCACACACTCCATTTACCTTTTGTTGCCGCACGATACAAAAGCTACCTGACAGCTCTGCTGCTCTCTTTCATTTTTGAAATCACGTGTGACAGCTGATACCGCAGTCTTAATCGTCCTCTGCCCGATAAACGGGCAAAAATGTCACTCTCCTAATCCTACAGTGTGTCGCTTTCTAACGTAACCATCAATTCAACTCAATGGCTTTTAATATTGAGACAGAGGCTATGAATGTAAGTAAAACTCTCCCGGTTTTTCAAAGTAAGGAAAGTTCAGCTGATTTTTCTGCATGTCTTTGTGAACCTGGGTAAGCTAATAACGATCGTTTGCAGAATCACACACTTCCTCAAAACAGCAAAACTACTGCCATTACAGCTCATGGAAGCCTCTGGAGGAGTGGGAAGAAAAGGCTTTCACTATTAACAACTTCGGCACTAAGCGAGTCAAATGACTCTCCAGAAGTGATGCTTTGTTTCTAAATTCCTCAATTCCTGACGAGGAAGTGAAATAAACCAAGCACTCTCCCGTCCGAGAGTAGGCTAGTATTGACAAATGGGACAAAAATCAGTGAAAGGAATCGAAAATACATCGTGATTATTATTGGACTATGTAAGCTTATTGACAAAATGTGTATTGTACACAGTACATAACATAAAAAATGTTTTACTACAAAAGATCGCAGCTCGAGACTAGGTACACAAAGTTCTACCCCACAGAGTCTCCTCCGTTTTAGCGTCAGGAAATGTACAGTTAAACTCAAAAAATGGCCATCGTAGAGGATGACTTTCTTTCAAAATCCTTCTGTTTCAGAACGGATGTACATATCGTGCAGGTGGTGGGATTTCAGGTATAATCTCTTCGACCACCGGCTAGCCACTGTTTACGAATATCCTCTCGTTTCGAGAAAGTATAAAATTAAATATTTCTTTGCCGGCCAATTTTTGTGCGATTGAGTGTACGTGGCAACCGTGTCGCCCCACGTTCCGCAGTCGTCTGCAAAACACGTGTCCCCTTCGGAAACAAAATAGCGTCTTACTTTATTGTTTCTTCCTTGGCACTTTGCATGGACTCTACTTCGTAAAAAAAAAAAGAAAGAAAAGAGAAAGCAGCTAACGAGAATTGCTATGCAGTCAATCTAAAGCTATTAGCAGTAGTATATTTTGATATGATTTTGATGCTTTCTTGTTTTACTTTGTGTAACATGTTCGGTCTTAGTAAACTGGTGACAGCTGGGTGATGCTTGTGACGAACTACAGAACAATGTCCATAGTACGAAACGAAAGGCAATTGGCAAATGCTGCGACTGTAAAGCAGGTCATATGACACATTTCTCTGGCAAGATAATGCCTGCGGCTAACGTACGTACAAATGCAGTGCAGGTACAATCCTCATGTAAAATATAACAGGCGTCACGAGAGGGGTAATAGTCTTATCCTGATCCTTACAAAGCAGCACAAAGTGTTTGTTTAGCTGGAATCCCTTAAACCGCAACCTGCTCGCGATGATGAGTGCTCTGCATTACGCCACAGACTTATGCAAATGGCCTGCTGCTTGCTTCCTTTCCACAACACATCTCGGTACGTTTTTTAAATAAATACATCCAACATCAGAGTGCAGAGAAAAACCGTGACGGCTGTAAAAATGTTAACGTATTTCATTCTCGAGTCTTGTTAAATGCAGGAGGCCAACCAGTGACAAGTTAAGTTGGTAATGTATTCTGAAGTTCGAAAACTGAAAGTATTGCAATACTCTGCAATATAACGCCAATACTGAAAGGAAAATCTTATTACTGTGGATGTTTTGAATTTGAGACAGCTTATCTATCCTGCTTCTTTATTTTCGAATGAGTGTCTGTACCAGCAGCCGGTCTACGAGAGCACCTTACCACTTGGCTACTCTTTGTGCCATGCAAGAGAAGGTACAGCACAGCACTTTATAGAAGACATTACTGTAATACTTTTTTCAAATATTACTCACATTCCTATACTACAAGGTTCTGGCTGATTCACTTATTGCCATCAGAGCATCTTTACTGATGTTGAGGAATGACACGATTTGCAATGAAGAATTTACTAGAACGTCCTCTAATGCACAAACCAACAAAGCAACGTGCATTAAGAAGTGGACACTCGTTTTATTGTGAAAACGTGCGTTTTTTAATATGCACGTTTATCTGTTTATGCCGGCCCCGTGGTGTAGGGGTAGCGTGCCTGCCTCCTACCCGGACGCCCTGGGTTCGATTCCCGGCCAGGTCAGGGTTTTTACCTGGACCTGAGGGCTGGTTCGAGGTCCACTCAGTCTACGTGATTAGAATTGAGGAGCTATCTGACGGTGAGATAGCGGCCCCGGTCTAGAAAACCAAGAATAACAGCCGAGAGGATTCGTCGTGCTGACCACACGACACCTCGTAATCTGCAGGCCTTCGGGCTGAGCAGCGGTCGCTTAGTAGGCCAAGGCCCTTCAAGGGCTGTAGTGCCATGGGGTTTGGGTTTGGTTTTATCTGTTTATGTTTATGTGTATCTTTGTAAATGACATTTCACTTTTAAAGTGTTTACATCAATTTTGATTATATAAGAAAATGGCCAAAATTAAAGGCCTAAATATGTCCTAATATTTTAATGAACGTTTAATATAATTAGAGTGATAGTAATAATAATAATGATGATGATAATAATAATCGCATAACCTCAGCTACCGTGTGCAGACATTTTAATGTGACGCCATCTGGCTGTCTGCTCGTCAAGTTCGACGTTCCGTTTTACTCTAGGCCTACTAGATTGCAGAGAGAGTAAACCGAAACTCTCTTGGGCGTCTGCGGCTTAGATTTAGTGAATTTTGTCGGGTATTGTATTGTCAATATGGTAGACACCAAATGTATCACCAGAGGTCTTTTACACGCCCACATTGTACGACATGGAGTGTCGAATGGACATTTTTTCGCCCTTCAAAAATCCGACTACCTCTGCCGGGTTTGAACCCGCTGTCTTGGCATCCGGTGGCCGACACTCTACCACTGATCCATAGAGGCGCTATAAATAGGCGTATTGAATTCTTACATAAGAATTGAACCTCTGTAAATGATATTGTCAATACGGAACCAATATGGAATTTATAACTTGTAATATTGGTTTTATTAACAAACTACATGCTTGCTTTGTAGGTACACCGCCCAGACCTGGGGCATAACGGTAGGGCCTGCGGGGCCAGCACTGCAAGTGCACTCGGGCTTTAAGGGGCCCCACAGACTCCTCGCAAAGAAAGCAAATATATACAGGGTTGTTCACCCAAGACGTTACACGGAAAGAAGGACTAAACCATTAAATATATCGGCATTCGGTTTTTATATTCCTAAATGATACCTAAGGGCTTGTAACCTAATGTGCTACGTATTCTCATGGGGCGATAAATAACCAAGGTATTGATACTAACTCCATATTTTTAAATGAAACAGCACAAATTCATACAGCTGGCCTCAAAGTTCAAGTGCGTACAAGTTCAAATATGTAAGTATTTGCAAAATAGGACAGTTACTTTTTGAGATATCAATAAGAACAGGATGCGCTGTTTTGCATGCCGCATCAGACAGCGCGCAATCCGGCAAGGATATACTGACGACACGCAAACAGTTTGCTGGGTGTGATTCCAGCCACAGAATTGATACCAGGCATGTAAGCATATCGTACACATGTGATGGGTTCGCAAAGTGTGTATGACAGGCGAACTCATGCCAGGACAGGCAGGGTTGATGTTTTTAAAAGGAATAAAATAATTACTTGGACTTCAAATGAACATAACGAAGGCTATAATTGTCACTGGTTTGAGTGGGGAAAGACGCCAAACTGAGCAAAACCTGTTACACATGGATTTAAAAAAACTTAAATCTCCCTTCCCCGTTTTGTGTTCGCCAGTCATACAATAACGCTGCACACCCACAGTATGTTACAATACATCACATTATGTGTACGATAGTCTACAGTACATACCTGGTATCCGTTCTGTGGAGGAATCAATGCCAGGAAACAGCTTGCCTGCCTATACGTCCTTGGCCAACTGCGCGCTGTCTGATGGGGCATGCAAAAGTCCAAATGCGGTTTTTATTGATATCTCAAAAAGTAACTGTCCTATTTTGCAAATACTTACATATTTGAACTTGTACGCACTTGAACTTTCAGGCCAGCTGTATGAATGTGTGCTGTTCCATTTAAAAATATGGAGTTAGTATCAGTATCACGGTTATTAATCACCCCATAAGAATAAGTAGCACATTATTTTTCAAGCCCCTGGGTACCATTTACGAATATGAAACCAGAATACATACATCTTTAATGGTTTAGTTGTTATTTCCGTGTAACATCTTAGGTGAATAACCCTCTATAGCCTGATGTTACTCTGCACGGAACTGGTCAGGGCGTTTTTGTAGAATCAGTCGAAATAGTTTGTTTTACAATTCCTTAGAGGAACAATTGCCGCTTGGTTGCATCTAGCAGTTAATATAATTGTGTTCAGGTGTACACAATATTTGGTTTTGCTGTCTCTCGCAACACAACAACGGTCTCCTAAAAAAAGACTTGCGCAAAATTATTTTAAAATAATCAAAGCAATGGAAATTGATACCAAAATATTATATATAGTTAGAAAAATACTTATTTGATGTGTAGTACATCTGAGATCTTGTGCACAAATTTTGCTGAGCATTTCACTTTTATCACAAAATGACCTGACATTAGTTACTCATTTTATTTGAGGGGGCCCGAAATTTTATTTTGGCAGGCGGGCTCGTATCACATTCGTTACGCCTCTGGCCCAGGCGCATGCTTTGATACCCGAAGTTATTCAGTGCACCTCGTTTGTGGAAATCTCGGCTGCGAACTGTTCTCTACTCACATTGTGAATCAAGTTCTAATAGCCAGTTTTCTATTAGTTCGCAGTAAAAGGAGAGAGCGGGAAACACTCAGCAATGTATAGTATGACTGTCAGTTTAAAAATAAATTTCGTCTACTTCCTAGCTTCGTTGTTCAAGTTTCGAAAAATTAATCGTATATCCTCAGCTACCGTGTGCGGGCATTTGATTTGAACCCATTTAGGCTGCCTGCGTATCAATTTTACTCTACCAGGTGGCAGAGAAACGAACCTTTGTTGAGCGAAATGAGACAAAGTTTTGATTAATTCTGTCCCGTAAATACCGAATGTGTCAGAGATATTTTTACTCGCTGACGTCGTACGACATGTGTTGTATACAAGGAACTTGGTATACAAGGCACAACATAAAAGTTTATTACTTCAACACATTTATACAATATGTACATGAAATAGAAGCTTGTTGAGTTGCACACGTTTAATGTTAATATAAGGTAGTAGGCTGAGGGCATGAGTATTATTTACATAGCTACAAATGGCGATTCCTATATACAGTCAATCTTGTCTTGATGAGACAGTCTGTTCAAATGAGAGAATGTTCTTGATAATCGAAAACTATCGGTCATGTACAATAACAAGTGTAACGTAGAGAGAGTTCGAATTAGCAGAATGCTAACAGGAGGCGTATAACTTGCAAGGAACTTGCGTCTAGTGTTCATGTATAGCAGAATGCTATTACTGGAGTCGGAGTACTGTAGGGGACTTGAGTGAGTAGCAGAATGCTTGGATGGGTGCTCGATGTGGCTACGGGATGCAGGATGAATGAGGCAATGCCCAGAGGTGACACCTCACGGCCAGGAATCAGTCCACCTATTCAGAACACATTTTTAAGAGGGTACCTCCGTGTCTGACTTGCGGTGTAGTCTGGTCGTTGGACACTGTAGGAGTCCTGGAGAGGCGAAACAAACAACAAACAAACGTAAGTTATTTCATTCCCGCCGCAAGCGCGGCGGGCGGGCCATCAGCCGAACTAGCGGCTCTTAGGCCTTGCGAAAAAAGTGGAGAGTGAGATTAACAAGTACTAGTGGGTATGTTATGCACATACGTAAAATAATATGTAGAATGTCCCAGCACAGGAGGATACAATTGAAACAGAAAATTGTGAAAGTCCTGCAGCATTGCTTACACTGTGCAACTATAATGAAAAGATAAACGACATAATTGTCCTGCAGCTCTTCTTGCGCTGCTATGGTAACACTAGACACAACTAAAAATATGAGTAAATTAGTAGAGATTTTCAATTGTCTCACAGGGTACTTCGGTAGCGAGCACGAAAAGAAACCATAGAGACGTAACGAAGAGAAGTAAACACTGAGAGAAAGAAACGTGCGTGAATTACACTTTATTGCACTCGATAAAACACTCATTGAGGGCGCTTGTGGCGCCGGATCGTCGGTGGTGGACATGAGTTCGTGGTTCGGTTGAAAAGTTTAGTAAGGAGCACGAGGGTAATGTTGTAACAGGAGGTAGTAGAGGGTAGTTGTGATGTTGGTAATGGAGGTAGCAAGAAGACGAAGAAGGTCTAAGATCGGGAGGGGCGGCGGAAAAGGTGGGGGTTGGGGAGCAGGTAGGAAAACCGTTTGTGGGAGTGGGGTGGGTGGCGGGTCCGGTCGAGGGCGACGAGGAGAACTGATGGGTGGGGAGCACACAGTACGGGGTGGGGAGCGAGAATGTTCCACGCGGTAGTGCCGACGACGGATGCGGACGCCAGAGGTGATCAGTTTGTGGACGTCTTCATCTGACGGGAGTTGGAGGCGTACCATAAACGTTGGGCCAGCATTGTTGTAGATACGAAACACTCGAAGTGCCGGGACGCCTACCATGTGAAGTTCCCCCAATATGTCCTGTTCAGTGATGGTAGGGTCGATGCCACGAAGGACGCAGCTCGAAGACGGAGGCCGGTGAAGAACTGCGGCAGCGACGGACTCTCCTTGGGAAGCTGGCTGAGTAGTGGCGGTGGCAGCTGTGAAGGTGGTAGGGGCATCCAAGTTGGTGACAGGTGGATCCTGGGGAGGGAGTAGGGAGGCGGGTACGAAGGTAGTTGGAGTAGACATAATAGAGGAAGGATGGCAGGTCGTGGTGGTAAGGGTAGTGGTATGCAGGAGAGGAGGAGTAGAAGTGGTGAAGGTAGGAGTAGTAGTGGTGGTGATTTGGGACGTACTGGTGGTGGGGAGCGGGGGAAAGTGTTGGAGTGTACGGGGTGGATGGATGTCAACAGTACGAAGAGGGTGAAGATCATGGAGGGATTGCTGGATGAGAGACGCGGGAGTAGAAACCACCTCATGAAGCTTGCCATTGATGGTCGCTCCGCTGATGATGAAGGCTGCCGTGGCATCGGCATCCGGGAGATAGGCCAAAACCGCAGGTGAAGGTGGAGCATCTGGAGCAGCAGTAGGTCCGTCACGAAGGCGAAGAATATCAGAGACTGGGATGCCAGATTGACGGAGTAGGAGGCAGAGGTTGTCGTCGGTGTATCCTAGGTCCACGTCCTTGATGATACAAGTATACATGATATGAGGGAAGGCGACAGCCAACTAGGCGTCTGCCCGTGTGCTTATTCTTGGGCCGGCTGAGGATGCGAAGAGGTGAGCGCCACCCAGCCGAAAAAATGCGTGGGCATACGAAGAGAGAGTGTGTATCGCTGGAGAGGCGAGAAACGTTGCTCCTTTTATAGCGCTGGCTGACGTCGCAGACGATCACGTCAGCGCACTGCAGTCTGCCTCATGGTCTCTGGAAACATCCATGTGTCGGGCGGGCTGCGGAGATTGTAGGCGCAGATGACACACACAACATGGAGTGTTAAACAGGATTTTTTTTCTGCCTTTCAAAAATCGGACTACGTCTACTGGCTTTGAATCCCACAATCTTGGGATTCAGAGGCCAATGACAATCTACCACTGCTCCACAAGGGAGCTTCATGCTTAGAACATCTTGCTCAACAGTTATATGTAAGGCTGATATAATCCATGTCTGTCCCGCAATACATGTTTGTAATTAATTCGGCTAAGATTAGAAAGGAAGCGGCCATGATCTGCATGTTAGGTAACAAGCTGAATAATACTCGTTGGATGATCAAGACTGGAATTTTAACCCGATTCCCGACTCAGATTTTGAGGACATGTCATCTTTTAACTAGTGCATTGTTAACATACTTAAAGCCAGATTATGGCCCCCTGATTACAGAAATGTGTAGTCATTTTTCGTCATTTTTTGTCGTTTTGAATTTTGTCCCATAATTTTTGCCTTAGTATTTTCGGCAAATAGATACATTAATTAATTTCATGTTTTGTCATTTTCCTTTGTTCTATGTTATGTGTATGCATTTACCTTGGGTAAGCAACTTATCTAAATATCGTTGAAGTTTTCAATAAACGAGAACATTAAAATATGGAAAGGTTCGATACTCAGTTCGAAAACGCTTATTCTTACTTTTTTTCTTTTCTTTCTTTTACAATTTACCTTACGTCACACCGAAACAGTTCGGTCTTATAGCGACGAGGAGATAGGAAAGGGCTAGCAGTATGAAGAAAGCGATTGTGGTCTTAATTAAGGTACAACTCCAGGATTTGTCTGGTGTGAAAATGGGAAACTACGTAAAACAATCCCCAGGGCTGCCGAGAGTGGGACTCGAACCCACTATCTTCCGAATTCAAGCTGACAGTTACGTCTTATCCTTTCTCGTTGGAAATACCCATCCCTAGAGAGCGACAAGACATTGCTCCTAATGTGGATGGGCTTGCGATGATAGGAGGTCTAAAATCAGTTACCACTGCAGTAGGCACAAAATGCACATTTCAGTCAGGTTGCTGAAGAGCCCGAGTACACACATACATGTTTGCTAGTTTCGTTTTACTCTGTGCGAGTGATTCACTTCAGGTGTTAGAATGACAGTGATACAGCCATCTAAAGCCCTCCACTGTCTAATTATTTCACAAGTAGACGAGAATACTTTTTCCTACAGATAGTCGTATACCGTTCTGCGATGTTGAGCAAAGTGACACGGGCGGTAGCGACCATTCAACAACATGTGTGTTGCGACAAGCACGTGGTATCCACAATATCGAGAGATTGCAGGGACTGCATAATATCCTAACAACGACGAAGTAAACTGTAGATGCTCTGTCGTTTTGCAAGTAAGAACTTCACCTTTCTTCTTCTTCTTCTTCTTCTTCTTTATCTGTTTACCCTCCAGGGTAGGTTTTCCCCTCGGTCTCGGCGAGGGATCCCACATCTACCGCCTCAAGGGCAGTGTCCTGGAGCTTCAGACTCTGGGTCGGGGGATACAACTAGGGAGGATGACCAGTACCTCGCCCAGGCGGCCTCACCTGCTATGCTGAGTAGGGGCTTGCGGAGGGATGGGAAGATTGGAAAGGATAGACTAGGAAGAGGGAAGGAAGCGAACGTGGCCTTAAGTTAGGTACCATCCCGGCATTTGCCTGGAGGAGAAGTGGAAAACCACGGAAAACCACTTCGAGGATGGCTGAAGTGGAAATCGAACCCCCCTCTACTCAGTTTACCTCCGGAGGCTGAGTGGACCCCGTTTCAGCCCTCGTACCACTTTTCAAATTTCGTGGCAGAGCCGGGAATCGAACCCGGACCTCTAGGGGTGGCAGCTAAACACACTAACCACTACATCACAGAGGCGGACGAACTACATTTTTCAAAAGGACTGAAATACTATTCTCTCAGGTGTTTCTGTATATATTATTTGATGACACTAATTAACTGTATTCACCTGAACGAATCTCAAAAGGGCGACATCCAAATCAAGCGAACCACACGAGAAGATACAATGCTAACCTCTAGACCAGTGCCCATTAGGGCCTTGGCCTGGCAAGAAAATTGCTGCCCAGGCAGACATCCTCAGCCATATTTCTTGGCTTTTTTTTTTTATTGGTTCAGCTTTCCCTCATATTAGTCACGTCCTCAGTTGGTCTCATGTAGCCCTCATTCCGAAATCAAAATCCTTGACTACACCCCCGAGCTGACCAGAAATTGTTTCCCCATGTTTAATTTTTTCTTTTCTGTTTTTCTTTTCCTTTTTTTTTTTTTTTTTTTTTTTTTTTGCTTTACGACGCACCGACACAGATAGGTCTTATGGCGACATAACAGGAAAGGGCTAGGAGTGGGAAGGAGCATCCGTGGCCTTAATTAAGGTTCGAACCAACTATTTCCCGAATACTGGATACTGGCCGCACTTAAGCGACTGCAGCTATCGAGCTCGGTGCACGTTTAAATGTACAGACGTTATTTGAATGCTTCAAGCACGAGCGCGAAATTATTAAAATTTGCTTCCTTAGTGTGGTAAAATCTATTATTATGGACAAAGAAGCACAAGAGGCCAACGTTCAGAAACATACCGACTATGGACACCGACTTACGTTACAATTTACCGAGCGAGTGGCTGTACGATTTGGGTCACGTACTATTAGCTTACATTCGGGAGGCGATGAATTCAAAATCCACTGCCAGCAGGCCTGAAGATGGTTTTCCGTGGTTTCCAATTTTCCCACCAGATAAATGGTGTGGCTGTGCCCTAATTAAGGCTACGGTCGTTTCCTTCCCACTCCGAGCCCTTTCCTATCCCATCGTCGCTGTAAGACCTGTCTTGTGTCTGTGTCGGTGCGGCGTAAAGTAAATCGTTAAAACAAGAAGTTATAGTTCAACACATAGAGATACTTATCGTTCTTCTGGACGACATACCTTTTTTAATGTAATGCGCGATATATAGAACTATCGTAAATCGAACTTCCACTGTGTGATGGATAGTCAGTCACACGTTCGCCTGCAGCCAGGGAAAATTCCCGAAGCTCTAACTTTATTACGTCCAATGATCTGATACTGAGGCTGAAGCAGCCGTTGCACCTGCCAATGTTAATGTCTACGTGTCATGTTTAGCGGCCAGGCCAGGACACCCAGGGGCTATTTTCACGGTATGTGTGCATCCTTGTTTCCTACTGATTGCATGCAAATGCTTTCATCCAGCGCCAGGGGCAGCTCAGTAAAGCTCGAGAGCTTGTATGCCCCGGGCAAGAATCGAAACTCTGGCTTCAGTGTAACTAACAGACGACATGCTTTTACTTGTAGACAGTTTTATAACAAACATAAATATATGGAACCCGGAGGTGGTTCATATATTGATATTCTCTACTTTAACCTGAGAGGATAGGGATACATTAGTTATGTTCCAGGTTACAACCTACGGCCTCCAGTTTACTTTGGCGTCATAATAATGTTATTGGCTTAACATCCGCCTAACTACTTTTACGGTTTTCGAAAACGCCGAGGTGCCGGAATTTAGTCCCGCAGGAGTTCTTTTACGTGCCAGTTAATCTACCGACACGAGGCTGACGTATTTGAGCACCTTCAAATACCATCGGACTGAGCCAGGATTGAACCTGCTAAGTTGGGGTCAGAAGGCCAGCGCCTCAATCGTCTGAGCCCATTACATGTGTGGGCCTTACTAATTAAAGAACGTGATTTCAGTAGAATCTTCAACTTGAAGTTAAGTACCTGTTCGTAATAATAATAATAATAAGAAGAATAAGAATAAGAAGAATGCCGGGCGAGTTGGCCGTGCGGTTAGGAGCGCGCAGCTGTGAGCTTGCATCCGGCAGACAATGGGTTCGAATCCCATTGTCGGCGGCACTGAAGATGGTTTTCCGTGGTATCCATTTTCACACCAAGCAAATGCTGGGGCTGTACCTTAATTAAGGCCACGGATGCTTCCTTCCCACTCCCAGCCCTTTCCTATCCCATCGTCGCCATAATACCTCTCTGTGTCGGTGCGACGTAAAGCCACTAGCAAATAATAATAATAATAATAATAATAATAATAATAATAATAATAATAATAATAATAATAATAATAATAATAACACATTTTATCAGCTTATCTCAGATATTTCTGGAGTCGCTTAAACCACTTAGGCTAATTTAAGATTGGACAAGGGGTGTAAGGCCGGATGCCCATCCTGACATAATTTTTCAGGTGAAAATTTCATTCCGTGAGGACCGGGGGTTCGAACCTCGTCCAAGTAGAAATCAACAGCCACGTCACTGCGTTAATCATATCCCCGGTAATAATAGACAGCCTGGGTGACTCAGATGGTAGGGCACTGTCTTTTCAAGCCCAATTTGGAGAATTCGATCCCAGCTCAGTTTTTCCAATTGCCTCTACGTCGCACCGACACAGATATGTCTTATGGCGACGATGCGGCAGGAAAGGGCCAGGAGTGGGAAGGAAGCGGTCGTGGCCTTAATTAAGGTACAGCCCCAGCATGTGCTTGCTGCGAAAATGGAAAACTACAGAAAACCATCTTAAGGGCTGCCGACAGTGGGGTTCGAAGCCACTATCTCCCAAATGCGAGCTCACAGGATACTGGATACTGGCCTCACTTAAGCGACTGCAGCTATCGAGCTCGGTTTATAATGGTTTAGTGAAAAATTGAACATTGTCATTGGAAATGCTGCCTCTCCAAAAGCATTTAAAAACGATGTTAAGACAGAGAGTCTTCCTGTAATTTGATAAGTGTAACAATGCAATCGAATTTACACAGTGTGTGACGGTCCTCGACGCAATTTGCTGGACCTTTGGTGTTTGGATGGACGTGTCTAAAGAAACAACTGTGAAATGTGTTGAGGAATTGATTGTTACAAAAAGTGAAGAAGAAGATGAAGTTTCCGTCCTCAAGCAGTTACCCACTAATCAAAAAGCTGTGCAGTGTATTAATGAGTTGAAACGTGATGCGTTTGTGTAAAACCAACCAGACACGGCTGAAACTCGATTTGGATTACGTAGGAAAATTGAGTCAGAATGAGCACGCACATTAAGTCGAAAAATAATAGTCCTGTGACTGGTTTGTTGTCCGTCTCTATGGTGTAGTGGTTAGTGTGATTAGCTGCCACCGCCGGAGGTCCGGGTTCGATTCCCGGCTCTGCCACGAAATTTGAAACGTGGTACGAGTGCTGGAACGGGGTCCACTCAGCCTCTGGAGGTAAACTGTGTAGAGGTGGGTTTGATTCCCACCTCAGCCATCCTCGAAGTGGTTTTCCGTGGTTTCCCCACTTCTCCTCCAGGCAAATGTTGGGATGGTACCTAACTTAAGGCCACGGCCGTTTCCTTCCAATCTTCCCATCCCCTGCAAGGCCCCTGTTCAGCATAGCAGGTGAGGCCACCTGGGGAGGTACTGGTCATCCTCCCCAGTTGTATCCAGCGACCCAGAGTCTGAAGCTCCAGGACACTGCCCTTGAGGCGGTAGAGGTGGGATCCCTCGCTGAGTCCGAGGGGGGAAAATCCGACCCTGGAGGGTAAGCAGATTAAGAAGAAGAAGAAGAAGAAGAAGAAGAAGAAGAAGAAGAAGAAGACTGATTTGTTTCGCTATGCGGTAAAGGTTGACTACTATACAGCACAACATGCAAAGTAAAGCATGAGACAATACTGCAGTGTTTTTTGTTGTGTTTTAGTAGGCATGACATTCAGTGTACTGCACTGTATATAAATTCACAGAACCACTGTTTTTATTATGTATGTGCAGTACACACTAGCTCAGAGTTCGGCTCCATGGATGAATGGTTAGCGCGCTGGCCTTTGGGCACAGGGGTCCCGGGTTCGATTCCCGATAAGGTCGGGAATTTTAACCATATTTGGTTAACTTCGCTCATAACGTCGTGCAACGCCCAGGTCGCCTACGGACGTCAAATCAAAAGACCTACATCTGGCGAGTAGAACTTGTCCTCGGACACTCCTGGCACTAAAAGCCATACGACATTTCATTTACTAGCTCTTTTTTTTCCATTCTTGCACTGTTAGTGTACAT
Source organism: Anabrus simplex (assembly GCF_040414725.1). Taxonomy (NCBI): domain Eukaryota; kingdom Metazoa; phylum Arthropoda; class Insecta; order Orthoptera; family Tettigoniidae; genus Anabrus; species Anabrus simplex. The sequence goes on along the minus strand of NC_090265.1, from coordinate 414,936,722 downwards.
TTGAAATACTGTACACCCTCCCTCTAGATTGGACACCCCAATACATTGGACACATTTTTAATGAACCATAGTTGTCCAGCTTAGAGGGGTTTCACTGTAATGGGTTCGAACCCGACTGTCGACAGCCCCGAATATGACTGCTAACCAATCGAGTGCACTGCTAATACTGCAATGTCAGCGTGACGACATCCTTAAACATTTTGCCTGGCTTTCTTGACCGACTTCATTACCTATCAATCAACATGTCTCCAGTTGATCTCACAAGACTGAGGCAACTCCACTGCAGCCGTCAGTCCTGGGTTAAAATAATTGCACAAGGCACCTCTTGCAAGATATACGTGCTGGCGAAACAAAGTATTCCTTTCCGCTATTATATAACCCTTCTTCTTCTTCTTCTACTTCTTCTTAATCTGCTTACACTCCAGGGTTGGCTTTTCCCTCGGACTTAGCGAGGGATCTCACCTCTACCGCCTCAAGAGCAGTGTCCTGGAGCTTCAGACTCTGGGTCGGGGATGGAACTGGGGAGGATGACCAGTACCTCACCCAGGCGGCCTCACCTGCCGTGATGAACAGGGGCCTTGCGGGTGGATGGGAAGTTTGAAAGTGATAGACAAGGAAGAGGGCGTGGCCTTAAGTTAAGTACCATCCCGGCATTTGCCTGGAGGAGAAGTGGGAAACCACGGAAAACCACTTCCAGGATGGCTGAGGTGGGAATCGAACCCACCTCTACTCAGTTGACCTCCCGAGGCTGAGTGGACCCGTTCCAGCCCTCGTACCACTTTTCAAATTTCGTAGCACAGCCGGGAATCGAACCCGAGGCTCCGGAGGTGGCAGCTAATCACGCTAACCACTACACCACAGAGACGGACGGTCTAAATCCTAAGAAACTAAATATGATCGCGTATTTTGTATCATAATTCCCAGATTCATGCTGCTGAGGATGCTTTCAATCCCCGCCTTGAACGGGTGGAGTGGGCGGGCCACCTAGTGGTTGATGCTCGCTCTCTCTTTCTCTCTGGCCAGGACTAGTTTATTCATGTAACCAAGCATGCGGAATCGCTTCCCATGAGCCGGGCAGAGTAGCTCAGACGGTAGAGTACTGGTCTTCTGATCCCAACGTGGCAAGTTAGATCCTGGTTCAGACCAGTGGTATTTGAGGTGCTCAAATACGTCAGCCTCGTGTCGGTAGATTTACTGGCACGTTAAAGAAATCCTGCATCTCCGAAAACCGTAACAGTAATTAGTGGGACGCAAAATCAATATTATTATTATTATTATTATTATTATTATTATTATTATTATTATTATTATTATCATCAACATTTTACATGAGGTTTAAGATGGCGATGACGAAGACAACGATGTAAAGTGAAAATCTATCTTTTTATCCATCATGTTATATCACGGCCTTCTGAGAACCTACATGTATCGAAGACCCACTATTCCAATTCCATTTCTGACGTGGCCTATCCATGGCTTCCCCCAACCGTACAGTAAACACACTAGGACTGACACAACTTATCAGACAGTTCGTACGAACAAAATTACTCAGGGCAAACGATTGGTGTGACAGATACGAGATGGTAACCCTGACAATGAAGTTAAGATGAGCCGTGACGGTGTAACTATAGTTGTCATCATGTCAGTCTTTACAGGACAGTTTATAAGCGGCTGGGCATGTAACTGGACGTTGCTCCGGCGGAAGTACCGCCGCTGACTTCCGGCCAACGCGCGGTCAGGTGCGACTCGATACACAGGAGCGCGCAGCCAGAAGGTCCAATAGGTGCGCCAAGCAGTCAAGATACACCCTCATTTAGCTTGGACCTGATCCTCCGTTAACCACGTAACCGAGAACTTCCTCAACGAACAACTGTTGGACAAAATATCTATTCAAATTACTTAAAAGTAAAACGATATTGCATGAGTACTGCGGTCCAAAAAATAAAACTCCTTTCTTTATGCTTTTGAATATAAATACTTATTTACGGAAAGTTTCTCCTGCCATCAATGAGCTTGTCCATTATTTTATTAAGATATACTACATTTCAGAAGGACTGAAGCAGGTAACATTCAAAGAACATACTAACTAACTAATCCCATGGCACTACTGCCCTTGAAGGGCCTTGGCCTACCAAGCGACCGCTGCTCAGCCTGAATGCCTGCAGATTGCGAGGTATCGTGTGGTCAGCACGACGAATCCTCTCGGCCGTTATTCTTCGCTTTCTAGACCGGCGCCGCTCTCTCACCGTCAGATAGCTCCTCAATTCTAATCACGTAGACTGAGTGGACCTCGAACCAGCCCTCAGGTCCAGGTAAAAGTCCCTGACCTGGCCGGGAATCGAACCCGGGGCCTGCGGGTAAGAGGCAGGCACGCTACTCCTACACCAGGTGGCCGGCTTTAAAGAACAGACATGTCCACCAATTACGAATAATGTATAGCGCAATGCTGTCAAACAAGTGATTTTTAACAGTTTTCTTAACGCTGTTTGTTCAACATGGCGCCGACTCCGACAGGTATAGGACAGAGCTAGGACTGGGAAGGGAGTAACGGTGGCCTTAATTAAGGCAGAGTCCCAGCATTTTCCTGCGGTGGAAATGGTAAACCATCTTCGGAGCTGTCGAAAGTGAAGTTCGAACCCACCATCTCCCAAATTCAAGCTACACAGCTTGAAATGCGACTCTAACTCGCTCGGCTTTCAAACGTTCCAGTAGCAGCGATCACGATGTCAAGTCGCAAAAATTTTCAACGTCGAATGCTTTTTCTTTAATACTAGTACAGTAGACAGTTATTGATCCATACAAAGCAATATTCTCTAGGGGCTCACACATCGTGAGACGCATGTGGCAACCACGGGACTCCAGTTGAGTCTAGCAATGCTTGTACCAAACACTGATACACCATTTAAAACTAAGTCGAAGGTTTTATTGGACTCCATTATGTCCAGATTCCACAGTGACAAGTACTGTAGTTTAATATGCTGAGCCGTGCTAGCCCGGAATGTCGTTTTGAGGCTTAAAGATGATCACACCAAGCCCAAGAAGTGACTTAAGAATAGGTCTCTCGAATGAAGACGTTAGAAAATGAAGCACCTATGTTTGTTTTAAGATGGACATGACATAACGATGTTGCTCACGGTAGATATGAACCTCGCAAAACAAGTCAAGTGACCACATATGGAGTCTCAAGGCTACCACATACTCACAAAGCAGGCAGTAACAACAACTGAGAACTCAAGCAGACGACAGACACAACGAAACTTGCATTACAGGAAATAGTGGTGGTGACTGTTGTTTTACAGTACAAAACAATATCTTTAAACATATTCTTCTTCTTCTTCCTCTTCTTAGCCTACCGGGGGAGTTGGCCGTGCGGTTAGGAGCGCGCAGCTGTGAGCTTGCATCCGGGAGATAGCGGGTTCGAATCCCACTGTCGGCAGCCCCGAAGATGGTTTTCCGTGGTTTCCCATTTTCACACCAGGCAAATGCTACGGCTGTACCTTAATTAAGGCCACGGCCGCTTCCTTCCCATCCCTAGGCCTTTCCTATCCCATTGTCGCTATAAAACCTATATGTGTCGGTGCGACGTAAAACAAATAGCGAAAAAAAATCTTAGCCTTTTCTGCTATAGGTCGAGACTATGTGTGTAGTAAGTCCAGTTTTAAGGCCGGATGCACTTCTTGGCGCCAACCCTGTTAAGAGGGATGTATTCACTACTGCGTGTTTTTGTGCTGGGTAGTAGTGTGATGTATGTGTTGTCTGTAAATGAGGATGTGTATTGACAACCCAAACATCCAGCCCCGTGTTAGAGGAATTAACCACACTCTGTTAAAATCCCCTAGTTGGTACACATTCGAAGCCGGAACCCCATGAACCGAAGGCCACTACGGTGAACATTCAACTATGGAGTCGCACAATTATCCGCCCCTTACAGCAACTATAAGTGATCCCCTAGTTTTACGCGACTCTTGAAATAATACTGTTATTGGTTTTACGTCCCACTAAATACTTCTACGTTTTGTAGAAACGCAGAGGTGTCAAAATATTGTCCCGCAGGGGTTCTCTTAACGTCCCAGTAAATCTATTGACATGAGGCAGACGTATCTGAGCAACTTCAAATACTACTGGGCTGAGCCGTGATAGAATCTGCCTGGTTGGGTTCAGGTCAGCGCTTCTGCCATCTACGCACACTTGAAATAGTGAATCTTGTTACAGGACCTCCAGTTTTACACTGAATCCGAACCACAGGCCGTGAAGTTTCATATGCTGGTGTCGAATTAGAACCGCTGTTGCCTTACTGGCTATTAACAAAGCAATTCAGGCATTACGCTCCCGTACGATCAAATCAACCTCGGATATTCGTTACCACCTTCAGCATCCAATATCTCTAAGGTGACTCCATCGATTTAAATCAATACCGATCCACCCAGTCTTTTAAGTTTACGTTTGATTTCATTTTTTAATTGAAGATTTAGAAATCTATTTCATTTTTGGTTAGACTATTTGTAGATTAGTTAGGGGGTGTATAAAGTAAAAAGTAAAGTATAAAGTAAAGTAAATTGAATTATAGTAGTGAAAGGAAGAAGAGTGTGTGTGTGCGAGAGAGATAATTAATAATTATAATAGATTTAAGATGCCTTTGCTGGCGAGATGTAGTGTTTACAGTGCACTATGTCTTCTGGTATGGGCTATATCAAATTTGTTACTTTCATTGACCTGTCTCAGTCTCATCCTTGGCTTTGACAATATGAAAGTGACTGAGGTATGAGTGATGCTAGTAATACCATTGCTTATGCAGCCAGTCCCTGTTATGAATGGTATGAAGATATCGCTCATAGGGTCGGTTGGTGCATGCATTTCAGTGGGCTTGGCAGACTGATATATAATAGCAGCGGCTGGCTCGGTGAGGAAAGCAACGGGAAACTACCTCACTCCTCATTTCCCTAGTACGCCTCTTCAGTGACGCCTAGGCTATTTATGACAGCTGTTGGCGGAGCTACAGAGGATCAAACCAGCCTTCGGGCTGAATACCCAACATACACAATAGATTTAAGATGTCATTTTTAGAATTTACTGTTTATGGATTGATAAATATTGGTCACTAGACCTCTGCTGACAGCACAGTGGCTTTGAAACAGGACTGACACAATGTAAGCCGGCGGTATGTGGTGGATTTATGCGGTCACCCATCCAGGCACTGACCACGCCCAATGTGCTTGAAGTATTTGCAATGGATATTACCGCTTCCTCCATTCCAGCAACACTCTCCATTCTCATTTCATAGCATCTATCAGTCATTAATAAATCACTTTGGGAGAGGCGACCCCATCGTACTAATAGCCTATATACTGTACGTATGCTTCACTCATTACATCCCTGACCCGGTCAATGACTGGAAAACAGATTGTAGGTTTTCTTTTCGTTACCGCTTCCTATAGCCGTACTCCCACCCCCACCCCCACCAAAAGGAAAAAATTCGGTCAGCATATCAGTTAATTGGTCTCATCATTAAAGGGCCAAGTAAGAGCGGAAGGAAGCATACAAGAAATTGTCATACGGGACGACATTCCCAACTATTGATACAGGTTTTACGTCACACCGACTCAAGATGGGTCTTAAGACAACAATGGGATAGGGCAAGTCTAAGGCAGAGAAGGAAGCAACCATGGCCTTATAATACACTGCATTCGGGAGATGGTGTGTCTGAATTACAGTCAGCAGCCCTGAAGATGGTTTACCGTGGTTCCCATTTTAACAAGAGGCAAATGCTGGGGTCGTACCTTAATTACGGCTACAGCCGCTTCTTTCCCAATCCTACAATAAGAATAAGAAGAAGAAGAAGAAGAAGAAGAAGAAAAGAAGTTACAGCCCCACCATTTGTATGCTGTGAAAATGAGAAACAAACGAATACCAACTTCAGGGCTGCCGACAGAGGTGTTCGAACTCATCACCTCCTGAATGCAAGGTAACAGCTATACGACTCAAACCGCGCAGCTAACTCACTCAGTGGCACCATCTCAGGTTGTCCCTGGAGATCAAATGGAAAATTCATCGCAAGTCATTTTGAGTTCAGTATTTGTCCACCGTAGGCTACTGTATACGCACTGGATTATCCTCGTCGGTGAATGAACAGATGACAGCCAGTAGAAATATGATACATCAATAACACAGGTGGATAACCGGTTAGCAGGCTGGCATTTGGTCCAAGGTGTTCCGGGTTCGATTACTGGCTGGGTCGGGGATTTTAATCTTAATTATTGTTTCCTCTGGCATGGTGACTGGACACCTGTACAGTCTTCAACATCAAAATCCATTCTAGGTGGAGCCGCACCCTCCCAGAGGAGCAGGTCGTTCATAAGCCTCAACTCGAAAGACCGGCACCACTCTTCTTTGGAGGAAACGCCCCATTAGTAGTAGTAGTAGTAGTAGTAGTAGTAGTAGTAGTAGTAAACAAGGTGTATTACTCAAGATCCGGTGCAGTTACTAGAAACTCCCTCGACTTTTTTCCCACACACAGTACACTCCAATTAGTCTTGCGTGTGAAAATTCCACTCTTTGGTAACAAAGGTAACAAAGGGAAATACCAGGACTAAAATAATCTTCACTCGGAACTCGTCTTTCCACCGCTTGTACCAAGAGTCTCGTCACAGTCACCTTTCGAGTGACCCTACACACAATTCTGAGAACTAGTGACTTGTAATACGGGATCTTGGAAGACTTCCTTGTGTTCTTTATATGATGATATCCTATCTATTACAGCGGAATAATGAGCTGTATGTGTGTGTTCCTTGACAATAACACCGCGTTGGTTTGAACCAACGCGGCCACAATTCTAATCCCCACTGCTGCATGGGCTTTTTATAACAGAAAGTTACGTCGCTGAGATTAAGATTCCTTGTAAAACTATTGAAATCGAGGCTGATGGACGCAAGATTAGTAATTGTGTAAAGGTGCAATCTTGCTAACTTGATCACTGATTCAAACAATTTAGACTTGAAAGCTACAACATTGTTTAGGAATTATTTTCATGTAGGCTTTTTAAATCATTGGGCCCCTACTTAATAATTCTAAATTTAAATGATTCAGTAAAATATGAGCCCAGAATTAAATAATTAGTTTTCTCCAGAAGAGTGGGATATTTTCGCATAATAATGCCTAAAATTAGGGCCCAAAAAGGCCTACTAATAGGATTATAATATTACTGGCAACATTTTGACCCTCTTTCTAACACTATATGTAGAATATGTTTCAGCTTTTCACCTTAACCTTGTCCGACTCGTTGGCTGAATGGTCAGCGTACTGGCCTTCGGTTCAGAGGGCCCTGGGTTCGATTCCCGGCCGCGTCGGGGATTTTAACCTTCACTGGTTAATTCCAATGGCGCGGGGGCTGGGTGTTTGTGCTGTCCCTACATTCCTGCAACTCACACACACGTAACACTATCCTCCACCACAATAACACGCAGTTATCTACATATGGCAGATGCCGCCCACCCTCATCGGAGGGTCTGCCTTACAAGGGCTGCACTCGGCTAGAAATAGCCACACGAAATTATTATTATTACCTTCACCTTAGCTCCACCAATGTATCTATTTTGAATGTGAATACAATCTATTTCACGCACCTGAAAGGTACTTGTAACCCTACGTTGGAAGTCATGTTGACTTACAGTTGGTGGGACATGACAAGGTACAACGACAGTTCGTTAGAATCTTTAGTCTTCTATACAAATAAAATCGTAACGACCGTGTGTCTGTACACTGACTATTTTGGCGAAATTTCCGTACAGTTATCCATTTCACGCGTAATAATGACCATCTGCATATTTTTTAGCTTTGGTGTCTGTTAGCCTGCTTGTTTGTCTGTCTATAACTTGAAAACTACTGAAGATATTTCAACCAAACTTCACATTTAGCATCTACCTGTCCAAACGAAGGTTTTAAGGTCCATACCATTTCAAATTCCCGGAATGGACTGGGGGTTTGTAAGGAACCGAAACAGTGATTTTAGTCTCCCACAATATTTACAAGACCAACCTGACTGGAAATCGACCAACCTTGATGGAAATCCATTTCTAAAACATTTTTTTTCCAATGTGCATTTTTTCAACAGGAGGATTAACAAGGGAGCTATCATGAACGGTCGGTTTTGCAGGCTAAGTTCAGCAGACATAGCCTAAAAGGTGTTGTACGTGGAGCAGATTCCTTATCTATACTTGCAATTTTAAAAAATCTTATTCACTGCATGTACAGTCATTTACTTCGTATACAATGTGGAATACCGTAGCGAAGCATGGGTAAATTTGCTAGCATAGTATAAAACAGAGAAGTCAAGATGTCTGATGGTGAAAAACCGCTGGGTCCTGTGTAAAAGATGTGTTGAAAGGAGGGCAGACAAAAGGCAACAGCAGTAGCATTTACAGAATTCTCTTACTGTGCGCCACGTGTTAATAATGGAAGCTGTCTTCGGCAAGTTCAATAAAGCCATGTATTGATACGGCGCTATTGTGAAGTGCCGGTGGAATTACTAGAAACTCCCTCGACGTTTTCCCCACTCACAGTACACTCCATTGGCTTATGTCTGCTCGCTCCGCTAACCATGTTATGCAACGACTGGAGCAAGGAAGCAGCATTCGTGTTAAGACCTTAAGCGCAGCTCATAAAAATGTATGGGAAGCTGTATACATGACTACATTAGGCTATATTTCTTGATTAGATAAGGAAACGAACATTACACTAGAAGCATATCGCATGAGCGAGATGAAATCTGTAATCCACATTCCAGCAGTCACTATACTGGATACCGGATCAAATGTTGGACAGGTATTCCAAATATTATACAACCAGGACTGTATTTATTCCCTTGTATCCATCAGTCATCTGGAGGAATGGACACAACAGAGGAAGAAACATAAACAAATACACAGCCTGACAAAAACTGGAAGCACCCAAAATAAATGGACGGATGTCAATGTAACTTCCTACACGTACACAATCGGCGGGTATGTAAATGATTTAGAGTTGCAACAGACATAATGGCCACCAGAGTTCATTAGTATTATTCGTGTTTAGTATTGTTAGCAGGTCTGGTAGGGCGTAAACAGTGTCATATGTTGAGTGATCCCTGTGAAGGACACGGAGATGCCGCGAACTCGTGTGAGACAGCGTTATCAGCAGCTCACCGAATTTGAAAGGGGGCTTATTTGGGTCTCCATTTGGCCGCTGGTGGAATCATAGAATATCCAGTTTTGTGGGGCTTTCAGATGTGACTTTTGGACTGCATGGGAACGTGAGGGCAGGCATACTCGACGTCAAGGTTCCACGTCTGAACACTACAAGGGAGGATTGCCGTATTATGCACTAAGCACATCGTAACCTCACAACTGCGCCTGCCATCCAAGAACAAGAAATGGACTCCCTGCAACATTGTGTGTCATCCCGCACCATTGACTGGAGACTCGCAGCAGCCGGACTAGGCTGCCGTTAACACCACAACACAAACGGCTGCGTTGGGAGTAGTGCCGTGACCGGGAAGTATGGACTGCTGACGAATGGCCCCGCATTGTGTTAAGCGACGAATCGTGGTACTGTACTACCCGGGATGACCATCGTCTGCGAGTATGGTGGCGACCTGCGGAGACGTGGAATGACATTAGTAGTCGAATAGGTTTGAATGGCGTTTATAAAAGTAGGAAAGATCACGATATGAAGATAAAGTTGGAATTCAAGAGGACAAACTGGGGCAAATATTCATTTATAGGAAGGGGAGTTAGGGATTGGAATAACTTACCAAGGGAGATGTTCAATAAATTTCCAATTTCTTTGAAATCATTTCGGAAAAGGCTAGGAAAGCAACAGATAGGGAATCTGCCACCTGGGCGACTGCCCTAAATGCAGATCAGTATTGATTGATTGACGTTCCATTCTTCCAATGTTTTGGAGAGGCACAGCGGTTTTACTTCTGGTGTCATGGTGTGAGGACCCATCAGGTATGACTTCAGGTCACGGCTGGTAGCGATTGAGGGAACTCTGACGGCACAAAGGTACGTCACGACATCCTCCGTCCTCATGTGTTACCTCTCATGCGACAGTATCGTGGTGCCATTTTTAAACGGCATGTGATTCTTTGAACTGTCTGCGTGATGTTGAGGTACTCGCGTGGCTAGCAAGAACCTGTCCCCTATAAAACAAGTGTGGGACCAACTCGGACGTCAACACCGTCCCAGTGCCACTATCCACGATATCAAGGACGAATTGCAACAGTTGTGGGCCAGCTTGACTCAGGAGATGATGCAGCGCCTTTATGACACCCTTCCCAACCGAATCAGTGCATGCATCCAGTCCACAGGGGGTGCAACGTCATAGTGATAAGTCGGGTCGAACTGCCAAGTTCTTCGCACATTTGATTCAATGCTATAATCACTGAAATAACATCACAAACCCTCTCAACACGTGAAGTTTCATTTCGTTCCCCCGCCCCTTCTGAATGCTGCTACTTTTTTCAGGCAGTGCATTATCTATGTATTATTACTATTATTATTATTATTATTATTATTATTATTATTATTATTATTATTATTATTATTATTATTATTGAATATCCACAGCAGTTTGGAACCCAGTTTTACATAGTACACTGTGGTTATAGAAAGATCTTTTGCCCCTACTTGCAGCATTATGTGAGGAACCTGCGTGTATTTTGTAAATAGTGGAAGAGTAAAGTGTTGAATATGATGAAAGGGACATTAAGTACGACACAAACACCCAGCCCCCAGACCAGCTATATTAATCATTTACAATTAAAAACCCCTGACCCGCCCGCGAATCGAACCTGGGGCTGCCGGACACGGTTATAGTTAAAATGCATATTCTTTTTTTTACAATGAAAATGAATACATGCATCTAATCGGCGGAAAAGTGGATGAAGTTAAAATATTTGCAAGAGCGTGGCTTCTTAAACAAATGATACAGGGGTATTGATAATAATTCAGTGTTACATTAATTTAAATGAGAGTTCAAGTCATGCCCTTTTCTTTCAAATGCAGCACATTCAAACAGTAGGTGGTCCACTGTTTGTGAGGATCCACAGACACATATGCAGCCATCAGGACGATTGATTCCAAATCGATGAAAATAATAATCGAATTTGCTATGACCAGTCAAAATTTGAGGTACAGTATTTCAAAGCTTGGCACCAACACGTCACTTTGCAGGCAGTTGAAAACCTCAGGAAAGAACTGGTATTAAGAGGCAGAGTTCTACTGATTACCGAATGTGGAAAATGAACACATGAACAAGGTTGTTACGTCTAAACAATAAGGAGAAGAAAAGTATTTTAGGTTAAACCATAGATGAATAGTTAAAATACTGTAATTGTGTTAGATAGTCAGAATACAGTGTATTTAGACTTTAAAACGTTGGAGCCGGGCTGAGTGGCTCAGACGGTTAAGCCGCTGGCCTTCTGGCCCCAACTTGGCAGGTTCGATCCTGGCTGAGTCCGGTGGTATTTGAAGGTGCTCAAATACGTCAGCCTTGTGTCGGTAGATTTACTGGCACGTAAAAGAACTCCTGCGGGACTAAATTCCGGCACCTCGGCGTCTCCGAAAACCGTAAAAGAGTAGTTAGTGGGACGTAAAACAAATAACATTATTATTATTATTAAAACGTTGGCATACGGTGTACATCTAACGTAGTCGAAAGAAGAAAGTTTTTGTCAGATAAATTACTTTCGGATTTGAATCGTTTTACGCTATAAGAAAGAAAAAACTTGTCGAATACACTCGAACCATTAGCAACACAATTTAAATGGCTACACCAACAAATTCACAAATTCTTTACGGATGTCGGATACTGATGTCGAATGTTTTACTAGACTATGCATTCAGTCGAATTTATAACATATCGTCGCCCATATGCCAAAACCGCGAATGTAACAAGGCTCCTCCTATCCACTATTTCCCTTAAGACCGGTCACGCCTCCCAGCCACATATGGATATGCAGTCCATCAGAGCAAACAGAGTTCATTTTCCTATGCTGGTGTGTAAAGGAAAATGAACCTTACAGTACTGTACTGCAGGAATGTATGTTTGCATGACATATTCACCTGCTGATGTATTTAAGGTTGTGGCTGGGAGGCGTGACCAGTCTTAAGGAAAATAATGGACAGGAAGAGACATTCGCGGGTTTGGCACAGCAGGGACGATATGCGAGCGGTTTCAAACGGTATTTAGGGGATATTAAAAATCCCCATTCAAAGACATCAACTTTTGCAACGGACACGTTCATTTATGTCGAAATGTGAACACACAGCCGCCTCTGTGGTGTAGTGGTTAGTGTGAGTAGCTTGCAGCCCCGGAGGCGCGGGTTCGATTCCCGGCTTTGTCACGAAATTTGAACAAGTGGTACGAGGGCTGAAACGGGGTCCACTCAGCCTTGGGAGGTAAACTGAGTAGAGGTGGGTTCGATTCCCACATCAGCCATCTTGGAAGTGGTTTTCTGTGGTTTCCCACTTCTCCTCCAGGCAAATGCCGGAATGGTACCTAACTCAAGACCACGGCCGCTTCCTCCCCTCTTCTTTGTCTATCCCTTCCAAACTTCCCATCCCCCCCCCCCCGCAAGGCCCCTGTTCAGCATAGCAGGTGAGGCCGCCTGAACGTGGTACTGGTCATCCTTCCCAGTTTTATCCCCCAACCCAGAGTCTGAAGCTCCAGGACACTGCCCTTGAAGGCGGTAGAGGTGGGATCCCTCGCTGATTCCGAGGGAAAAACGACCCTGAAGGGTAAACGGATAAAGAAGAAGAAGAAGACGAGAACACACACACACATATACACACACTGGCGCCATACTGATGTATGAGTAACACAGTAGCTTCCCGCCCCGCTGGACGGATTCAGTGGCATAGGCATCCTAGATCTTTGAGTATCGTAAGTATAAGTCCGATGTTCAGTTGTTACCAGGTAGTGAACAGGTCGTAAGTGTTATTCAAATGGGGAAAGAGACGGGATTATTAGCTTCTGCCGGACTAAGTGGTTCAAGAGGTAAAGCACTGGCTTTCTGAATCCAAGTTGGCTGCTTCGATCCCAGCTCAGTTTGGTGGTATTCCACGTGTTCAAATACATCAGCCTCGAGGCGGTAGATTTACTGGTAGATAAGATAACTCCAGCGGGAGGAAATTCAGGCACCTCAGCGTCTTCGGAAATCATCAAAAACAACAGCCCCTCTCGTCATAACAACGGCAAATGGCAAAACTCTTCAATGAATGTGCATGTCGAGAAAGGAGTCGGAACTTTGCTCTGTGGGAGTTCTTTTACGTGCCGGTTAACTACCGACACGAGGCTGGAGTATTTGGGCATCTGCAAATACCACCGGTCTGAGCCGGGATCGAATCCGCCAACTTGAGCTAGGAAAACCTGTGTTCTATTGACTGAGTCACTAAACTCAGCCACTTAGAAAACTAGAGTTGATTCAGGGAAGTTGGACGGAAGGGTTAACAATAAAAACAGCCTGCAAATACACGTATAACAGTAAGTAAGTATTCCAGCCTTATTCGGCTTCATGGCTAAATGGTTAGCGTGCTGGCCTTTGGTCACATGGGTCCCGGGTTCGATTCCCGGCAGGGTCGGAAATTTTAACCATCATTGGTTAATTTCTCTGGCACGGGGGCTGGGTATATGTGTCGTCTTCATCATCTTTTCAGCCTCATAATGACGCGTGGGTTGCCTACGGGCGTCAAATCGAAAGACCTGTACCTGGCGAGCCGAACATGTCCTCGGACACTCCCGGCACTAAAAGCCATACGCCATTTCATTTTCCCAGCCTTAACCTCTGCTTCTTAACGAGGAGAGGGCACCAGGTTCGATTTCCGGTTAATCCTCGCCTGAGATTTAGAATGTACCGAAATTCACGCAGGTAATGAAAGGGAGGCAGCGAACATGGTCGCCAATGTCAACCAATATGGTTAAGTAGCCACGTGAAATTAATATGTACAGGCTTAAGTTATATGGCAAGGAAGCAGTCGTCTTGGAACGTTACGGGCTGTACCAGCTATTTAACATCACCCAACTTAGGTCTGTTTTACAACGTAATATGACATTCGGCTCTAAAATTGGTAGGGACTCTGACGCCACGACGTGACGACAGTGAAGCAAACCGAATCAAACAGTGAAATAAAGGACAGTTTGCTGAAGAAGAAAGTTTAGTAAAGAGAAAGGAACGTGCCTAAATGGATTATGACCGAAAGAAGCAAGCAAAATGTGGAATGCAGAACTCCATGAGGACAGCAGACGCTGGGCCGTCTGGTGGTCGGGAGGGGCTCTGGATGCGCTGGCGTACCTCTGATAGGGTTAAGTGGATGTGATAAGGGCTCAAGAGTCCACCGCAGATAGCAGGGGCCAGTCTCCAGGGCTAGAGCTGACATGCGGCTTAGCACAACACGGCGGGAGACAGCCTGCAGTCGCTGAACATATCAGTCCACTGCTCCTGCTCGGGGAACCCGACTGCTCTCGAAAAACATTAATCTATTCCTCTAATCTAAATGGGCAATAATTCAAGACACTTTCTTTGAAAATTACTTGAAATGTAAACAAGGAAGTTATACTTCAATCCCATCCACAATTTTATGCGCAGTTTATTACGAAAAGTGTCCCAGTTTGCATAAATGAACATAATCATTAGTGAGAGGGTTTTTTTTTTTTGCTAGTGGCTTTACGTCACACCGACACAGACAGGTTTTATGGCGACGATGGGATAGGAAAGGGCTAGGAGTGGGAAGGAAGCGACCGTGGTTTTAATTAAGGTTCAGCCCCAGCATTTGCCTGGGGTGAAAATGGGAAACCACGGAAAACCATCTTCAGGGCTGCCGACTATCTCCCGGATGCAAGCTCACAGCTGCGCGCCCCTAACCGCACGGCCAACTCGCCTGGTAGTGAGAGGACTTTAAGGTGCACCACCTTTCCAAAAATATAGCTATTTTCATACAGATAGGTCAATATATGTATTTGGAGACATGAAATGAAGCGAAATAAACACAATTTGTTGCACCTTTTGCACTTTTGTTTTTGTTTTGAGATTACTACATGTTGTCACCTTTTCCCTTCTATTTCATGCTTCATCACTTTTTCCCCCATTTACCTCTGCGGTTTTTTTTAAGCCTCCGTGGCTCAGGCGGCAGCGCGTCGGCCTCTCACCCCTGGATACCATGGTTCAAATCCCGGGCTCCATGTGAGATTTGTGCTGGACAAAGCGGAGGCGGGACAGGTTTTTCTCCGGGTACTCCGGTTTTCCCTGTCATCTTTCGTTCCAGTAACACTCTCCAATATAATTTTATTTCATCTGTCAGTCATTAATCATTGCCCCAGAGAGCGACAGGCCTCGGCAGCCGGCACAATTCCTATCCTCGCCGCAAGATGTGGGCTCCATTCATTCCATCCCTCACCCGGTCAATGACTCGAAAACAGGTTGTAACTTTTCTTTTTTGCGTTTTAAAAATATTGCACAGAATCTTACTTTATCTCTGCTTCAACAGATTTTCTTGGGCGAAAATTTTGATAACATCAAATACAGTACTTCATATGTACCATAGACTCAACTTAGGCCCAACAATTACGCAACAACGAAGACCTAGAGTTGGAACTTTTCGCAGTGCATAGCTGCAAGTATTTACCTGATGTGATTCAAAGTTTGGAAGAAGCTGATGAGTGTTAGGGAGAACCTTGATGGATTTGCTAGACAAATTCGAATTAAATGTGAAGAACAATCCACATATGGAAACCTTTGCTACTTTGATTAAATTCCTTTTAGGGCTACGAGCCTGAGCCTCGCGTAGCAACTGCTGCCGCTCGAGCGGCAGCCGCGGATTTGAGACTCCCGACCTCATTGGGTCCTTAATCTCAATTTGTTGTGTGACTCTTAAGAGCGTTTTGACTGGTGGGTTTGTTTGGAACTTAATTTCAAGTATTTCCGGGATATAGTGGAGTGGTGAAGGAGGAGGTATTAAAATGTGGTGGTGGCAGTTGTTTGCAACATAGGAATAGGAGACTTTACTACGAAAAGTGTCCCAGTTTGCATAAATGAAAATAATTAGTGAGATTTTTTTTTCACTTTGGAAGATGCTGCCATCAGCTGGGCTCATTGAGAGGGTTAGAAGGGATTTATTTACGGGTTGTTGGGTTATGCCATGTTTCCGGGTGGGAAAAGGTCTTGTGTTGGGATACTTGGGTTATGTAGTGCTGGTTCGTAGAGAGAGGAGATTTTTAAGACGTTCTATGGTGGGGATGGATTGTGATGTGCAGTTAAGATAGTGCGTGGGAGGGGGGTTGAGGTTGAGGTTTAGTAGAGACGGAAGTTGTTGGTTAGTTGGTTGTGGGTGGCGGAGGTGTTTGCGATGTGGTGAGCATTTATTGTTTTTTTGAGGAATGGGCAGCCTGGATATGAAGCGGCATGTTTGCCTTTGCAGTAACCGCACTTGACCTGATCTCGTGGGACTGGGCAGACGGTGTGGTGGTGATGATCACCACATCTGTTGCAGCGGGTCTCATTTGTGCAGTTTGCAGCGGAGTGGTTTAACAGTTACAGCACATGCCGATTAGTGAGGATTGTGGGCGAGGCTTATTAGGGTTTGTGCGGGTTCGATTCTGGGTAGGTGCTGGTTGGCAGGCAGATGAGGGGGATGTTTGTGGTGGTGACAAAGGTAGTGATTGTTGAGAGCTATGAGAATTTTGAGAGTTTGTTAGTTGTGAGGAATCAGTGTGGATGGGTTCTGTGTCTGCAGGTTGTGTGTTTATTGGATCAGTTTGGATTTCCTGTTGTATGGTTAGACGCGAGGTTTGCGTGCTGATGTCCGTTAGGGACGGTGGAGGGGTGGTTTGGGAGCCGCATTCACATTATGTACGACCATCCTCCGATGTTTCTTCTTATTCTTCTTCTTCTTCTTCTTCTGTATCTTCAAGTTCTTCGTAGTCTTCATCATCTTCTGCTTCGGGTGCTTCTTCTTCTTCTTCTGATTCTTGGTGAGGGTAGGCGTCTGAGGGGCGGAAAGCCATGGGTCTTGGGACTTCTTTAAGTGCTATTATCCGTGTGTGGAGTTCTCG
This sequence comes from Anabrus simplex, assembly GCF_040414725.1. NCBI lineage: Eukaryota > Metazoa > Arthropoda > Insecta > Orthoptera > Tettigoniidae > Anabrus > Anabrus simplex. Next base: position 414,919,640 of record NC_090265.1, on the reverse strand, counting down.
GCCAAGATTGTATTCGAGAGGAGTAATCATTAATATGTTGTTATGCGTCTCTTCTATTACAGCTACGTGGCTTTGAATGAGATCGCTGATGGTGTTGAGTATTGTGCACCTATTCAGGGGCATAGGTCCTACGAGGCTCAGAGGAATGATAAGTACGTTGCAGTTTGGTGAGATTAGGACGAGTGCTGGTTTCTGTAGTTGTCGAGTGGAGTTTCTCTCACTATATAAGAATCTACTGAGCTCAAAGCGCTTAGACTTACTGCCGAAAACATTGAAATGTTGTGTGCAGTCCAATATAACAAGTTTTTCTTTTGCTAGTGGCTTTACGTCGCACCGATACAGATAGGTCTTATCGCGACGATGGGATAGGAAAGGTCTAGGAGTTGGAAGGAAGCGGCCATGGCCTTCATTAAGGTACAGCCCCAGCATTTGCCTGGTGTGAAAATGGGAAACCACGGAAAACCATCTTCAGGGCTGCCGACAGTGGGATTCGAACCCACTATCTCCCGGATGCAGTTCACTGCCGCGCGCTCCTAACCGCACGGCCAACTCACCCGGTATACTCGTATAACAAGTTTATTAATTATTAGAAATCTGTAAGTGGGATAAGGAAAGATCATGTAACTGGTTTAAAACTTAATAATGTGATTTCATCAACACCTTTTTTTTGCACCTTTTTGTATGTTTAGAACCTTTTTTCCCCTTTCTGACACAATTTCCACCTGAAAATCCTTTCCATAATAATAATAATGATAATAATAATAATAATCGTATTGCCTCAGCTATCGTTTTGCACACATTTCAATTTGACAACTTTTAGGCTCTCCTCCCCTTCCCTCAAGTGAATTAACCAGACGACAGAGAAATCAAACTCTGCTTGTTTGAGTTTTAATTACAGGCGATTAATCTCCAAATATGTCATTACAGATGTCGTAGGACAAGGAGTGTCGAAAGGATTTCTTCCGCCCTTCAAAAAATCGGATAGACTATCCGTAGCCGGGTTTGAATGTGCGATCGTGAGATATATGACAATTAATAACCCGACTAGCTCGTGATTCCCACTGATAAAAGCAGAACGCGTGTTCAACTAAACATCCTGGTACAACGCAGTTTAAATTCCGGAAAGCCATCATCATAATAAAGTGACACGAAGTAAAACCCGTTCAGTTTATCCAAAAGGTTATGTGCTCATCAAGAAATAATTTTACTAGCCATCTAATAAAATTTGAATGAAGGGAATGTTTATTTACATTTACAATAAACGATATAACTTATTTCTGCACGGTAAGTTAAACAGCATTCAATCTGAAAGATTAATGCGTTACAGGTGTAGAAATAAAAAAAACACAATTAGCATCACAAGAGGTGCTTTTCTGAAATGATAACATATGTGCATCTGTGACTTGCTGTTCGAAACTCGTTAGTGAGTTGTCAAGTTTTAGGTGTCATCGGTATTGCTTTAATTTATCGAAGGCAGGATACGAAAAGCTTCATATGAACCGACAACAGGCTTTTGCAATACATCAAGGGATGTTGATCGCATGGGCAGGCCGCATCATCAACGAGGAGCTACTCCGTCATTCCGGGAAATCGTGAGAGATCTTAAACTCGCAAAACGCAGGGAAGCAGCTTATTTTGGTCATGTCTTCTTGAATGACAAACTCAGCCTGGTACAACTGATCACAGAAGGAAAACGAGGAGGACAGCGGAGACTATCCTGGGCGCGGAATCTCTGACAGTGGTTTAACATTGGGTCCGGTTCGGTCCCGAATTGAGGATTACAAATACCCAGTCCACGAACAAGAAGAATTAACTAGACGAGGCTAGAAAACTCGACCTAATCGGGCATCGAATCCCGAGCCCCTTAACCAAAGGCCGCTACGCTGAGTCGCCCGACGAGCCGGACTTCCACTTCCCTTGATAGCTATTGCTCAATAAATTTGTCTCTCTCACAACTGGCTAATTAAAGATGAAAAACAAGAGCAAGAGAAAATAAAATAAGTCCAAGCAGTAGTTAGAGTTAGTAACTGCTCGCGGCTAGCAACGCAGTGTACTTACGATGTTACTCTGCCATTATGTGAAAACCTTGGGCTGTAGGAAATTAAAGAAAAACACTGGGCAGAATCGATTTCTGGCGCGTTGTATGTTGACCTACTTCCTACATCTTCTTCCTTTCGTTTCTTATTTTTAAGAGCCCATTGTCAGACCTGTGTTTGCTATAATTCTGTTTCCCTTTGCGTGGGAACTGAAGAAGCTGTGCGATATTGATCCTGCAATGCAAAGACGTTCCTGTTCTTCCACAGCCGTGGGCTGCACAATCGCGCGATTAGCACATCAACAATGAATGGCTGTTGTCTGCGAGGAGCAGGACTATGATTGCTACCAAATGACTGCTACGGAAGAAACAATGGGTTTCTGTCTGGAGACTGATGAAGGCTCTTTACCGAACAATGGGGAAAAGAGACCGGACTAGATGAAAAAAATCAATGATTAATAGCTGATGAACGGTCGAATGCTAATTAAAGAGACGATTTCCTTAATCTGCAGAACGTAAATCAATTACAGAGGGAGGAATTATTAATTCCTCCACTTCATCAAAATTGGATAAGACAAATGGAACAAAATCCTTTCAACCACGCTTAATGCGAAAACATATCCACCAAATTACACAGCTTGCCGTGAATATAACTAACAGCGAACAATAGTCGCAAGTATAAAGAAATTGCATCACATGCACCTAGTACCCAGCAACTGATTTGCAAGGTCAGTGTCGAAAATAATATTTATTTAGAGGACACTTTAAGACTTTCAGTCTGAAACATTGACCGTTAAATGAAAGAAAGTTCTGGAAATGATTTTTGTCTAACCTTTATAGCCGAACGTCTCGTCTTAAGTAGCCTATACGTTCTTTTAGTTAGACACCTTTTAAGAATGTTTTCAATCAACAACCATTAGTTTCCAGAAGAGTTTAACCTTTCAAGTGATGCATCAAATACCGATATTAATTACGGGGAACACAAATAATAACTTTAAATAGAGTAGTACAGTGGAACCTCGGATTGCGAGTAACTTGGTCTACGAGTGTTTTGCAAGACGAGCAAATATTTTAAATAAATTGTGACTTGATAAGCGAGTGAGGTTTCGCAATACGAGCGTCACGTGTACGTACGTTTCCACCTCCCCTGTGCCTTTGTTTTACCCGCCCCCTGCCACTCTCTTTCCTGGGAAAGTGTGTGAAATCATTTCCCGAGCTGGACTTCAGTTGGAGTGCCTCGCTCGCATAGTCAACACCGTACGAGTGTACATGTTTTGTTTCTGTCATCGGTGATATAACTGTTCTGCAACGATGGGCCCTGTGAACGAAAAGAAGGCTAAAAAGGAATTCGGTCGGAAGAAGGAGATGATTACAGTGGATGAATCTGTTCAATGACAATGCAATGTCACATTTTCGTGAAATCCTCAAAAAGAGGCAAAAGCAGCAGTCATTAGACAGGTTCCTCGTTAAAGCTGCACGAAAAGAAAACACTTCCAATGAGCCAACCGATAGCAGTGATTACATTAGTGAAATTCGTGCTACACAGTAACTCTTCTCTTGTCATCTCTCGTCTCCCTCACACCAACAATTATTCTATTGTAAGATAAAGTGCAGTTTAATTGTTTTATTTTGTTTTAGAAATGTTATGCGAATAAATGTTTTTGTGTTGTGGACGAATCATCCGAGTTTCAATAGTTTCTTATGGGAAAATTTGCTTTGATATACGAGCGATTTGGATTACGAGCATGTTGCCGGAACGAATTATGCTCGCAATACAAGGTTCCACTGTACTTGTAAATTTGCCATCTAACACCATAGTGTGCGGCAGAACACATGGTTCTTCCAGAGTTAATGAGAACACTGAACTGAATGTCAAGACGAAATTTAACAGAAAATGGGTTTGTTGAATTAAATGAATAAAGAATCTGTAGAATATAATCTTCTTTTTCAGCCACTTTTCCCACACCTTAGTGGGGTGTATCGACATGTGGACTTGGCCCTGTTTTATGCGCGGATGAGCTTCTTGACGGGATGTATTCACAATTGCGTGTTTCTTTTGTGGTGGGTGGTGTGATGTGTGAAAATAGGAGTGTATTGATACAAACACGATCACCCAGTTCCCCAGTGAGAGGAATTAACAATACCCGGTTATCCCGACCTTCTCGGGAATAGAAATGGGGATACACTGAACCGAAGGCCTCGACACTGACCATTCAATCAGGCGGCAACCCGTACATGAGATGCATGAAACAACAATACAATCCAGCCTGAAAAAAAAAAAAAAAAAAAAAAAAAAAAATTGAGAGCAGCTTAACAAACGCAGACGGTGGAAGCTTTATCTCGAAGTAATTACAAGTTACTTTTCCCTGCTTCGTTAGCATTTACAGCAGAGTCTCGTTAACATGAACAACGTTAACATGAACAAAATTTATTGCAATACAGTAGTCCAACGTACTGAAAAGAAACAATGCATAGATTCACTCAGTTTGTTTTGCTTTGAAAAATGATTAAAATAGGATATTTGAAGGTATTTAGAACCATTAGTATTTTTAAAAATGATATTTGTTCGTGGCGTGGACCTCCGAAGATCTTTTGACACTACTTTCACCATACGATAGGAACCTGCGTGTAGGTGTAATTACGGAAGTGTAGTGTGTTGAATGTGCAGAAAGGAACGTTAAGGACGACACAGTCCCCAGGCCAGGGATATTAATCATTGGCAATTAAAAACCCCTGATCCGGCTGGGAATCGAACCCGGGGACGGCGGGTGACAGGAGGACGCGTTGCCTCCTACACCGCGGGGCCGGATAAACAATTAGTATTTAGTGCAGCACATAATTATTTGACATGTAATTCTCTTGTGTCGTAATGAAGTGAACCTGTTGGCTGACGCAATATTCCACCACCGCCTCATGAACATCGCATCAGTTGTGTATTAATCAGTTAATCCTAATATCTTGTAATCCAAATAGGTCTTCGTCCCAATAAGTTCGTAGTAAGTCCCATTTAGACGGTTATTTTTCATGTCAGTTCAAGTCTCAGTTCACACCGAGCTTCATGCCACCTTCATGCCAACTACAGCCTCAAGACACATCTAGACGGTCAAGCCACACGTCACACCTAGCTTCAGTTGTTCAATAGCTCTGTGATTTCGAATTATTCTCAGTAACTCTTGTTTTTTTTTTTTTGCTTTACGTCGCACCGACGCAGGAAAAGGCTAGCAGTGGGAAGAAAGCGACCGTGGCCTTAATGAGGGCACAGCCTAGTGTAAAATGGGAAACCACGGAAAACTTCAGGGCTGCCGACAGTAGGGTTCCAACCCATTACCTCCTAAATGCAAGCTGATAGCTACGTGACCCAAACGGTGTAGCCACTTACTCGGTACTGGCAACCGTTAACAGTAACTCTGAATATACACGGTGTAACAATACACATAGTGTGATACGGCTAAACTTTTAGGACACTTCCTCACACGAAGAAGAAAATATATCATATGGAAATTGGTCCAGAAACGCTTCATTTCCATGTTGGAACTCGTTTTCTACAACTCTACGTAGTGCATTGAATGAAATGGCGTATGACTTTTAGTGCCGAAAGTGTCGGAAGACATGTTCGGCTCGCCAGGTACAGGTCTTTTGATTTTAGTAGGCGACCTCCGCGTCATTATGAGGATGAAATGATGATGAAGACGACACATACACCCTGGTGTTGGCTACTGAATGCATGTTTCGAAGCAGTGTATCGATTCATTCAAGTGTCCGAGTGAATCGATTCACAGGAACGGCGAGCTCACGCCACACGATTCAGCTTACTCCCAGCGGACAGTGCTGAGTGGCGCACTCACTGGACGTTGACGGGGACCCGAGCTTCCGCTGCAGCGAGACAGTGAATCAAGGCACATCGAAAGAATCGTGAACGAGCACGGCTCAGTGAGGCACACGATACACACGGCTCCATAGGCACACTGGACACTGGCGGAGAGCCGAGCTTCCGCTGCAGCGAGACATACTGTGAGCCATGGCACACCGAAAGAATTGTACGCAGTCGCGGATCAATGAGACACACACACGGGTCATTATCGGTACCCTGGACATTGGCGGGGAGCCGAACTTCCTCTGAAGCAATACATACAGAGCCATGTAGTACTTTTCGATAGGATTAATAACATAGGTATTTAAGAATTACATTTTAGACATCTTCGTCTAAACTACCATTTTATCCAGGGTGAATAAAATTGTTTCTTAGACTGTAGTTTCTTATTCCCCGACTCTATATACCGATTTCCATTAAATTCTGTTCACCCATTTTCTCGTGACTCGTCGTTGATATGGACTTAGCGACAAAAATACAAATTCATGAATATCTCTTATCATAGCCGGTACGGTAAAAATGTATAGGACATAAGTGATCGGAAATTTAATTCTACATAACTTTAGTTATGCAGTTTTTATCGATAGGACCACTAATAACATAAATATTTGAGGATTCAATTTTAGGCCTTCCCCTAAACTACCCTTTCGTTCAGCGTGAATAAAATGATTTACAGCCTAGATTGTAGTGGCTCATTCCCCGACTTTACATGCCGATTTTCATTAAATTCTATTCAGCGGATTTCTCGTGATGCGTAGACAGACAGACAGACAGATAGACAGACAGACAGACAGACAGACATTACGGAAAATGAAAAACTGCATCTCCTTCTTACTGTGGACACGACCGATACCGTACAGAAATACCATTACTTTTAAATTCTGAGCAATGTACAGACAAAAAACTCTTATTATATACAGATACGTAATTTTTATTCCAAAAGCAGCACCATTCCTTTTGATACATCACAAAATCACTAATATAATAACATCTAATAGTCTATATTCGAAACTAATTTAATTTGATCTAACTGAACATGTGATTATGGTCTTGGGCTTACAACTAATAGTTCCAAACTAATTTTTTGATACACAGCTGTCCGGTTCCTTGGTTGAATGGTCAGCGTAGTGGCTTTGGTTCAGAGGGCCCCGGGTTCGAGTCCCGGCCAGAACAGGGAATTTAAATTTGTTTAATTCCTCTAGCTTGGGGACTGGCTTTTTGTGTTTATATCAATAAACATTTAGCTACAACGTATCACACTACAAAGCAACACAAAAACACGCAGTAGTGAAAACATCCCTCCACATAGGGTTGTTGTCAAGAAAGGCATCCGGCCGCAAACTTAGGCCAAATCCAAAGTGCCGACGCCAGTTAATTGGGAAAAGACCAGGAAGAAGAACATATTATACACAGTTCTGTGTCATAATACTGTTACGAATAAAACACCGTCGGTTTTATTCTTCTTTTTCTTCTTAATCTGCTTACCCTCCAGGGTTGGCTTTTCCCTCGGACTCAGCGAGGGATCCCACCTCTACCGCCCAAGGGCAGTGTCCTGGAGCTTCGGACTCTAGGTCGGGGGATACAACTGGGGAGAATGACCAGTACCTCGCCCAGGCGGCCTCACCTGCTATGCTGAACAGGGGCCTTGGTGTGGGATGGGATGATTGGAAGGGATAGGAGGCAAGGAAGAGGGAAGGAAGCGGCCGTGGCCTTAAGTTAGGTACCATCCCAGCATTTGCCTGGAGGAGAAGTGGAAAACCACGGTAAACCACTTCCAGGATGGCTGAGGTGGGAATCGAATCCACCTCTACTCAGCTGACCTCCCGAGGTTGAGTGGACCCCGATACAGCCCTCGTACCACTTTTCAAATTTCGTGGCAGAGCCGGGAATCGAACCCGGGCCTCCGGGGGTGGCAGCTAATCACACTAACCACTACACCACAGAGGTGGACTGTCGGTTTTATTACTCTAAATTATTTCAGGATGACCCAATCACTCACACACACACACACACACACACACACACACACACACACACACACACACACAATTCTATTCAACCATGCATGGCCACACTTGCTTATTTTTGTCTATTTACAAGTCTCTCTTCTTTTTACATAGCAGGCGGTCCGGTCCGCTGGTATTACCTGGGGACGGCTATAATCCTATTCACTGGTTCGCCTTACTTTCACCTCTCCAAGTCCAGTCACCCCACACAGCAGCTGCGTGCAGACCACTAGGTTTGACCACAGTGCTACCGGCTACACAACACGCGATGACTTCCTTGGTTCGACTCCAGAGACAGTCAAGTAATTCACACAGTGAAACACAGCACAGCAGTGTTAAACAACAGTGTCCAGTCTTCTGTCCCGTTACGCCATCTTCAGTCCAGCTACACATTCGGCACTCCAACGCAACAACAACCACAGGTCCTCGTTCAGACCTCGGTGGGACACTAACGACAGCCAACACCTCTGTCGCCCTCAGCCCAGCCACCGAATCCCAACACACTGAATCTCATACTGACTCTAACATTGATTGCACAGTGACTAACATTGACTCCACAACGGAGTTGGACATTGGCCGAGCGTCCGCGGCTAGCCTCCCTTTCTATAGCTCGGGTAATGTGTGCCAGAATATTCGCGATGCAGCTAGAGATGGAACATTTTCGCTGAATCTCCCAGAAACACACAGGCAAACCAGCCGACGAGAACAACTCACGTCCCACAGGCCGACTGGGAGATCCCCGGTCGTCTGACTCACTAGCCCATTCCAGGAAGTACCAAAAGGGGCTGGCACGGGGCTGGCACGTAGCAATATTTTATCTGTCAGCGGTAGCCACGCGCTGTTGGTGGGGGTAAGGGAATGGAGGAGCGGAAAGGAACTGGCCACCCTACCGTACGTAAACTCCGGCTCAGGCACACCTCTGCGGAGGTTCGGACCTGCCTTCGGGTAAGAATACACCCTTACCTCTTAATTAGATATTAAATCTGGGCGCGGCACATGGAAATTCAAAAGTGCAATGAAATCAGGATTGTAAATCAGTGACAGTGTATTTATTTATTTTTTAACTGAACTTACCACATATTTCTCTCTTCGATTTTCTGAAGTCTTCGTTTGTAAATTTATCAAATTCTCGTTGTTCGAACTAATTCTTTTGTAATGTAAATATTAAAAAAAGGTATTTTGTACCATTTTAAGCTGAAAGGCATCTACTGTAATTTGCACCTAATTTGCTCGTGTAGAAACCCTATGAACATTTGCGAAGCCTGTGGGAGCAATCATTTACTCAGGTGGAACATTATTTCGTCGAGAATGGAACAAGCACCGCAGTGCTTTAGAAATACCGTATGAGCAGACAAAGGCCGCGCAGGCAGTGCCAAGTGGTTCGTAACCCGGTCGGGTTACAGGCTACAGCTGTCTCGCCTTCCACAACTTATCATCGCCGAAGTTTCGAGTGCTTAGTCACATGCACGAGGGAACAACTTTCTGCTTGTCTGAGGCTTTAGGTGCCTGGTGTAACTTCTATTTCTGACGTCATGGTGATTTATTTCCGCTCAAATGAACAAAGTATAGTCCAGTCCACAAAACCTAGAGCATATTTCAAAGTGAACTGATGCGAGCATGATTCACTCACTCCCTACAATAATCCGCTTAGGGTTATGAGTTAAGCTGCAGTCTCCCTCCCGTCCATTACGTCAATATTGTCAGACTAATGGGGAAGTTAAGCAGCTAGCCATGACATGGAGTATTTTTTGTGTCGCTATCGTTAATATATTGCTGCATTTCTTTGTCTTTTAGTGGTGTTATTGTTTAACGTAGAAACTCAGGACGACGACACCAACACCTCCGCATACTACTACTACTACTACTACTACTACTACTACTACTACTACTACTACTACTACTACTAATAATAATAATAATAATAATAATAATAATAATAATAATAAAGGTATGAAACGGACCCTACATCATCGCGGTATACACACTAAGAATAAGAATAAAAAGAATTGCATGGTCTTTTGATATGGCGCCATTTAAGGTGCCAGCTTGTCAATTTCATCGCTCTGTTTCTCCACCAAATGACAGGGAAATAGATCTCTGCTGAGCGAACTATTGCTGAGTTTTAATAATTTAATAACCAAATATGCCACCAGAGAAACTTAGTAATTTAACTTACGTCTTGTCCACCAACTCTCATCTCAATGTCTTGTTGGTCGACTGGGTAGGGTGCCTTGTTAGTAATTAAGAGTACTGAGCGAGTTGGCTGTGCGATTAGGATCGCGCAGCTGTGAGCTGGCATTCGGGAGATAGTGGATTCGAGCCCCACTGTTGGCAGCCCTGAAGATGGTTTTCTGTGGTTTCCCATTTCACACCAGGAATATGCTGGAACTGTACCTCGGATGCTTCCTTCCCACTCCCAGCCCTTTCCTAACCCATCGTCGCCATTAAGACAAATCTGTGTCGGTGCGATGTAAAGCAAATTTAAAAAAAATGTAATTAGAGTATCAGATATTTTCATACAGACATACATATTTTATTGTAATCATTACAAGACAATCTAGAAGAAGAAGAAGAAGAAAGCTCATCTTAGTCTCAGGGTTATGGGTGCTGGCTGTTTTCTCGAATTCGATCGCAGACTTGGCCAACAAAGATTAAGACTAAAAGGCGAGTTGAAGCAGGACTGCTCCAGTTTCGGTTTCACAAGAAACTACTGAAACTACTACTACCAAACCAAACCAAACCAAACCCCATGGCGCAACAGCCCCGAAGGGTCATGGCCTACCAAGCGACCGCCGCTCAGCCAGAAGGCTTGCATATTACGAGGTGACGTGTGGTCAGCACGACGGATCCTCTCGGCCGTTATTCTTGGCTTTCTAGACCGGGGCCGCCATCTCATCGTCAGATAGCTTCTCAATTGTAATCACGTAGGCTGAGTGGCCCTTGAACCAGCCCTCAGATGCAGGTAAAAATCCCTGGCCTGGCCGGGAATCGAACCCGGGGCCTCCGGGTAAGAGGCAGGCACGCTATCCCTACACCGCGGGGCCGGCTCTACTACTACTACTACTACTACTACTACTACTACTACTACAACTACTAATATTACTACTACTAATAATAATAATAATAATAATAACGGTATGAAGCGGACCCTACATCATCGCAGTACACACGTTAAGAATTATAAGAAGAATTGCGTGGTCTTTTGATGTGATGCCAATTAAGGTGCAAGCTTGTCAGTTTCACTCGTTCTATTTCTGTCTACCAGATGACAGTTCTCTGCTGGACGAACTGTTGGCGAGTTTTAGTAATTTTTGTCGGGTTAACACTGAGCCTTTATTGAAATACCTTTTTGGTAGGTACCAAGACTCAATAAACTGAAATATTCACTGCACTCTCAATAAATGAATGATCAGTTAAATGAGCACTTTAATAAAGGTTCAACACGAAATATATCACCAGAGAAACTTACTAATTCAATTCGCTTCCCACCCAGTCCGAAATATTTTAATTCTGTACTTTAGGCGGGAGCGGGTTTCACTCAGCCTCGTAAAAGGAGCGGTGATATGAGAGGCAGCGAACCCGGACGCGAAAGCCAAGCAATACGACTGAGGTTGTGTCACGCTAACCATGTAGCACTCCAGTATCTGCTGGCCATTTTATTAAGCAGCAGTCGTCTTGGCAGGCCAATAATCTTATTGAGCTCTTGTGCCATATATGTTTTTGTAATGTAGGTCAAAATCGCACCTCTCCGGCAACAGATAACCCCGACAGAGCTGTTGAGGGAACTTAACGTTTATCTTGGGCGATGATAATAACCATATACAGTACGCCATTCCTCTATTTGTTCAGTTCGAGCGAAATCGAGTGAAACAAACTAAAGAGGAGTTATTAAACACCGGTTTCGACTTGAAGTTCGAGGATTCGAATATCCATGATAAACAAAATTCCCTGTGAATGAATGTAAGTCGTCAACTAACGAAATGTGGAAGTGGTCAGTTCTCAACTACTACACTATGAGTTCAAGCTGTTAGATCAAATATATGGCTGTGATGGGATGGGATGGGTTGAAATTAGATATATCATAATGTAGATGCTGACTCTTCCAAGATCAAATGACTTCCTTGTTCAAATATTAAGTGAGAATAAGATTACAAACAGAGTTTCTGTTTTATAGGAGTACGTCTTTACCTCGCCGCCACACAATCAGTACCAGACGATACCACGGCCCCACATAGTCTGCGACCCTCCCGGATAGGTAATTGAAAGTATGGCGCGCGGTTCATAACAAACAAGGCTGTTTTTAGCACCGGCGAGAGAACTTTAGCCATAATTTAAGATTGCTCGCGTCGCGGGCACATCTTGATAAATGTATAATGAAGAGTGTTCCCGAGGCGGGGATTACACCCTGATCACCGTCGCTTGTCGAGTGATGGACGGTTCGAGCCCCGCCACCAGTTAGAACATACGCCCTCTCCCGGGAGATGTACGAGAATTGATCGTCTAAAAAGACACAAGAAATACTTTAAGTTCTGGTGGTGTTCGCCAAAGTTCGCTAACGACAGCAACTTGGGTCATTCCCAATGCTGGTGATACTGCAGATCTGCCAAGGGACAATGATATTGCGCCCAGACATGTCAGAAGCAAAAAAAAAAAAGAAACATTCCGCTTCAAAGGAAACCGCCATTCAATAAAAAGGTTCATGGATATCTAGGTGGCAGAGAGAGAGAGAGAGATTCCGGTTATCTCGATTGGACTCAATCATGCAATCTTGCAAAAATGCGCTTACTGTGTAGCCTCGGCTCCTGAGTAACCGCAACAATCGATGGTGGTCTCATTATGAGGTATAGTAGGCAAGATGAGAAGCGAGGTAGTTTGCCATTGCTTTTCTCACTCAAGTAGAAAGTGTTATTCCAGCATGACTGACCAAATGAGTAACATCTTTCACAGCACCCAGAAGCACTAGTCGTGCTCTCGTAAGAATGAATTATTTTTACGTCCCACTAACTACTTTGACGGGTTTCGGACACGCCAAGGTGCCAGAATGTTTTTTTTTTTTTTTTTTTTTTTTTTGCGTTCCATTAAATTTACCAACACAAGGCTGACGTATTTGAGCACCTAAAGAATACCACCGGACTGAGCCAGGATCGAACCTGCCAAGCCTTAAGAATAATTTGACAGAAAAATTGCTGGACAAAATGTATTTAGAATATTGTTTATATATAGGCTACACATTTTTGTACCGAGCTCGATAGCTGCAGTCGCTTTAAGTGCGGCCAGTATCCAGTATTCGGGAAATAGCGGGTACGAAACCCAATGTTGGCAGTTCTGAAGATGGTTTTCCCGTGGTTTCCCATTTTCTCACCAGGAAAATGCTGGGACTGTACCTTAATTAACGCCACGGCCACTTCCTTTCCATTCCTAGCCCTTTCCTATCTCATCGTTGCCATGAGACCTATTTGTGTCGGTGCAACTCAAAGCCTTTTGTAAAGAAAACACCTCTTTGGTTTCATGCGTTTTTTACCAGTGGCAGTCGGGTAAAAGTTTTAAGTCAAACAGTCGATAACTACTGTACGGAGAGTTATTAAGGAGATCATCCCGGTCACATTTTAAACGCTTCGTACGAACATCTGTCTATATTATTTAAATATTAAGCTGATACTTAGTTTTTATACCGGAAATTTGCTATACGTGTGGAAGCATATAGGGCAGAGAGGAAGGCTTGAGCACAAAGGAATCTTAACCTCACCACGTTATACTGATGCCAAATCTCCCACAAATTGGACAATAACACATTTCTGAAAAATGTTGAACACTTGCCTTGTTTGACATGCCAAACCGTTTCAGATGCGATGTTGTTCTGGTAATAAATCCTGATGACCGGTACACGGTTCGGTTCTTGTAGCTGCAAGTTTATATTCGAAAAATGGTGGGTTTGAACCCTACCGCCGGCAGTCCAGAAGATAGTTTTCCGTGGTTTCCTATTTTCAGACGAGACACGTGGCGGGAATATACTTTAATTAAGCAACTACTTTCCTAAATTTGTCCCTATCCCATCCAAGCGTCGCTAAAGAGTGACCGTCTTACTAATAAACGGTGTATAACATTTATACAAGGTCTATACACCGTTTATGTGAAATTCGTTACTAATAAACCGTGTGTAGGTCTCCTGTGTATACATCTGTTATAGTTATTCACTGAATTGCTTATACAGACCAGTACCCTTGTATAAGCGGTGTATAGCAGCGAGTAGCAGAAAAAGAAACGAGTGAGCAGTTTATTTTCGTGGTATTTATTGTCTACAGTAATATAATCGTGGTGAAATATTCGACTTATCCATATAACATTGATCACACATTGAAAGAATGGACGATGACGTTGATGATCTTCACGGTATTTTAAACACAGAAGACATACACCATTCAGAGGTTATGGAGGCTAGATATCTTCGTAAAGTAAAACACTTTAAAGAGACGGAATGACAATGAATGACTATAAAAGAAATGATGGTTGGGCGTAATTTTGTAATAATGTGTTACTGCTTATTAGACATCTGAAATTGCGACTTTATAATACATTATCTGCCTCTACAAAGATCTTTATCAAATTTGAGTACCCTAAAAATGGACATATTCCTCGACATAAAAAACGGTATAACTTGAAAACCGTACGTAATATGATTTCCATACTTTGTACTTGAATACGCAGAAAATAGGATGTATAAAAGCCTAATAGAAACGTATTTGATCAAACCTTTCTTTTAGCTACAAAACAGGTTTTTCCTTTCTCTTGAAAAGTAAGGATATTTTAGAATGTGTACACTTTTCAACTCGCCGATTCAATTACAATTGCCTACGTTTTCCGTACTATCCCAGATAGGAGCTATTGATCTTTTCTTAAGCTTTTCCATTTATTTTTTGGCGTTCATTACACAAGCAAGCTGAAGAAATGTTTATATCAGCTGTCTCACTTTGTGTTGCCACTGCCTTTTCGATATGCCGTGCTACTGCGCGACTCCGGAAAGTTTTGCTCGCAGATAACCAGCAGAAGCGATCATAAAGGCGGTGAACGTGCGAAAAACGCCAGTGAACTGCAGGAAGAGATTCCTAAGCCTTGGAACGAGTGTATACGTGCTGTATAGTAATACAATGCATGAACCACGTTTATTAGTAAGAAAAATATAAAACGCTTATACAGGCTTTATTCACTGTATAACTATACAAGTGTTAAACAACTGTATAAGGACTTTTTATTAGTAAGACGGTGAATGTATATTAGAGCGATGTTAAACAGCAAGCTCGAATCTATTTTAGCAGGAACAGCTATGATCATCAACCGGTCCTGTGACGTTTCAGACATTCATGCAGGTTGCTTTAATAATAAATATTTCGCAGTAGTACAGGCCTCATGGTAATGGATAAACAGTGACTCGAGCATACATGAAAACGAATAGAAATGGAGTTATGCAAGCAAGCGTTCCGTCCCTGCGGGCCGTGGAGGAAAAGTGCTTACTGAATAGGTAATCGATTGTTGGGCGGCCAGCCAGGCGGACGTTTGACAAACACGAGCTACAGATGGTCAATAACAAACTAGCCGCGCTGTTGAACATAAGATATAACATGCAAAGAGCTTTCTCTCTCTCTCTCATACAAGATCGATCTGCACGCTCGGCAAACACCATTAGACTGCGTGACCACACCACATCTTACCATCTCACTACCTATTTTCTTTCCATTAACTCTGGATAACCAAACTGGGATAAACATGTGACAACGATTCCTTGTTGGGTCAAGTCGAATTTGTGATATGGTATTAAATACGATTTAGCTCTCGTTGTTGACAATACCACTTTTATGTCGCGTAATAAGAGAGATTGTGTAGTTAATGGGGCATAAATGAAAATATATCAGTGATATTAATATTAACCTTCAGTAGTGGTGCTTGAAATGCCCCAAGACTGATTTAACTGGGCTGAATCATGAAGTATTAAGAGGATCACACAATACCTGACGGGTTAAGTGGCTCAGACGATAGAAGCGCTGGCCGAAGAATCCACGTTGCCGGGTTCGACCTCAGGGTTCAGTCCGGTGGTATTTGAAGGTGCTCAAATACGCCAGTCATGTGTCAGTTGATTTACTAGCATGTAAAAAAGACTCCCGCCGGACAAAATTCCGGTACCTCAGGGTCTCCGAACACAGTAAAAGTAGTTGCTGGGACGAAAATATGATAATAGAAGATACTGTCCAACCAAGTTCTACAGAGCGTGTCTCTCCTTTATGGCAAAAAGCAAATAGGTTCAATCGAGAGGTGATTAGGAAGTTAGCATTTAGTCCTTACTAACACTCATAATATACGCTAGTGTTAACAGTGGGTGTACGAGATCTCGTATGGTAATCTGCGTGCGGTCTGTTGATGAGTACGCACCATGTAGCAGGGTCTACGCTGGGCAGGGCGAGAAACAACGTAGCGGTAGCTTCAGCCCTTTGGAGTCCAATTAATTTCCCGCCTGAATCGTTCACAAGTCCAATTTAACATTACGCAACTATGGGAAGGAAATGCACATGTGAAATGCTGATTTTATACATTAAAAATACAAACTGCACATTTCTGTACTATTCATTATGTTTACAAAATTATAAGCAATATTTTGTGAAAGTGTTACGCTTCCGGAGGCATTTGTTTGTACAGTGCTGGGTTCCCTGGACAGGTCTCACAATAAAATGATGTCCCATTTCAACCTCTTTTCATTTTTCTGTCGGAACACACGGTACTGTCCTTAATTTTATCGGCCTCACGAGTGACTATGATTTGCAGCTTCCCATTCATACAAAATTTTGGTCGCAGCAGCTTCGTTGGCTATGCTTACGGGTATTTTGTTTCGTAACGTGCCCCATAAGCCCCATGATAACTCCATCCCTGAAAAGCTTTTGACTCACTTCAGGCTTATTTTCTGCCTTTTTCTGCATATCATATAATTGGAAACTCTTCACTAAAGCTACCGCCTTCTTTCCTGTATTATGATGCGTGTATTCCATGTCGCCACGACTGGTGGACGCCATGTTGATAACAAATATAAACACACCAACCTTAAAATTGTGTCGGACTAGGTCCGACATAGGACCGAAACAGAAAGTTAATGATGTCGGACTGAGTCCGAAATTGGACCCCAAAGGGCTAGTAGTCAACGTTGAGAAGACTTGTTTCGCTTGCTAGAGGCATCGCAACTCCTCCAACTTTCATAAACTGTAATTAATAAACAGTAGTGCCGAACTGGACCATACTCCTTGGCATACTATCCTCCTTATCATCGCCCCAATGAGACGTATTTCGCCATAGAGGAGAGACTCAACCTCTATATCCATGCATGTTAATTCAAACAATGAACCACGAGAACCATGAGCATTCTCAGAAGCCGATGTTGAGGAACTAAATCATGAACCCCAGCCACTTCCTCTTACCTTGGGAATTATCTCTCGTGATCCTATTATTCTGCTACCCACATAAGGAGCTGGAGAATTTATCAGGCACAATATAACTTCAATAGCCGAGCTCCGCTTGTTTACGACACACTTGTAACCGTCTGACAGTCATAATGAACTATAAGTACAAGCACGCACTCCTATCATACGTCTTTATCCCGTTCCCCTTATGCAAACGGGCTTTTATGTTCATTATATACATAGGCCTTGCCGCATTAATGACACGAAGAAAAACCTAGTCACCATTTCTTCCAGATGCCGGCAGATCTCTACGAGTGAAGTGCTCCGTCATAATACACTGACTGACAGAGCAAATGCAACACCAAGAAGGAGTGGTTCGAAAGGGATGAAAGTTGGGGAAAAAACAGAGACGGCACGGACGAATAATTGATGTTTATTTCAAACCGATATGCAGGTTACACAATGCGCACGGCATCGACTCAGTAGGATGTAGGACCACCGCGAGCGGCGATGCACGCAGAAACACGTCGAGGTACAGAGTCAATAAGAGTGCGGATGGTGTCCTGAGGGATGGTTCTCCATTCTCTGTCAACCATTTGCCACAGTTGGTCGTCCGTACGAGGCTGGGGCAGAGTTTGCAAACGGCGTCCAATGAGATCCCACACGTGTTCGATTGGTGAGAGATCCGGAGAGTACGCTGGCCACGGAAGCATCTGTACACCTCGTAGAGCCTGTTGGGAGATGCGAGCAGTGTGTGGGCGGGCATTATCCTGCTGAAACAGAGCATTGGGCAGCCCCTGAAGGTACGGGAGTGCCACCGGCCGCAACACATGCTGCACGTAGCGGTGGGCATTTAACGTGCCTTGAATACGCACTAGAGGTGACGTGGAATCATACGCAATAGCGCCCCAAACCATGATGCCGCGTTGTCTGGCGGTAGGGCGCTCCACAGTTACTGCCGGATTTGACCTTTCTCCACGCCGACGCCACACTCGTCTGCGGTGACTATCACTGACAGAACAGAAGCGTGACTCATCGGAGAACACGACGTTCCGCCATTCCCTCATCCAAGTCGCTCTAGCCCGGCACCATGCCAGGCGTGCACGTCTATGCTGTGGAGTCAATGGTAGTCTTCTGAGCGGACGATGGGAGTGCAGGCCTCCTTCAACCAATCGACGGGAAATTGTTCTGGTCGATATTGGAACAGCCAGGGTGTCTTGCACATGCTGAAGAATGGCGGTTGACGTGGCGTGCGGGGCTGCCACCGCTTGGCGGCGGATGCGCCGATCCTCGCGTGCTGACGTCCTGCGCCTGGACCCCTCGCACGTGCCATATGTCCCTGCGCCAACCATCTTCGCCACAGGCGCTGCACCGTGGACACATCCCTATGGGTATCGGCTGCGATTTGACGAAGCGACCAACCTGCCCTTCTCAGCCCGATCACCATACCCCTCGTAAAGTCGTCTGTCTGCTGGAAATGCCTCCGTTGACGGCGGCCTGGCATTCTTAGCTATACACGTGTCCTGTGGCACACGACAACACGTTCTACAATGACTGTCGGCTGAGAAATCACGGTACGAAGTGGGCCATTCGCCAACGCCGTGTCCCATTTATTGTTCGCTACGTGCGCAGCACAGCGGCGCATTTCACATCATGAGCATACCTCAGTGATGTCAGTCTACCCTGCAATTGGCATAAAGTTCTGACCACTCCTTCTTGGTGTTGCATTTGCTCTGTCAGTCAGTGTATACACAAATGTTCAACCTGCTCTAATCACGAATGCACGCGATATATTTCTAAGATAATAATGTTCTTGGTTTACGTCTAATGAACTACTTTTACAGCTTAGGAGACGCTGAGGCACCACAATTTTGTCCCGTAGGAATCTTCTTGAGTTCTGGTAAATCTTTCGACTTGAAGATTCACTTATTTGAGCTCCTTCAAACACTGCCGGACTCAGCCGTGATCGATTCCGCCAACTTGAGCTCAGAAAGCCAGTTCTACCACATGAAATACTCTGCCAAGCTCTTAGAAAGAAATCATTCCCAATATGGGAGTACATAGCAGTATTGTCACTGAGACTTCAGAAATTTGCCGCCATATATATTTATTTTATTTTTAAAATATTTTGTAGAGGCCCATACTGGTTAAAATTGTCAGCGGTAAGTGGAAATCTGGAGGATTATGAGTGTCCAGTTGGCGCTTTATTTCTGCAGATTTAGCAGTTAAAATAATCAATACAACAAACACCTTCAAGGAATGGTAAAGACCACCTATATCATAAACAGAGAGGTAAAGAGACTAAAAAGGAGATGCAGATTGGAAAGAAATAGAGTTAGAAATGACTATGGAAGTAAGGAGAAATTGAGGGAACTTACTAGGAAATTGAATCTAGGAAAGAAGTCAGCTAAGGATATCATGATGGCAAGCATAATTGGCAGTCATATACATTTTAGTGAAAAACGTAAGGGTATGTATAGGTACTTCAAAGCAGAAATAGGTTCCAAGAAGGACATTCCAGGAATCATTAA
Source organism: Anabrus simplex (assembly GCF_040414725.1). Lineage (NCBI taxonomy): Eukaryota > Metazoa > Arthropoda > Insecta > Orthoptera > Tettigoniidae > Anabrus > Anabrus simplex. The sequence continues at coordinate 414,899,760 of NC_090265.1, read as the reverse complement.
TGAACAGGGGGAGTGTGTATGCGAGGATCTCCAAAAGGCAGAAGTATTCAGTCTGCTGTATGTACAGATTGTTGGTTACAGGGATAATGTCCAGTTAGAGGAGGTCACTAATACTAAAGAAGTATTAAAATTTACCTACGATGACAACGACATTTACAATAAGATACAAAAGTTGAAAACTAGCAAAGCAGCTGGAATTGATAAGATTTCTGGGGAAATACTAAAGACAATGGGTTGGGATATAGTACCATATCTAAAGTACTTATTTAATTACTGTTTGCATGAAGGAGCTGTACCAAATGAATGGAGTGTTGCTATTGTAGCCCCTGTGTATAAAGGAAAGGGTAATAGACATAAAGCTAAAAATTACAGGCCAGTAAGTTTGACATGCGTTGCATGTAAGCTTTGGGAAGGCATTCTTTTTTATTATATTAAACATGTTTGCGAAATTAATAACTGGTCCGATAGAAGGCAGTTCGTGTTTAGGAAGCTAAACTTGTAGGAGTCCAGCAATATATAGCAGATATCCTGGATTCAGGAGGTCAAATGGATTGTATCGCGAATGACCTATCAAAGGCATTTGATAGGCTAGATCATGGGAGACAACTGGCAAAAATAAGTGCAATTGGACTTGACAAAAGAGTGACTGAATGGGTGGCTCTGTTTCTAGAAAATAGAACTCAGATAATTAGAGTAGGTGAAGCTTTATCTGTCCTTGTAATAATTAAGAGGGGGCAGTATTATTGGACCTTTATGTTTTCTTATATATAGGAGTATGGTTCCAGTGTATGGGACCCTCACCACGATTACTTGGTTCGAGAATTGGACAAATTCCAAAGAAAAGCAGCTCGATTTGTTTTGGGTGATTTCCGCTAAAAGAGTAGCGTTACATAAGTGTTGCAAAGTCTAAGCTGGGAAGACTTGAGAGAAAGGAGACGGGCTGCTCGACTAAGCGGCATGTTCCGAGCTGTCAGTGGAGAGATGGCGTGGAATGACATTAGTAGACGAATAAGTCTGAGTGGTGTCTTTAAAGGTAGGAAAGATCACAATATGAAGATAACGCGAGAATTCAAGAGGGCAAATTGGGCCAAATATTTGTTTACAGGAAGGGGAGTTAGGGTTTGGAATAACTTACCAAGGGAGATGTTCAATAAATTTCCAATTTCTTTGTAATCATTTAAGAAAAGGCTAGGAAAACAACAGATAGGGAATTTACCACCTGGGCGACTGCTCTAAATGCAGATCAATAGTGATTGAGTTTATTTCGGGCGGAGGCACTGATGATTTACTCCATTAAATTCAGAGTTTTGGTAAGTTTTTCTTGAAGGTAAAGTGGATTCTTGAAGAACCATCAAACAGCTTTCCACGGTAATTTGATGACGTTTGGCTTTCGGAGAGGTCTGGTGCAGGTCTTTCTAGCTGATTCCCATGGACGACCTGCACGTTTAGGCGTGTGGTGATGATGGCGATGATGTTACGGAGAGGGTGAAACCCGGTGCACATAGTCCACTCCAGTCGAATAACACCAAGAGGTCGGCTAAAAGTTTAACGTCGCCATCCGACGGACTGATCACCATCAACAGCGCCATATGCACTCACTCGACATAAACATTACGGAGAGATTTGGAACTGAACCCAGGCTTTTACCGTGCTATCTACAGCGCGTTTGTGGTGTACCTTGGACTGCAGTACAGAGTAGGTGGCGCGCGGTCACGCTGTTGTCGGATTTCTATAACCGCATGACGAGACCGAGTATTCAGGAGTTGAGTGAATTTCTTTGAATTACTGCATTAATGGGTGCGTTATGTAATATAATGTAAGGCGTATATTAATTTGTAATTTTATAAGTTACATTTTGATGTAATGGAATATAAATAGAACTTTTAATTAAATTCCTTTAGTTTTAATTGTCGCGAAGAACACGCCATTAAATTTTAAACCCATAAAGGCATTTGACTTGTTACACGTATTAAAGATAAAGCATGTCATTAATTAGTTAATTAGCGATATGAATAATTAAATTAGTTCGTTAATAACATGAGTAATTAAATAATCCGTTAATAGTAATATGGATAATTAAATAATTCGTTAATTATCTTCTTCTTGGCGTTTATTCCGTTTCATTGCGAGGTTTCATACATTGCACTTTGCTCTCCACATCGCCCGATCGTTTGGCGTTGTTTAGAGTAACGCCAACCAAGAACATTTTCTCCTTCAGGGCACCAAGTCATCGTTTCTTTGGCCATCCTCATTGTCGACGTCCTCAGGGTTCAATTCTAGTGCTGTTTTTCCAACTGAAGTGCCGTTGCTACGCAGTACATGGCCATACCACTAACGAGTTTCTCGGATTTTCTCGGGTATTAGGAGCCACACCGAATGCCGTCCTCACATCCTGATTTCTGACGTGGTCCAGTTTAGTGAATCCCATTCGCTATCGAAACATCTTGGTTATCATAACATGTAGCTGTTACCTTCAAGGAGCCTTTCAAGGCACCTTCTCTAGCGCATCTTCAAGGTCGAGCCAGGGGGACGTGCGGGCAGGCAGGGAAGCAAGTACCTTCCCCTCCGCATATGTTTGGTTCATGATAGATCTCCCGTCCTTCACTCTCACCATCTCCCCTCGCTCTTCGGATGTCTGCACGTGTTACGCGTCTATATGGATGTGACCAATAAGATACAATGTGTTAGCATGTACTAGGCGATTCTGGGGGCTGTACAGATTTCCTTGTCTGAAATTAATACTTTTGGCCACGAGTTTTTAATGAACACCAGTATACGACTTCAACTGAACGCATACGATTTCTCTAAGATTAAGTTCGCAGTCGTGGGGCAAACGAAGCACAATTCCATTCGGAGCATTTCAAATAGTTGTGTCCTTTCATTCTTTACCGACACTCGATTCACACATTTACCTACTACTACTACTACTACTACTACTACTACTACTACTACTATTACTAGCGTATGGCCTCTGAAGAGGCTTGATACAGGTCTTTCGAAATGATGCCCATGGACGATCTGCATGTTTGTGAGATTGAGGCCCTACCTCGGATGAAATCTAGTGTTGAAGGTGGCACGAACACCGAGTCCTGGAGCCACAGGAACCAAGGAAGGTTTACAATCCCCGATCCGGCCGGGGATCTAATCCGGGATCCCTTGGACCAAGGCCAGCAGGCTAAACAGTTAGTCACGGAGTCAGACTACCCAGGACTCATCTGAATACATAATCGGCTTTCCCAAAACCCTAAACCTGTTGGGTTTACTTTCGCAGATGATCTTAATACTTCCTATTTTTGTTGTTTCTTTGTAATCTTATAAACAGTTGTTTCAGAACATCTTGTTGCTCTGGAAGCTTCCTTTATTGTATTACTCATATTCATGGTTTTAAGGAAATATTGGAAATAATTTACCACGCTTTAGTCTTCCTGCCCTTGTAGTCTTCCAGTATCGCGTATTTTGTGTGCTTCACCTTCCATAGTCCTTTTAATAAACATTCCAGTTAGATGTTAAAATTAAAGAACGAAAAATTAACACGATGTATACTGAATATTTACTCTGTGGACATGCCACTTTGAAATTGTAAACAAAACATTAACCTTAGCACTTTTCATACACATAACACGTCACATCACAGCGCAAAGCAACGAACAGGTTGAGGAAATGCCCGATTAAGGGCTCTCTAAATCTACGAGAATAAATATCTTATATCCCGTATGCATTTCCTGTAACTTAATGACATTGACAAACAAACAAATCGCTATTCATACGAGAGCAGGATGTGAACGTTCGGTTCGCTTTCATTACTAAGCTGCGAGCACCAGCCCATCCTAATTTCGGGCTATACAAGAGACTACAAAAGCTATCGTGCTAGGGTTTCTTCTAAAACTAAATTAAAGTCATTCTTAATATATTTTATGCTTTCATTCCCTATCTAATATTTTTAAAACACTTTTTTAGTAAAGTAATGTTTCGAAGTACATATTCACTAAAAATGCACTTTGGGTTCGAAAATTAGTTTTATTTATTCTACTCTAAGGAGCTCATCCACCACACTTCCCTAGTAGCATCCACACACTGTATACTGTTTTAATTATCACAGAAAATTGAAGTGGATATGGCAGCTATGTAGGTAATTACGACGTGGGATGCACTAAGTTACGTCAAAAAATTACGTGCTAAATTTCCTTATTTTAATTTTTGTCGTCACCTCCTTTCAACGGTCTTTGAGTCTTGTAAATGACCTCATCAGAAGCGGCGTTTGGTATTGTACTGTGATATAATATTATTCACCCAGATCTCGAAACTTTATGAACAGCGCGCAGAAAGACAAGGACAACGCTAATAGTACAGTATGTGTGTTGGAAAGAGAAACAGGATGCTCATTAACAGTCGGCCCAAAAAGTATTTGAACCTACATTTTAGGGACTGACACACACACACACACACACACACACACACACACACACACACACACACACACACACACACACACACACACACACACACACACACACACACACACACACACACACACACACACACACACACACACACACACACACACACACACACACACACACACACACACACACACACACACACACACACACACACACACACACACACACACACACACACACACACACACACACACACACACACACACACACACACACACACACACACACACACACACACACACACACACACACACACACACACACACACACACACACACACACACACACACACACACACACAGATATATCAGTAAACAACACATGTAATTATTACATTGAAGAACATACATTGCCAGGCAGTCCAAAGTAACTGCCCATACCATCAAAATACAGTGTCACAAACATAAATGTCTCTCTCCTGCAGACAAAAAAGTATTGGTACACGTATAACACTGATTGGCGTGTTCTTTTCTTTCGCGAAATTGCGCTGTTCAATAGCTAGTGTGCATCGCCTTTGCGCCACCCTCATCGGAGGGTCTGCCTTACAAGGGCTGCACTCGGCTAGAAATAGCCACACGAAATTAATTAATAATCGCCTTTGCTTTGATAAAAGCCTGTAAACACTAGGTATGCTGTTCATTACATTCTGGGTCACGTTAAGGGTAATTTTTGATCATTCCTTCATGAGTACTCTGTCAAAGTGCTGTTTTTTGGACGAACGTCGTTGTCTGACTTGTTTGTCGAGATGAGCCGACAGGTTCTCAATTAGGCTGAGATCGAGAGACTGCGGTGGGGTAATCACCCTTCGTGAAGCGTTATATAGTAATCACTCCTGGGTTTTCATAGCAATATATTTTGGGTCTTTGTCTTGCAGAAATAAAATACCCCATCCAGTTCCAATTTCTGCACACTAGGGAATAAATTACCTCGCAAAACGTCGATGTATTTCATATGAGCCATTGTACCGTGGATTGCAGCTAGATTTCCAACGCCGGCCGCCACCATACATCCCCATACCATGACACCTCCTCCGCCATATTTGACCGTGGGAAGCATCCGTTTGACTTGAAGCTCTGTGTTAGGCTTGCGCCACACTTCCCTTCTTTCTTTAATCGGATCCGAGCACAATGAACTTCGATTCGTCCGAAAATAAAACAGTGTTCCAAAATTCGTTCGACTTGTTGGTATGTTCCTCCGCAAACTGGAGGCGTTTCCGGTTAACTTTCTGGGATATCTACCATACATATTAACCCTATTTAAAACACTGCGTATAGTTTGAAGGCTCCACGCTTATTTGACGTTGTCTGAATATCCGCAGCAATAGTTCCTGCACTTGTAAACGGTTATCTTTGAGAGAAGCAGATGATTCGTCTACGCTCTCGGGTTGTATTCACTTTCTGTCGTTCATATCGATGCTTATTTACTGCTGCACTGATCTCCATGTATTCATTAATTATGGCCCTCACTGTGGTGTAGGTACCGTAACTGAAAGTTCCTCACCAATCTGTCTATAGTTTTTCCCTTGTGAATGGAGCAACACTGCTCTATCATGAAACGACACCGCATGTTCCTTCGTCTTCGGACTCATGATGACAACTAGCGCATAATACCGCAGCAGACTAGCGAGTGGTCTGTCAAGAACACGCAGTGTGTATCACGTTAGCAGTCGGCGTTGCTTGTACCTCACAAGCACCACTATTCCCAGATGCCGTTCTCTGTGCCAATACTCTTTTGTCTGCAAGAGACACACATTTCCTGTTGTAACACTGTATTTTGATCGTATGGGGAGGTACTTTGGACACCATGGTACGTTATGTTATGGAAGGTAGCTTTTACATGTGCTCTGTACGGAAGTACAGTACATGGCTCCTACACCCACCAGCCATGAATATGCCTGCGTGCCAGTACTTTTTGAGCCGACTGTAACTGCATACTACAGTCGAAGGTAGAGACGCGCAATAATGATTAGAAATGGTATACCATACTACCACTTCTCCTACCATGCCGGTCAGCCTTCTGATCGTGATTTATTTATTTATTTATTTATTTATTTATTTATTTATTTATTTATTTATTTATTTATTTATTTATTTATTTATTTCACCAAGAGAACTCAAACAAGTTTTCTGGCGTTAGCAGTGAAATTTCCCTTACCACCTCTAAGTTATATGACAGACTTTGTTTAAGCTGAACATGACAGCTACCTAGTCCTATCGTTGGAAATATTCAATCGTTCGGATACTAAGGAGAATGGAACACGGCTACTTCTATCAGCGGAGCCGAGTCTCCTCAACTTAGCTGTCTTTTTCCTCCACCAGAACGCACGGCATATTTTTTTGTGAATATACAATGTTTCTGTCTTTTCCATCACATCTAGCTTCATTTGTCATTTGGAGAGCTATGAAAATGGGAAACTACGGAAAAATAATCTTTAAGGCTACCGACGTTGGAATTCTAAACGCACCCCATCTCCCGAACACAAGCTTACAGCTGCACGATCCCCATCCTGCAGTTATCTCGTTCGATCGTAACTTCACTTAACTCATACGACTTTAAAACAAAACTGATCGAAATTATTCTTTATCTAATCAAAGCAAAGCAAGCAAAGCAAAGTCACCTCCGTACAGGCCATGAAGGCCCTTGGAGGAGCGGAAGGTAAAGGCTTCAACCATTGTTAACCTCGGCACGTGATGGGGTAGAGTGGTTAGCTCTACGCCCGGCCGTCTTTGCCCCCAGGAATTAACCTGGTACTCATTTTTGGTGTAGGCTGAGTGAACCTCAGGGCCATATACACTTCCGCTTTATCTAATCAATGTAACAAAAAATTATTTTACTGCTCACTTTAACTTATATGGTGTTTTGCCAGCCTCGTCGAACTGGAGAGTACTGTTTGCTAAGGTATGGATCCTGTTGTAGTCATTCAGAGTGGTGCTATCGCTGACTTCAGGGTTATACAACAGCTCAAGGTTATATGTTAATGATCTGGCCATGAAAAACAAAATAATCCAGTAGATGTTTCCAACTGTTGTTCTGTAAAGGACAGCTACAAAATTGACATCGCCGAGAGTTGGAAAACAAAATTATTATCTCTACCAACTCTGTTAGAGCTCTGATAGCAGTAGCCATACCAATAGCATATCGACTACTTGTCATATCATTCGTAAACAGACGACCTCGACACATTTCTTTCTAACAAGAACTGGGATCTTTATTTCACAAATTTTGCAGCAAAGCTGTGTTTAAGGAAGGAAGCAGATTCTAACAAAAGAGGGGTATTTACATCAACCCTAAAGTAATTAGAAAAATTCCAACTCCCATGGCTGAATGGTCAGCGTCTTGGCTTTCGGTCTTCGGGACCCCGAGTTCCATTTCCGGCCGGCCAGATCGTCCTAAACGGTTAATTCCCTTGGCTCAGGGACTGGATGTCTGTGCTGTCACCAAAACTCCTGCGACTCATATATCACACACAACACATCTTCCACCACATTAATACGCAGTTTCCTATATACAGCAGACGCCGCTCACCGTTGTCGTCGTCGTCGGAAGGTCTGCCCTTCGAGGGGTGCACCAGGCCGGCAACAGCCAGAAAAATTATTTAGATCGACATCAGAGAAATTATTTAGGTCGACAATATTTAAAATTCGAATAAATAATTGTTACTGGATTTACAATCTACTAACTACTTTTGTGGTTTTCGGAGTCGTCAAAATGCCGGAATTTTGTCCAGTAGGTTTTATTTCACGTGCCGAAATGTCTACTGATAAGAAACTGGCGTATTGAAACACCTTCAAATACCACCGGAGTTAGCCATTTACTGTCTGGATCACTCAGCTTGGTTATTCCAGTTCTCTTCCTTTCATCGCTTCTCCCTTAACATTCTAGGTTAGTGAATTTCTTGCGAGTTTAGCCCCTTCATCAATATCATACACCATCATCTACAACTCAAAAGCGGGAAGGATACATGACACAAAACCAATAACAATAGAACTGCAATATACTGTACAGTAGTTCCCATGAACTAATTCTTGCAATGGAAAAAGTATATATTATATCCGATAGCATATTTTTCATGTTAAAATCAACTGTCAACCATAAAATATATTTACGGACAGATTCTACATTCACAAACTCATGACGGTGCTTACAAGAATCGATTGTAGTACTTAATATGATTCAGAAACGGTAACAAAACGAAACAAAATATCTAAAATTACTAATTCTATCATTTTATATTGACAGGAAGGTACGTAATCCTCCACAAAGAACGCTAACCCAAAACATTTCTAGTATTTTTGTCAATTTTGCACTCCACGGAAAAGTTTGCAGTGTCTCTTCTGTATTATAGGTTTCGTATCTTCAATGTAATATACATAATAATAAAACGTCTGCACTTACAGTTCTTCTTCTTCTTCTTATTATTATTATTATACGTAAAACGCTGCAAAAGATCTAGCAAAATATGGAAATAGAGAAAAAGGCGCGAAAGTTTGATATCGACGAAGAGACGTACTGAAAATATTTTTATATATAGAAATTACCCACCTTGAGAAGAGATAGCAGGTAATTTTCGAATTATCCACACCTCACACTTAGCAAGCTGCTGGCTTATCATTCAATTACTGTGGCAAGTGGGCCAAGATTAGAGGCCATGTCGGGGCTCGAGCCAGAGATTAAGTTCATTACAGGATATCAAGTGGGGAAGTGAAGCGCTGTGATGATCACAGAGTGACATCACACACACGAGTACCTTCTTAAATGAGGCGGCCATATCAGATTCACTCAGGCTGGACTCTCCAATTTACATTAGGTCCGGGACGTTCAGCGAAAGCCATCCAAGATGTGCTCAACATTGTAACATATAGGAGAGTTAGAACGGCGAATATGTCAAAATTCCATTTAATAAAGAAAAACAATGGCGTAACCGCCCTGATGGACCTTGGCCTACAAAGCGATCGCTGCTCAGGCCGAAGGTCTGCAGGTTAGGAGTGACGCGTGGTCAGCGCGAGGAATCCTATCGGCCGTTATTCTTGGCTATCTCACCGTCAGAGAGAACGTCAACTGCATTCACGTAGGCAGAGTGGACGGCGAATCAGTCGTCCGGAGAGGCCGGCATAGGTCTTCGAACTGACGTCAATAGGCGACCTGCGTGGCTGTGAGAACGAGGCCATACCTTGAAGAATTCTAATGCTGAAGACCACCCACCCACCCACCCACAAACAAACAAACAAACAAACAAACAAACAAACAAACAAACAAACCAACAAACAAACACACACACACACACACACACACACACAGAGTCTTCTTTTATACACAATTTGCTTTACGTCTCTCCGACACAGATAGGTCTTATAGCGATGTTGGGATAGGAAAGGGCTACGAGTGAAAAGGAAGCGACCATGGCCTTAATTAAGATACAGCCCCAGCATTCACCTGGTATGAAAATGGGAAACCACGGAAAAACATATTCAGGGCTGCCGACAGTGGGATTCGAACCCACTATCTCCCACTACGTGAACGAAGTCGCGCGGCCACTTGTTTGGTACATAGTTCCCAAGCTAGAGGAATTACCAACTGAGGTTAAAATTCACGACCCGGCCGGGATCGAACCCAGGACCGCTTGGAGTAAAGTCCAGCACGCAAGCCATTTAGCCATGGAGCCGTACTACTATGAACTAGTTTCAGATAGCGTACCACTAACGCAAATCCGTGAGAATTTCACATCAGTAACAATGAGGTAGTACTGCTACGATTTTCCAGATAATAAGCACACCGGACATAAAATTAGTCACCCCTTGAAAGAGGATACCGGTCGCTTTGTAGCGATGTTGATGGTGTTGCGCTGGTACCTGGCGGTAATGTGATCCTTCACCGATGACATACACTGCCGGAAAAAAAATACAGCCTCTTATAGTTTTCCCATTCTTCTTCTGCATTTTAATCTGTTTACTCTCCAGGGTGGGTTTTTCCCTCGGACTCAGCGAGGGATCCCACCTCTACCGCCTCAAGGGCAGTGCCTGGAGCTTCAGACTTTGGGTCGGGGGATAGAACTGGGGGAGAATGATCAGTACCTCGCCCAGGTGGCCTCACCTGCCTACTATGCTGAACACGGGCCTTGTGGAGGGATGGGACGATTGGAAGGGCCAGGTAAGGAAGAGGGAAGGAATCGGCCGTCGCCTTAAGTTAGGCACAATCCCGGCATTTTCCTGGAGGAGAAGTGGGAAACCACGGAAAACCACTCCGAGGATGGCTGAGGTGGGAATCGAACCCACCTCTATTTAGTTGATTTTCCGAGGCTGAGTGAACCCTGTTCCAGCCCTCGTACCACTTTTCAAATTTCATGGCAGAGCGGGGAATCGTACCCGGGCCTCCGGGGGTGGTAGCTAATCACGCTAACCACTACACCACAGAGGCGGACTGCTTTCCAATTGACTGAAGATTTATTGTTTAAACAGTGCAAATGGAGTACATGAAATTATTACATTTACAGATCAATAGCCCAACCGGTACTGAGGTACAGGTGTCGATCCATGATGAAACGCCCTTATCAGTACGTGGTGTATCCTCCACGGGCAGGAATGCAGGCGTTGATTCTGGAATCCATTCGATCATACAGATGACAAATACTGCCTTGGGATACATTATTCCATGCCTGTTCGACCTGTTTACGTAGTTCTGAAAGAGTTGTGGGTTGCCGAGTCGCACGTGTCAGTTGCCGTCCCATCATATCCCACACGTGCTCGATGGGAGACAAGTCCGGAGATCGTGCTGGCCAGGGAAGTTGCTACACGTCTTGCAGGACACGTTCAGTTTCACGCGCAGTGTGTGGGTGAGCATTATCCTGTTGGAACAACACATCACCTTCCTGTTGCAAGAATGGCAAAAGAATAGGTCTTACAACATTCTGCACGTACCGAGTGCTGGTCAGCGTTCCCTTCACAAACACCAAAGGTGAACGAGAATTGTAGCTTATCGCACCCCAGACCATAAGGCCTGGGATGGGGCCAGTGTGTCTTGGACGAATGCACTCTACGAGACAACGTTCGCCAGGTCTACGTCGTACGCGCAAACGATCATCACTTGCGTTCATCGTCATTCGATCTTCCAAGTGAACCTCTGACGGCACCAGTCGAGCCATGCACGCAAATGCTGTAGCGTGAGTGGAAGACAGGCTAGAGGTGTGCGTGCCCGTAGGTCTACTGCTAGTAACCAGTTGGCAACAGTTCGTGTTGACCCTTCTGGGTTCACAAACCCTCTTTGTCTGTGCTGTGGTAGCTGTTCGATCTGCCACTGCTGCCCTTACAATACGACGATCTTGGCGGACGTCAGTGCTGCGTGGACGTCAAGAATCTCGTCTACGGGATTGAGAATGTTCACGTGGCCATTGGAACCAGCATCGTTGCAGAACAATCCTACCAATCGGAAGGCCACAATTTGACCCCTGTCAAACTCACTCAGTTGGCTGTAGGAAGCACGAGTGCATCTCCGTGGCATGGCGCCTGTTTGCTTCACACGTTTACATCACACTGAGCCTTATGGCTGTAAACATTCCCTATTAATGGGCACACGCAGATGGCGCCCCGGCAGCTATCTCACTAATGCTATCTGTTAGCAGACGACAGTGACACCATTATCAGTACATCTACTATACCCCAGGTGGCATCTTCCGTCAGCGGATCAAAATGGATGTCGTCTTAAGTGTGTGTGTGTGTGTGTGCCAATCGGTATCGCTTCAAGATTGGTCGAAGCAAAGACGTGACAGAGCGGCAAAAGCGGGCTATTGTGTTTGGAAGTGCTCATGACCACCCGGTGAATGGAGTTGCCCGATTTGTTTGTTATCATCGTGGATAGTACAATCGCAATCATAAGAATTCCGGGTGGAATAGGAAACAGGTAACGTTTGGGCGAAGATGTTGGCCAACCCTGATGATGAAGGAGAAGTAACCAAGACAACGTCACATGTGTTCGTCTTCCATGAGGTGTGGCTTGCGACGTTGCGCACTCAAAGGTCACTCCCAACTCCTTTTCTCGGGAACTGATTAAGATGTTTCTATGATTTAACATTCTGGCTATACTACCTTTTCCTAATCAAGGAAAACAATTAATTAACTGTAATTTAATTGCGATGAAGTGTGCATGATGTAATCCCACTCCAATATATGGCAATTAATTGTTTGAGCAGCACGGACAATAACTTCATAGGAACGGTTTTCCAAACGCCCTTGCGTCTCTGATAATCATAATTATGTAATGGGTTATTTTTACTTTGGTTTTTGAGGATAACAATTATTATTATTACTATTATTATTGGTAGTAGTAGTATTTAACAGGGCCTATATTGACGAAAATAGGGGTCATTCTTTCGTACAGTAGTTGAACGCGATGCCATTTGATAATGATGTCATAGTCAAGACCGCTAACATTTCAGCCAGACCTCGCACACAAGAATTACAAAGAAACTGGACAATTTTACCCCTCAATGAGTTGACATACACATTACGTCTGTCGCCTTGAAGGACGCGTTTGGTTCCTCCCTTCGTTCCCCTCTCCCTTCATTGTCGATCCAGTGGGACGTGTAGGTAGGCGGAGAAGCAAGTACCTCCCCCTCCGCGTGTGTTTCGTTCATGCTAGATATCCTCGTACTTCCGTTTCCTCCACATCCCTTCACTCTTCAGATGTGTGCATATGTTAACGCGTCTCATGGATGTGACCAATGAGAGAGAGTGTGTAAGCAGGTGGTTCTGAGTGCTGTACTGATTTCTTGCCTGAAATGAATATTTCTGGCCACGAGATACCTAAGATTTCGAGTGTACATGTCTGCCGGGAATGGTGTACCACTCGCGGCCATGAAACACGACGTAAGAACTGTGGTCGTAAAAGTATCGGTAACCGAAAGGAACCAGAGACGAGTATCACGCCTTGTCAATGAAAACAGATTTCAAACCCGACGCTGCTGTCAGTGAATGCCAGTCATCCCAACCAGTTCACGAGTGAAGACTGCGAAGGGAACTGGAGGCCATTGGTCACTATACCCCATAAAGCTGAACATCTTCGGTGGGACAAAACACACCGAACGTAGACAGTAGCTGACTAGAGGCGTGCAGTGTGAGTTACAATTTTGCCTGTTTTCCTTTTTTTACAATTGACTTTACGTCGCACCGACACAGATAGGTCTTATGGCGACGATGGGATAGGAAAGGCCTAGGAGTGGGAAGTAAACGGTCGTGGCCTTAATTAAGGTACAGCCCCAGCATTTGGCTGCTGTGGAAACGGAAAACCACGGAAAACTATCTTCATGGTTGCCAACAGTGGTTTGCCTGTTTTCAAAGGACGCAAGGTGTCGGAAGCAACGACGGCCCAATGAAGCGTTTAATCAGCAGTGTGTATGGAGGGTGTAGTTCACGCCGGAGGGGGTTCCACGTGTTTTTTTTGGGGGGGGGGGGGGGGGAGTCGTACTATACTTGGGCCACTCATTTTCATTCGGTCACCAGGATGTCTATTGCGACATTCTCGGTGACCAAGTGTTGTCCTTCACTCAAAATCTTCATGGTTAGCAAGTTATGCTGTGGACACTCCCATTTTCCAGTATGATAACAACCATGTTCTCAGGGTTGCACGCATACGGGACTGGTTTGACGTCCACAACGACGTTCTGTCACACTTCGACTGGCCCACTAAAACCCCCGAACTTAATCGCATAGAAACTGTGCGGTGCTATTGGGAACAGCGGGTGAAATATAAACATCAGCATTCCAACAATGTGGTGGCGCTACGGAATTGTCACGTGTATGGTATACCTGCAGGAACTTGCTGATTCCCTTCCTCACCGAATCAAGGCTGTTACCACAGCTGGAGCCGGTGTTACGCGGTATTAGAATCCTGTCTCCAGGGAGTGACTAATTGTTTATGAGGTGAACGTATTAAGTGTTTATAAGTTATAGGTAAATTGGGTTGAGGTGTGATTAGCTCAGTGGCTTAGATGCTGGCTTCCTACCCGGAAGGCTGAGGTTCGAATCCCGGTCAGTCCTAGGTTGAGTTTTTCATCTCCAGAATCAAGCGCCGTCAGGAAGGGCTTACGGTCTTAAATCCTCGGCCAAAACCAAAATGAGACTGGGTGGTTCCAATGACCCCAGAACGAACAGGAACAACTAAAAAGAAGGTTTTATAAGATAATAAGATTTAAAATGTACAAGAAGAATGTATTTATTATTTATGTTGTTTCATTTGGACGCTAGTGAAAACGAATTCTTCAGCCACGATAAACCGAATCTACTGATGACAATAAGTGGCTATAATCCAGTAATTTTGATCTACGTATGGAAAAGAGCTTCCCACGTTTTCAGACCAGGTTCTATCTCACATTTGCACAGTTTGCTATGTGTGAAGGAAACCCATAGAAAAGCTTCACTAAGGATGGTCACTGTTAGTTTCTCAACATAAAAATAATTTGGATTTTCATAACTTGTTAATAATAATAATAATAATAATAATAATAATAAAAATAATAATAATAATAATGTCCGCCTCTGTAGTGTAGTGGTTAGTGTGATTAGTTGTCACCCTCGGAGGCCCGGGTTCAATTCCCGGCTCTGCCACGAAATCTGAAAAGTGGTACGAGGGCTGGAATGCGGTCCACTCAGCCTCAGGAGATCAACTGAGTAGAAGGAGGTTCGATTCCCTCCTCAGCCATCCTCGAAATGGTTTTCTGTGGTTTCCCACTTCTCATCTGCTTGGTTGCAACACTGGTCTACTGTGACGAACTTGCGCAATCCACCTGATCTTCGGGTTGTCCCGCCAGCCCTGAAGTATCTCCGCATTTATTTGCAAGAATGGTTCTATTTGACGGAAGCGAAGTTAGTACCAGACGTACGATTAACACGTCGGATTGATGCTGATTTCTGTCGTCAAACACCTCCACCACTCGTGTGCTTGTTTCATCACGTCCCTTCAAACACGGACCTTAAACAACTTTGGAAAAACATGAGTGCTCCGCATTTACCTGCTAAAGCGCAATCCACATGGTATGTGGTAGTTCGTGATCTTGTACCGACAAAGGAACAGCTACATCGAATACGAATGATTGACTCGGATTCCTGCTGATATTGTTCTCAAGATGACTCAGTACTACATATACTGACCACTTGTATGAGAGTCCGACCGGTGTATATGCAAGCAAAAGCATTTCTTCAACACATGAAATTCACAATCAATAGATAGGACCAGTTCATAAGACCGGATAACCTCATTACCCCAAGGAAAATACATATTTCTACACTCTGGATAATTGGACACACTGTCCATTTTATAATGACTACTGATGGACAGCTGGACAAAGAGCTTTACAGTGCATACCTGAAGAGAACAAGATGGAAGTTTGTTGCTCCCAGAGTCAACGAAGGGTGTGGACATTATCTAAGTGCTTTGTGATAAGTAGCATTTTGTTGTTGGTGTTTTTTTTCTTTTACAGGCGTTGAGAAAGTGCAATAGAAAATCCGAACACATTACAGATCCTAAATTATCAACTGAGAGAATGTAAAACATAGTACAGTAAAGACTTTGTCTAGAATACTCTGTGAAACTCGCTTGTGTCACTTCGTAGGTGATTTTAACAGCTGAATGTAAATCGATAACTAATAACAGTAATTAACATAGGAAAGATGATTCTGTCCGTACTGAATTCACAGCATTTCTAGGTAACAGAAAAAAGTGTAATTGCTCATATTTGATAAATAAATATTTATATTATAATAATACTGCTTTTACTTGCCATTAACTGCATTGTTTAGTTTCTGGAGACGCCTAGGTCCTGGAAATGATACCAGCAGTTTTTGTTTTACGTCCCGCTGAATCTACCGTCACGACATACCACCGGACTGAGTCGGGATCGAACCCAGCATGTTGGAAGGAAACAACCAGCACTCAACGGTCCAAGCCATTCAGTTGGGCAAATTGTACTCTAAACCGTAGATATATCGGCTGTTGGCTTTTATTATTAAAGTCGTGCCAAGCTTTAAGTAATCAGTTAGGCAAAAAACGTAAAACATCGCATCCTCCCGAATTACGCACAAAACAGAGGTTGTAAGAAAAGTCCATCTCTGGAGACAAAGATTCATGTGAGCCTTGGTCGGTTGCTAAGAGCGGACGAGATCCCTATTCTACGCGTTATGGGTCCAGCTGTATTATTTCCCAGGTTATTTCCACTTCATGTCCGTCCTCTCCCTCAAAGGACAAAATACTGAGATACTAGTGATGGATAAAGGTATAGTAGGAAGAACAAAACAGAGTTTCTAGTAATGGCTTGGCCTGGTCAACTGACCAAATGTAGAAACGATGAACAAGGAGATGAAATACAGCTCCATACATAAAACTATTTTTAACACCACTAGCGATTTACTGAACACTTGTTTACCCAGGCCATATGCAGGGACAAAGCCAAATGCAGTTTTGGTTACGCTATTCGTTTCAGAGGTTTAGACACCGTTAGTCATTAAAAGTGTGAAACAAACGTTTACAAACTGTTTTACGTCGCACCGACACAGATCATATGGCGACAATGGGATAGGAAAGGGCTAGGAGTGGGGCGGAAGTGGCCGTAGCCTTCATTAGGAACATTAAAACAAACAAATCTGAGGCGCAACTGTTTACCGTGCCAAGAAGACTGCTCCCCTGTCAGATGGGCTGGAGATATTGTAGTTCCACGTAATCAGCAAGAAGAATACCTCGGTCGTATTGCTTGACTTTGATGACCGGGTCCCACTGCCTTTCCCATCATAGCTCCTCAGTCGGTCTCACTAGGCTGAACGAACACCGTTCTAACCCTCAGTCCACAACAACAACAACAACAACACGGACTAACGGGAATCGCCTCTGCGTTAGAGACGAACACGCGGCTCCTACAAGAAACGACACAGCCGATAAAATACTTTTTTCTTTCCTTTATATTGCACCCAATCAGAGCGGTCTTACTGCGGTAATAGGATAGTACAGGGCTAGGAACGGGAGGGAAACGACCGTGGCGTTAATAATTTAAAGTTCTGTAATGAACTGAAATGAAAACCTACAACCTGTTTTCCAGTCAATCACCGGGTCAGGGATGGAATGAATGAAGCCCCCTTCTTGCGGCGAGGATAGCAATTGTGCCGGCTGCCGAGGCCTGTCGCTCTCCTCTGGGGCAATGATTAATGACTGACAGATGAAATTAAATGATAGTGGAGAGTGTTACTGGAATGAAAGATGACAGAGAAAACCGGAGTACCCGGAGAAAAACCTGTCCTGCCTACGCTTTGCCCAGCACAAATCTTACATGGAGTGACCGGGATTTGAACCACGGTATCCAGCGGTGAGAGGCCGGTGCGTTGCTGCCTGAGCTATGGAGGTTCCCTAATAATAACAATAATAATAAAAAAAATTTAATAATGTTGTACCGAGCTCGATAGCTGCAGTCGCTTAAGTGCGGCCAATATCCAGTATTCGGGAGATAGTAGGTTCGAACCCCACTGTCGGCAGCCCTGAAAATGGTTTTCCGTGGTTTCCCATTTTCACACCAGACAAATGCTGGGGCTGTACCTTAATTAAGGCCACGGCTGCTTCCTTCCCACTCCTAGCCCTTTCCTATCCCATTGTCGCCATATGATCTGTGTCGGTGCGACGTAAAGCAACTAGCAAAAATAATAATAATATAATAATAATATTTTTATTATTATTATTATTTTGTCTTTCTTTATCTACATCTGCAACTGACTCAAGAGTCAGCAAGGAAGTCATCCATGCTGTAGCCATCACAGCATTGAAGGGGATATTGAGACACCATTTACACCTCATGTCAACACATTCAATGAGTTGTGAACCACAAATCTTTTCGATATGTGTACTTCATTTACTATATTCATAACTGCAGTGGGCTATTAATTTGTAATTTTTATCGTATTTTGGATCTTTGTGATGATGATAATAATAATAATAATAATAATAATAATAATAATAATAATAATAATAATAATAATAATAATAATAATAATGGGATAGGGGGATAGGAAATGTCTAGGAATTGGAAGGAAGCGGCTGTGGGCTTAATTAATGTACAGCCCCAGCTTTTACCTGGTGTGAAAATGGGAAACCACGGAAAACCATCTTCAGGGCTGTCGACAGTGGGATTCGAACCCACTATCTCCCGGATGCAAGCTCACAGCTGCGTGCCGCTAAACGCACGGCCAACTCGCCCGGTCAAATACGGCTTAATAAGATGATTATAATAATTCGTGGGTTTCTTAGCAAAACCCGAAGTCATTGTTTGAGTCTTTTTTTTTTTTTCTCTGTGACTTTTTCCGCTCTATCAACTGACATCCCTTAATGTGTGTCCTATCGAAAAGAGTAGTGATATCCATTAACTCGTACGAAGTCATTTTGTTTCCGAATTTTCTTTGTTTGCAAAGTCTCAAAAGATTCCTCCGTTTTTTTGTTTTTGTTTTTAATTTCGTACGGTTATTTCTAGCTTGTTGCAACCCTTGTAAGGCAGACCCTCCGATGATGGAGAGCGGCATCTGCCGTGTACAGGATTACTGCGTGTTATTGCAGTAGAGGATAGTATTGCATGTGGTGTGCGAGTTGCAGGGATGTTGAGGAGAGCACAAACACCCCGTTCCCCGGCCAATAGA
This sequence comes from Anabrus simplex, assembly GCF_040414725.1. NCBI lineage: Eukaryota > Metazoa > Arthropoda > Insecta > Orthoptera > Tettigoniidae > Anabrus > Anabrus simplex. The sequence continues at coordinate 414,880,646 of NC_090265.1, read as the reverse complement.
ATTAACCATTTAAGGTTAAAATCTTCGACTCGGCCGGGAATTGTGCTTAACTGAAGAGCACTCACTGCGTTGATCCTTTAGCCAAGGAGCCGATAAAATACATTAATACTCTAACAAACCCATTATATAATACTTTAAAGATAAATACTTTTATCCCGAGTAGATGTTGGCATTCGAAGATTGAAAACTTTTAAACCTGTTTTTCTCAGAAGTAAAGTATTCTCGCTGTCTTCAAAGACAAGACGGTGTGGTGAATACGATGTTCAGTACTTATCCTTGGACGATATACGTGAACTGTTCAAGGTACTGATCAACTTAATGGAGTTGGTTTATTGAAATGGAAATGGGGTATGGCTTTTAGTGCCGGGAGTGTCCGAGGACAAGTTCGGCTCGCCAGGTGCAGGTCTTTTGATTTGACACCCGTAGGCGACCTGCGCGTCGTGATGAGGACACCCAGCCCCAGTGCCAGGAAAATTAACCGATGATGGTTAAAATTCCCGACCCTGCCAGGCATCGAACCCGGGACCCCTGTGACCGAAGGCCAGCACGCTATCTATTTAGCTATGGAGCCGGACGTTGGTTTATTTATCCTCGATGACAGTGTTCTGAGTAGGCAAAATGTTATGATCACGATCAGTGCCCTACCAGACATCATTAAACTGGCAGTTAATTTTCCACCAGTGTAATGATGTTACACGCTATAGAAAAGAAGAATGAAGTGGACTATACAATCATAAATGCTGAAGAAAATCAGATCCTGTATGAACTTTGGCTCACGCGTAGCTTTATTAGGCATTCATTCACAACGTGCGTGGTGGAGTAGAGGAAAAATTAATGTAGCGGTAAGGATGGAAACAGAAATTATTAAAAAGAGCAGAGAACACGGGATTAGCCCAATGAAATCCATTAGCACAAGTTGGTGACGCATGCGAGCCTAGGCGGTTATTATTTAGCAGGACACGCTCCGTTGTGTTCCATGAGGCCACCGGCGCGCTAAAAGCAAAGCAATGTCGGTGTTCTTGGAGAGCACATCGATCGGAGCCACCTGGCTGTGGGGCCATTAGCCACAGTTCTATTCTTACATGCGGCCGATCGGCTCGCATTCATTATTTACAGCCTAAACACAACGTTTATTTCCCTAGCTGAGGCCGCACACGTAGACAGGAAACAAAATGAAACACACTTAAATGTTACTCTGCAGAATTCACCGCACTCACACGGCAAACTGAACGTGAGCGGGAAAGCAGTACAACTGGAGGGCACCTTACGACTACTGTAGAGCAGGGAAGTTGAAGTACTAAAACTCTATTAAATATACTCACCAATATGGCATTAGAAATAGTGAAAGCCCAGCTGAGTGGCTCAAACGATTGAGTGCTGACTGGCCGAGTCGCATCGAAAATAAAATGATTAGCCTGCATTTAATACTGTACCACCCGCAATTTGTTGAACACTTTTTATTTCACAATGCTAAACACAGCGATATCACGAAATAATATTTTCGGCTATCATTTTAAGGGGTTTGGACATCTATGGTCATCAGTAGAGTTTAGTGCGTAAAGGTGTAGAACTTTCTCATAGCGTGTGTTATTTAGGGGTGTGTAGTAGATTTTGCACATCCTTGACACGTAGAAGAAGAAAATGCGTTCTATGGACACGGGTCCGGAAACGCTTTATTCCCGGTTGGAATTTTTTTTTTTTTTTGTAGTTGTTTTACGTCGCACCGACACAGATAGGTCTTACGGCGACGATGGGACAGGGAAGGGCTAGGAGTGGGAAGGAAGCGGCCGTGGCCTTAATTAAGGTACAGCCCCAGCATTTGCCTGGCATTCTTAGCTATACACGTGTCCTGTGGCACACGACAACACGTTCTACAATGACTGTCGGCTGAGAAATCACGGTACGAAGTGGGCCATTCGCCAACGCCGTGTCCCATTTATCGCTCGCTACGTGCGCAGCACAGCGGCGCATTTCACATCATGAGCATACCTCAGTGACGTCAGTCTACCCTGCAATTGGCATAAAGTTCTGACCACTCCTTCTTGGTGTTGCATTTGCTCTGTCAGTCAGTGTATAAAATAAGAGTTTTGTCTGTATATTGCTCAGAATTTGAAAAGAATGGTATTTCTGTATCGGTCATGTCCACAGTAACAAGAAAATGCATTTTCAGGGCTGCCGACAGTGGAATTCGAACCTACTATCTCCCGAATACTGGATACTGGCCGCACTTAAGCGACTGCAGATCTGGACCTGGCGAGCTGAACATGTCCTCGGACACTCCCGGTACTAAAAGCCATACGCCATTTCATTACCTTTTTTTTACATAGCAAATTATTCATGGGGAACATACAGGAGCAGAACGTTCCAACATACCATATGGAACATTTTGTTAATTGAAGTGTTCAAAATGCCCTCCATTAGCATCAACCCGCCGAATGCGCTGATACATCCCTGGAGTATTGTTTACGCATGTATCGCGGTGATTGTCGGGAACGGGAGCTTAATTCTCCAAACAATTACAATTACTCAGTCACTCAGATCCTGCGGTGCAGGTTCCAGGGCAGAATGCAGGAGACAATATTTTCTTACTTAAATGCCGGAAGAGGAGCCACTGTTCAGATAAAAATTACCAACGCTTGGTCGTGAATTAGAATGAAAATACTCTTCCATCTCCGTTGATGGTAGGCTTTACGATACGATGTTTGGAACAGCAGTGTTTATATTGTTATTAAGGGAAAGCATAATGTATGTATAATGTTTCACAATAATAATCGGAATATAAATTTAGTTGTGCCGACAGTTGGTAAAGAAATATAGTAAAACATCTGGAATCCCATTTTCATCGGATACCTATTACACCATTCCACACCACAATATTGTGAGACAAGTCACCTAAACTGTCTGGATGATCTCGCAGGAATTCAAGTTTGGTCCTGAATCCCGAAAAGCTAAAATCTCAGACGAGCGACTAGAAGAACTAGCGCAGGTCTAATGATCACTGTTACAGAAGGAACACCGGAATGCACTAAGAGATTACAAATGTTGATGGAACTTGTGTAACTCTGGAGAACAATGCAATTTGAATTATGGTTACTTTAGCTGAGGACTTAAGATAACAGAGTCCGGAACAAATTGGAGGGAACAATGGGCTGGCAGCGCCAAGGCTCCGTGTAATTCATTCAATTAATCCAACACCGAGAGCACTGATCCGAGATATAAGTACCTGGTCCCAATGTCTCGCAATCGCAGGACTGGGAACTATTGACCCAGAAAGCAACAGCTACATGTTGAGAACATTGTGTGTCCAGCCTCCGAGAAGCAGACAGAATCTACTTACTTAATTGCCTCCACAGACCGTGTTGTTCAATGAGAGGAACTTTTACCAACGGATAATCCCCAAAACGGAAAAAACATAGAGTACACCTCAAACACACAAATATAATTATTACTGTACGCTCAAATATTAAGCTACTTGCCCTCAACGCAACTCTTTCTAATTCAGCGTATTTCATTTGTGGCACATAGAGAATAAGAGTCACGGGATTGTTAATAACTCTGATAGGCAAATAAAAGGTAAACTAATCATATGAAGACGCTAAGTGAAGATGAAGTACGTCAGTGAGACATGTAGGTATTCATCTACCTGTTTGGTAATCAGATCGAATTTTGTATTTCACAGTCGTTCCACTATCTACAAATAAACGGCACAATTTCTGCACCAGTAGTACTGTAATGGTCCTTACTCCTTTACTGGTTCACTTAATTGAAAACATACTAATCTGAATTTAAATAGAAAAATCTGTAATATCTGCATTTAAAATGGAAAATATGAAAATTAATATTCATTAAATAAAATACACAATCGTCGAACCTTGTACTCACACTTCTTACCTGCTTACTTACACATACGTTATTTGATGGGCGCTAGCTACCACTCAGTGCAGCAATAATAGAATGAGAATCTTGAATATCTCTAGGGTGTGGGTTAATAAGCTTACTTTTGACAACATACCATATAAGTTCTGGGAAAAGGAGATTGGCATTCGGTTTCCCCATTAATTTTGAGGTTAAGATATTTTACTGTCAATGAAATAAAACTATGAATTCGTTTGATAGAACAAAATATATTCTTGAAATAATTTCAATAAAATAGTGAGAACCGCTGCGATTAAAACAGATGAGAATATGAAATTATGACATTGCAACTAAAAGAAACTGGGCATGAATTTGAATTCTTCTTGACCGGACATTTAACAATTTATACGAAATATATCCCTCACTGTTTCACTTGACTGTACCTTCAACACTTTGAGTGTAATTACGACGTATTCATTAGATCTGGTGATTACTGTAGATGTGTCACGCCTAATTTGGTGATGTATCCATGTGACTGCTTCTTCTCCATATCATGACTTCTTTGTAAGTCTGTATGGTATGGCTCCATTGCAAGTGTATCCTTCTATGACTCCATCACTGTTCACCATCCACTTCTTCTCTCTTCACCTTCCGTTTAACTAATGACTCCCGTTGACTGACTGAGGCCACTCCATTTCGTTCACTTAATGGCCAACTGTGCCTCTCCTTCCAGTAGAATAATGACTGACGCTACAATATGCAGCCACCTTATATAGACGTTAGGTTGACGCACCTACGTAACCTCCAGAAATAACAATAATCTACTCCCACCTCGCGACAAGTATTACATACAATGGTGAAATAGCCCGGGGCACCCAGTAGGTCTCTCCCAGCAGTGAGCGCACCGCTAAATGAGCACGATGACGTAGCAATGACTTGGCAGAAACGCCAGCAATATTGCACAATGTAGCAATGTCACATCCACATCTGATATACAGCAACTCTTTACTGTACATGTCTTTAGTGTTAATCTACACACACTATATATGCATACATTTAACTACAATCACGCAAGCGACAAGCATTGCAGAATCGAATTGAATAATAATTATATTACAATAATAGTAATCTCACAGATAAAATAATAATAATACGGCCATAATAATAATAATAATAATAATAATAATAATAATAATAATAATAATAATAATAATACAGATATCACCTTGTAACGGGATTTGAACCGAGAACAATTTGAATGCGTAACCCACGTGCAATTCGATAGGCAAGTGGAAAGTACCAGGCTACTCTAACACAAATAAATTCCGACTGAGTGTGCTCAATTAGAGATCCTTTGGCCTAGATGGGAGTAATGATTACCGATTAGACTGCCAAGCTGCCAACATTCACGTTTAGATAAGGTTGATTATCATCATCATTATCATGATCTAAAAGAACTGATGGTTTCTGAAATGGAAACGTATCGCAGACTGTTGAAGATTCCATGGATAGACCACGTCACCAACGAGGATTCACTTCGACGTGCCGGGAAATTATTCGAAGTCTTAACCCCTCGCAAAAAGCAGGGAAGTGGCCTATTTTGATCACATCTTCCGAAATGACAAGTACAGTCTGATGCAACTGATCATACAAGATGGAACGGAAATGTAGCCGAAGAAAATTAACCTGGCCACAGATCCTCCAACAGTTGTTTGATATTTACGATGGGCAAACTTAATATGGGAAAAGAAAAATAGAAAAAGAAAAAAAAACTCCGTGAATGTCGCCAAACTTCAGTGAGAAGTAGAAGAAGGTAATTGGACTCACTGTGTAAGCATCGTACACTACATTCTAATTTTTAATATCCAACAAATTACGAATTGCAAATTGCCATATTCTAACAGGAAAACTCCAGTTGGATAGCACTCCACAACTGAGCTAAGGGATGTTAGGAGAATGTGGTGACACTCTGTATTCCAGCCACGTCCAACATTCTCAAGTCGGTCAGAGCTCGCGTTAAACATTCTGGCGGCGTGCGGCGCTCTCTCAGGGCGCCCCAAACACTTTGCAAGTCTCCACGTGATTTAATTACGTTCAATACGCTGGGGAGTACGCAACCTAATGCGGCCCATTATGACACGCTGCACTTAAAAATAGCAGTGGGTTCTTCCAAAGCCCACTGAAACACACGTAGCACATAGCCATAGTTCACCACCTTCAGTGAAAAGTTACTAGAAAGAGCTCCAAATGATCTCATATTCAAAATTATACTTAAATTCTTTATTACTTACTATTAAAATCTTTATCCCACCAAAAATCGCAAACAAAATGCAACAGTATGTGATCACAATTCAAGTAACAAGATTTCAGCTGATCTAGAGTTGCAGATGACCCGCAAAATTCCCAATTTTTCAATTGAGTTGCGTCTTAACATGTACGAGAATACGAACATTAAGCTCTGTTACCTGCAGAGAATTCAGTTGGCACCCAATTCAATCCAGAGCATATTTTTTATTTCTTTTGATGCCCCAGACATGAGACGAAGTTAAATTTCTCCGAATTCAGCTATTCAATGTGTCCACAGTTTTTATGGGGGGTACCAATTCGGAATGGTTCCTAGCATTAACAATTAAACTGATGCTTCAGCAACTGCTAGGGGGAGGAAGCCGTTGCAAGGCTAATTTTCCTTTCAATTCGCTTCACGTCGCACCGACATATATAGATCTTATGGCGACAATGGGACAGGAAAGGGGTTGGAGTGGGAAAGAAGCAGCCGTGGCCTAATTACGGTACAGCCCCAGCATTTGAATGGTGTGAAACTGGAAAATCATCTTGAGTGCTGTCGACAGTGGGGTTCGAACCCACTATGTCTCGGATGCAAGTTCACAGCTATGGGGTCCTAACCACGCGGCCAACTCGCCCGGTTCAGATATCTTCACAAAATTACAAGGAATTCATTCAATCAAAATGTTGCATAGAATAACACTTGTTTAAAGTTAAATATTTATTTCTGTAATATGCGCAATGCAAAGGATGTTATTCATAATTTTGTGTTATGCTTCCCTGTCCAAAGAGTTCTAATATGACTTTTGAAACCAGAGGTTCTCAGAACTTAATAATAATAATTAATTGTTTACGTCATATCAACTACTTCTTTTACAATTTTCGGGGACATCAAAGTGTCGTAATTTGTCCCGCAGGAGTTTGTGTTACGTGAAGGTAAATCTTCCGAAATATGGCTGACGTACACTGACTGACAGAGCAAATGCAACACCAAGAAGGAGTGGTTAGAAAGGGATGAAAGTTGGGGAAAAAACAGAGATGGCACGGACGAATAATTGATGTTTATTTCAAACCGATATGCAGGTTACACAATGCGCACGGCATCGACTCCGTAGGATGTAGGACCACCGCGAGCGGCGATGCACGCAGAAACACGTCGAGGTACAGAGTCAATAAGAGTGCGGATGGTGTCCTGAGGGATGGTTCTCCATTATCTGTCAACCATTTGCCACAGTTGGTCGTCCGTACGAGGCTGGGGCAGAGTTTGCAAACGGCGTCCAATGAGATCCCACACGTGTTCGATTGGTGAGAGATCTGGAGAGTACGCTGGCCACGGAAGCATCTGTACACCTCGTAGAGCCTGTTGGGAGATGCGAGCAGTGTGTGGGCGGGCATTATCCTGCTGAAACAGAGCATTGGGCAGCCCCTGAAGGTACGGGAGTGCCACCGGCCGCAGCACATGCTGCACGTAGCGGTGGGCATTTAACGTGCCTTGAATACGCACTAGAGGTGACGTGGAATCATACGCAATAGCGCCCCAAACCATGATGCCGCGTTGTCTAGCGGTAGGGCGCTCCACAGTTACTGCCGGATTTGACCTTTCTCCACGCCGACGCCACACTCGTCTGCGGTGACTATCACTGACAGAACAGAAGCGTGACTCATCGGAGAACACGACGTTCCGCCATTCCCTCATCCAAGTCGCTCTAGCCCGGCACCATGCCAGGCGTGCACGTCTATGCTGTGGAGTCAATGGTAGTCTTCTGAGCGGACGCCGGAGCCGGGAGTGCAGGCCTCCTTCAACCAATCGACGGGAAATTGTTCTGGTCGATATTGGAACAGCCAGGGTGTCTTGCACATGCTGAAGAATGGCGGTTGACGTGGCGTGCGGGGCTGCCACCGCTTGGCGGCGGATGCGCCGATCCTCGCGTGCTGACGTCACTCGGGCTGCGCCTGGACCCCTCGCACGTGCCACATGTCCCTGCGCCAACCATCTTCGCCACAGGCGCTGCACCGTGGACACATCCCTATGGGTATCGGCTGCGATTTGACGAAGCGACCAACCTGCCCTTCTCAGCCCGATCACCATACCCCTCGTAAAGTCGTCTGTCTGCTGGAAATGCCTCCGTTGACGGCGGCCTGGCATTCTTAGCTATACACGTGTCCTGTGGCACACGACAACACGTTCTACAATGACTGTCGGCTGAGAAATCACGGTACGAAGTGGGCCATTCGCCAACGCCGTGTCCCATTTATCGTTCGCTACGTGCGCAGCACAGCGGCGCATTTCACATCATGAGCATACCTCAGTGATGTCAGTCTACCCTGCAATTGGCATAAAGTTCTGACCACTCCTTCTTGGTGTTGCATTTGCTCTGTCAGTCAGTGTATTTCAGTAACGGACTGAATCGGAATCGATCTCGTTAACTACGGCTCAGAAATCCAGTGCTCTTCTGTCTGAACCACGCAGCGTGGTGTACTCATTTTATCCGAGGTTAACATACAGAGTTTTATCAAACTGTTCTTGTGCAATAATGGAACAAAACATATAGGTCTAGAGCAGAGCCTCTCAAACGCCCAAAATCTCACGCGTGCAAATTGAGGGGCAGAGTTCCTGTGCACAGTGCATCGGTCCCATTCGGCTCGGCTCGGACCAACGCTTCGTCTCTGGGCTACTCGGCTAGGCTCGGCTCAACTCGGCTCAACTCGGCTCGGATTTGGAGCGCTACGGAACAAGTGAGGAAGAGGGAGACAGGCGGAGCGAGCGAGACAGGCGTGGGAAAGAGAGAGACAGCGCTATTGCTCCGAATCGAGGAGTGGGGGTCTGCACTCTGGTCAACCAAGCGAAGTCGTCTTTTGCACCGTGCACAGTGCATGCACCAGCACTCTGAGAGGCCCTGGTCTAGAGGTAGACTTTCTACTGCCATTCAATAGGACTCAAACAAATAAAACTTCTCTAAGATGCGAGGTAAGCATTGCTGTTTTATGGACTGTATATAAATAATCCAACATGTAATATTGTTCGACTGAAGCACTTTAAAACAATCTGCGAAAGCCAGTATACACATTCTTTTCTTTTTTCTTTTTCTTTTTTCGTTTGCAGTAGTAGGCTATACCGAACGCAGATGAAGTGCTGTGTAAGTGAACATTCACTGTCTTCGTTGATCGTAAAGCTTTTGCACATGTTAACGATGACTCTGATGATTTCATTTTAAGTTACACCGTTGTATGTTGTGATGATTTGGAAATTAAGATGACGTGTTACCCGCTCAATGTATCAACCACCAATCGAGGTATTTTTGGAATGATTTGGCCTCAATTCCAGACAATATTATTACGGTTTCCAGGCCACACCCTTCGGCCTCCTCGATGTCTGTGTAGAATGAAGAAGGATCGAACCTAGTGGCATTATACATACCATCTGGTTGATGTACTCCCAAAGCAATTACTTTAGCCTTCACAGAGTAGCCGAGCACGTCTTGAAAACGGGAAGTTCTCAAGTTAATTTAACCTGCAAACAGTCTGTGAATCTGAGATGATGTCTCCGCACAAGTACTCTCTTGTTTCTTCTCTTGTATAGCAAGCTCTCTGTGTTTTACAACCTACCGCCACACTTTCAGAATTATGAATTATTTCACGAGAAGTCATCTTTCTCGGAGCGCTTAACAAATACGCTGCTGCACGTAGGCAATGTTGTTATTTCTTGCTCATTCAACAACTTAGTTCATTAGTCCTACACATACGTGACTATAAAGTCCGTCCAATAAGCTGTGGGGAAGTGCTGCAGTGTATGACAACCAGCCCCGTAGTCATTATTACACTTCTATTACCGAATCGTCCAAGGATTTTAATCCGGTTCCGGGAATTGGAACGGGATTTCCTCACTCTCGCGAAGTCAAATAAACAGCTGTCTGATGTAACAGGCTCTTTATTCACGCAGAATTTAGACATCTCTCCTCGAGCACCAAAATCACCTCCAAATTTCGGAACGGGATATCGTATTTTTCCACCACATGTTTAAAGCAAGGTTCGTAGTGCATCAACCTTTTCTATTTGTGTGTTTCTTCCTTAAAACCTCACAATTTAATCGATAACGAAGCCGACGTTCTTCTTCCTATCAAATTATATCATGTCAACACGCCTATGAGAGCCCTTGGATGAAATACATGACACTTCTTCAACTTTGCTCGACTCTTTGAGGCAACCAACAATACAGCTCCTGACCCTGTGGTGACTATAGTTTATCAAAAGATTCCTTTTGCTGAAGAAATTAAGTAGAAGTCCCAATGTATAATTTCGGTCATACTTCCAATTCAACAATTTCTTTATTATTATTTATTTCGTGTGGCTATTTCTAGCCGAGTGCAGCCCTTGTAAGGCAGACCCTCCGATGAGGGTGGGCGGCATCTGCAGGTGTAGGTAACTGCGTGTTATTGTGGTGAAGGATAGTGTTATGTGTGGTGTGTGAGTTGCAGGGATGTTGGGGACAGCACAAACACCCAGCCCCCGGGCATTGGAATTAACCAATTACGGTTAAAATCCCCGACCCGGCCGGGAATCGAATCCGGGACCCTCTGAACTGAAGGGCAGTACGCTGACCATTCAGCCAACGAGTCGGACAATTCTAACAATGTTGCGGATTTATTATAGCGCCCTCTATTGTTTAGATAGCGGCACTCACACATCTGTTTATACAAGCTCCCTTCTTACTAGACTGTAAAGACCGTGAGTATAATAGCTGTAATGCGTTACTGTTGTTTGGATCATCAGTCTATTGATTTTGATGCAGTTCGACTTGCCACCTTATCCTGAGCTAACCCCTATTCTAATCCGTTTCTCATTTGCAGATCTTGACATTCCCCTACCATCGTTACACTTACACCTCCCTCAAAACCGAACTGGAGGATAAAATACGCGTGCTTATTGAGGAAAACGTAAAGGAATGGTTACAAAATAAGACCAATTTTTTATTGTCTGTGCCTGTCAGGTTATCAACCAAGAAGCAGGTTGGATCCTCAAATAGCACCACCAAAGGCTATGCGGTTATAGGGAAACCCCAACAACCTGTGGTAGGGCCAAACCGAGGCATACTGTGCAAGATGAGGAGTGAGGTAGTTTACTATTGCTTTCCTCACTGGGCCAGAAAGTGCTATTGCAGCACAACTGGCCCTACGAGCAACACCTTTCATAACAATCAGACGCACTGGTCGTGATCTGAATATCATTACCCAGCTGCTTCCACATTGTCACAGCCATGGATGAGACTGGGACTTTGGTGGAAGCTACATTTTGCTCTGGCCTGTGTCAAGAGACAGATGCAAAAGTACTGCATTCATGAAGAAATGACAGTATTATGAGGGCGCAATTAATGGCCAAAGATACAATATAACATACTCAAACCATTTTTTGACTAAGAGACCGACACTGAATATCGAAATGGATATTTCCGGTAAGACTCTGCCACGGCGTTTACTTCACTGAGCAAATATTTGAAGATCGAGTTTTTAGTACGGAATTATGGCCGTCAAAGTCCCCAGATTAAACTATTTGCGACTTTCAGTTATGAGGAAACTTAAAAGTGTATGCAAGAAACCCCCACACGTTAGACGAACTGACATATCAGAAAAGAATTAGTCTCAATTACAGAAGACGAATTAATGCGTGTGAATCGGAGTTTTCTAACACGATGCCAAAATTGTATCCATGTAGGAGGTTGTATCCCTGTAGGAGGGGATTATTTCTAACATCTCGTGTCATAAGGTACGTACTTATTTTCATAACTTTAACTTTTATGTCCTGCTCGTTGGCTGAATGGTCAGCGTACTGCCCTTCGGTTCAGAGGGTCCCGGGTTCGATCCCCGGCCGGTTCGAGGATTTTAATCGTTTCTGATTAATAGTTTTGGCTCGGGGACTGGGTGTTTGTCTGTCCCAACACTCTCTTCTTCACACTCAGACAACACACCTCACTACTAACCACCACAGAAACACGCAACAGTGATTACATCCCTCCATATAGGGTTGGCGTCAGAAAGGGCATCCGGTCGTAAAACAGGTCCAAATCCACATGCGCAATGCAGTTTGCATCCACGACCCCAAAAATGTGGAAAAAGCGGTAGAAGAAGAATTATTATGTCCTGCACGGACAAAGTGAGGGAAGTGCCGTGCTTGTTGCTATGATGAGTCAGCGGCAGGCTGGCACCTCGCTACCGCAGGCCGACTGATGAGAGAAAGTCACTGTGCAACAACCTATTTCAAACGTTTGACTCTATTTTTTTAAATGTCGGTTACTACTGTGCCGCACCTCATTACCTTCATATCTTACTTTACTGATATAGCATTCCTTACGATGTCATGGATCAGTCAGTTGTGACTGGTTAGTATTCTCTATACCTAACTTGACATGCAGTTCATCCCGATTAGACAGATGGCACCTCATGTAACGGAGGATTGCCAAAGCATTTCTTTCTAGTTTATCTTTGATTCATGTGATCTCTGATCTGGGGACAATAATGGCTTGGATAAGAAAGATGGAGACGTTAGTCTACGAGATGATTTTCATCTCATATAAATGGCATTTCATAAAAGATCCACACTTTACCTTGTATGGCTCTCCCAGTTCAGAGTCAATGAATATGATTACTTAGAATCAATGCAACTGACTTCTTCAGTCTCCAGGTATTTATCTATCCTATTTATCCTTCCTTGGCTTGCCATAGTTATGCTGGTTTGTTTTCTGAGAGATCCCTGTTCTGAGTATTATTCTTTTATTTATTTGCTGCAGACTTATTTCAGTGTCCTTCCTTTTCCTTCATGTCTGCTTATTATGTTATCGTTCTACGTTGCGAAGAGTAGCACTGATCCGATTGTGTGATGAGTTTGTCTGTGGGTTTTGATTGGAGACCTTTTATTTCTCTTCAGCTTCGACGTCTGGCTTGAGCTGATGTTCTGTAATATGGTTTAACGCTGATGCTGTACGATTGATGTTCGCCTTGATGTGCGATATGAATGCGTGACATGCGGCGTGTAAGTTATTTTGGTTATGGTGTCGACTGGGTGAGCCAGGCCTATTTGCGGCGACTCAGATATCTGATCTGTGCTCTCAGATCAAGCTCAAGAGCCATCGACTGATTCTTGCCATGCTGTTACGATTCTTATCGCAACGTGTCTTGTTATTATATTACTTATTCATTCTGCTTCGCATATTTGGTCTCTCTCTCTCTCTCTCTCTCTCTGTGCGTGTGTGCGTGTGTGTGTGTGTGTGTGTGTGTGTGTGTGTGTGTGTGTGTGTGTGTGGAGGGTGTAGTATGGTTATCGGACCTGTGTTATTTTTCAGTTTCTTATGGATATTTGCTTTTATTATTCTTATTTTATCTCGCCTTTGTTTTCGGCCTGCACAGCCGATTTACATGCTTATTTCGGGAATGTAATCTCATTTTACTTGTTTCCTTTGACTCATGTTTATTTGTTTCCGTAACTATGGCGACTCCTTTTTAACCTCCTTGTGTTCCATGTTTGTTTTCTTTTCTGCCAGCATTGCTTCACTGGCGTTTTCGTTTTCTGGGGATACAGTCTCTATGGAGATTGTTGGAAGCCATGTTTCTTTTTATAAAAGCCTGACTTTATCTGGGAAGCCGTGGTAACTTTTTTCTTGTGTGAAAGCTGCTGCTTTCACCTCTTTATAACATCTGGTCTCTAAGAAAGAAATACTTTGGATCACATTTTAATTACCACTGTCTGGTAATGATTGAATATAACTGTACCTCTGTTGCAACAGTATAAAATTTCATGAGCTCCAGTTTGAAGAGCCAAACGACTCGACTATGTATGTGAGTATTCGACTCCCTATGTGTCCCCATTTTGCTTGTTCTATGCCCATATCTTAATCTTTTCTTGCTAAGCTTATGTTGATAAACCTTATTATATTTAATTGACATCTGATCTACGTCATTGTCTCTCTGCTTTGGTGACATGCCCGGATTCAGCTCCTGGCAATTTCTAGCCAGTTTCGACCGATCCAGAGTAAATAGGTAGATAGATACGTGGTGTACTACCCAAGACCACACTCCACGCAAAACTCTTCAAAATCTTCCTTTTAATATGTAGGCTACATCTGTGTTTGATGTGAACAAATTTACTTTCTTGAGAAAAGCACTCCTTACTTGAATTAGTCTGCATTTTATATCCTTCTTACTTCTACCATCATTGATTGTGTTACTGAGGTAAGTCCTGGGAATGAACCCAGATTTCGTCAAGTACACAAAACTGGTTTGATGATCTGAGATGGCGATCAGTCGACCTCGTTAAGTCAATTGGAGAGCTATCTGATTAAGAAACTGTAATGACCTCTGACCTCCTTTCTTTATCCGATACAGTTATCTTTCGAGGGGTAGGGAAATTGATTCTCTGCTCTTCTGAATAATAATGTTACTGGTTTTTACGTCTCATTAATTACTTTTACGGTTTTCGGAAAGGCCGAGGTGCTGGAATTTTGTCCCGCAGGAGTTATTTTAGGTGCCAGTACATCTATCGACACGAGGCGTTCTTCTGTTAATGTTACGATGAACTGATGATAATACTGTATTCTAAATTTCTTACAACAATAATCACTACCAGCACAATACCTTATGCAACCCCTGCCACAACACCATATCCTTGACTTGATAAGCAAAGGCAAGAAAGCTTGTAGTTCTACGTGACTGTTGGCGTCGTGATCGTAGCTGCAGGACCTCCAGTTCTACTGTACATTGATTCCTAGCCAATAGAATTTCAAAAATCCCACGTGCATTGGCTCAGCATAGAACCGCGGCCGGTTCGGTGAGAAACCAGTGACTATGACAGTCGGCTATCACTCCCCTCCCGCCTCTGTCAAAGAGAAACTCGAACGCTCTTCAAGGAACAGTACTGGTATCTTGAGTAATTCAGTGACTCAACATCCACCAACGCGATCTTCACCGCAGTTTATTGGGGTCAGTGCTTCATACAGGTTTGGCCCAGTTATACGGTTGGATGTCCGTCCTGGAGTGAGACGTATGAAGAGCGATGTACTCACTATTGGTAGTGTGGTATATGTGTGTGGATGAAGATGCGTATTAAGACAGACACAAACACGCAGTCGCCGAACCAAAGGATTTAACCATATGCACTTAAAAGCCCTGGCACCGAGCTCGATAGCCACAGTCGCTTAAGTGCGGCCAGTATCCATTATTCGGGAGATAGTGGGTTCGAACACCACTGTCGGCAGACCTGAAGATGGTATTCCGTGGTTTCCCATTTTCACACCAGGCAAATGCTGGGGCTGTACCTTAATTAAGGCCAAGGACGCTTCCTTCCCACTCCTAGCCCTTTCCTATCCCATCGTCGCCGTAAGACCTATCTGTGTCGATGCGACGTAAAGCGGCTTGCAAAAAAAAAAAAAAAAAAAAAAGAAGCCCTGGCCCGACCGGAACGACCGGAAATCGAATCTGGGTCCTCTCAACAGAATGCTTCTACGTTAAGCATTCAGCTAAGAAGTCGCACAAACGTACGTACAAAAAAAAAACTTCAGTTATGTACAGTATGCAAGAGTTGGTGGAATTTTTCATTTCAAGGCATACAGACATCTTCTCACAGGGGGAGGGTAAATCTTGCGGCATATAGAATAGGCAATAAAGGTGTGGCCATGGAGGTCGTGTACTAGGAGTGGCTTACACATCAGTCTGCCATGTACAGAAATCAACAAGAAGATTAAATTCTATGGCACTTAAGGGCAGACTATTCGAACACGAGACTAGCCTGAAACAAGAATATGATATTAGTTACTTACGTCTCAAGGACCGAAAGGGAGTTCCTACGTATACAATTCCAAACGAATAGACTACGCGAAACACAAACACTTTATACTATGTTGATTTTTTATTTAAATAATATCAGATGCATGCATTATGGTTCAACTCCTTAGCTGGAAGGTCAGCGTCAAGGTCTTCAGTTCAGAAGGTACCAGGCTCGATTCCAGCCACATGGAGATTTTAACTGGGTCCGGATGCCCGAAAATCCTCGCCTTTAACGTGAAGTATTTCGTAATTTATCATTCTCTTTTTTTCTCTTCAACAACTGCCGTTTAATGAACTTCCAACAAATATTGAATTTTCATACAGTCGTTCCTTCAAAGGACTAACGGTAATGAGTTCGATTTCCAGCCAGTCCAAGCATTTAAATCCTAGACTGGAGGCTGGAAGGAGCTTAGCTTCACCTAACTTTCTCTATACTCAGTTATGAAACCTGAGACTTGCTACCTTCATCCAGTCCATCAATAATAATATTTCTAGTTTGAAGTCCGACTAACTATTTAGCTAGTCTTTCGTTCGAAGCGCATTCCTTTCATTCAGAACTGTATACATTTTCCAAGGTATCATTAAAACGCTGAGTTACTAAACTGATCTCGCAGTCGTCTATCGAAACTCGAACTTGTGACCGAATGCACATTATTAACGGTTTGCTAAATAGCAATACGTACACGTCAAATCTGTTTAGCAGTTCTATTACTCAACGGTCATCGAGGGCAAACCAATTTTTCACATCCGGCGAAGCTATTCAATACATCGTTGACGTTCAATTAAATATTGAAATTAAACACAGAGACAGGCCTTTAAATATTGCGAGCAGTCAATTTTATGTTCCATTTAGTAGCATAGTTCCAAGTGGCCAGAAAGACCGATGTTCGAGACTAAACCTATATAGTTTTCATCCTAGTGTAATCTGTACCCCAACGTCTATCAGACTAGTGTCTTCAACACAGTTGGTAGCTCCCATTTAATATCAACGAGTGATCATTGCACTATATTACCATTATTCTAATCCACTTCATAAACATTAACACAGAGCATATGTAACCATTTTGCGATTGCAATATGGCAATACCTCCTTTTACATAAACTTTTACGAACTCTCACATACTGTTTTCATCACACAATACTGAAGTCCTGTTGTTTGAATGAATCAGCTGGTTCTCAAATACTGAATATATACTGTAATTTTAAAACAATATTTACAATATGATTTTAAATAACCATGTTTAGCGACATAAGACACGGCTTAAGGAAATTTATAGGTAAGGTAAGGGTTATTCTGCCCGAAGGCAGGTCCGAACCTCCGCAGAGGTGTTCCTGAGCCGAAGTTTACGTGCGGTAGGGTGGCCAGTTCCTTTCCGCTCCTCCATTCCATTACCCCCCACCAACAGCGCGTGGCAACCCATCCAACTCCTGACCACGCCCAGTGTTGCTTAACTTCGGAGATCTCACGGGATCCGGTGTTTCAACAGGGCTACGGCCGTTGGCAAATTCTATAGACCTACATTAATTATTCTTCTCTCCCTCCATCCCTTATTTCCTACGTGAGAATCTTATGTATCTGGCTGTTCATTTTCATTATATTCTGCATGTGCATCAGATGCGACTGGACACAACTTGCTTGCTTGCTTGCTTGCTTGCTTGCTTGCTTGTTGTTTTAACGGACCTAACATCGAAGGTCATCGGCCCACTAGACACAACTGAACTGGACACAAACACAGGTTTCACTTCTTTCAACATTGACCAAATGCAAAATTATTTGGAGCAATAAATGAACAACTGCTCCTTTCTATATTATTTTATTACAAGGCATTACCGTTCTTTTCAAGAATTACAAGGATCAAAATTGTTTCGTACCCTCTATTGATGTTACACCTGGCTGTCCTCTAAAATTTTAACAACGCTGATAAGGTGAGTGAGTATTTGATACTTCTGCTTTCTTTCAAATTCATAAATATCCTATTTCATGGATTATATTATCGTTATTATTATAAGTGAAGAGAGCTGGGCAATTGATTTCCGAACAATTATATTCATCTTCGTAGAAAAAAGGCACAGTATTGATATATATATTCCCAATTTCATTTTAGATGCTGAGAGATAAGATGGATTACGCATCGAGGACTATATGGGGTACAAAGTTAAAGATAATTTACATTTGTGGTTCGTGAACAAGAGCAAATTAATCACTGCTCTAGAAAAATATCAGAGGCCGATGACCTCGACGTTTTGCTCCTTAAAACAACCATCGTCATCATCACCCTCTTCTTCTTTCTTTTTTAAATTTGTTTTACGTCGCACCGATAAAGACAGGTCTTATGACGACGATGGGATACGAAAGGCCTAGGAGTGGGAAGGACGCGGCCGTGGCCTTGAGGTACAGCCCCAGCATTTGCCTGGTGTGAAAATGAAAAACTACGGAAAACCATCTTCAGGGCTGCCAACAGCGGGGTTCGAACCCAGTATCTTCCGCATGCAAGCTCACAGCTGCGCATCCCTAACCGCACGGCCAACTCGCCCGGTCTTGTCTTTGTTAAATTCTTTACTAATGTATTGCGACTGAACAACTACACTCGAGAGTATGGAATCTTGCCGGTGTATCCAGTTTCAAATTCTGTCTTCTTCTATCTAATGTTAGCAGATCCTCCCAATCATTTGTCGGCAACATTAGTCTCTTGATTAACCAGTCTCTTACCGGTTTGATTAGCCGGGCTGAGTAGCTGAGACAGTAGAGCGCTGGCCTTCTAAGATGAAGTTGGTGGGTTCGATCCCCGCTCAATCCGTTGGCATAGCAAAATAAAAACAAAGGCAAGAAAACAGACACAAAACAGCAGGTTTCCAAACATTTTAGTCGCAGATTTTTTATCATGTGTCATTTTAGCTTTACATTCAATTAATTGCACTGGCTTTAGTGTAGCTTGTACAATTGGGAACAAGACCATGAGCAATTAAAGACGTCTACTTGTACCTCCATGTACTTGGTGTAAGGAAGGATGGACAACGGATAACTATTTACCAACATTTTCAAAAGATCGACCGCGACTGCTGGGATTTCACAGTCTTGATACGTTTTTACGATCTGTCGCCTAGTGTGCCGGCAAGGAACGAGTGGCTACCATTACCTTTGAATTTTAGTGATAATTTCTTCAAATTAAACTATGAAAGTAATAACAAATAGTAAATATGTCTTATTTTCGTCCGGTTCCATGGCTAAATGGTTAGCGTGCTGGCCTTTGGTCACAGGGGTCTCGGGTTCGATTCCCGGCAGGGTCGGGAATTTTAACCATGATTGGTTAATTTCTCCGGAACGGGGGCTGGGTGTATGTGTTGTCTTCATCATCATTTCATCTTCATCAAGACGCGCAGGTCACCTACGGGTGTCAAATGAAAAGACCTGCATCTGGCAAGCCGAACATGTCCTCGGACACTCCCGGCACACCCGTAGGTGACCTGCGCGTCTTGATGAAGATGAAATGATGATGAAAACAACACATACACCCAGCCCCCGTTCCGGAGAAATTAAGCCATACGCCATTTCATTTCATTTTCAAAATCTTGTGCGGTAGATGTATACATAGGAGAGCTATTCCAAACTGAGTAGATCTGGCAACACTTTCTCGGGGTATTAGAGTTATCTTCTTTCTTTCTTTCTTTCTTTCTTTCTTTCTTTCTTTCTTTCTTTCTTTCTTTCTTAATCTGCTTAACCTCCAGGGTTGGTTTTTCCCTCGGACTCAGCGAGGGATCCCACCTCTACCGCCTCAAGGGCAGTGTCCTGGATCTTCACACTCTGGGTCGGGGATACAACTGGGGAGGATGACCAGTACCTCGCCCAGGCGGCCTCACCTGCTATGCTCAACAGGGGCCTTGCGGGGGGGATGGGAAGATTGGAAGGGATAGACAAGGAAGAGGTAAGGAAGCGGCCGTGGCATTAAGTTAGGTACCATCCCGGTATTTGCCTGGAGGAGAAGTGGGGAACCACGGAAAACCACTTCCAGGATGGCTGAGGTGGTAATCGAACCCACCTCTACTCAGTTGACCTCCCGAGGCTGAGTGGACCCCGTTCCAGTCCTCGAACCACTTTTCAAATTTTGTGGCAGAGTCGTGAATCGAACCCGGGCCTCCGGGTGTGGCAGCTAATCACACTAATCACTACAACACAGAGGCGGACTTAGAGTCATTTAACATTTAAAATGCAATTGCACTTAGATGAGTCAGTACTAGTGATTGTTTATTGCAGTGACTAGAGCACAGCGGGGCGAGCAGCGGGCACGTACGTGGACCGAGTACAGTCATCATATGAGCGAAGGGAACCAATGTATTACACGGAATGATCGACTGGCTAAATGAACAATAATAAATTTAGTGCGCTACTGTACCTGGCCACGAAGCCGGATGGAAGAGCATCGGACGTAAATTTTCTGGCATGGCCGAGTGGAATCCTATTTTAAACAGGTAAAATACCGACAATTTATAAGATCAGGCTGAGTCAACTCCGTCCGACCGGCTAAGTACCGCACTTGATTAGACTGTGGTATGATGTGCAGAAAGTTTCGATATGGAATCCAAGCACAGGCAGTTGGCATTTAAGAATGCTTAAATGGGCGAGACCCAAATCAGTACGTTGACAGGCACAAGGAAATTCTTTCGAGGAAGTCCTATAAAACTTTTAGAATTTAGTAATTTTTTTGCTAGTTGCTTTACGTCGCACCGACACAGATAGGTATTATGGCGACGATGGGATAGGAAAGGCCTAGGAAGGGAAGGAAGTGGCCGTGACCTTAATTAATTCAGTAATTAACTAGACATTAAAACACATACAGTATTTATGCAAATAATCTACTTCGTTCCAGACTATTATTATTATTATTATTATTATTATTATTATTATTATTATTATTATTATTATTATTACTTGTACAAAAAGCACGTTAGGGTTATAGTATTACAAAACGATTACATAAAATGCTATGCTATTATAGTTGCTCCAAGTAACTCAGAAAAACAGATCACAATTTAGAAAGGACATTTGTAAGTGGTAGTGAGAAGATGAGCTAAGTTGCGTCTCTTGCCATCGTGCAATGGACATTCGAACAAAAGGTAACCAACCGTTTGCTCCAGATATCCGCGCTGATACTGGTACTAGTCTGCTATCTGTATCCTAAATCCAGACCCGTATGAGAAAGAAAATTACTTGCTCTGAACTCGAACTCTGGACCCCCCCCCCCCCGCAATATCGAACCGTGATTATCCAACCAAACACTGTAAGTAATAGTTTCCTTCTTGCCCTGGATGTATCGAATACATTGGACACGCACCCCGCCCATTACTCGCCCACATCCCTCGCTACGCTCCAGGGGCCAAACATCCATTGATCTTCCCCGCCATTGATTCAAGTCTGAAAATCTATATAATTACACGCATAATGTAGCTAATTTTCGTTCGGATGGCATATTATGGAGGGGCCTCGCGCTGGAGGGAAGAAGTCCGTGCACCCCGGATCTAATGGAAGGCCAAAGCAGAGCTCATTTGAATATCTCTGTAACAGATGTAACGAAGTGTTAGCAAATAGAGAAATGCACACTCAATTGATGAATAGTTCTGGGCCAATACATTAGATTATTTAGAAAAAAAAATAATTTAACACGTATATACTTCTTTCTTCCTTTCTTTCTACTTTCTTTATCTGCAAATGTAGAGCCACGGATGTCGGCAACTGGAATACTTAGAATAACGTCGGCGTTCAAGAAATCACGAGATCTTGTTGGAATGTGGTGAACTATTTAGCTATCGCTTTCGGATTTATAGCTCGTGCATATAAAACAGCATGTTTCTGATACAATTTATATTAAGGTTAAAGTAGGCTAGATTCAAAATATTTGTAATTTTCTTTCGTGGTTGACTTTCGCTTGGATCAGATGTTTCGGGGATCTTTGGTTATCATACATCATATTCATGGACACGTATGCTAACCATGACTGTATACATATATTGGAAGATAAAGAGATCCATTCAACCTACCCAGGTGCCTTTTTATTTATTTTTAGTACGACATAAAAGTGACTGCTGCTGTTTATTTGTTTAATGGTAATATATTTAAGAGACACCAAGTGCCAGAATTCGATCTCGTACAATGTACTTAACGAAGCCAAAGACAGCCTGTTGTCCAAGCCTTAAATGCCATCGACGCCTGCCAGAATTGAACCTACTATCTTGAGAACGCGAGGACAACTGGCCGGCTGCGCTGAGTGGCTCAAATGGTGAGGCGCTACATTTTCAGTCCAATATGGCTGGTTAGATCCCAGCTCAGGGTGGTGTTATTTTAAAGCTTTGTGTCGGTATCCATACCGGCACGTGACAGAACAAGGGGACATAATTTACGGCCCCTCGGTTTGAAAATAGTTAGTGGGACGTAAAACCAATAACACAATCATTGTTACTATTACAAATAACTGACTCCGTGACATGGGTTATTATTATTATTATTATTATTATTATTATTATTATTATTACATTTCACAGTGCGCAAGAGAATCCTAACCTAGCTCCGCAGTATGTGAGAGAACATAACTCCAACGACAATAGTTCACGAGAGACAGGTTAAAAAAGGGTCAGTGAGTTAGTTCGACCAGAATGTTGAAAATGTTAACATACTTTTACCGCAGTATTTTCCAGCTCTCCCGCCCGCTGACTGCTTTATGCTAAGCTCCACACGCACTAATTTTGGGGATGACTGGGTTAGCCGGGGCTGACCTGCATTTACTGTCATAAATTCTCGACTCGAGTGTTTCACGCAAGCAGAATTCAAATTGAAAATGGAGTAGATTTTATCTCGAGCAATCTCAGCTGGACATAATGAAATGTACAGTGCTCTGAAAAGCGAATCGGATGTAAACCTAACACAAGTTTCGAGACTCCACCGGTGCATTCACCTGGACAGCCTGATGTCCGTAGACAAGTGCCACAGAGTAATAATAAATTTACTTCCCAGTAACTACTTTTACGGTTTTCGGAGTCGTCGATGAGCCGGGATTTTGTCCCGCATGCATTCTTCTACACGCGATAAATCTACGGACGCGAGGATAGCCTATTCCAGCACCTTCAAATATCATTCGGACTGAGCTGGGATTGAACCCGACAACTTGGGCTACTGTATGAGTCACTCATCCCAGCCACACAAAACTGAAAGCCAAGACTGAGTGGTTCGACGTGGACCACGCCGACTTTCGGTTACTCTCCTGGTTTGCAGTTACCAAGACCTCTCGAGAATACTATCACACACTAATTTTACATCGAGTTCGGGCCACTTTTGAATATTAATCCGGTAGACCTATACAGTACAGTAACACACCACGTTTACTGATTCTTTCTCCCCTTTTCCCCCAACATTCGAAACCGTACCGGTATATATACATCAAATTATCATAAAAGACTGCTGTAACCTATCTGTCCGTGTTTAGTTTGCAAACCTCGTGAACAAACCAAGAACTTCCATCACGTATTTCCAATTAAATTTGCATCAACCATGGTAGTCCAATGAGTAACCAGTTCCAAGACACTGAGGAATCTTGTCGTCGGTCATCTTACATAGTACTCTTCTTAAGCCAATAATAATAATAATAATAATAATAATAATAATAATAATAATAATAATAATAATAATAATAATAATAATAATAATAATAATACCGGGCGAGTTGGCCGTGCGGTTAGGAGGATGCAGCTGTGAACTTGCATCCGGGAGATAGTGGGTTCGAACCCCACTGTCGGCAGCCCTGAAGATGGTTTTCCGTTTTTCCCATTTCCACACCAGGCAAATACTGGGGCTGTACCTTAATTAAGGCCACAGACGCCTTCTTCCCACTCCTAGGCATTTCTTATCCCATCGTCACCGTAAGACCTATCTGTGTCGGTGTGACGTAAAGCATAGAGAAAAGCTTTAGAAGTTGTTGTACGTCGCACCGACACAGACATGTCATATGGCGACGATAGGATAGGAAACGGGTAGGAGAGGGAAGTTAGCGGCCGTAGCCTTAATTAAGATTTCCTGTTGTGAAAATGGGAAACCACGGAAATCCATCTTTAGGACTGCTGACAGTGGGGTTCAAACCCAATATCACCCGAATACAAGCTGATAGCTACGCGAAACTAACACCCCTTTCCTCTCTCGCCTACACAGACAGCTGTAATAATAATAATAATAATAATAATAATAATAATAATAATAATAATAATAATAATAATAATAATAATAATAATAATAATAATACGTAATTAATAGGTGTGTAAAATAATTATACCCGTTGAAAATTGTTTGAATGATCAAATTTGTCCTGATAAAAGATTCTGCCATGTGATGTTATATTTTTGATAGGGGTCTTTCACATTTATCACTTATTAGGCCTACTATCAGAATTATGCAAACATCGCTTACTAAATTACGCTACGCAGCCCAAGAGTCAAAAGAAGCCAGGATTAGCCAAGAAGTTACTCACGATCACTCCGACAAATAGACTAACAAGTGAGAGAAATTTATCCATTGCGATGCACTATGAACGTTTTCTTTTCTTGCGAAAATCTGGCGAACCTCTCTACTCAGAGATTAACCTATCGTGACTCGTCCTGACCCGATGTGATGGTGGTAGGTCAGGGGAACATTACTAACTCCACTTCGGTGATTTCTCAAGGGATGAGGTGCTCTCTTTCAGTATCGTTAAGAAGTCTGTGGGGCTCAACACCGCTACAATATTCCATTCATAGGAGAGCGTTTACTCGGGACAGTGTGCGACAATTGTTACACTCGAGCAGGCTGACATACATACATACATACATACATACATACATACATACATACATACATACATACATACATACATACATACATACATACATACATTAAATCCGAAATACTGTATTTTTTAACCCATACCTGTTGAGTTTGATTTAGCTACTATATCTGGATTATTATAGCCTACAGCTCTCTGATTTCCTTATTATTTCTGATTCGCCAGAGTCCGCCATCCTTTATTGGTCCATAGACTTTCCTAAGTATCTTGCTTTCCCGTATCCGTAGCAACTCTTCATCACCTTGTGTCTAGTCCAAATCTCCGCACCATACATCACCACAGGTCTCACTACCATGCGATAAACAGTCAGCTTCAGCTTCCTACTAAGGCTCTTTGCTTTAAAAGGCCTACTTTGTCTAAGGCAAAGTAACTCCTATTACCAGCTGCTATCCTAGCATGTATTTCTTCCTTCATATCAATCATTGTTTTCAGCTACCACTGACCCTAGATATTTAAAGCTTTTGCAGCGTTCATATTATTTCCCATTCAAATTCACATATTTTTCTGCTTCATTATACTTTTTCCTAGACATTAACATGCACTAAGTTTTTGACTGATTAATCGCCAGTCCCATCTCAGCCCCATATTTTTCTAGTTTTCTCAACTTCTCTTCCAGATCCAGTTTCCTCCTAGATAGCAAATCAATATCATCTGCGTATGCAAGGTCTCTTGTGTCACTCGATTAAACAATGTTCCACCCGGGTTGTTCCCTTGTATTATTCGCATTACCCTCCCGAAAATAATGTTAAACAGAAGGGTGGAGAGTACATCACCCTGTAGTAATCCTTGGTTAATTCAAAAGCTTTAGATAAAGTAACCTCTACCTTTACTTTACATACTGTTGTTGCTAGAGTCATTTGGACCAATCTTGTCGGTTTGTTAGGTATTCCTGCTTCTTTCATTTCCTTCCATAACTGATCCCTTCAGATACTATCATACGCTTGTTTAAAATCAATAAACATCCGATTAACATCAACGTCATACTCGTAACATTTTTCAAGGATATGTCTGACAGTAAAAATCTGGTCCGTAGTAGATCTGTTAATTCTGAAGCCGCACTGGTAATCTCCTAGATATTCTTCAACGTATGGTCTCGGCCGTCCAGCTATGATTTTTGTTAAGATATTATAAGCAATACATAGCACTGCTATTCCTCTATAATTCCCACAGTCTGCATTACCACGTTTCTTATGTATAGGGAGAGTATTGCTACATTCCATTGCTCTGGCATTTTCTCCTTTTGCCATATCCCTACCAAAATTTCATGCAACCACCTTGTTAGTTTCTCACCTCCATATTTTATCATTTCTGCTGTAATGTTGTCTTCTCCTGGCGCCTTATTGTATTTAAGAGCATTGATTCCATCTTTAACTTCTTGCAATGTAGGTTCCTTGATTGATTCCAGGTCCACCTCTTCTCTACTTCGTTCCTGCCCTCTCTCTTCTGTGTGCACATCTTCGACCTCACCTTCAAATCCTGATTCCTTATTCATCATCATCACTTCACTAAAATATTCCACCCATCTGTCCAACATCTGACCTTTACCTCCAATCAGATTTCCCTTCTTGTCTTTACAGAAAACTGCTCTGAGTTGAAATCCTTTCCTTATATCTTTTACCCTTATATAAAACTGTTTAGGTTCCTGAGCAGTCTTTCTCTCTTCTAATTCTTCAATCCACTGTTTCTCAAATTCTATATATTTCTTCCTACATTCTTTGTCCGTTTCCTTTCTCTTCCCCCTGTATTCTTCTACATTAATTCTTGTTCTTCTCTGTAACATTCTCCTTCTTGCCTTGTTCCTTTCTTCAATCTTCTTCCTACAATCTCCATCAAACCAGTGCTGAATCCTTGATTGTTTCTTTCTGCCCAAAACAGTTTCGGCCGTTTTGTGTATGATACCCCTTTAACCGTTTGCCACCTTACTTCAATACCCTCTCCTGTCCAATCTTCCACTTTATTAAAACTATTTTTGAAAACCGTTGCATATTGCTGTGCTATATTTTCATCCTTTCTTAACTTAACATGATCAAACCTGGTTATAACAGCTCTCTTAATCTCTCTGTAGTTGGCTATCCTTTTTCTGTATTTGACTCTTACCAGATAAAGATCACTATCTCCATCTGCGCCTCGACAGCTATACACTTCTAGGATATCTGAAGCATGCCGTCTATCTATAAGCACATGCTCAATTTGATTGTTTGTGATCCCACGAGGGGATCCATCCATGTGCTTTTAATAAGCATGTTATAACCCGTAGCAAAATGAATCAACCTTATGCCATTATCGTTCGAAACCTCATGCAAACTCTCCTTACCAGCTTTTTTCCTGTAAGCAATTTCTCTTCCCACTTGGGCGTTGGAAGTCCATCTTTAACAGTTGCAAGTATTCCACTTCCATTCCATTTTACCTCTTGTATTGCTACCAACATCACATTATATTTCTTCATTTAGTTCTTCAGATTAACCACTTTAACATCATGCTTTGCCACTGGTGCTAATTTTTGTTCCAGTTGTTCATAAAATATATCTTTCTCTGCTAACTCTGCTTCTTCTGTTGGTGCATATATACATATGAAAGATATATTCAAGAGGCAGACTTTTACTCGTAGAACACAAATTCTGTCATTAACGGGCTTAAAGTTCAATATTACATTCTTATATGCATTATCAACAAGGAACCCTGTACCTCCGTATCCTCTGTTTCCACAGTTATAGAACAAGGTGCGTGTCCCAGTTGCAAGTATTCCACTTCCATTCCATTTTACCTCTTGTAGGTCTATTGCTACCACCATCACATTATATTTCTACATTTCGTTCTTCAGATTCAGGTTATTCAGCGTTCTTACATTCCATGTCGCGAAATACCAATTTATATACCGTTTCCGTTGGCAAGGGCATGTATCCATTATATCCGTCCGGTTTCCTTTGTCCTTTTGTTCTGTAACGAGAGTTCTTTCCGAGGTAGGCTTGTTAACCCCACGCCCAACTCCAAACCTGGAGGACCACGGTACAGCTCTTAGTCCAGCTCATCGCCTTACACCTGTCTAGCTTGGGTGGCCCTACCAGGAGCCGTAGCTCCCGCTGGCATAGTTCTAAAGCCCTGTACAGACGGAGACATTTCTTGCGCCAGAACTGGTGCAAGAACATTATGTTATTGCGTGAACGTCACCCTTGCTTGTACACTGACTGACAGAGCAAATGCAACACCAAGAAGGAGTGGTTAGAACTTTATGCCGATTGCAGGGTAGACTGACGTCACTGAGGTATGCTCATGATGTGAAATGCGCCGCTGTGCTGCGCACGTAGCGAACGATAAATGGGACCCTGCGTTGGCGAATGGCCCACTTCGTACCGTGATTTCTCAGCCGACAGTCATTGTAGAACGTGTTGTCGTGTGCCACAGGACACGTGTATAGCTAAGAATGCCAGGCCGCCGTCAACGGAGGCATTTCCAGCAGACAGACGACTTTACGAGGGGTATGGTGACCGGGCTGAGAAGGGCAGGTTGGTCGCTTCGTCAAATCGCAGCCGATACCCATAGGGATGTGTCCACGGTGCAGCGCCTGTGGCGAAGATGGTTGGCGCAGGGACATGTGGCACGTGCGAGGGGTCCAGGCGCAGCCCGAGTGACGTCAGCACGCGAGGATCGGCGCATCCGCCGCCAAGCGGTGGCAGCCCCGCACGCCACGTCAACCGCCATTCTTCAGCATGTGCAAGACACCCTGGCTGTTCCAATATCGACCAGAACAATTTCCCGTCGATTGGTTGAAGGAGGCCTGCACTCCCAGCGTCCGCTCAGAAGACTACCATTGACTCCACAGCATAGACGTGCACGCCTGGCATGGTGCCGGGCTAGAGCGACTTGGATGAGGGAATGGCGGAACGTCGTGTTCTCCGATGAGTCACGCTTCTGTTCTGTCAGTGATAGTCACCGCAGACGAGTGTGGCGTCGGCGTGGAGAAAGGTCAAATCCGGCAGTAACTGTAGAGCGCCCTACCGCTAGACAACGCGGCATCATGGTTTGGGGCGCTATTGCGTATGATTCCACGTCACCTCTAGTGCGTATTCAAGGCACGTTAAATGCCCACCGCTACGTGCAGCATGTGCTGCGGCCGGTGGCACTCCCGTACCTTCAGGGGCTGCCCAATGCTCTGTTTCAGCAGGATAATGCCCGCCCACACACTGCTCGCATCTCCCAATAGGCTCTACGAGGTGTACAGATGCTTCCGTGGCCAGCGTACTCTCCGGATCTCTCACCAATCGAACACGTGTGGGATCTCATTGGACGCCGTTTGCAAACTCTGCCCCAGCCTCGTACGGACGACCAACTGTGGCAAATGGTTGACAGAGAATGGAGAACCATCACTCAGGACACCATCCGCACTCTTATTGACTCTGTACCTCGACGTGTTTCTGCGTGCATCGCCGCTCGCGGTGGTCCTACATCCTACTGAGTCGATGCCGTGCGCATTGTGTAACCTGCATATCGGTTTGAAATAAACATCAATTATTCGTCCTTGCCGTCTCTGTTTTTTCCCCAACTTTCATCCCTTTCGAACTACTCCTTCTTGGTGTTGCATTTGCTCTGTCAGTCAGTGTATATTGCATGCCAACGAATGATGCCAGATATTGTGCCATTTTCCTCGCCATTGTAGTTGGGTACAGGTTATTGAAGTAGTGCTGTCAGTGTTTATGTATGAGAAAATGGAATGGAGCAGGCTGTCAGTAAATGTTTAACCAATCCCTACAAGGAAGAGTGTTGTTAATATAATTTTAAGTCACCAAATTACCGTAATAAGCATACCAGAAAGAAAGAAAAAACTCTGAAAAGAATTGCATGTGCATTGAATAATTTTACTCTCAGTGACATTATGAGGAAAATGAAAAGTTTACGTACCTAGTTTGTGGCTGAACTGAACAAGAAATAACAGTGGAAGAAGAGTGGAGCAGGTTTAGGGAAAATATTTAAGCCCAAAATGTGGTATTATGAAAAACTGTGTTTTCTAACAGAAAATGTTCTGCCAAAACGAGGAAACTGTAATGCAGAAGTGAGTTCGCTGCCAGATTCTGATGACAATATATATATAAGGAAACTGTTCCATCTCAAAACGTAGACTTTCACGACCACTAAATTAGGTAATTCTATGCTGGGGATTACGAGTCAGCTTATATATACAGTAATTATAATACCACCTTATTTCCCCAAAATACAATTAGGCCTATGTCAAAACTGTTGGATACTGTTCAATCATTTATTCATTTTATGAAGGTAAAAGCTTCTCTAAAGAACCAGAGAAACAAGGAAATGCCATTTGGTCCTTGTTTCAATGACGGTGAAATCCTGAAATTCACCTCCCCGCGGTAGAGAGGGGGCAACGACTGCATATAAAAATTATATTTTATATGCAGGC
The DNA here is from genome assembly GCF_040414725.1 of Anabrus simplex. Taxonomy (NCBI): domain Eukaryota; kingdom Metazoa; phylum Arthropoda; class Insecta; order Orthoptera; family Tettigoniidae; genus Anabrus; species Anabrus simplex. The sequence continues at coordinate 414,850,431 of NC_090265.1, read as the reverse complement.
GGCTAACGAATGAAGGGACCGATTATCTCCCGGTATAAAGAGATCCCCTAATCCAAGTGCCAACAGTCTCTTTGAGAGTGGATGAGCGGGTATGGGTAAGGGCACTCTATTGTCCTGGAGACAAGAAATTGTTCCCAAAGGCGGAGGAACCAGTTTGGTCAACGGCATTAGGATGCAGAAGGCAACGGGAAACCACTGCATTAAAGATCCTGACAGATATTCCAATAAATTCACATGGCATGGCTGCAACGTCAAGATCAGAGCTGCCCGTGTGGATCGTCTACCTGCATTTGGAGAAGACCTCTTATGAAGAAGAAGAAGGTAAAATATGTACCGTATGTAATAAGTACAGGAAGCTCAGTCCTACAACCACCAGAGTTTTTCCCCATTGCGGCTTGAGATCATCAATTGAAAACATCGCCACTCCAAGACACTGGCCGACTAGCACGATGGTAGCGACACTACAGCGAACTATCCTGTGATTAAGCACAAATACAGTGTCGACGTACAAGAAGAGATATGTAAGGAATCAATGTTCTCTGTCCAAAGCTCACCGTTCAAGAAGCAATCAAATTCACGCCCACCTTCGTCTCGCCGTAATATCCACGGTTTTGTCCACTATCATCTATTCAACCATCGTAATTTTCTTCTCCGGTGGCGTTGCAAAATTTTCCCAGAAGTAATCTCTTGTACAACAGCTGCCATTGCTTTGATTTAACTGTCAGCCATTTTCCTGATAGAATGTGTACCATTTAAGGCATCGTGTGTTCATGTGCTACAGGCAGAAGTCATACCACCGGGCGCGTTGGCCGTGCGGTTAGGAGCGCGCAGCTGTGAGCTTGCATTCGGGAGATAGTGGGTTCGAATCCCACTGTCGGCAGCCTTGAAAATGGTTTTCCGTGGTTTCCCATTTTCACACCAGGAAAATGCTGGGGCTGTACATTAATTAAGGCCACGGTCACTTCCTTCCAATTTCTAGGCCTTTACTATCCCATAGTCGCCATAAGACCTATCTGTGTCGGTGAGACGTAAAGCAAAATAGCACAAAAAAAAGTCATATCAGTACACTGTACCATAAATGGTAACAATAGATTGTGCCAGTTATGGCGCAAGAAATGTCTTCGTCTGTACAGGGCTTAAGGGTCATTTGAGCTCGCAAGCCTCCAAAAACACCCGGCAATGCCATATTGCCATCTTCAAGGTAGCAGTACCTGCGGGAGGGATGATTTGATTTAAGGAATATTAACAGCAATGACGTCAGGGCACCGTTTCTTTTCTTCTTGTGATGGTTAAGTATACAACTTTCATCACCTACATAACAATTCCGCGATAATAAAACCAACACTTCTTCCTGCCGTGCCTGACAATAGGGTTATGCATACTGAAAATATCAAAATCTAAGTATCGTCTTGATTTCATTGAGGGACTAATTACTTCCTGACAAGCATAGTGATCACGGGACTTTCGCTGAGTCGACATTGCTTCCAGTAGTTTCTACCAGCCTCCTCCTGTCTTCCTTCCATCCAGCCTTCTCTGGTTAACTGTTGGTCATTACAGAACTCTGCGATAAGAGCTTTAAAGTCCTAAAATGTCTTTCTTCTTCCTGTTTGGTACGATCCTTTTCTTTCTTTACCTGATACCATCATTCTTCAAAGGCTCGGAACTCTTCCTGCTGCAGAGGATGTTATGAAATGATGGCAACCGCAATTATTTGCCTCATAAACCAATCCTCAATGTACTTATATCATTGGTTTCAAGTCCCACTAACTACTTTTACGGTTTTCAGAGCCGCCGGGGTGTCGAAATTTTCTCCCACAAGAATTCATGTACATACTAATAAATATGCCGTCACAAAGCTGTCGTATCTGAGCACTTTCAAATACCACCGCACTAAGCCGGGATCGAACCCGCCAACTTGAGCTCAGATAGCTAGCATCCTATGGCCTGAGCTACTCAGCCCGCCTAATCCTCAAAGTGTCCGGATCCATGGTTAAATGGTTAGCGTGCTGCCCTTTGGTCACAGGGGCTCCGGGTTCGATTCCCGGCAGGGTCGGGAATTTTAACCATCATTGGTTAATTTCGCTGGCACGGGAGCTGGGTGTATGTGTCGTATTCATCATCATTTCTTCCTCATCATGACGCGCAGGTCACCTACGAGTGTCAAATCAAAAGACCCGCACCTGGCGAGCCGAACGTGTCCTCGGACACTCCCGGCACTAAAAGCCATACGCCATTTCATATCATCCTCAATATAATGAGAATCCTAAAAACCAAGAGAGCTATGTTGTAACTCAATACAGGTGCATAGACTAGTAGTAGTAGTAGTAGTAGTGACGACGATGATGATGATTATGATGATGATGATGATGCTGCAGCAGCAGCAGCAGCAGCAGCAGCAGCAGCAGCAGCAGCAGCAAATTTCGCCATGTTTTACAGCCGAATGCCCTTCCCGACGTAACCCTATGTGGAGGGATGTATTCACTCCTGTGTGTTTCTATGGTGGTTGGTAGTGTGGTGTGTACTGTGAAGATGAACATAAACACCCAGTCTCCGAGCCAGAGGAACTAATTATACGCAGTTAAAGTCCTCGGCTCGACCGGGAATTGAACTCGGGCCCTCTGAAGCGAAGGCCAGCAAGGAGCTGGGAGAAAGTAGCTCAGCCAAAGAGCTGGACAGATGGACGCTATAAATGTAATACAAGTATTTGAACAGCCGTTGCATCATTAGCTCAATTGCATTCTCTTCCATTTCCTATTCTTTAATTCCCAAATAAACTCTGATGGCATTCTTCGAATCTCAACTTGTTACTTGCTAGATATGATTGTCAGATTAGATATAAGTCTAGTAATCTCAGGAAAGAATTACTGGACACAGGAAACCTTTGTAAACCCTAAATATATTACAGACACAAGTCGAAATACAGGCGTACGAGATACACCTAGGACCTAAGCAAATCTAATCTACTTGTTGCTTTTAGGTCAAACGGGATATACTATTGGAAAAAAGACGGTTATACGCATTTGCCTAGGCACACCACAATTATACTGAAGAGGATCAGGCAAATCCTCGAACTAAATCGACTTACGTGAAACGTCATCAATCGGGAAAATGGGATTCATTTTGACATCGTAGTTATAACAGTCAGAGTGTTGGTGTTAAACATGGCTTCTAAGAGAAGGAAAATAATGTTACTGACTCTGACATGCGTGAAATGAAGTGTAAGTTTATATAACTATGTAAATTTATATAAAGGTCACAGATTAAACACAATATTTTACTTTTCTTTAACACTTCGATGTGTTTTCATTTATATTTCATTGTAACCGGTATAGGCCTACTTTTAAAATCTTCCTTATGCCATACAATCATTAAATTAATTTGACTATGTAATGTTATATCATTCTAAAAAAATACATATGTTACGTGTCATTAACGAAAATTGTGTTACTATCGAGATTTGACTATTCACTCTTATGTGGATTGATGTATGTCCAGGTTACTCTCGATAACTCTGAATTGGATATGTCTAGACAAATCGCTAAAGACCATATATTGAGTTCTACCTGCAATATGGTACATAAGAGAAGAACTACTCTCATCATTCTATTGAAACCTGCTGAAAAGGTAGGTAACTACAAGTTATACCCTTACGAAACACATTGCAGAAGAAAGGATGCTCGTTGGGTCGTTAATACAAAGACCGCGGGTTCAAGTCCCAATTTAAAAGGCTGGAAGTTTTATGACGTTTCCCATAACTCATCTAAGGCAGTTCATCCATCACGGCGGACCTGACAGCCTCTTGAAAGGTGCTCTTAGCAGGTGCAACGACGGAACCAGCAAGTCAGTGCTCACGTCTTTACTCCTGTCAAATACTTCCTGTCTTTCCCTTCACTGGTAACATTTCAACCTGCCGGCCAGAACGGATATGCTGGAGAACTTTCGCATGCTGTAATTTGATTGAACATCTCACGTTGCGTTTATCAGCAATGTCCTAAACAACCTCAAGTTCAACAATTATTAGGTGAAAATCCAATAATAACTACATTAAAGCAGTGTTTCCAAAGATTATCGTAAGGTTTACGAATTACATTATTATTATTATTATTATTATTATTATTATTATTATTATTATTATTATTATTATTATTATTATTATTATTATTTGCTAAATGCTTTACGTCGCACCGACACAGATAGGTCTTATGGCGACGATGGGACAGGGTAGGGCTAGGAATGGGAAGGAAGCGGCCGTGGCCGTAATTAAGGTACAGCCCCAGCATTTGCCTGGTGTGAAAATGGGAAACCACGGAAAACCATCTTCAGGGCTGCCGACAGTGGGGTTCGAACCTACTATCTCATTATTATTATTATTATTATTATTATTATTATTATTATTATTATTATTATTTTTGACATTTTCCCAGTAATATGGAATTGGCACTAACGTGGATTAAGGCTAGTTTTACGGCCAGATGGCCTTCCTGACGCCGCTAGTCCTATGTATTCACTTACGTGTTGCTATAGTGGTTGCTAGTGTAAATGTAATGTAGATGAAGGTGTGTTTTAAGACGAATACAAACATCCAGCCCCCCAGTTAGAGAAATAAAATCCTCTTTGAACCAAAGGCATCTACGCTAACTGTTCATCCAAGGAACCGGACTAGGAATTACCATATTATACGTTTTAAATCCACGAGGATTGTGGAATGCAGTGCACTTCAGCCCATGTCCTAGCTCTTTCCTATCTCACTGTCGGCAAAAAACCTGAGTTGTTTAGACCACTATCATATAAAAAAAAGTGGTGTCTGAGTCGATAGGATGTGACCCAGAGTTCCATGTCAAAGCGCTCTTATGCACCACGTACCGATTGCGCTGGTAGTGAATGTTAAACTCAGTATTATTTGTGACAGCAGCTGCACACTTGTACTCACAACGTAAGCAAAACACTCGCGGCCGAGCAAACTGATTAACTTCCGATTCTCGGCAATGTGAAAGTAGAAGTACAAGGGACATGTATTTTGTCTGTCCAACATCCTCCGTAAACTGTTGTTCACTTCCGTTAAGTAAATATAGTTTCGTTAAGGAGCAAACTTCTTTCACACAAAATATCGTTGATCGCAAATGCGAATTCACTACGTTAGTTTCAATTTCACTTAGTATTGTCTACTACCATCCTGGGAGCCTAATAATAATGGTACTTGCTTAATGCACTTCCAGTTACTACAGGCTTCAAGAGGCGCCAGAGGTTGGAATTTCGTTCCACAGGAGTTCTTTAACGACACGGAGGTATCGAATGTAAACACCCTCAAATCCCAACCTGATTAAGCTTGGGATCTTGGAAACAGAAAGACAAGAACTAACCGATTGAGCCACTGAGACCCAACAACGGACAGCTTATCATCGGTAGAGACAAGTTCTTTCTGATGCAAAATTCACTATCCGGAGGACTAAAAAGGTAGGTTCTGTGATGGTTCACGCGTTGTGATGGAGCACCAGACAGAAGAGATGTCCACTGGTGATCGTTGTCGCCTGATTATGGGTCAATGCCAATAGAGACACATTTATCTCAACAAGAATTCATTGCCCAACTGGAGCACATAATCTCAATTACATAAGCGAGATAACGAATGCAGCCTCAGAACCAGCATCATATACGCTGTTGTGACGCCCAAGAGATTCAAGGTCAATTCGATCAGACAATTTAGCTGCAGCCGCTACTTGCCACACTACCATTTCTCTCGTACTTTCATTGTCGAGTCCATAGATTTAAATCACGAACTAGCGGGAGAGAAGCGGGCTCCGTCCCTTCGTGAGTAACCTTAATAAATTGTCTACAAGACCACGCAGCGCCCAACACACAAGGTAACAAGCAGAAATTGCTAATATCTATCTCTCTGAACTCCCCCACTTTCATCCAGAATCCATGATAAAAGAATTCGTTTCCTTAATGTTAAAAGATTTTCGCAGCAATCGGAATACCTAGAGATGGAACAAAAACAGATCTTGTCAAGTGACTCACTATGCCAATACGAGATTTTTTTTGCTAGTGGTTTAACGTCGTACTAACACATCAGAGGACCGGGCGAGTTGGTCGTGTGGTTAGGGACGCGCGGCTGTGAGCTTGCGTCCGGGAGATAGTGGGTTCGAAACCCACTATCGGCCGCCCTGAAAATGGTTTTCCGTGGTTTCCCCATTTTCACACCAGGCAAATGCTGGGGCTGCGCCTTAATTAAGACTACGGCCACTTCCTTCCCACTACTAGCCCTTTCCTATCCCTTCGTCGCCATAAGGCCTATCTGTGTCGGTGCGACGTAAAACAAATAGCAAACAAAAAATATCGAAAGTTTTCGGCGACGCAAGGATGAGAAAGGGCTAAGATTGGGAAGGTAGAGGCCGTGGCGTTATTTAAAGTACAGCGCTAGCATGTGCCTGCTGTGTAAATGGGAAGGCACGGAAAACTCTCTTCAGGGCTGTTGACAGCGGGGTTCGGACCTAGCATCTCACGAATGCAAGCTCACAGCTATACAACCCGAACCACGCGGCCAATAAGAAAGATGACAAAGCATAATCAATAATATTTTCTAATTAACTCATCGTTTAATGACTAATATAGAACATTGGGCCTTAACGAGGCAGACTATGAATCTGCTATGCTATACAGATAGTCCATCAGGGTACTCTCCAAGAAAATACGGCAAGCTGTCTGTTAAAAACAACTATCCTTGCTCAATTTACAGTTAACTTCAAGATTATATTTTTAAGTTGGGTAAAATTCAGGCTTTAAACAGGTTACACTGCACAACAGGGAGCGTATTACGTTTACAGATATACTTTATGGAGTTGTCAGACAAGTTTCCTGGAGAGAAAGTCGCCTATTCCTTTTACGATATCCACACAGTATTGCATCAAAGTGAGAAACGTGAGACATCTCGGAGAAAAGGCAATATGTACTTTGGCCATCTGAACTGTAAACAAAAGAAACTGACTAACCGACATGCACTAGTCATCAATGAGCAGCCGCGGTGATAACACACCGACTGATCAGCCACGAAGCTAGATTATCGCCTTCAGCAAAGGTGCGATAATCTATATCCCGGAAGAAATTTTTCTCCTAAACTGAAAGAGCCAACAAAACTTCCAGAACGGGTCTACAAGCAAAGTAACCTCTCCGGAGAGACTTGGTACAGGTCTTTCGAGTTGACATCTAATACCTGACCTGCACGTCTGTGAGGAACGGATCTTAACTGTGATGAAATCTAGTACTGAAGAGGCACCCCTCCGACCCGGCCGAGGAATCGAACCCGGAACCCCTTGGACCAAAGGCCAACACGCTAACAATTTAGCCTGGAGCCGGACAGTAACATTTACTGATAATGGTCGATCGACAAGAAGTATAGTTAAAGCATTAACCATCACAATATTGCTCTCATTAAGAAAGATGAGTAAAGTAATACATAGAGCTTTTTTTTATCCTGGTGGATATATCGAAGTGCCACATGGAGACAAACATGTTTTCCTACGTTTGGGAACGGAAGGACCAGTTATTATTTTGCCTATTTTAGCTTCCGTAGCCTATTTGATAGCCTAATGCCTCTTTTGGCTTTTTAAAGTTGTCTTGCACATTTTCTGATGTTATTTATGTATTAAAATTAATCATTGGTAAGAAAAACTGTACACTTCCAGTGTAATGTATTAATAATAACGAAAAAATGATTTTAGCTTAATACTCGTAGATAAAAAAATAACATTTACATAAATGATGTGAGAGTTGCCAGGTCACGTCCTTACTGCGTAAAATTAAGTGCTGGTGGTGATTGTTGTTTTGAGAGGAAGAACAGCTTGGTAACCATCCTCTACTAACACTAATCAAAAGGAAAACGGAAGATGTCCGAAACTTCGAAGAATGAAGGTATCGGCGAAAAGCAAGGGAAGGCCCTCGAAGAACGTGAACATGAAAGACTCCCCAGGCCTCACAAATCTAATACCGTCGGGGTTGGAAAAGAGCAAGAGTTGACCAAGGGAGGTAAGACAGGAAAGATACGAGCGAGGAACCTGATAGAAGTAAGTGGAAGCGACGTTAGACTCAGCTAGAGGAGCCGTGGTCACCAACCCACACTCCCTGGTCCCCCTTTTAGTCGCCTCCTCTTACGATAGACAGGGGAATACCGTTGGCGTTATTATAGCATTCCCATCCACAGAAGGATTTTAAGTACTAAAATGTGACGCAGATATGTGCTACATAGCTTACATTAAAGCACCTCTATTATTTTAGTGCCCAATTTTTGTCGTTATATAAGCCTATTTTAATCATTTTACTGCATATTTCCTAAATGTTAAGTGCTTATTTCCCTACCTATTTTATCAGAAATAAATGCGTGAACATCCTGAATATCCTTAAGGACAAGAAAGTTTCTGGGAAAAGATCCATTACTTAACATTAGCTAACAGTCGATAAGCGTCCTATGGTGCATTCATAAGCAAAAATTACTCACTCACTCACTCACTCACTCACTCACTCACTCACTCACTCACTCACAATCAATCAATCAATCAATCAATCAATACTGATCTGCATTTAGGACAGTCGCCCAGGTGACAGATTCCCTATCTGTCGTTATCCTAGCCTTTTCTTAAATGATTGCAAAGAAATTGGAAATTTATTGAACGTCTCACTTGGTAAATTATTCCAATCCCTATTACCCTTCCTATAAACGAATATTTGCCCCAATTTGTCCTCTTGAGATCCAACTTTATCTTCATATTATGATCCTTCCTACTTTTAAAGGCACCACTCAAACTTATTCGTCTGCTGATGTCATTCCACGCCATCTCTTCACTGACAGCTCCAGGTGGGTGTGCTACTTACCAACTGATGAGCCCAACTTAGCAGAATGGGGCAAAACGCTGGCGACCACGAATGAGTTAGCTGGAAAATGTATTATGTCCAATAACGGACCATTTATATTGGTATTACATACCACTTAGTCGAGCAGCTCGTCTCCTATCTCTCAAGTCATCCCAGCCCAAACTTTGCTACATTTTTGTAACGCTACTCTTTTGTCGAAAAACACCCAGAACAAATCGAGCTGCTTTTCTTTGGATTTTTTCCAGTTCTTGAATCAAGTAATCCTGGTGAGGGTCCCATACATTGGAATCATACTCTAGTTGGGGTCTTACCAGAGACTTATATGCCCTCTCCTTTACATCCTTACTACAACCCATAAATACCCTCATAACCATGTGCAGAGATCTGTACCCTTTATTTACAATCATAATTATGTGATTACCGCAATGAAGATCTTTCCTTATATCAACACCTAGGTACTTACAATGAACCCCAAAGGGAACTTTCAACCCATTAACGCAGTAATTAAAACTGAGAGGACTTTTATATTTAGGAAACTCACAACCTGACTTTTAACTGCGTTTATCATCATACCATTGCCTACTGTCCATCTCACAACATTATCGAGGTCATTTTGCAGTCGCTCACAATCTTGTAACTTATTTACTACCCTACTCTGTACAGAATAACATCATTTGCAATAAGCCTTATCTCTGGTTCCACTTCTTTACACATATCATTGATAATAAGAAAACATAAAGGTCCAATCAAACTGACTTGAGGAATTCCCCTCTTAATTATTACAGGGACAGATAAAGCTTCGCCTACTCTAATTCTCTGAGTTCTATTTTCTAGAAACATAGCCCCCAATTCAGTCACACTTTTGTCAAGTCCAATTGCACTCATTTTTGCCAGTAGTCTCCCATGACCTACCCTATCAAATGCCTTAGATAGGTCAATTGTGATAAGTCCAAATGACCTCCTGAATCCAGAATATCTGCTATATCTTGCTGGAATCCTACAAGTTGAGCTTCTGCATTCTATCGAGCCAGTTATTAATTTTGCAAATATGTCTAATATAATCAGAAAGAATGCTTTCCCAAAGCTTACATACAATGCATGTCAAACTGACTGGCCTGTAATTTTTGGCTTTATGTCTCTGACCCTTTCCTTTATACACAGGGGCTGCTATAACAACTCTCCATTCATTCGGTATAGCTCCTTCATGCAAATGGTAAAGAAATAAGTATTTCAGATATGGTACTATATCCCAACCCATTGTCTTTAGTATATCCCCTGAACCATTATCAATTCCAGCTGCTTTTCTAGTTTTCAACTTTTGTATCTTACTGTAAAAGTCATTGTGGTCATAGGTAAATTTTAATACTTCTTTAGTATCAGTCACCTCCTCTATCTGGACATTATCCTTGTAACCAACAATCTTTCCATACTGCTGACTGAATACTTCTGCCTTTCGAAGATCCTCGCATACACACACCCCTCGTTCATTAATGATTCCTGGAATATCCTTCTTGAACCTGTTTCTGTATTAAAGTACCTATACATGCTCTTCCACGTTTCGCTAAAATTTGTATGACCGCCAATTATGCTTGCCATGATGTTATTCTTAGCTAACTTCTTTGCTAGATCCAAATTCCTAGTAAGTTCCTTCAATTTCTCCTTACTTCCACAGCCATTTCTATTTCTTTCCAACCTGCACCTCATTCTTAGTCCCTTTACTTCTCTGTTATAATATAAGGGATCTTTACCATTCCTTACCACCTTTAAAGGTACAAACCTATTTTCACATTCCTCAACAATTGCTTTAGATCCATCCCAGAGTCTGTTTACATTTTTATTTACCGTTTTCCACAGATCATAGTTACTTTTTTAAACCTCCCTCATGCCTGTTTTATCAGACATATGGCACTGCACAATAGTCCTAATTTCTTCCTTTCTTTCACATTTATTTTTAACTACCATAAAAGCAGTTTTGTGATCACTAATGCCATCTATTATTTCAGTTTCTCTATAGAGCTCATCTGGTTTTACCAGCACCACATCCAGAATATTCTTCTCTCTAGTTGGTTCTATCACTTTCTGAATCAGGTGCCCTTCCCATATTAAATTATTTGCCATTTGTTGGTCATGCTTCCTGTCGTTCGCATTACCTTCCCAATTGACATTCAATAAATTGAGATCACCCGCTACAACCACGTTCCTTTCCTTATCGTTTCCCACATAGCTGATTATCTTATCAAATACTTCTGAAACAGCGTTTGCGCCACCCTTCCCCAGTCTGTACACCCAAAAGGCATCAAGTTGCCTATTATCTTTAGAGATGAGCCTTACACCTAGAATTTCATCTTTGTCATCTTTAACTTGTTCGTAGCTTACAAATCCTTCTTTCATCAGAATGAATACTCCCTCTCCTACCATTCCTATCCTATCTCTACGATACACACTCCATTTCGATTAGAAAATTTCTGCATCCATTATATAATTTCTCAGCCATGATTCAACTCATATTACAATATCTGGTTAGTATATATCTATTAAGTCCGCCTCTGTGGTGTAGTGGTTAGCGTGATTAGCTGCCACCCCCGGAGGTCCGGGTTCGATTCCCGGATCTGCCACGAAAATTTGAAAAGTGGTACGAGGGCTGGAACGGGGTCCACTCAGCCTCGGGAGGTCAACTGAGTAGAGGTGGGTTCGATTCCCACCTCAGCCATCCTCGAAGTGGTTTTCCGTGGTTTCCCACTTCTCCCCCAGGCGAATGCCGGGATGGTACCTAACTTAAGGCCACGGCCGCTTCCTTCCCTCTTCCTTGCCTATCCCTTCCAATCTTCCCATCCCTCCACAAGGCCCCTGTTCAGCATAGCAGGTGAGGCCGCCTGGGCGATGTACTGGTCATAATCCCCAGTTGTATCCCCCGACCAAGAGTCTGAAGCTCCAGGACACTGCCCTTGAGGCGGTAGAAGTGGGATCCCTCGCTAAGTCCGAGGGAAAAACCGAACCTGGAGGATAAACAGATGATGATGATGATGATATTAAAAATAATTTGACAGCAGGGCCTGTTACATTTAGTGCTATTTGTGAAGTGTATTTTAATATTTCTTATGACTTATGATGGAAGGAAGTGGTGTTATCCAGATTGTGGTCAGTGAGAGAAGTAAACAAATTCTCGTTTACAAAATCTTTCAATGTAAGTGTTATCGTATTATGAAAAGTACAGAAGGACCGTGTTGGAGGTGTACTAAAAATAATGCTGTGCTAAGCTTTTTACTCACTGAGCTCGGTAGCTGCAGTCACGTAAGTGCGGCCAGTATCCAGTATTCGGGAGATGGTAGGTTCGAACCCCACTGTCGGCAGCCCTGAAGATGGTTTTCCGTGGTTTCCCATTTTCACACCAGGCAAATGCTGGGGCTGTACCTTAATTAAGGTCACGGCCGCTTCCTTCCCACTATCAGGCCCTCCCTGTCCCCTCGGCGCCATAAGACCTATCTGTGTCGGTGCGACGTAAAGCAACTAGCAAAAAAGGCTTTTTACTAAAGGAGATATGACAACATTTTCGCGAACTGAAGGCGTCCATAGCCATGTAAAGATTAGTGACGATCAATTTCGAACGTTATAAAACGAAAAGTTGAAGGAGATCTAGACGAGTGCCCCAAATCTAATTCACACGGAAATTTAATAACAACTTCAAGTTATTATATCGCTTACAAAAAAGGACGTTGTGTATATTAGAAATAATATGTCATGCAAGATTACAAAATTTTCTTTTTTTTAATGCTATTTGTTCGGGGCGTCGACCTATAGAGATATTTTGCCCCTACTTGCACCATGTGATATGAACCTGCGTGTAATTGGAATGAAGGAAGTGTAGAGTGTTGAATGTGAGGAAAGGAACGTTAAGGACGACACAAACACCCAGTCCCCAGGCCAGGGATATTAATCATTTACAATTAAAAAATTTATCATGTACAATTAAAAAAGCCTGACCCAGCCGGGAATCGAACCCGGGGACGCCGGGTGACGGGCGGACGCGTTGCCCTCTACACTGCGGGCCCGGAAAAAAGCTTTCTTAAACTTCAGAAATCAGCACAAGAAATCCATGAGGCACTTAGTGCTATGACGGTAACAACAACAACAACAACAACAACAACAACAACAACAAAAGATGAAGATTTCTTGATCAAGAAAAAATGAAAATGAAAAGAGTATAATGATACTTTCTTGCACTTCAAATATGAAATTCTTGTGCGAGTAGAATATCGTTTCAATGGATGGTACTTTGAGTGTGTACCCATACATTTCCTGTAATTATTTACCGTCCATGCATATTGGAGAGGAGCGTATACTGCGCTGGTCTTTTGCCTGTTGCTAGACAAGAAGAAACAATCTTATTTTGACATACTCCAGCTGGTTAAAGAATGTCGCAAGTGAGAAGTGAGTTTCAAACCAAGAGCAGTTGTAGATTTTAAGCGAGCGATCTATGAGGGAGTACGTGGAGCCTTTCTGGGAGTGAAACTCAATGGTTGCCGATTTCATCTTCCCCAGGTCTGGTAAATACAAATATTTATAAATAAATATATTTATAAAGCACAAGAGAATCCGCTCCTGGCCTGCTTCACTTTCTAGCTAGCCATACCATAATAAAAATACTTGTAGGTGGCGGAAAATACAATCGTTAGGCCTGCCAACAAAGTATAAAGAAGAAATATCAAAAGACGGAGAGTGGCTCAATTATTGTTTTGGGATAATCGATCTTGACCCTGAAAACGGTGGCGAAACTTTTTCTGACCTCGTAAGTGTTCAATCGTCTGACGAACGCCTGAAGTAATTCGCAAGACTACCTTGCGCGGTATTACATAGCTGATGAGGAAGAAGCCCAATTTCCCTTTTACATTTGGGCAGAAAAATCAGTATGTACATAGAGAACGTTTGTGAAAGTTTTCACGCACGCTTCAACGCATCATGTGTTTCCTTGCATCCCAAAATATTTGCGTTTTTTATACAAACTACTTTTCAATTTGTAGGCTTGCAACAAACAAACCACCGATAATATTTTAAAGGCATACAAACAACAGTTCGCTCAGTTCGAGTATTCGCTGGGGAAGTAGTTTTTGGTCAGTCGCTCAATTCGAGTGTTTGGATTTAGGTGAGGCGGGTATAATTCACTCAGTTCGTGTACTCCGGTCTGGTTCACTGGTTGGTATCAGGAAGGAGCCTGGGTTAAAAACAATTGTTCTTGTATTTATTCGTAAAAGACGTGTAATTCATTCACCCACACACAGAACTAAATATAACAAGCACAAGTTTATGTACCTGCCAATATCCTGACAATCCATCACCCGATGCTATTCTGCTACGCAGATCTCTGCTTATTTATATAGCAAAATGTTTATTTTACTCCTATAGCGGATTGCTAACACATGGGTCACGTAACGTTAATACTAGTGTTGACAGCATTCACATGTTTCATGGATCTGAAGAGAAGCAGTAGCATGTCACGGCTACTAGAAGAAAAAATAACTTGATTCTAGTCACAGGCTGAATGAGAAGATGATGATGATGATGATGATGATGATAAGAAGAAGAAGAAGAATACCGCGCGAGTTCGCCGTGCGATAATGTTTGCAATCGGAAGTTTATATAGCATTTTGAAGTTATCATCCCTGTCCTTAAATTAATTCACCAATAATAAGGGTTGATATCAAAAAATTATCAACCAATCAAATTTTATATCATATAATTTTGTTCTGGAATTCTCTGCCAGCCCCCTATAAAAGCGGTGTACTTTTTGAATCAAGTGTCTTGCTGCTGTGTATATTTGAACGCGCTACGTGATTAAGGACCGAGGACATCTTCGGGAAATTGCTGGGGCGGGGGTTGGCATAAAAAAGCGGCAATAATGGTAGTACAGCCCTGGTAAACCTTGATCTACCGAACGATCGCTGCTCAGCCCGAACATTACGAGGTGACACGTGGTCGGCACGACGAATTTTCTCGGCCGTCATTCTTGGCTTTCTAGACCGGGGCCGCTATTTCACCGTGAGATAATTTATTTTGTTCGGAAGTAGACTACGTGGATCTCGAATCAGTCCTCATATCTGGGTAAAAAATCCTTGAACTGGCAAGAATCCAAGCCAGGAACTCTGGGTAAGTGGCGGACTCGCCACCCACAGACCGCGGAGCCGGCGAAAACTACTAGACTACTACTACTAATACTACTAATAATAATCATTATAATTGTTCCGGATTTACAGAGGTGAAAGAAGGTGCGGGCACGAATGGACGGATTCACAAAAGTCGAAAGATTAATTTAAAACTTTAAATTGGAGCTATATTTCTTCCTTATAACTTTTGATTCTTTTCAAATTTTAAACTTTACACTTTGCTAAGCAAATAACAAATCAGGTACAAAAATTCAGCTCGTAAGCTTGAGGAACAATTTTAGAGAGGTACAGAATAATCAGGAGCCTCCGTGGCTCAGACGGCAGCGCGTCGGCCTCTCACCGCTGGATGCCGTGGTTCAAATCCCGGTAACTCCATGTAAGATTTGTTGTGGACAAAGCGAAGGCGGGACAGATTTTCTCCGGGTACTCCGGTTTTTCCTGTCATCTTTTATTCCAGCAACACTCTCCATTCTCATTTCATTGCATCTATCATTCATTAATAAATCACTTTGGGAGTGGCGACCCCATCGTACTAACAGCCTATATCTGCTTGATTCATTACATTCCTGACCCGGTCAAAAACTGGAAAACAGGTTGTAGGTTTTCATTTTCAGAATAATCAGATAACAATAATTTAACAATATGAGCTTGAAGCTCCCTAATTACAAATTTTACATGAGCACTACTGCTCCTTTCAACCAACAGTCAAGGGGACGGATCTCCCAATTTCTTTTACACCAGTAGGAAGGGCATCCTTGCTCTACAAATTCACACTTTCCAGTCCTATCAAAGGCACAACCTACATTTAACAAATTAAACAGTATTCACTGTATTAACTGCTTAACAGTCTAACTTGCCTTAAAATGAAGTGCAATGGAAATGGCGGATGGCTTTTACTGCCGGGAGTGTACGAGGACAAGTTCCGCTCGCCAGGTGGAGGTCTTTTGATTTGACTCCCGTAGGCGACATGCGCGTCGTGATGAGATGAAATGATGATGAAGACGACACATATGCCCAGCCCCTGTGCCAGCGAAATTAACCAATTAAGGTTAAAATTCCTGATCCTGCCGGGACCAACGGCCAGCACGCTAACCATTTGGCCATGGAGCCGGACCATTAAAATGAGATGAATAAGGTTAACTGTAACAGGGGTAACAAGTACCCATTCTACCTGGCCTTTGGTAAAAACAAAAGGTTAAAGTTACTGGCTGAACACTTGCACTCCTTCAAATTTACATGAAATACTTAAAATCCTATTTGGACTTATGGCCCGACATTACAGAGGCTAAGTCTATACTAGGGTGATCAGAAGGAGAAGTCTTTAAAAAAATAAAAAAATAAAAAAAGATATTAAAGGTTACAAAATCGCAGTCACCTCAATATCAAGTTCAGAGGGAATACAAGAGGGTTCCTTACCCTTTACTCCCTAAGTTCGAGTAAGTTCTTTAGGCTGTTTGAGAATGTACATTAAGAAATAAAAGTTACATTGCGAAAGAAATTTGAAATCTTCCCCTCGAGCTAGCTTTCAAAGACTATTACGTTGTTAAGCCGAATCTGCCATTACCTTGAGCTGGTGGACCTCCCGAAGATGGACGATGGAGCCCTTTTCCCCTGACAGCATGGTCCGAAATGTGCCAGCTTTCTATAGCGGAGAGGAAGGTTCCAGACTTCTCTGGGTCGAAACCCTGACACACCCACAATTCCTATTGGTTAATTTAATAAATATCAAAATTTTATGATTGCTTACTTAAATGTACAAAATTTCTAATTGGCCAACATATTAAGTTGGCGGGAAGAGATAGAAGTGTAGATAACATTTGAACATCAAAAACAAACTATAAACAATTCACTTTAGGTAATCTTGACGTACAAAATTACTTTGAAAATTAATAGTTCATCTCCACCCCAGATGGCGCAACATACACTGACTGACAGAGCAACTGCAACACCAAGAAGGAGTGGTCAGAACTTTATGCCAATTGCATGGTAGACTGACGTCACTGAGGTATGCTCATGATGTGAAATGCGCCGCTGTGCTGCGCACGTAGCGAACGATAAATGGGACTCGGCGTTGGCGAATGGCCCACTTCGTACCGTGATTTCTCAGCCGACAGTCATTGTAGAACGTGTTGTCGTGTGCCACAGGACACGTGTATAGCTAAGAATGCCAGGCCGCCGTCAACGGAGGCATTTCCAGCAGACAGACGACTTTACGAGGGGTATGGTGATCGGGCTGAGAAGGGCAGGTTGGTCGCTTCGTCAAATCGCAGCCGATACCCATAGGGATGTGTCCACGGTGCAGCGCCTGTGGCGAAGATGGTTGGCGCAGGGACATGTGGCACGTGCGAGGGGTCCAGGCGCAGCCCGAGTGACGTCAGCACGCGAGGATTGGCGCATCCGCCGCCAAGCGGTGGCAGCCCCGCACGCCACGTCAACCGCCATTCTTCAGCATGTGCAAGACACCCTGGCTGTTCCAATATCGACCAGAACAATTTCCCGTCGATTGGTTGAAGGAGGCCTGCACTCCCGGCGTCCGCTCAGAAGACTACCATTGACTCCACAGCATAGACGTGCACGCCTGGCATGGTGCCGGGCTAGAGCGACTTGGATGAGGGAATGGCGGAACGTCGTGTTCTCCGATGAGTCACGCTTCTGTTCTGTCAGTGATAGTCACCGCAGACGCGTGTGGCGTCGGCGTGGAGAAAGGTCAAATCCGGCAGTAACTGTGGAGCGCCCTACCGCTAGACAACGCGGCATCATGGTTTGGGGCGCTATTGCGTATTATTCCACGTCACCTCTAGTGCGTATTCAAGGCACGTTAAATGCCCACCGCTACGTGCAGCATGTGCTGCGGCCGGTGGCACTCCCGTGCCATCAGGGGCTGCCCAATGCTCTGTTTCAGCAGGATAATGCCCGCCCACACACTGCTCGCATCTCCCAACAGGCTCTACGAGGTGTACAGATGCTTCCGTGGCCAGCGTACTCTCCGGATCTCTCACCAATCGAACACGTGTGGGATTTCACTGGACTCCGTTTGCAAACTCTGCCCCAGCCTCGTACGGACGACCAACTGTGGCAAATGGTTGACAGAGAATGGAGAACCATCCCTCAGGACACCATCCGCACTCTTATTGACTCTGTACCTCGACGTGTTTCTGCGTGCATCGCCGCTCGCGGTGGTCCTACATCCTACTGAGTCGATGCCGTGCGCATTGTGTAACCTGCATATCGGTTTGAAATAAACATCAATTATTCGTCCGTGCCGTCTCTGTTTTTTCCCCAACTTTCATCCCTTTCGAACCACTCCTCCTTGGTGTTGCATTTGCTCTGTCAGTCAGTGTAAGTTGACAGTAGCGACATCTGTCGAGCAATGTCCAAACTTCTTTTATCAAACAGTTTGACAACTAAGTTCTAAAACATATCAGATGTAAGGCTTTTAAGTTCTAGATTGTCTTATCAAAGGCGCTATTTTTAAATGCACGGGGCGAGTGTACCTCCGGTATAATAATAATAATAATAATAATAATAATAATAATAATAATAATAATAATAATAATAATAATAATAATCAGGCTTCAGCTACTATGCCTTCTAAAGTGGTACCACCCACAGGCATGCCTACTTGTTTCGATTTTCCAATTACGCTGGTGTACAGCAGCGAAAGCGGAGTTGAACTGGACGGTTCCTGGGGGCTGTTAACACTGCGTCAACCACCAGAGATCTTTAACTTACAAACAACAATGACATGGAGCGCCAAACTTTCTGACCTCAAAATCGACTACGTCAGATGGGATCGAACCCGCGAATTTACGGTCATGAGTCCAACACTCTAGCAATCATTCTCAGAGGAAACTACCTGGTTAGAAGATGAAGAGACTTCCTTATTTGCGAGAGGAGGTGGAGTTCAGGATTTACTTGCTTGTGAGGAGGTATGATGAAAATCTTGATCGCGATGGGTGATTATTGAAGTAGAACAACTGTGACAGGGCGAACCCGAGGAAACTACTGTTAACATTCACTTAGTCTAACGCAAATTTGACAACCTGTGGTTGAAATGTGAATCTAGATGTGTGTCCATTACGGAGGACTACCAGAGAACAGTTGGTCTTAGTCCCACCAATCTACGAAGAGCTTTTGAAGAGTAAGGTGAATGTTCTGATTATTAATTTTTGACCCTGATCGGATCATAACTTGAACTTAATTAGGTGAACGGATTCAGTTTGGTTTTGCCCAACTGCTTAATTATGAGTCGAGATGATTACCCCGCATTTATAAAAGCTTTTTTGGCAAGAAGTTTGGAACGGTTACCATCCACCTCAGCGAAGCATTGCGAACTTTGCGGAAGTTCAAAATAATTTATGGTACGTACTTAGCCTAAAGAAGTTCAGCTCCTTGGTTGAATGGTCAGCGCAGTGACCATCAATTCATAGGCCCTGGGTTCGAATACCAGCCGGGCCGAGGAATTTAACCACTTTTCGTTAGTTTCTCTAGCTCGTGGGATGGGCGTTTGTGACTGCCCTATTATACAACTTCACCTAAACATCGTACTGTTAGCCACCAAAGAAACACGCAATAGTGAATAAATCCCTCCACATATGGTCAGCGGCAGGAAAGGCATCCGGCCGAAAAACATGGCTTCAATCCCAATTAGTGCCGATCCCAGAAAACTAGGACAACGGCCAGGATAAAAGAAGAAAATAATAATCATAAAGAAATAACGTTATCGGCAGTATTTATGCATTATATCGAATCTTATGTTTTCAAAATAAATATGTTTTCATGGGTAATGTGATTTGAATTTCTTCCTATCTATCTAAACTGAATATTTCTTTACTTTGTAAGATAACGGCCTATGGCTTGGATACACCTGCATTACGAATGTGATATCCAAGGTTAACCAAATGAGATATACAATGGACGCGACCCGTTTCTGCGTGGGTGAAAATGCGATGTTGCTGGTGGAGGAGTGGAAAGAAACTGGTCTGCGTCAATAATTTAAGCTCAGGACAATACCACACCCACCTTTCTAGTTGAATGATCTTCACACTATACCATGCAGAAGGTAGAGTTGGACGATTCAATCCTACGTCACAACTAATTTTGGTAACTGAATGTAGTCCCCACGTGTCCCAAAACCATTTCAGGAAAATAACAGCCTTAGGACAATCCTAGGTTCATTTCCACAGATATGACAACAGCACAGGTTACCAGATAGTTCCCGACACACGCAGTTACGGAGTAATGATGTCCAAAATTATATCTACTCTTAAAGAATCATTACAATCAGCAACCATCAAGTATCAATATGAAAAAGTCAACCTCTACGGTAGCTAGCATTTTACTTGAACTTACCTCTGACTGCAAAAAAAAAAAAAAAATCGTCCAACATAGTACATGATGTATAAGGAAAATCTTTTACTGTCCTTTTTTGCTATTTCTTTTACAACGTACTGACTCAGAAAGGTGTTACGACGACGAAGGGATAGCATACGGCTAGGACTGGGAAAGAAGAAACCACGTGAACTTAAGGTAGAAGGTACAACTACAGAATTTTCCCGGTACGAAAATGGGAAACCACAGCAGACAATCAAATGTGACAGACGGATCGGATCTTCTTTTGAAAGTTTAGGCACTCGTCCGGCTGTACATAAACTGTACAATGTGGACGACTAGTAGGCCTACTGCCTGTTGTTTAACAGAAACGATAAATGATTATCATCAGGTAAAAAATAATACAATAATCTTTATTTAAATGGCGAATTACAGTGATCACTACTGATATACACTGACTGACAGAGCAAATGCAACACCAAGAAGGAGTGGTCAGAACTTTATGCCAATTGCAGGATAGACTGACGTCACTGAGGTATGCTCATGATGTGAAATGCGCCGCTGTGCTGCGCACGTAGCGAACGATAAATGGGACACGGCGTTGGCGAATGGCCCACTTCGTACCGTGATTTCTCAGCCGACAGTCATTGTAGAACGTGTTGTCGTGTGCCACAGGACACGTGTATAGCTAAGAATGCCAGGCCGCCGTCAACGGAGGCATTTCCAGCAGACAGACGACTTTACGAGGGGTATGGTGATCGGGCTGAGAAGGGCAGGTTGGTCGCTTCGTCAAATCGCAGCCGATACCCATAGGGATGTGTCCACGGTGCAGCGCCTATGGCGAAGATGGTTGGCGCAGGGACATGTGGCACGTGCGAGGGGTCCAGGCGCAGCCCGAGTGACGTCAGCACGCGAGGATCGGCGCATCCGCCGCCAAGCGGTGGCAGCCCCGCACGCCACGTCAACCGCCATTCTTCAGCATGTGCAAGACACCCTGGCTGTTCCAATATCGACCAGAACAATTTCCCGTCGATTGGTTGAAGGAGGCCTGCACTCCCGGCGTCCGCTCAGAAGACTACCATTGACTCCACAGCATAGACGTGCACGCCTGGCATGGTGCCGGGCTAGAGCGACTTGGATGAGGGAATGGCGGAACGTCGTGTTCTCCGATGAGTCACGCTTCTGTTCTGTCAGTGATAGTCACCGCAGACGAGTGTGGCGTCGGCGTGGAGAAAGGTCAAATCCGGCAGTAACTGTGGAGCGCCCTACCGCTAGACAACGCGGCATCATGGTTTGGGGCGCCATTGCGTATGATTCCACGTCACCTCTAGTGCGTATTCAAGACACGTTAAATGCCCACCGCTACGTGCAGCATGTGCTGCGGCCGGTGGCACTCCCGTACCTTCAGGGGCTGCCCAATGCTCTGTTTCAGCAGGATAATGCCCGCCCACACACTGCTCGCATCTCCCAACAGGCTCTACGAGGTGTACAGATGCTTCCGTGGCCAGCGTACTCTCCGGATCTCTCACCAATCGAACACGTGTGGGATCTCATTGGACGCCGTTTGCAAACTCTGCCCCAGCCTCGTACGGACGACCAACTGTGGCAAATGGTTGACATAGAATGGAGAACCATCCCTCAGGACACCATCCGCACTCTTATTGACTCTGTACCTCGACGTGTTTCTGCGTGCATCGCCGCTCGCGGTGGTCCTACATCCTACTGAGTCGATGCCGTGCGCATTGTGTAACCTGCATATCGGTTTGAAATAAACATCAATTATTCGTCCGTGCCGTCTCTGTTTTTTCCCCAACTTTCATCCCTTTCGAACCACTCCTTCTTGGTGTTGCATTTGCTCTGTCAGTCAGTGTATTTCGCTCACATGAAGTTCTGTTAAAAGAGGTAACTTTAGGTCCCGCCCCGAGGTCCGCTCGCCGAGGCAGGGCGCGGAGGAACGGAGGGGAGGGATAGAGAATTCAGGTTAAACAAGAAGATATCCCTATACTGTGGATAGGTAAGTTTTTCTTTGTCCATTATACCATGACTGTCCACCGGGAACACTAGGATATTACTACTCACGCGTTGGACGAAGAGGGAACAATGTGATTGACAATTCTAGATCATTCTCATGACCTAAGTAATAGGGGTCACTTGTAGAAGTGACATTAATTAAACATGGCGTTTCGAGTACGTCGATGATATGTCATTCACTCAGTCGTGGAGCTCTGAGATGGAGTCAAATTCGTATCAAAGAAGAAAAAGAAAAAAACGGAAATAAAGGCTGAGCTGATTAGCCTCCGTGGTTCAGGCGGCAGCACGCCGGCTTCTCACGCTCACCGCTGGGTTCCGTAGTTCAGATCCTGGTCATTTCATGTGAGATTTGTGCTGGACAAAGCGGAGGTGGGACAGGTTTTTCTCCGGGTACTCCGGTTTTCCCCGTCATTTTTCATTCCAGCAACACTCCCCAATATAATTTCACTTCATCTCTCAGTCATTAATCATTGCCCCAGAGGAGTGCGAAAGGCTTCGGTAGCCGGCACAATCCCTATCCACGCCGCTAGATGGGGACTTCATTCATTACATTCCTGACCCAGTCGAATGACTGGAAACAGGCTGACGAATTTCAAAGGATGAGCTGATCAAGCAAAAATATTCTTTCGCAAACTCCAGTTTACAGGTCGTAAAGAAACTCAGCTCAAATATTTTCTGCTTGTTTTCCTAGTTTAGGAAGTCGACGACACATTTTATTCATCCTTACTACTATACAGTTAATATTTATATGAAATATTATATTATGCAAGCAGAAAACTTTTTTAAATACACGGACGCGGATTTTGAACTGTCACATGGTGCCTGGCCGGAATGAGTGGTTCAGACAGATGAGGCGCTGGCTTTCTGACCCCAATTTGGCAGGTTAGCTCTAGACTCAGTCTGGTGGTAATTTGAAGGTGTTGAAATATGTCAGCCTCATGTCGGTAGATTTAATGGCACGTAAAAGAACTCCTGCGGAACTATGTTCCGGCACCTGGGCGTCTCCGAAAACCGTGAAAGTAGTTAGTGGAACATAAGAACCATTATTATTATTCCTAAGTATGACATGTTTGTTTGTTTGTTTGTTTGTTTGTTTGTTTGTTTGTTTGTTTGTTTGTTTGTTTGTTTGTTTGCTGAGTTCTCAGCCCGAATGATGGTTGGACCTGCAGCAGCTCCAAAATAAGGTGTCTCTGATGGGACATGCAAGGGAAATAAATGATGAGCAAGTAGCGCATCGCTTTCCTTATTGAGTCGGAAGGCGGCATCATGCACAAGTTCGACAAGGTTACTGACCCTAGAAACAAGGCTTTCAATACATTTATCACAGGGATTAGCTCTAAAATGAATGGTGTTATTAGAATCGGGCATTCCTCAGTCACTTTCAAGCTGTCAGAGTGACAGATCAAACTGTGGATGATCGATTAAAGTAACTAACTTGTCCTATCTGATGCTGGAAGATACAGTATTCTGCAAATACTACATTACAACCGGGGATGAATCTGGGAGAGAAACACAAAATTGGACGGAATTATGATCTTAAGATTTTAATATTCTAAAAATCGATATTTAATCTAATCAACGAGGACTGTGATAGTGGACAGCCCTACATTCTTAGTGAGTGCTTCGTCTGTCTAAATCTGAATGACAGTTGTGTCCAGGAGTGTGCTGGAGCGTGCTAGCAACGGCCCACGCTAGACGCTAGCCCTGTTTCTTTGAAAGTCCGTTGTTAAATAAGCGTTCTTGTTTTCATGCCCGTTGTTAAATACATGTTATTATTCTGAGAGTCTGTTCTTAAAGAGTCCGTAGTTAAATAAATGCTATTCTTTGAGAGTACGAATACATCTACTGTAAATAAGCGACACGCCGCTGTGTCTGTTCTCACGTGCATGTTTGCATAAAGTAGAAACAGGAATGGGAACGAACATCACCATTTCGGAATATTCATATCGTTGAAAGATAGGGAGAAAAAAATACGTAAACGATTTTAACTTCGTGTGGCTATTGCTAGCCTGTTGCAGCTCTTGTAAGGCAGATCCTTCGACAAGGATGAACGGCATATGTCATTTATAGGAAACTGCGTGTTATTCTGGTAGAAAATGGTGTTGTGTGCGATGTATTAGTTGCAGGAATGTTCGAGACAGCACAAACACCCAATCCTCAGTCAAGGGAATTAACCACTTAAGATTAAAATCTCCGATCCTGCCGGGAATCGAACCGACGGCCCTCTGAACAAAAGTTTACTACCCCGACCAGCTCTTTTCAGGCATACCTCGAATGGAGGTAAGCTGCATGTACCTATTTATTGACATACAGCCCTCCTGCCATTCTCAAATTTCTGACATTGCCAAGAATCAAACCCGAGCCCCCGAGGATGGAAGCTGCTAACGCTACGGAGGTAGACATTTCAAGGATGATCGGTAGGGATTCAAACCCGATAACATGAGCACTCGTCACTACGACAAGCGGTTAAAAGAACAATGCTCGGTAATTAAGTCAACCAGCTGATTATGAACACTTTTTCATTTTAACTGAAAAACCCCAGAGTAAATGGCAACAACAAAGGATGTTGCATGCGAGCCTCATTGAGCTTCGCGCTAATGAATGGGTGGGAGAGCTCAAAGAAACATTTAGGCAGGTGCAGGAGAGTACAAACACTTCAGCCTCGAGGGCACCACGAGTGACGTAATAACAGCCCACTTTGCCAATTACATACTGTGAAGAATTTCTTTCGTAACAGAGTGAACATGCACCTAACAGGACGTTCCACAACTGCATGAATCACGTCTGCTTGTTTAAAAAAAGGAACACCAGGAGAAGGCATGAGGTCACTGGCGTTCTGCTGCTGAGCTTTCACTTAAGGGGGGCATCGAATCTCGGCCAATGTACGTGATACGTTCTTGTGAACATTCACATTACACTGACACTTCCAGCGACAGATAGCCTATATTTGGCCCCTAGAAACAACAATCATCATCATCATCAAACCATTCAATTCTTGCAGCCACACTTACCCTGCAGGATGCAATTAGTAGTTAAGGAAGCTTGACGCGTCCGCCTCTGTGCTGTAGTGGTTAGTGTGATTAGCTGCCGCCCCCGGAGGCCCGGGTTCGATTCCCGGCTCTGCCACGAAATTTGAAAAGTGGTACGAGCGCTTGAACGAGGTACACTCAGCCTCGGAAGGTCAACTGAGTAGAGGTAAGTTCGATTCCCATCTCAGCCATCCAGGAAGTGGTTTTACGTGGTTTCCCACTTCTCCAGGCAAATGCCGGGATGGTAACTAACTTAAGGCCACGACCGTTTCCTTCCCTCTTCCTTGTCTATCCTTTCCAGTCTTCCCATCCCCCGCAAGGCCCCTGTTCAACATAGCAGATGAGGCCGCCTGGGCGAGGCACTGGTCCTCCTCCCCAGTTGTATCCCCCGACCCATAGTCTGAAGCTCCAGGACACTACCCTTGAGGCGGTAGAGGTGGGATCCCTCGCTGAGTCCGAGGGAAAAGCCAACCCTGGAGGGTAATCAGATTAAGAAAGAAAGAAAGAAAGAAAGAAAGAAAGAAAGAAATACATATTTGACAGGTATATTTTCGTTACTCTGTTTAATTTATCTCAATTACACAAAATGATTGTTGCAAAATTATATAGGCTACCTATATAATGTTGATAGAAATAATTTCAATAATGTTCAAACACGTACTTTAAAACAGGAGGTGGACGCACAGACCGGGGGCACGGTACTGTATAGGCTGGGATGTGGGGGCCGTAGGTCAAGTGTCGCAGTAGCTCATATGGCAAGCGGGCGGCAAGAAATTAGTGGACAGTTCTCGAGGTAGGAGGTTCGAATCCCACAAAAAAAAAATTAACAGCCAGTTGCCTGGGATGTGGTAAGGTTGCATACTTGATAGCTTCCAAGGGCTGATTTGTTTATTTGACCCTGTAAAAGACCGGATGTATCGTTGCATTGGGTATGGTGCTGGGTGGAGATTCTGGTATGTGGCCAGAAGAGGCTGGGAAGTGGACGCCGTAGGTCAAGTGTCGCAGTAGTTCACATGGCTAGCGCGCGGTAGGGTGTGTGTGATAGTTGACAGTGGTCGAGGGTTAGAAGGTTCAAGTCCCATGCAAGTATTTTTTTAAGTCAGTTGCCTAGGATGTGGCAAAGTTGTGTACTTAATACCGGTATTCTTCACAGACTGATTTGTTTATTTGGCCCTGAAAAGGGCCGTTGACATGGAGCTGGGTTGATAGATGCTGGGAAACATGTGACAGGATTTCAGTTATTGCGTTAATTTTCTTTCTCAAGCGATACTTACTGGTTAATTATTTAAAATCCTACCCCTGTGATATAAGTATAAGTCTCTATGCTAGTAAATATAAATTTATCTTTACAGTTTTATTTAAAACTGTTACGCTGGCGCCCAAACATTACACAGAGAAATGGGAAACCACGGTATGATAATTGATTCTATTTGCGTGGCAATTTGCGAGCAAGCCACATATAGTTTTTATATTAATGTGTCTCCAGGTATTAACTTTCGTCTTCTCAAGTGTGAAGTTAAGAGAGCGAACAGTTACAACATGTCTGGCGAAACGGATCGGCATGCCACGGTAATAATAATAATAATCGTATGGCCTCAGCTACCGTGTGCAGACATTTCAATTTGACGCCTTTTGGCTGTCTGCTCGTAAATTTCGACGTTCCGTTTTACTCTAGGCCCTCTAGATGGCAGACCGAGTAAACCGGATCTCTCTTGGGCGTCTATGGCTGAGATTTAATGAATTTTGTCGGGTAAATACCAAATGTATCACCAGAGATCTTTTACATGCCGACATCGTACGACATGGAGTATCGAATAGACTTTTTACCGCCCTTCAAAAATCCGACTACCTCTGCCGGGTTTGAACCCGCTATCTTGGGATCCGGAGGCCGACACTCTACCACGGATCCACAGAGGCAGCTGGCATGCCACGGTGATGAACTGTCTAAGGTGACAAGGGCTGGCCGGTTCCTGTGCATACGCTAGTTGTTTTAAATGGCCCCACAGAAAAAAATCCAGGGGCGTAAGATCGGGCGATCTGGTGGGCCAGGGGACAGGTCCTCCCCTTCCTATCTATTTATCAGGATACGTCGCATGGAGACGGTTACGGACGACCACCGCCGCGTGCGGTGGAGCTCCGTCATGTTGAAACTACATCCAAAAACTGTGGTAGTTCATCCTGGAGAAACCGCAGATAGCCTTGGGTGGTCAGATGGCCCTAAAAGAAATGGGGACCGATAAGATGATCACCCATGACTCCGCACCATACATTCACGCCCACTGTACCTGGAAAGTTGTCTGTCGCACCCAATGGGGATCACCCACACTCCATTAATGCATATTATGGCGATTAACGGTTCCATTGTTGTGGAATCGTGCTTTGTCCGTAAATAAGAGAGTCGCTAGAAAAGCAGGATCAGTGTCCACATGCTGTAGGATCCACTGAGAGAACGCCACCCGGACATCGAAATCATGACCATGGAGCTTCTGGTTTAAATGCAGATGGTACGGGTGAAACCACTGGATATCTGCATAACAGACGCTCGGCTGATGTTTGTCTCCTGTGCAATGGCCCCTGTGCTAGTATGAGGGTTACGCCGGATAGTGTCAAACACGACCTCTTCATTGTCAGCAGACATCACGGGATGATCTCGAACAGGCCGTGTCCTTGCCCGGGATGCAGTATTCCACAGGCGTCTTTCCACACTCCGAAATGTCATGCCCGTCATTACGAAAGACCCTACAGTCCAGCAGTGTGCCTTACGAAGTTGTAAAATCAGTGAAGAACAGGACATTTGAAGTTTTACGATCTTTTTGAACTGAATAATTTTTTGTTCAAACGCTGCACGAAGGTAGCAGAGTTGCCAAGAAAGGACAACAATCCGGCGAAAATTGGCGGTGGAAGTAAAA
Source organism: Anabrus simplex (assembly GCF_040414725.1). Taxonomy (NCBI): domain Eukaryota; kingdom Metazoa; phylum Arthropoda; class Insecta; order Orthoptera; family Tettigoniidae; genus Anabrus; species Anabrus simplex. The sequence goes on along the minus strand of NC_090265.1, from coordinate 414,822,108 downwards.
AAGTTCAAATTGAGACAGAGCAACAGAACTATAAAGCTACAATGCTGTTTTCTGTTATTGACATGCAAGAGAGAGAGACCAGGCTTCAAGAAAATTACTTGGATATTCTCAACCATTTAAGTCAAGTTATGAATGGAAGCGAAGTAGACGTGGTCAGTGTAAAATACGTTAGTAAGTTTTACACTTTGGACAAGAAACTTTTTCTGCATGAGCTGCAGTGTTTTTTTTTTAATTTTAAACACTAATCTATATCTATATATATATATAAAATAAGAGTTTTGTCTGTACATTGCTCAGAATTTGAAAATAATGGTATTTCTGTATCGGTCATGTCCATAGTAACAAGAAAATGCACTTTTTACTTTTCCGTAATTTCTGTCTGTCTGTCTGTCTGTCTGTCTGTCTGTCTGTCTGTCTGTCTGTCTGTATGTATGTATGTATGTATGTATGTATGTATGTATGTATGTATGTATGTATGTATGTACACGCATCACGAGAAAACGGTTGAAGAGAATTTAATGAAAATCGGTATGTGAAGTCGGGGGATGAGCCTCTACAATCTAGGCTATAAATCATTTTGCTCACGCTGAGTGAAATGGTAGTTTAGGGGAAGGCCTAAAATTGAATTCTCAACTATTTATGTTATTAGTGGTCTAATGAAAATCGGTATGTTAAGTCGGGAGATGAGCCTCTACAATCTAGTCCATAAATCATTTTACTCACGCTGAGTGAAATGGTAGTTTAGGGGAAGGCATAAAATTGAATTCTCAACTATTTATGTTATTAGTGGTCGTATTTAAAAAAAAATAGGTATGCAAAGTTGGGGAATAAATTGCTACAATCTAGGCTATCAATAATTGTATTCACGCTGAGAAAAATGGTAGTTTAGGGGAAGGCCTGAAAATTTAATTCTCAAATATTGTTGTTATTAGTAGTCCTATCTTGATGAAAATCGGTATGCAAAGTGAGGAAATAAGTCGCTATAGTCTAGACTGTAAATTGTTTTATTCACGCTGAGTGAAATGGTAGTTTAGGGGAAGGCCTAAAATGTAATTCTCAAATATTTCTTAGAGGTGTAATCGATGAGTACATAACTAAGGTTATATAAAATTAAATTTCCTATTATTCATGTCTTATACATTGTTACCGTACTGACTATGATCACAAAGATATTCATGAATTTGGATTTTTGTTACTAAGTCCATATCAGCGCCGAGTAACGAGAAAATGGGTAAACAGTATTTAATGAAAATCGGTATGTAAAGTCGGAGAATAAGGAACTACAGTTTATGGCATAAAATATTTTACAAATCACAGAGTCGAAAGAAAACTAAATGTGAAGGCCTACAATATAGAAAGCTCATAACATTGATCAACAATAACATTACATTGACCATTGTTTGTCGTGATGTGCTTTGTGTCTTCTGTTGCCCCTCATCTCCGGTGGATAGGATTACTGCTGCGTACAGAGTATTTTTATTTGATTTACGTTGCACCGACATAGATAGGTTTTATGGCGACGATGGGATAGGAAAGGGCTAGGAGTGCGTTAGGCCTTAATTAAGGTACAGGCCCAGCATTTGACTGATGTGAAAGTGGGAAACCACGGAATACCATCTTTAGCGCTGCCGACAATGGGGTTCGAATCCACTATCTCTCGGATGTAAGCTTACAGCTGCGCACCGCTAACCACACGGTCAACTCGCCCAGTCGTACAGAGTGTAACAGCCTGTCTGAATATTGATGGGAAGTAGCTGGGGAGTTAGATAACTTTCTTCTTTAGCATGCCATTCCCCTGGTTTATACATTTTCTGAAACTACTGGTACGTAACACACTGGATCATCATAGCATTCGGGCTATTCAATCCCTACTCTGAGGCACTGATTGGAATGAACAGTGTGCATATTTAGCGGAATAATGGCAGATGAGTGTTCATGGCAATCTGCGGCCTGGTCATCCCAGCTCTGGAACTTTGGACTATTTTTGTTTTGTTTTCTATTTACTATTAGATTGACACCGCAATCTAACCGCAGCACTGTTCGTTAACAGTGATAAAACGTGCGGCTTTCCATTTGATCGAGTATGTTGTATGATAGCATTGCTTTTAATCGCTACATTCATACTTACGTTTTTGTAATGACCTATGTTGATTTCAGTTTAGGAAAACCACAAAGTCAGTCTTTCTGAGAATCCCGTAGCGAAGCACGGGTACATCAGCTAGTGAAAGAATAAAAAACAAATATATCCAAGAAATAGCTGCTTTTTGTTGATAAGTATTTGAAAAGTGTATTTACTCCAATTTTTTAAATTTTTCCATATATTTTTATACAGTTCCAATGAATTTAGCAACCTGTGAGAGGTACAGTATTTTTTATGCTTGCCGACACTGCAGGAACACGATCGCCCAGGAGAGGTTACCCTATTTGGTTTTTTGGCTATCAAAAGTAGTACTGATGTTGCAATTTCAAAACTAATGAATGACTTTAATTCAAATCGCAAGAGAAGACTTTATTTTGTGTAAAAATACGATGTGATCACATTATAGAAAATAAAGGAAAGTTTGTTGTCCATGTTACGTGCTTGATTTTTACTTTTCTTTCTTAATCTGCTTACCCTCCAGGGTTGGCTTTTCCCTCGGACTCAGCGAAGGATCCCACCTCTACCGCCTCAAGGACAGTGTCCTGGAGCGTGAGATTTTGGGTCGCGGGATACAACTGGGGAGGATAACCAGTACCTCGTCCAGGCGGCCTCACCTGCTATGCTGAACAGGGGCCTAGGTGGGGGATGGGAAGATTGGAAGGGGTAGTCGAGGAAGAGGGAAGGAAGCGGCCGTGGCCTTAAGTTAGGTACCATCCCGGCATTTTCCTCGAGGAGAAGTGGGAAACCACGGAAAACCACTTCCAGTATGGCTGAGGTGGAATCGAACCCATCTCTACTCAGTTGACCTCCCGAGGCTGAGTGGACCTCGTTCCAGCCCTCGTACCACTTTTCAAATTTCGTGACAGAGCCGGGACTCGAACCCGGGCATCCAGGGGTGGCAGCTAATCATACTAACCACTACACCACAGAGGTGGACGATTTTTATTTTTACGGATAAAAACAGGCCAAGTAACAAATGTATTTGAATAAGGTCTACTTTTTAATTCTGTGTGAATGTCCCTTATTTTAACAGAGTTTTAAATTCCATTAAAGTGATTAACATAGAATATTGAATGGAAGATAGAGAATATTACTAATACTTTTGTTCTCAAAAGGGAAGCGCCATGGACTCCCCGGTGATCCTTGCCCCCGGAATCAAAATGCTCTAATTACGCCCATGCATAGAGAGATGACACATTTAAGAGACCTACAACGCTGCCCGTGTTCCGGTCCTCCGACAAAACTACTACTTCCCGTTTGTCCCGCATACTTGAGTTCTCTGAACTGCGTAGGGTCCTTACACACGAGCGTTTTTCTGTCGTCGTTGTCCACCACAAAAAGTGGTGGTCGGTTGTTGCCACTTTGCCATTACCATATAATGCAATGGGAAGAATGCTTCCCCTTTTCAGACTGACGTTGTCTCGATAACATGTGAACCACTGTCGCCGATTCCGTCCACTGACCACAGCCCGACATTTTAGCCACATCATGACGATGGCGACAAGTTCATGTTGGAGCCTTTCGATACGGACACGTTCATTGCCGAAATACACTCTTCTGTAATTATTAACTTATCTTAGTGCGATTGAAGATGAAAAATAAAAGTTTACCTTAAAGTTATTGAGAGTCCTTCTCCTGTCGAGATATATATATATATACCGTATACGTAGGTCGAGTCATAAGTCATGGCAACTATTTTTTCCCCCGCGAACACGAGACAACACGGAAAATCTAAGATATGCATTTGGAAACATACGGTATGTACTTGCGTATGATGCCACTAGATGGTGTATGTAAACAACAGTGTGGGTCTAAGCATGCCCCCAAGTTCAGTGTGTGAGTGAGAGCGTCACAAAATGGAAGTCAACAAGCAGGAGCAACTATCGTATATTAAAATGGCAGTTCTCCGCGGCAGAAATGCACGCCAATGCCATGCAGAGCTGCGGGAAGCATTAGGTGTGCATGTCATGCCCTATAGAACAGTGCCGAGGTGGGTGGAGACGTTCAAACGGGGTAGAGTATCAACTGCCGATTTGTCTCGCCCAGGCTGTCCAGTGTCCATGGACAAAGATGTACGGATAATGGTGATTATTTTGAAGGTCTGTAATCAGTGGAGACCTGTCCTTTGTACGTAGTCTTGTGTATTTGCTGTCTATACCAAAATAAAACAATGTTTACAAATGGCCTGTGTTCTGTCACTTTCCTACGAGAATCTCCTGAAGTCAGAATTTGTCTTCAGGCACTATGCATAAGTACATATCCTATATTTCCAAATGCATATCTTAGATTTTCCGTGTTGTATCCTGTTCGCGAGAAAAAAAAATAGTTGCCATGACTCATGACTCGACCCTCGTATATAAAAGCTTCACTATCGTGTTCCTCGAATTAAATGCGAATAATCTACAGTCATAGGAAAAAGTATACGTACACCTTAAAAGTTAAGGAAGGTTATCGTTTGTAGTTGACGCATTGTCCATAGACTGCTAGAAATTTCACTAGTATTCTATATTTCGGTATTCCGCGAAACATGAGTATGAATACGTACCGGAAATAACAACAGTACTTGAGAAATGTTCGTTTTAACAAACGTATCATCCAATAAGTTTGAAATATAGGTGCATAAAAAGTAATCGTACAGGTGATTTATCTTCACATCAAAGTCCTTGATGGCATCCCTTGCAACGCAGGTAAGCAGTAAAGGTCACGTCTTTACCAAGCCAGTTGTGCTTCAGTCGTTGTGAACAACAAGTGATACAGTCAATCGGTAAGATGGGCCGAAAAATGAAAGAAACAACAGAAGAAGAGAGAAGAATTGTAATCCAGACTCATAATTCCTGTAAATCGCTCTCAGAAATATCGAAACTTATGAAGAGACCAAGATCTACAATTCAGGGAATTATTGACAGGTATGGTGAGAGAAAATCTTTCAAAAATGCACGTAGATGTGGACGTCCATGCGAACTAGACGATCAAACTAGAAGACTAATCCTCAGGAAAGTTACGAAAAATCCTAGAATCAGTGCTGCAAAACTGACGTCTGAGCTAGGAAAGGATTTAAAACTTAATATCTGTGCTTCCACAATTCAAAAGTGTTTATATACGAATGGGTATCATTGTAGAAATGCCAGGCAAAAACCTTTAAATACTTCAGCAAATAGGAAGAAACGACTACAATATGCTACCGACTATAAACATGCGTCTCTAGAATTCTGGGATCGAATTATAGTTACGGATGAAAGTAAATTCACTGTTTTTCAAGAACATGGCTAAAAGGTGTGGAGGAAAACGAACACAGAACTCGAAGAAAAAAATCTGGTTCCTTCAGTGAAGCATGGTGGAGGTTGTTTAATGGTTTGGGGTTGCATGAGCTCAGCTGAAGTAGGTTCCTTAGAATTCATAGATGGAAAGATGGACCGTAAATACTATATTGAAATTTTGAAGAAAAATCTAGCATCTAGTGCCGAAAAAATGGGACTTCTGGGTAATTATGTATTTATGCAGGATAATGATCCAAAGCATACGGCCCTTGATACAGGATTGTGGATTTTATAAAACACACCCAAATATATGGTAACACCCCCCAAATCCCCGGATCTGAATCTGATTGAACATGTGTGGGCTTATCTTAAAGAGAGACTGAGCACAAGAAATATTTCATCAAAGACAGCTTTGAAAATGGCTCTTTTGGAAGAATGGGGTAAGATTGAGCCCACCTTCACCTCCAGGCTAGTTCATTCAATGCCTAGGCGGCTTGAGGCCATTGTAAAATAAAAAGGATTGCCAACAAAATACTAAATATGTACTAAAATCCGTGGCGAATGAAAGTAAAACCGGACTGTACGAATACTTTTTATGAGTATGAAATCATGGTATTTTCAGTTATTTATCTATTATAGACAGAGACATGTATCAATTTTATGTTTTGTGATGTATATATCTTTACATAGTGTACAGAAAGCTAACCTATTGATGTTATAACATGTACATGACAATAAGTGTACTAAGTAAAGTATTTTTGTTTCAGTATTAAGTGTACGAATACTTTTTACTATGACTGTATAGTCTAATGGGGGCGTAAACAAAGACATCACCAGGAATATCGACGCTGTAGTCACAAATGCCTAAATACAATGTCATCCTTAACGACATGCTTTGTTTGTTTCTTTATGTACTGTATTTATGTTTGTATTTGGATCCTCTTGCAACTTTTACTAGCTTAGTGGAATTTTGTTAGGGCAGTATAGAGGCACTGTTCACCAGTACCGAAGTCGGCCATGTGTACACGCTGATGAAAAGTACAGCCGTTATTACTGAGAACATGCCAGTGCAATAACGAATGGTTTCACTTTCATCATATCTCTATATGGACACGTGGTGGCTACGGCCTTATTTGGCTCTGCCACAGCACTCCGATCAGACCACTGATTAACTACACTCGTGGTCAGCGGTTGGAATCTCGGTGAGGATAGGCGGGGTGGGAGACGGCTGGCTGCCAATCGATTTCACCGCGGTACTTCGTCTTTCACTCCCTCATTACCAAGTGGAAACGTCATTTAACTTGGCCCATTATCGTCCGGACTCACTCGACATATGGGGTACGAAGTTGGAGCCCGGGAACGAAGTGAGTTCGATAAAACAAAACGCCACCTGGATCAGGTGACAGAGGAAAATATCTGACTTACTTGGGCCATTACTTCTTTTACAACTGTCGTTCTCCAGTGCTTTAAAACGAGCAAATAATAATAATAATAATAATAATAATAATAATAATAATAATAATAATAATAATAATACCGGGCGAGTTGGCCGTGCGCGTAGAGGCGCGCGGCTGTGAGCTTGCATCCGGGAGATAGTAGGTTCGAATCCCACTATCGGCAGCCCTGAAAATGGTTTTCCGTGGTTTCCCATTTTCACACCAGGCAAATGCTGGGGCTGTACCTTAATTAAGGCCACGGCCGCTTCCTTCCAACTCCTAGGCCTTTCCTATCCCATCGTCGCCATAAGACCTATCTGTGTCGGCGCGACGTAAAGCCCCTAGCAAAAAAAAAAAAAAATAATAATAGAGGAGGGCGTAAAGCCGAATGGTATAGCCACTGGTTTCTGTGCAAGGCGATCGCGGTTCGAATCCCGACCAATGCCAGTGGGATTTTGGCCTTTCACATGAAACTGGGGAACCCATCGCTATGATAACGATATCAACAATAACATAAAACTACAAGCTTGCTTGCTTTAATAATAATAGTTACAATAATAATAATATCAGTTTAACTGCAAATGGCACCAAGATGTCAAATTAATATTGTCATAGAGGAAATGCTTTTACCGTATTTGAAAATACTACATTGATACGGGCACAATGATTACATTTACCACTAACTATATCGACCGTCAGGAGCATGATGAAAGATTATCGTTGTAACTTCTCAGTCAATGGCTTCGGGTTCGAATCCTATTTCTAGCGATATACTGTTAGTCAGACAGACCATAAACAGCTCCTTAGGCTCTTTTTTTTTAGGTAATTAGAACGCAGGCTGGCAGAAAAATGTCGCCATCCACGATGGTTTCGATGACGGTTTATTTAAGTATGTATTTATTTATTTGCTAGTGGTTTAACGTCGGACTAACACATCGAAGTTTTTCGGCGACGCAAGGATGGGAAAGGGCTAGGACTGGAAAGGTAGCGGCCGTGCCCTTAATTATTAAGGTACAGCCCCATCATTTGCCTGGTGTTAAAATAGGAAACCACGGGAAACCATCTTCACGGCTGCCGACGGTGGGATTCGAACCCACTATCTCCCGAATCCAAGCTCAAAGCGACGCGTACCTAACCGGAGGGCCAACTCCCTCGGTGATGGTTTAGCGAAACCTTACATCTTTGTGCAATGAATGTTATGACAGAGGTTCAGCTAATTTGTTTACTCTAGTGCGTATGGCAAATGCCGTCATAAATACTTCATGTTTAGAGATGGGCACGAACTACCCGTACTGAAATGTCATACGTATGATCTGATACAAGGTTGTACCGAGGATAGGGAGCTTCAAACCCCCTCCGAAATAAAAGTGAAATTGAGGAAGTTAAACAGCATATAGGGCCTGCCGGTTTTGAAATAGCCTACAATAAATTACAAATATTATAAAAATAAGCATTTGCTAAATAAACAACTGAATTTAACCGATAAATTCTGTCATCTTTAAATGTTACTCTATGAATATAGTTAATAAATTTACTGAAAACATAACTGGAATCTTAATTTTGGTTAGATATACAGACTGCTTGTGTTTTACGTTCTTAATACATTTTGCAGTATAAAAATCAATTTCAATAAACATACAGAAATATCTTCATGTTATCGAGCCACTAGAATATTTCTTTTAAATGAATCAAACCTCTAAATATTTTAATATTTTATTTTATTTTATGAAATACTTCCTCTCATGCAGAGGCTGCCTTGCGACAAAGTATACGTTTACATTTATTTTTAGAAGAGAAATAGATATACTGTACTTGAGAAATATTGAAGGTAACCTAATTGTAACTGTGATTTCTTAGAATTATCAGTGAGCCCCTTAAGGCTATGATGGCAATCTCCCGTAACGTTGTAACTGGCAGAGACATCTTTTTCCAGAAATTAGCGGCAAAAGCGGGAAGTATATTGTTACCTCCATGTTTAAACAAATGACAGACATCTTTGTGTCGCACTGCACGCACGTGTTAAAGCGTGTTCTGGCCACCAGACCGCCATAAATTTACCTTTCTACTTCACCCGTTGAGTTGTAAAAGTACTGCTCTCATGGGCGCCCGCAAGGGGGGGGGGGGGGGGCAAGTGGTGGAATTCTAAAGATGTTGATGTTCAATTGTTTAATATCATACCAGATTATTTCATAAACTGAAATTACTGACAGTCATCTAGCATATGTTATAACTGGAAGTTTCTGTAAACAATTTAATGTTGCTGACGTTATATTGGTTTTTATATTCAAGAAAATTGTTAATGTGCCCCCCGCTGGAAAAGATCCTGCGGGCGCCCATGACTGCTCTAAAACTATTTCAAACTTTTATTTCTGTAAACTCTATTTGAATGTAAAATTAATGTGTTAATATAGTGTTTGTTCTCGGAAGATCCCCCCTTAAAAAAAACCCTAACCTACCTACCGGGCGAGTTGGCCGTGCGCGTAGAGGCGCGCGGCTGTGAGCTTGCATCCGGGAGATAGTAGGTTCGACTCCCACTATCGGCAGCCCTGAAAATGGTTTTCCGTGGTTTCCCATTTTCACACCAGGCAAATGCTGGGGCTGTACCTTAATTAAGGCCACGGCCGCTTCCTTCCAACTCCTAGGCCTTTCCTATCCCATCGTCGCCATAAGACCTATCTGTGTCGGTGCGACGTAAAGCCCCTAGCAAAAAAAACCCCACCTAACCCCCTCCGAAAATATTCCTGGGTACGGCCTTGATCTGATAACTGTGTAACTAATGCAGCAATATCAGGAATTTAAAAAGTTAACAAAATATCAAGTATGAAGGTCAATCATACAGTATTCCAAACCGTTCCTACCTGGGATATGTACTCGGTGAAAACAGGAATCCTGCAAAACAAAAAACAAAAAAATAGACAAATAAATAAATAAATACATAAATAAGTAAACAGATAAATAAATAAATACATAAATATTAGGTAAATAAATAAATAAATAAATAAATGACACACAGAGAAATCCAATCATGATTCAATATTTTAAAATATCACATGTAACATATACAGAGGTTGTTTCAGGACGGAAGTAAATATGCCGAGAGGTAGAGTAAAAGGGGGGGGGGGGGGGGAGAGGTCATATAAAAGTGTGCCTAATTCACAAGGTGTGTGGAATTACAGCTGTTTGTGTGGTGCGCAACCATTACATCCCAATGGTTTGCATCTTTTTTCACCATCAGCGGGTGCAACACATTTACGTAGATGAAGAAACTAGACGACTGAATTTTGTCGGTAGTTAATTGTTAATCGCCAATAAATTCCTTTAATTCTGTTCGCCGATACTTTTATTTGTGATTCTATCAGCAATACTCGTAATTCATATCAATGGTCCGACGATAATTCACATACAATTGCGAAAACACAATTTCAACATCACTTCTCCGTATAAATGCGCGGTGCGGTATGATCGACGGACGACGTCGGATAGTTGGCCTGTTGTCTTACCGAATCGTCTTACAGGGCCGCCGTATCTATTCCTGTGAAACGAGCTTCCACCATTATTGCAAAAGGTTCCCTTTGTTACATGGGATATGTTCCTCCAGCATTACTGGGTCCTTGCATATTTCACATCATTTACATTACATACAACGTTCCTCGAAAGTAAGATCGCGGTGATTACGTTAATTTGCCACCAAGATGCCCAGACCTTACTCTACTGGACTTTTTTCTTTAGAGATGGATGAAAAGCGAAGTCTACATAGAAAAAGTAATCACAAGATACGAACTGGTCGCACACATTATGCGTGGTTTTGCCTCCGTAAAAGAACGCCAAGATGACCTCCGACGAGCGACAGGTACTGTTGCTAAGAGAGGTAAAAAGTACAGTGAAGTCAGTTTTGGGGTTTCTGAACATGTTCCGTGAACTATTCCAAAGCACGTAAGTTTGTGTATCCATAAATGCATCGATAAGTCATTTGTGTATTTGTGTTAAATGTTGCATATTATACTAGTTTTCGGATCAATCAGTTATTCTGGTTACACTATTGCACATTAAGTAGGCTCTTTGCATCAATAAATACAACAATAAGTCATTTGCGCATATTTCAAGCATCATAGGTACCACATACCATGTATAAAAATATGCTACGAAGGATGAATATAAAAGGTATCATATACACTTAAAAAAACTAAGGAAGACACATCCTGGACAGACAAAATGGACGTTAAAATCTCGACCAAATATAAGTTATGTATGTCTATGTCTATATCGGTCCCTCAATCCCGAGGATCGAGGTCTCTGAAGATATTTCTTTGTACCCGTGTCCATCCATCCTCCACGGTCTTCTGCTATACGGGCAGACTGTGTGAACGATGTCTTTGTTGCATATTTTATGCCATCTGTCCAGCGTATAGGTGCTCGCCCACGCTCCCTCTTTCCAGGCAGATTTTCCAAGATTATGTGCTTTTCAAGCCTTCCTTCTCCACGACGCATAATATATCTATACTGTATATAATAAAAATTTGGAGGAAAAACGTACAAATATTTTGGTTTATCTAATAATACTGGTATGAACTCAGTACGACGGGAGGAAACCCGGTCGAATTCACGATACTATCTTAAGTTATTATTAATTTTGTGTTCCAGATATTTGTTGAGGTGTGTACCTTCTGCTCAACGTAGAAGGAACAATCAACGCCTTATGAGCAACGCTTCATGGCTAAAAACAATACGACGGTCGTCCGAAAAGATAACAAGCCTTAAGGCTTCGATTGCCAGTCAGGTCAGGAAGTTTTACCTGAATCCGAAATCCTTTCAGCCTACATGAGAAGAATTGAGGAGCTATCTGACTGTGAGATAGTGCCTTGGTCCGTAAAATCAAGAACAGCGATCGAGAGGATGAGTCGTGCTGACCACGTATCACCTAGCAATCTGCAGACCTTCAGACTGAATAGTGGTCGTTTGGTAGAACAATAACTATCGCTAATGCTGATAAAAATATTAAAACATTATTCGATACCCAGACGAGCATGGTAAATTCTAAAGAGAGGGGTGGGACACATTCCTTGTTGGTACTTCCTATATGTACGACAGTGAATTGTTATAATTTCTTCCGTACTGTATAATAAACACACCTAATTTGACTGTCTCAAGGGTTTGAATTTTTTTTATAAACAGTAGCATATTTCAGCGATATAGGTTTTTCGAGGTATTCCTAAAATCTTACAGTTTATCGAAGCAGGCCTTACGTAGAATTCAACATGGAGGCCTAACTCTAACATAGATTTGACTTTCCCAGCTCTGCTAAACAAACACACTGATCATCAGTTATAAGTAAAATCTAAATTAGATCTCAACCTTATGTGTATTCTCAAAACTCTATATCAAAAATAAAATACATCAGCCTCCTGTCGGCACATTTACTGGCTCGTGAAGAACTCCTGCGAGCCAGAATTCCGCCACTCTGGCTTCCCCAAATCCCGTAAACATAGTTAGGGGACGTAAAACCAAAAACATTAATTACGAAATAAATCAATATACAGTGAAATTGAAACGTGCCAATATTTTTATTTCTCTCATTCACTGCTGTTACAGAAGAGAGATCAGTATTGTGAAACCATTTGAGGACATCTCCACTAAGTGATGGTGAAACGTAGACGATGCAGTGTCTGTTAGAACTAGGATGAGACTGTACTCCACTCAACGAGAAACTGTAATCTGTTTACCCCAGCCGAGTGGTGATTGGCGAACCGCCCGCCAGATTGAACGAATCAAGCACGACATGATTATTTTGGATCGCTCATGCTGCGGCGAGTCTCAGCAATATCCTGAGCTGAGGTCACATCCCTCTTGAACCTGCTCTGACCTCCACGGGAGCTTCCCTCCTAGGACATCCACTTGAGGAAATACTGCATCTTCTTGTTGACCTAGTGGGCCAACAAAGTGCACGTTATATAGGCTAAATATCTAGGGCAGACTTCATCTTCTTCTTCTTCTTTTTCGGAAGTCATTTTCCCACAGAAGTTTGGCGACCGACCATCACATGGAGTAAGTTTTCCTATTTAGTGTTTCCCGTAGCAGAGTTGCCGTATCATAGATATCAAACAATTGTCGAAGGTTCCATGTCTAGAATAATCTTTTCCGCCCATGTCCACATTTCCCTTCTACGTTGCCTTTTATGATCAGTTGTATTAGTAATTTCTGAACATGTGAACGAAATACGCTGTCTTCTTGCGTTTTAAACCCGGGACGACGCGATACCTCCACCCTGGTGACGTGGTGTGATGTGTTGTATGTAAATGGGTGTTAAGATGGAAGAGAACAAACTCCTAGTCCCCTAGTCATATGAAGTAATCAGACATGCGGCTAAAATAACCGACCCGGCGGGAATCGAACTCGAGGGGAGGGGGGGCGTGGGCGGCGGCTCTGAACCTAAGATCACTACGCTGGCGATTTCTAGAACAATCATTATTCTATTCACTTATTCTCGATCCACTCTTCGTTTTATCAGACAATTTGGTTCAAAGTGAATTATATCCATTGAGCCACAAGCTCCAGTTCTTCCATTACATAAATACACTGACTGACAGAGCAAATGCAACACCAAGAAGGAGTGGTCAGAACTTTATGCCAATTGCAGGGTAGACTGACGTCACTGAGGTATGCTCATGATGTGAAATGCGCCGCTGTGCTGCGCACGTAGCGAACGATAAATGGGACACGGCGTTGGCGAATGGCCCACTTCGTACCGTGATTTCTCAGCCGACAGTCATTGTAGAACGTGTTGTCGTGTGCCACAGGACACGTGTATAGCTAAGAATGCCAGGCCGCCGTCAACGGAGGCATTTCCAGCAGACAGACGACTTTACGAGGGGTATGGTGATCGGGCTGAGAAGGGCAGGTTGGTCGCTTCGTCAAATCGCAGCCGATACCCATAGGGATGTGTCCACGGTGCAGCGCCTGTGGCGAAGATTGTTGGCGCAGGGACATGTGGCACGTGCGAGGGGTCCAGGCGCAGCCCGAGTGACGTCAGCACGCGAGGATCGGCGCATCCGCCGCCAAGCGGTGGCAGCCCCGCACGCCACGTCAACCGCCATTCTTCAGCATGTGCAAGACACCCTGGCTGTTCCAATATCGACCAGAACAATTTCCCGTCGATTGGTTGAAGGAGGCCTGCACTCCCGGCGTCCGCTCAGAAGACTACCATTGACTCCACAGCATAGACGTGCACGCGTGGCATGGTGCCGGGCTAGAGCGACTTGGATGAGGGAATGGCGGAACGTCGTGTTCTCCGATGAGTCACGCTTCTGTTCTGTCAGTGATAGTCACCGCAGACGAGTGTGGCGTCGGCGTGGAGAAAGGTCAAATCCGGCAGTAACTGTGGAGCGCCCTACCGCTAGACAACGCGGCATCATGGTTTGGGGCGCTATTGCGTATGATTCCACGTCACCTCTAGTGCGTATTCAAGGCACGTTAAATGCCCACCGCTACGTGCAGCATGTGCTGCGGCCGGTGGCACTCCCGTACCTTCAGGGGCTGCCCAATGCTCCGTTTCAGCAGGATAATGCCCGCCCACACACTGCTCGCATCTCCCAACAGGCTCTACGAGGTGTACAGATGCTTCCGTGGCCAGCGTACTCTCCGGATCTCTCACCAATCGAACACGTGTGGGATCTCATTGGACGTCGTTTGCAAACTCTGCCCTAGCCTCGTACGGATGATCAACTGTGGCAAATGGTTGACAGAGAATGGAGAACCATCCCTCAGGACACCATCCGCACTCTTATTGACTCTGTACCTCGACGTGTTTCTGCGTGCATCGCCGCTCGCGGTGGTCCTACATCCTACTGAGTCGATGCCGTGCGCATTGTGTAACCTGCATATCGGTTTGAAATAAACATCAATTATTCGTCCGTGCCGTCTCTGTTTTTTCCCCAACTTTCATCCCTTTCGAACCACTCCTTCTTGGTGTTGCATTTGCTCTGTCAGTCAGTGTAATTTAAAACTGTTTTACCCTCACAAGTCGGGTGTCGCAGTAATCGCTAAGGCGCGAATTGCAATTCATTCACCAGTAGGATCATTTACAGGTTTTTCTGAATGACTACTATCGTACGGAAAACGAGTGACTTGCCGAGTACGTGAACACCCCAACCTTCCCTATAAATTGACCGATTGTGGCTTAATACTTTAACCATGCTACATTTACGGAAACATCTTTAGAAATCTTTTACTTCCATCACGTTTTAAGACGTTAACACTACTTCAGCACATGTTAATTATTATTATTATTATTATTATTATTATTATTATTATTATTATTATTATTATTATTATTGAGGGCCGAGGCAGACAGGGAGTTGTATGTAGATGAAAGAAACAGAGCGAAACAAATCGTTGTTGAATCCAAAAAGAAGTCATGGGAAGATTTTGGTAACAACCTGGAAAGGCTAGGTCAAGCAGCAGGGAAACCTTTCTGGACAGTAATAAAGAATTTTAGGAAGGGAGGTAAAAAGGAAATGAACAGTGTTTTGAGTAATTCAGGTGAACTCATAATAGATCCCAGGGAATTACTGGAGAGGTGGAGGGAATATTTTGAATATCTTCTCAATGTAAAAGGAAGTCATCCTGGTGGTGTTGCGAACAGCCAAGCTCATGGGGAGGAGGAAAGTGATGTTGGTGAAATTATGCTTGAGGAAGTGGAAAGGATGGTAAATAAACTCCATTGTCATAAAGCAGCAGGAATAGATGAAATTAGACCTGAAATGGTGAAGTATAGTGGGAAGGCAGGGATGAAATGGCTTCAAAGAGTAGTAAAATTAGCATGGAGTGTTGGTAAGGTACCCTCAGATTGGACAAAAGCAGTAATTGCACCTATCTATAAGCAAGGGAACAGGAAGGATTGCAACAACTATCGAGCTATCTCATTATACCAGGCAAAGTATTCACTGGCATCTTGGAAGGGAGGGTGCGATCAGTCGTTGAGAGGAAGTTGGATGAAACCCAGTGTGGTTTTAGACCACAGAGAGGCTGTCAGGATCAGATTTTCAGTATGCGCAAGGTAATTGAAAAATGCTACGAGAGGAATAGGCAGTTGTGTTTATGTTTCGTAGATCTAGAGAAAGCATATGACAGGGTACCGAGGGAAAAGATGTTCGCCATACTGGGGGACTATGGAATTAAAAGTAGATTATTAAAATCAATATAAGGTATTTATGTTGATAATTGGGCTTCGGTGAGAATTGATGGTAGAATGAGTTCTTGGTTCAGAGTACTTACAGGGGTTAGACAAGCCTGTAATATTTCACCTTTGCTGTTCGTAGTTTACATGGATCATCTGCTGAAAGGTATCTGCCATTTGGCAGGGAGAGATTCAGTTAGGTGGAGAGGAAATGTAATAAGCAGTCTGGCCTATGCTGTCGACTTAGTCTTAATGGCAGATTGTGCCGAAAGCCTGCAGTGTAATATCTTGGAACTTGAAAATAGGTGCAATGAGTATGGTATGAAAATTAGCCTCTCGAAGACTAAATTGATGTCAGTATTGAATTGAATGTCAGATTGGTGATACAAAGCTAGAACAGGTCGATAATTTCAAGTATTTAGGTTGTGTGTTCTCCCAGGATGGTAATATAGTAAGTGAGATTAAATCAAGGTGTCGTAAAGTTAATGCAGTGAGCTCGCGGTTGCGATCAATAGTATTATGTACGAAGGAAGTCAGCTCCCAGACGAAACTATCTTTACATCGGTCTGTTTTCAGACCAACTTTGCTTTACGGGAGCGAAAGCTGGGTAGACTCAGGATATCTTATTCGTAAGTTAGAAGTAACAGACATGAAAATAGCAAGAATGATTGCTGGTACAAACAGGTGGGAACAATGGCAATAGGTACTCGGAATGAGGAGATAAAGGCTAATTTAGGAATGAACTCGATGGATGAAGCTGTACGCATAAACCGGCTTCGGTGGTGGGGTCATGTGAGGTGAATGGAGGAGGATAGATTACCTATGAGAATAATGGACTCTGCTATGAAGGGTAAGAGAAGTAGAGGTAGACCAAGACGACGATGGTTAGACTCGGTTTCTAACTATTTAAAGATACGAGGTATAGAACTAAATGAGGCCACAACACTAGTTGCAAATCGAGGATTGTGGCGACGTTTAGTAAATTCACAGAGGCTTGCAGACTGAACGCTGAAAGGCATAACAGTCTATAATGATAATGTATGTATGTATGTATGTATGTATGTATGTATGTATGTATGTATGTATGTATGTATGTATGTTATTATTATTGCGGGCGCACTGGTGTAATGGTACAGGCATTCGGCTGAGCTGAGACTGGGTGTTCCACCAAACCGATATAAACGTGGGGAGGTGTGTCGGATCGAAATAAAGAAACTTGCCTATTACGAGACCTTTTCACTTGAATTTTCGCATCACCCAAATGAGAATCAAATGGAAAAAGAGCTGCTAACCATTAGGCCACTGACTGCGCATTGTGGGAGGTAATGTAATGAGTAATAACAATGACGTAAGTCATGAACTTTTAAGCATATTTGAGAAACACTATTTGAAATAAGCTGTAGAAGACAAGTTGAGGAGCCACCAGGAGGTACAAACATATACAATACAATTTGGTTGTAACAAGAAACGACGACTTTAACATACCAACAGCTGAATATAGATGAAAGTAAACACGTAATACTATAATAATGCCAACTTCAGAATGAAGTGCACTTAATTATTAATTAATGGCGTATAGCTTTTTTTTTTAGTGCCGGGAGATTCCAGGACTGGTTCGGCTCGCCAGGTGCAGGTCTTTTGATTTGACGCCCGTAGGCGACCTGAAATGATGATGAAGACAACACATACACCCAGCCTCCGTGCCAGGGAAATTAACCAATTATGGTTAAAATTGCCGAGCCTGCCGGGAATCGAATCCGGGACCTCTGTGACCATAGGCCAGCACGTTAACCGTTTAGCCATGGAGCCAGACATGAAGTGCACTGAGCTAACAGAAAGTACTGTGTAAAAACAAGTACACCTTTATAAATAGAAAATTAATAAATCGAGCGGGTTGGCTATGCGGTTCGGTTCCATAGCTGTGAGCTTACATCATTCGGGAGATGGCAGGTTTGAACCCTCACCATCGTCAGTCCTGAATGGTTTTCCGTGGTTTCCCCATTTTCACGCCAGGCAAATGCTGGGGCTGTACCTTAATTAAGACCAAGGCCGCTTCCTTCCCACTCCTAGCCCTTCCCATCCCATCGTCGCCATAAGACCTATCTGTGTCGGTGCGACGTAAAGCAACTAGCAAAAAAAGCTACTTTCCCAACCCTAGCCATTTCCATCTTTGCATCACCGAAAAAGATACCACTCCATTCTGTATCAGTTTGAGGGGAATTTTCGATATCCCATGAAATAAGAATGGACAACCGGCCTTAAATTCTCAGCCAATTTCCGCACTGATTTTGGGTGGCCGCCGAAGGTGACATGTTACTCACAGCTGCCGATTATTGGCATTTTGAGCTGTACGTGACAACATAGAACGAGGTGCACCAAGTTCACTTGCTCAACCGATAACTGTTTGCACATTTGAAGAGCAGGCTATTATCTGGAAATACAACTCTGGAATTGGCCGAATGATTTCCCAGATATCGGATACCAAGTTGAGCTAGTTAAGTAAATAAATGCTCGAGGCTTTGTTAGAGATATCGACTCGGCTTACGTTGCTGCCTGTCTGTACATCTCCAGTTCCTTCCTGGGAACAGCACACAAATTGGTAGGCTATTACGAGTAGCATGTAACAAGATCCGGCTTTTCTGGCCTAGGGAGACGTCATTACAGCACCGGAGATGAACTATGTTCTCTCACAAAACACGCTGCACGGGACCTGATACCGGCTAGCTGGGAATGTTACAAAAAAAATCGGTAACTAGCTGTATCTTCTCGTGGTATAAGAATTAGCACAGACGTTTCCCATCCAAATTCGATTCCAGATTATATCACGAAATTTAGAATAGGCTCATCCCCATGTGACACAATTGAGAGAAGACAAAACAAATGAACAGTATAAGCCATGGATCTGTGAAGAGACACGCGATGACAGTAAAAGAGGTGTATTGACGACACCTACTCAACTGAACAAATTTTTCACATTTGCTATTATGTGGAAATACAACGCTGCTAAAGGCCGAATGAGAAGAGAACAGAAGAAGGGGGAAAAGAGTTAAAGCCTCAACCGCATTCTCACTATTTCATCTCCAGATAAATGCTGAATGTATTTAAGAACACCTGGGTGTAGAAAGTCAATAAAAACTCACATTTTGGTTTTTCACTTATTTGAATACAGTAAACTTTCCCGAATCCACAAATACGTGTATATAATATACGTATCGTTCAGCAACAAAAGTGTATTTCAAATGGCTACATAAATATGCGGAGTACAAGTAAAAAGTAATTGGGCTGAATTACAGTTACCTGAGAAATTATCACAAATTAGTTTTTCAACAAGTAGGCCTGATCAGTAAAATTACAATTACAATTACTTCACAGAACGCCACTCTTCAGGTAATCGCTGACAAAATCTGCAAGGGAAAATATTTGAGTTTTTCTTATAGCAAAACACATTAAATAGGCGAGACTAAACATGATACATTGGAACTTTCGAAACGATATTTTCCCACCATTTTAATTTTAGTTCGTGACTTTCGGTGTTGTCCGCCTCTATGGTGTAGTGGTTAGTGTGATTAGCTGCCACCCCCGCAGGCCAGGGTTCGATTCCCGGCTCTGCCACGAAATTTGAAAAGTGGTACGAGGGCTGGAACGGGGTCGACTCAGCCTCGGAAGGTCAACTGAGTAGAGGTGGGTTCGATTTCCACCTCAGCCATCCTGGAAGTGGTTTTCCGTGGTTTCCCACTTCTCCTTCAGGCAAATGCCGGGATGGTACCTAACTTAAGGCCATGGTCGCTTCCCTCTTCCTTGTCTATCCCTTCCAATCTTCCCATACCCCGCAAGGCCCCTGTTCAGCATAGCAGGTGAGGCCGCCTGGGCGAGGTACTAGTCATCCTCCCCAGTTGTATCCCCGACCTAGAGATTTTATTCTTTTTAAGAGCCCATTTCGATCGGGTAAAACACTTTTTCAATACATTTGTAAATTGTTAATGTACGTACTACAGTAGTCTAATTAACTTACACAAAAATAATTGTGACCCATAAGATAAGAGGTTTGAGGGACCTAAATAGGAACAAGGCACATAGACTTGATGACATACCCTCAGAATTACTGACTGCCGTAGGAGAAACCAACACGGAGAGGTTATTCCATTTAGTGTATAAGATGTAAGATATAAGAGAAGTACCATCCGATTTTAGACTGAATGTCACCAGGTGCTGACAAGTGTGAAAACTACCTCACCGTTAGTTTAGTATCTCACGCCTGCAAAATTGTAACACGTGTTATTAACAGAAGCATGGAAAGACAAGTTGAAGCTGGGATACGAGAAGGTCAATTTGGCTTCAAAAGAAATGTTGGAAAACGTGAAACAATTCTGACTCTACGTCTGATCTAAGAGGATCAAATTAGAAAGGACAGGCTCTTGGAGATTCTGAAGGTGATCGGGATCAGATACCGAGAAAGAAGAATTTTCTTTTTTTTTTTCCCTTCCTTTTTGCTTTACGTCGCACCGACAAAGATAGGTCTTATGGCGACGGCGGGACAGAAAAGGCCCAGGAATGGGCCGTGGCCTTAATTAAGTTATAGCCCCAGCATTTGCCTGGTGTTAAAATGGGAAACAACGATAAACCATCTTCAGGGCTGCCGACAGTGGGGTTCGAACCCACAGCTGCGCGCTCCTAACCGCACGGCCAACTCGCCATGTAAAGAATTATCTACAATATGTATAAAAATCAGTCTGCAGTGATAAAAGTCGAGGGCTTTGAAATAAAACAGCAGCAATCCAGAAAGGAGTGAAGTAAGGCTGTAGTTTGACCCGTCTCCTTTCCACTGATAATATACAACAAGCTGTAAAGGAAATCAAAGAGGAATTTGGAAAGGGAGTCTCAATCCAAGGAGAGGAAATTAAAACTCTGAGATTAGCCAATTATATAAATTTTATATGAGTTTGCAGAAGATCTGGAGAAATTGGTGAATGTATGGACAGAGTCTTGGAGAAATAATGCAAGAAGAAAATAAATAAGTTCAGAACAAAACTAATGGAGTGCAGTCGAACGAAGTCAGATGATGCAGGAAATATTAGATTAGGAAATTAAGTCTTAAAGGAAGTAGATGAATATTTTTACTTCGATAGTAAAATAACTAACAATGGCAGACTAAAAGAAAGCAAGGGCGGCCTTTCTTACGAAAAGAAATTTGCCCATTTCGAACACTGATACAGGAATTAGAAAGATGTTATTTGAAGCCTTTCGTCTGGAGCGTGGCATTGTATGGAAGTGAAACATGGACGAAAACCATCTCAGCAGAAAAGAAAATTGAAGCTTTGGAAATGTGGTGTTACAGATGAATGCTGAAGGTGAGATGGGCAGATCGAATCACGAATGAAGAGATACTGAGCTGAATTGGTGAGAGGACATCGATTTGGCTAAATTTCACCAGAAGAAGAGACAGGCAAAGTTTGGCTGTCTAGGAGCAAATAGTTTCTTAGTTATGGACCTACAAAATGGGCCTTATAACATACAGATTTGACATCCAGGAGCCTTGAAGACACAAGTCTTGGAGCTGAAAAGAGACTAGATGGTAATACACGAGAGGTACAAACTGCAACTTCCTAGCCCAGTTAATTGTAAATACACAGCACTTCAGACATCACAAAATCCAGCTTATCATAAAAGCATTATACACAAACTAAGGTGGTGGAGTTGAGAGAACTGCTTTACTTCTGACGTGTCCGGCTCCATGGCTAAATGGTTAGCGTGTTGGCCTTTGGCCACAGGAGTCTCGGGTTCGATTCCCGGCAGGGTCGGGAATTTGAACCTTAATTGGTTAATTTCGCTGGCACGGCGGCTGGATGTATGTGTCGTCTTCATCAACATTTCATCCTCATCACGACGCGCAGGTCGCCTACGGGAGTCAAATAAAAAGACCTGCATCTGGCGAGCCGAACTTGTCCTCGGACATTCCCGGCACTAAAAGCCATAGGCCCTACGCCATTTCATTTTTTAAACTTCTGACGTGTTTTGTAGCAGTCACGCACGTTCCCTGGACCACTGACACTACCTATTCTTTCTTGCATCAGACATGCAGAATACTAGAATGGGACTTTCTGTAGTAGTATAACGAGAGCTCCGGGTGATATCTAGAGAGAATCTGGAGCTCGAGTTGTATTCATTTTGACTATTTAGTGAATAACTACAAAATTAATAATGAAATGAAATGGCGTATGGCGTAGGACATGTTCGGGTCAGCAGGTTCAGATCTTTTGATTTGACACCCATAGGCGAACTGCGTGTCTTGATAAGGATGAAATGATTGAAGACGACACATACACCCAACCCCCGTGCCAGCGGAATTAACCAATGATGGTTAAAATTCCTGACCCTGCCGGGAATCGAACTCGGGACCCCTGTGACAAAGGCCAGCACGCTAACCATTTAGCTATGGAGAATAGAAGTACCTAAATATAAAACAAATTAAATACATAGGTATTCACAAACTATGCAGAGAACAATGCCGGACCCGCGGTGCAGATCTAACGAGCCTGCCTCTTACACGGTGCCCCAGATTCGGTTCTCGGCCAGGTTAGGGATTTTTACCTGGATCTGAGGGGTGATTCGTGGTCCACTCAGCCTACGTGATTACAATTGAGGAGCTATCGTGGTCCACAGCAGGCCAAACTCTAAGGAATAATAATATTGATTTATTTAAATAACTGATTAATTATTTCAACTACAAGTGGCAGTAAGACACTCCGTAGTGTCAGACTTTGATCTCTAAAATAGTTTCTTCACATACCAGTATATAAATCTACTAACGCAAGTCCTTTCTATCCCGGAATACCAACCAACAGCGCCAGATTCGATGTCACAATCTACAGGAGACAAGTGTCTGTGTAGTTTGTCTCCTAATTTTACTTATTAGCTATCTGGGTAGAAATTATAGGCCCTACCTATCTTTTTCCTGTTTTTTTTTAAATTTCTTCGATCATGCTATAATATATTATAGGTACCTTCGTACTCCTTTTGAACCCTGAGAGCGCCAAATATGATCTAAGTAAATCATATCATTGGCTTTATTAACATTCCTCTCTAGTTAGAAGTGAGCTGTGCCATTCACTATGCATGCGCTGGACTGTGGGATATAAGATTGCATGAACTTGAGATCTTACACCAAAAAAAAAAATGTACATTCTGCATTTATGAATACGAGAAGGAATGCGTATTTGTAATTAATTACGTTAGGCTTTAGCATTCCCACATCACACGATAAATAAATAAATAAATAAATAAATAAATAAATAAATAAATAAATAAATAAATAAATAAATAAATAAATAAATAACTGTGCCTGGACTATACGAGTAGTTTTGTAGACCATGAAATTATATAAATATTCGCTCAAGCACTACGCATGAAGTAAATAATCAATAATGAGAAATGAGGACGATATACTGAATCTGACGAAATCATACATAATGTATACTTCTTATATTAAAAGTCTATCTGTCTACTGTCAATTCTTCAGCCAAGAGGAAAGTTGGATCCTCAAACAGCACCACCAAAGTTTATGTAGTTACAGGAAAGCAGCAAAACCGATGGTGACACCATAATGAGATGTACCAGGCATGATGAGGAATGAGGTAGTTTACCATAGCTTTCCTCACTGGGCTAGAAAATACTACTGTAGCACGACCAGCCCTATGAGTAGCACCTTTCAACAGCATCCACACACACACTAGCCGTGCTCCGAATGCCATTACTCAGCACCACCCACACCTCAATAACTTCCATACAGTCACAGCCAGAAATGAGACTATAATTTGGTGGAAGCAATATTTTGCTCTGGTCTGTGCCAAGAAACTGTATCCGTCACGAAATAGCAAGAGGCGGAACTGTTGTGGGCAGATCTCTGGACGGTACAACTTCTGTCGGCGATACCGCTGAGAAACACCGGCTTATTTCCTTAGATCTTGACGGTTCGGTGACGTACTGACGAACTCCCGCCACCTAAATATCAGGTCCTTCATTGTTGGAGAACTTCATAGGAAAGATTTTAACGTGCATGAAGAGGTCTACGGCATATCATGTAATGACAGGTAGTTCCAGATGATTGCATACAAAAACAAGTAAGGCTATCTAACAGACCCGACCAACAGGCTTGATCATCATCTAGGCCAGCCTGAAGAAGTGAACATCGAGAAAGGGGACATATGCAACCCAACAATACATTACTACAAAGGGAAGTATCACCTTGATGAGATTGAGGTAACAGGGTTAATGCTTGGGGCTCGTGGTACTGCACGAGCCTTCTTCCTCAAACTCTGGAAACGGTTTAGTTTACCTAAGGATAGGATTTCGGACTTCGTCATACACAGTTCAGTGGGAATAGTGAGATATCATATCTACAACCTGTGAACATAATTTATAATCCACATTCTTGATTTTTAGCCTGTCTTCAATCAGCCTACTGATCAGCTTTGTAGCCTTTACATTTTTCATTTGACTATTGTACACTTTGGCCATTGTTGCTAGCCCGTAATAATAATAATAATAATAATAATAATAATAATAATAATAATAATAATAATAATAATAATAATAATAATAATAATAATAATAATAATAATAATAATAATAATAATAATACTGTTTTTACGTCACACCAACTACTTTTACGGTTTTCGGAGCCGCCGAGGTGCCGGAATTTTGTCCCGCAGGAGTTTTTTAAATCTATCGACACGAGGCTGACGTAGTTGAGCACCTTCAAATACCACCGGACTGAGCCAGGATCGAACCTGCCAAGGTCAGTAGGCCAGCACTTCATCCGTCTGAGCCACTCAGCCCCGCATGCGGGAAGTTGGTAGTTTAATAAATCATATGTCTTACTATAAAAACCAAAGAACAACTTACACATTCTGAAAGTACGTTTTATAGATGATCTATGTTAATATAAAATTATCGAAAAAGTTCATTTATTTGTAATTTAAACCTTCAGATTAACATTGTTAAAAAGGAACAGGAATTTTTTTTTCAAGATATTAAACAAGTCAAGGGCTACGCAGTTTTAGGTAAAACAGCTTCGCAATTTACGAAGGGGAAAGTGCAAGATCCATGGACACTCACTTTTCAGCGTTGCCAATTCTTAAACTGGAAAAGCACCAAAATATGAGATTTAAAACACCAGAAAATAACCAGGAAAGTAAACCTTCAAGAAATAATCAATTTCTAATCATTTTTATTCCTTAAGATTCTTTCCCTTTCCTCGTCGCTTGAAGAGAGTGATACATCCTTAGGGCACGAAGGTGATGATGGAACGTCTAATTCTTTCCTCTACATCCTTTCGTAAATCGTACATTGTGACTGCATTTATCCTCTTTCTTCAACTTAAAACATACACTCAAAATTGAATGCAAAGCATGACTCTTCATTCTATTTCTTAGTTTGTATTTATAAATTTAGCTGAGTGAAAACTCTCTCTCTACATCAGCGTTTGAATGCTGTATGAAAGTATGAAAATTCCGAACTCCGCTCTATGATGCCACCTCGGAACCAAATTTTACGACACGTTTTAGATGGTGGAGTTTTTTGCTCTGATAGTCTTTTGCAGCTGACTTCATTGAAAAAACACATCAAATTTCAGCGTTAAATGGCATCAAATGAGATTAAAGAACACCAGATCTGGGGCTAAAAGCACCAAATTTGCAACGGTGATTTCAACACCTATAATGACACCCGCCGCACGTTGCGGAGGAGGCTCCTCAAACGCACGGACCGCCTCTCTGTTCGGATCAATGCAGTAACAAGCTCGTTTATCGGAAACGAGTCTGTCTTCCAAGCTACTAGTAACCTAAATGACTCACCGTGCCGTGTGATAAGACCCTGCCGGACTAAAACACCATTCTTTTGGCAACACACTTATCTGGCTCTCGTTCACGGGTAGTTCTACACAGGAGCTCTCCTTTTATGAGTGAGACA
The DNA here is from genome assembly GCF_040414725.1 of Anabrus simplex. Taxonomy (NCBI): domain Eukaryota; kingdom Metazoa; phylum Arthropoda; class Insecta; order Orthoptera; family Tettigoniidae; genus Anabrus; species Anabrus simplex. The sequence continues at coordinate 414,796,137 of NC_090265.1, read as the reverse complement.
TTTGGCGTGATCCTCAGCTTTCACCACCATGTCATCTCATCTAATCCTTAATTCATTCCGTACGCGAACGACTCCTCCAACAATCTACCACTAAGACTCTACTGGTCGTTCCCTCGATTTTATTCCGTGCTGTAGGCCTATGGTTAAGTAGGATTTAATAACCTCTAATATCGGTGAACATTAGGGTCATCCGTTTGGGATGTCAGAAAAGTAAAGCGCTATACACAAGAAACTAAGCACATTTATTGCTTGTTAACGGTACATGCATGTTAAGGAGAGTCTGGAGTTTGTGTCACAGCACATTAGCACTCAACATGAACACCATCGCGCGTGCGGCACAAACGATACCTCGAATCCATGTTGCGCCACGTGGCACGCAGCATTTCTGGAGTGATTTGCTGAAAGGCCGCTGTAATCTCCCTCCGTAGGTCAGCCAGATTCTGTGGTCTTCGTGCGTACACTGTCTACTTGACGTAGTCCCATACAAAAAAACTGCAGGGGTTAGGTCAGGGCTATTAGGAGGCCATGGGATAGATCCACCACGGCCGCACCAGCTCTGCTCTGTTGATAAGCGGCCGAGTGACATTCGTGGACTCTGGGTCATAGCTTGTCGAATATCTTCCTCCTTGTTGCTATCACGCCGCCTTCCACCTGTGTGAGGCATCTGCAATCCATTTTCCAAAAACATGTTGTACCCTTTAACAATGTCCCGATGTGATGGGACATGCCTAACGTTGTACTGACGTCTGAAAGCTCGCTGGGTCTCCACTACACTCGAAAATTTGGCATACCATACGACACACTGAGCGCGTTGTTGTGGTGTAACGACCATCTTCACTCAACTCTGTATCAACACTGAGCGTGCGCGCTAACTTGTACCGCCTCTGTACCTGACATCTGATGATTGCACTATGAACTACACTGCTGCGTTGTCTCGCGGAAGTCATTGTTGCAAAGAGAGTCATTGTTAATTCCCATCATTGTCACGTACATGCATTAACATAATAGCTATAACGTTATACTTTTCTGACATCCCAAACGGATAACCCTGTAAAGTTCTCTCGTACGACTTGGAAGAGACTTGCTTATGGCAGTAAATATATTGGCATTATAACTAACGAATGTTTTTTCTAAGGATTCTCAGAACTAAATAATGGAAACTGTTATACAGAATATGGAAGAAATCCCGACTAATAATCGCAAGGGCCGACAAAGATGGTCAGGACAATTAATTAAAATGTGGCTGGGAATCAACCCTCTTAACTCACAATTTTCACCCAAAGTCAACTGGAGAAAGTGAGGTAAGTCAGCTATAATTAATAATCCCGGTGAATAAGAGGATAAGTCACATTACTAGCAAAAACGAGATATCTACACCAATTTATGTATCGAATACTTCCCTTGATAATGTATTCCAATCCCTTACTCCTCGTCCTATACATTAATAATTAAGGTACAGCCCCAGCATTTGCCTGGTGTGGAAATGGGAAACAACGGAAAACCATCTTCAGGGCTGCCGACAGTGGGGTTCGAACACACTATCTCCAGGATGCAAGCTCACAGCTGCGCGCCCCTAACCGCACGGCCAACTTGCCCGGTCCATCTAATACTAGGATCGTGAAGAAGCTGTACTTTGTAGAGGTTGTATTTGATTTTGTTGGTTTCTTCCATGTGAAGAGATAATTCTTTATATTAACACCTAGGTACTATTATGTTATTTTGTTTTCATCTTATTATAACCAGTGTGAATTGTAACTAAAAGTAACTGAATGACTCCATACTTGACAGAATTTTTCTTTTTCCTGGCCATTTTCCCAATTTAATGGGGTTGACAACTAAGGTGGATTCGGTCCAGTTTTACGACCGGATGTCCTTCCTGATGCTAAACCTACGTCGAGAGATACATTCATTATTACGTCTTTTTGTGGTGATTTTTTGTGTGGTGTGTTGTATGTCGATGGAGAGAAGTGTATCAAGACGAACACAAACATTCAGACTCCGAGCCATACGCAATTAAAATACTTGGCCTGGTCGGAAATCTAACCCAGGACCCTCTGAACCGAAGGTCTGTACGCTGATCATTCAGCCAAGGAGTCACCTGACCGAATAAATAAATAAATAAATAAATAAATAAATAAATAAATAAATAAATAAATATACGAATTTAGTCTGATTTGGAGAAAGTTATTATCGATAAGTTATAATAATATGTGGCCTGCTATTTAACTTTTCCCCCTTTTCTTTAGCTTGAGATTCAAGGTCGCATTAACAAATGGAGGATTTTGGCGGCATAGGATGGGAAAATGATAGCGCTTCATAATCAGTGGATGAATTCTTTAATTAAAAAACAACATTTTTCATTAAAGCACAACAATAATTTATCCGACTATGCAATGGAAAACAACTCCCAGCTAACTGATATATTTAAATTAAACCTGTGCAATTATTTTAATACAAATTGCATCTGAATGATCTCTTTCAATTATACTGGTGTATAACAAACTACACTACACGAGGAAAATAAAAATAATAATGACAGCAATTAACAAAAAGCTAGTAGCATTTATGTAGCGATTTCGGATTAAATTCCATATCCTCATGAATTCTTTCAAGACCAACAAAGCAACAAGCATTATAAATCACATTTCAACAAAAATCAGAAAATACTGTTTCACTGTGTTGTAACAGAGGGACACGTGGAATGTTTCTGGATCAACTGGAGAAATAAATGAGAGCTATATAGTAGATTCACGTTGGTACCAGTCAGTAAAATAATAGTCTCGGACAAACGAAACAATTATTTTGTTGTCAATTCAAGACACAGATGCAAGGAATTTAACCCTATTCACTGAGGAAATTTGGTTCATACGACACGTGACCTGGCAGGTAGCAAGTGATGAAACTTCAGATTAAACCAATAATAGGGTTTGTGTAGTAGTGGGTTTTTCGGCTAAGGTATTCATATGCCGGGTTGAGTATCTCAGTAGCCTTCTGAGCTCAAGTTAGCGGATTCGACCCTGTCTCAGTCCGGTGATATTCGAAGGTGCTGGAATACGTCAGCCGGCACGCAAAACAACTCGACACCTTGATGTCTCCAAAAACCGTAAAAGTAATTACAGTAGTGAGACGTAAAACCGATATTATTATTATTATTTCAAAAATTGCATTGTTGTCCTACATAAGAGGCTTGCAGTGGTGTCTCAAACAGCGCACTAGCCGCCAGCGTCTTGGAAAGGTGTAGCAATCCAACTAACGAGCCCACCGCTACACTGGGGCGAAACTCTGGTAATTTCACAATTGAAAAAGCCTAAAGAGCTTTATTATTATTATTATTATTATTATTATTATTATTATTATTATTATTATTATTATTATTATTATTATGTTCATCTCAAATAACCCACAAACCATAAAACATGTCAAAATTTGTTTTCATTTTGGTAATATTACTAAGGGGTTCATAATCGAACTTGCAATACTTCTCCAAAGGGTCTATATTTGCCGAGATAACGATACTAGCGTTGTACTGAGCGAGTAGCTGCGGGGTTTGTGTCATGTAGCTATCAGGTTGAATTTGGAAGATAGTGGGTTCGAAACCCGCTGTCGGCAGCCTTGAAGAAGGTTTTCCGTGGTTTCCCATTTACACAACAGGACCTTAATTAAGACCACGACTGCTTCCGTTCTACTCCTAGCCCTTTCCTATCCCGTCGTCGCCATAATATCTACTACCTGTGTCGATGCGACGTAAAGCACATCGCAAAAAAAAAAAAAAATACTAACATTACGCTACTGTTTGCACCTAGCGTTAGAGCAAATGGTATTATAAATTACGTATAAATTCTGAGTTTGTTGGCTTAGAGTTCCTTCACCCTCTTCTGACAGTTAGGTATTCGCTCTAAGGTGCCCATTATTACACTAAGATAAAACGTTACATTTAACCAATGTCACTAAAAGTTCAAAATCAAACCAAATTGTATTTCTTTGGTAATGACGTAACAAAAATAAACAAAAAAGAGGCTAAATGTATAGTAAGAGGACCAACGGTTAGCATAATAATGTTGTTCCTTAGAATTCGTCACACATCCGTCTTTCCTTTACCTGTTATCTACGTTAAATGATTTAATAATAATAATAATAATAATAATAATAATAATAATAATAATAATAATAATAATAATAATAATAATAATAATAATAATAAATCTGGGTCTTTACATTCCATTAACTACTTGTATGGTCTTAGGAGACGCCGAGGTGCCGGAATTTAGTCCCGCAGGAGTTCTTCCGCGTGTTAGTAAATATACCGATACGAGGCTGACGTGTCTGTGCACCATCAAATATCACCGGACTGAGCGAGGATCAAACATGCCAAGTTGGAGTCAGAAGGCCAGTGCCTCAACCATGTGAGTCACTCAGCCCGACCCTAATGATTTTAGTATTTTCATAGTGTATTTACGTGCACATTATGGTGGCACTTCACCTTATTCAGACAGCCAGGTATTTGCACAGGCTCAGGTTTGATTCATTGTGCGTGCTTTTGGCCACCTGGTTAGCAATTTAATCGAACAGGGCAGGGTCCGCGGCTGGCAAATGAAGTATATTTTACTCTAATGCTAGGTGTAGAAAACAGTGTAGTTCCATTTAGGAAAAACGAAGTTAATATTGTTATCATGGTACATACTGACACTCTGAGCCCCTCGGTAACATTACTCAATGTCGTTCTGTGACAAGAGGGGCAAACATAAAAATCGACCTTATGCTATACCTGTTCATGTAAAGGAAGCTGTGCGAAATCATATACAATCATTACCAAAACAGGAAAATCATTATAGTCACCACAAATCCGAAAAGAGTTGCTTGTCTGTTCATCCAAGTTCGATAAAGATCTTTTATATGTTTAGAGAACAACATCCTGAACATACATGCAATGAACTCACATATAGAGAAACTTTCCACTCAGATTTCAATATCTGATTTGGAGTGACGTGCACTGAACCCCATCTACCCCAGCTGCTGGGGTAAATAACTTCGTATGAACATTTTCTTATTATTCTTTAGAACGCTTTTGATAAAGTTGAAAACTTCGAACATCTAAGCCATCCCACTGTCGGCAGTCCTGAAGATAGATTTCCGTGGTTTCCCATTTTCACACCAGGCAAATGCTGGGACTGTACCTTAATTAAGGCCACGGCCGCTTCCTTCCCACTCCTAGGCCTTCCCTATCCCATCGTCGCCATAAGACCTGTCTGTGTCGGTGCGATGTAAAGCAAACAGCAAAACAAAAAACATCTAAGCCAAGCCAAGTACAGCTGTCTCGACAATCCGCTCGCACTACCGCACTTCAGCTTCTCCAGCGAGCTGGGTTTCCTTGCCGGCGCGAAAGAGAGCTACCCCAGCGAAATTTAAGTCACTTGGTTGACGCATGCACTTGAAGCTTCCTTGTCCTGGGACCGGGGCGGAGCTGTGGGCCGTCCCTCGACAGCAATTTTGCAGTGGCAGGCCAGCTAGCTTAGGTAAGGTATGTTAGTTTTAATACTTGACACTCGAAGTGTTCAGCGCCACACACTAGAGACTACAAGAAAAATATCAACATGCTAACAGCATAGGCACTTGCACATCGTCTTGCTAATAAAAATAGAGCCAGTTTATGAAATCAATTGCAATACAGGAGAATATATTTTATTTTTGGATTTCGGCATGTATGCATTTTTCCGAGCAATTCAATGATGGCACGTGTAGAATATGTAATCCGATAGCCGCAGAAAAATATTTAGGTTGCCTAGCATAAACACGGAGCTAAGCGCGAAGTAAAATAATTGCTTATTTGGTTATCTGTGATGGTGGTATACGGTGTGATTCAGCAGCCCCTTGCAATATCGTTTGCTGCCGCCCAACTAACGTGCACGTGGTTATAGCGGTGCTATTCCCCTGCAGGCGTACTGTCTGGTACTAATGTTCAGTGAGAACATTTTGCACCCGATTCTGAACCTTAGTGAAATGTTATATCATCATCATCATCATCATCATCATCATCATCTGTTTACCCTCCAGGTTCGTTTTTTTTCCCTCGGACTCAGCGAGGGATCCCACCTCTACCGCCTCAAGGGCAGTATCCTGGAGCTTCAGACTCTTGGTCGGGGATACAACTGGGGAGAATGACCAGTACCTCGTCCAGGCGGCCTCACCTGCTATGCTGAACAGGGGCCTTGTGGAGGGATGGGAAGATTGGAAGGGATAGATAAGGAAGGGGGAAGGAAACGGCCGTGGCCTTAAGTTAGGTACCATCCCGGCATTCGCCTGGAGGAGAAGTGGGAATCCACGGAAAACCACTTCCAGGATGGCTGAGGTGGGAATCGAACCCACCTCTACTCAGTTGACCTCCCGAGGCTGAGTGGACCCCGTTCCAGCCCTCGTATCACTTTTCAAATTTTCGTGGCAGAGCCGGGAATCGAACCCGGACCTCCGGGGGTGGCAGCTAATCACGCTAACCACTACACCACAGAGGCGGACAATGTTATATCATCCGTTTACAAAACATGACACGTTGGAATCATCTAACAACATCCTTTTACCATGTAACTATGTTAATGTATCGTGCCTCGTGACCGGGTGTAACGAATACAGGAATCAATGCATCAAACTAGGTAACAGTGCAGTAATTCATCATCATCATCATCATCATCTGTTTTCCCTCCAGGTTCGGCTTTTCCCTCGGACTGAGCGAGGGATCCCACCTCTACCGCCTCACGGGCAGTGTCCTGGAGCTTCAGACTCTTGGTCGGGGGATACAACTGGGGAGTATGACCAGTACCTCGCCCAGGCGGCCTCACCTGCTATAGTGAACAGGGGCCTAGTAGGGGGATGGGAAGATTGGAAGGGATGGGCAAGGATGAGGGAAGGAAGCGGCCGTGGCCTTAAGATAGGTACCATCCCGGCATTTGCCTGGAGGTGAAGTGGGAAACCACGGAAAACCACTTCGAGGATGGCTGAGGTGGGAATCGAACCCGCCTCTACTCAGTTGACCTCCCGAGGCTGAGTGGACCCCGTTCCAGCCCTCGTACCACTTTTCAAATTTTCGTGGCAGAGCCGGGAATCGAACCCGGACCTCCGGGGGTGGCAGGTAATCACGCTAACCACTACACCACAGAGGCGGCTAACAGTGCAGTAATTAATGTCTTAAACACCGAACTCTGCTCTCGTCGTACTACCAGCATGTTTCCAGCAGTGTAGTGTAGAGGATGTGGTTAGGCGTTCGCCTAGCAATCGACGGAATGTGCCAGCGGCGGTTCGAATCCTGCATCGTTCGAATATTTTTGCATCGGCATGATGTTTGAATACGTAAACACAGCCCCACGTTTGCCATACTCAAACAGTCGAATGACGCTGTTATTCAACTTGTGCCCTGCGCATACTCCGCTGGTTAGGGCCTGAATGTACTGTAATCTCTGTTGTCATTCGGCATGTGTTCCACAGAGGAATACGTTGATATGATCCTCATTTATGGGAAAACAAGGCAAAATGCGTGCGAAGGACTACGTCTGTACCAGGAACGGCATTCCGACAGGCGACACCCGGCTGCTACGACATTCCGCCGTGTTGAAGGACGCCTAAGGACAAAAGGCGTGATTTTCAACCAGCCACCAGTCCGCGATAGGCAAACGGAAACAATCGGTTGTAACGGTAGTTGACCACTATCGAATAATTCGGTAGTTTCCATTCTATAGTCCCGTCACTAATGCAGCATTCGTATCGCATATCTTGTTCTCGGACGAATCGCGCTTCCACAATAATGGTAAGAAAATGCACTGTTGGAGTTTGGACATTCCTCACTGCGTGCGACAGGCAGCCCATCAAGTACGATGGGGAGTGAATGTTTGGTGTGGAATCTTGGGGAATTGCCTGACTGGACCTTACATCTTTGAGGGCCATTGGACAGGCCCACGCTACCTGCACTTTCTGCGTCAGGAACTCCCACTGCTGCCGGAGGATGCGTCCTTGCACGATCGTTTGACGATGTGGTTGCAACAGGATGGAGCTCCACCACATTCGACCACAGTCTAATATATATTAGACTGTGATTCGATTGCTCGTTCGTAACCATCTGGACGAGGAACTGCTAGGGAAATGGTTAGGACAAGGAGGCCCTGTTTCTTGGCCCGCCAGATCAGCGGATTTGGAACATTCGCCGTGAAGGAATCCGAACTTCAAAATACCATCATCGCATTGGATGCAGATATCAGCAGATGATCCAGGAACAGTTCGTATGAGAATCATCCACAATGTATTACAACCCTGCTATACACATTTCATCTTAAAGTAATCAAGAGACCGGGCGAGTTGGCCGTGCGCGTAGAGGCGCGCGACTGTGAGCTTGCATCCGGGAGATAGTAGGTTCGAATCCCACTATCGGCAGCCCTGAAGATGGTTTTCCGTGGTTTCCCATTTTCACACCAGGCAAATGCTGGGGCTGTACCTTAATTAAGGCCACGGCCGCTTCCTTCTAACTCCTAGGCCTTTCCTATCCCATCGTCGCCATAAGACCTATCTGTGTCGGTGCGACGTAAAACCCCTAGCAAAAAAAAAGTAATCAAGAGGGGTTCGCAACACATATTGTAAGCCCTATAGTGTAAATTAAAGTCCTCTTCTTCATTCTCAGCCATTGCCAATAAAAGCAGAAAAGCTGAAAGTTTGAATGGATTTGTGTTATTCCAGTGGAATTTAAACAATTTTATGAAGAACTGAAGGCTGAGTAACGTTTTAGTGCACTGATTTCTTTGTAACATAAATCAGCATAATGCATGCTACAAGAAATAACTTCAGTGACATTATTTTCTCTGTACTACACACGAAATATTGACAGATCTATAGAAATTTAGTATTAACAATGTTTCACATGAACATTTTGTTGAATACTATGGTTAAATCATCATCATCATCATCATCATCATCTGTTTACCCTCCAGGTTCGGTTTTTTCCTCGGACTCAGCGAGGGATCCCACCTCTACCGCCTCAAGGGCAGTGTCCTGGAGCTTCAGACTCTTGGTCGTGAGATAAAACTGGGGAGAATGACCAGTACCTCGTCCAGGCGGCCTCACCTGCTGTGCTGAACAGGGGCCTTGTGGAGGGATGGGAAGATCGGATGGGATAGGCAAGGAAGAGGGAAGGAAGCGGCCGTGGCCTTATGTTAGGTACCATCCCGGCATTCGCCTGGAGGAGAAGTGGGAAACCACGGAAAACCACTTCGAGGATGGCTGAGGTGGGAATCGAACCCACCTCTACTCAGTTGACCTCCCGAGGCTGAGTGGACCCCGTTCCAGCCCTCGTACCACTTTCCAAATTTCGTGGCAGAGCCGGGAATCGAACCCGGACCTCCGGGGGTGGCAGCTAATCACGCTAACCACTACACCACAGAGGCGGACACTATGGTTAAATACAATCATTTATATTTTGTTGTTGGTTACTACCTTGAACCTCTGTGTAAGGTTAGAATCTTGTTCTGTTTCAAGACATTATTTTCTCCATTATTTCACTTTTTAATTTACATGTGACCTTTACAATGCTTGTTAGTCTAATAATAAAGTCACTGCACTCGTTTCATAGTTTTTTTGGCTTTGAAAATATAAAAGTTTATACAATACTATGTTTTCCTTCTTCCTGAAAAAAAAAAAAAAAAAAACTTTTGTCTCTTACAACCTTGTTCTGGGCGGCTATTCAGTGATGAAAGACGATTTTGAATTCAAGATTACTTATTTAGTTTTTTGACAAATCGCCATGTATTTGCTCAGTGGGTTAGGTTCTCGGCCGTTGTATTCAAGGCACTGTAGTAGGATCTAATCCCTACACAGTCAGCTACGTTCAGTAGTGTCTGAATGCAAGATACCTGCACATAACTGAAACTCTTTCAGTCTGAAAAAGCTGCAGCCACGCTGGTGTCTCTTAAAATCCGATAACACTTGAATAAGCATCACGCATGTAGCATCGTTACTGAATGTTAAAGAGCTACACTGTCCACCTCCGTAGCGTAACGGTTAGTGTAATTAGCTGCCGTCCTCAGGGCCCGGGTTCAATTCCCGGTACTGCCAGAAATTTAAGAATGGCAGGAGGGCTGGTATGTGATTGAAATGGTACATACAGCTCACCTGCAATGAGGGTGTACCTGATAAGAGCTGCACCACCTCCGGATGAAGACATGAGTTTACTTAAAGGGCTACACTTTGACGAAAGTTTATTCTTATCTTTATCACGAGATCACTGTGTTTTGAGCATAATATTTCACACTCTTTATTCGACACGCACATATATCCTATAGAAAAAGTTCATTTAATTACGTAAATTAAAATAATACTGGATGTAAAATATCATCATCATCATCATCATCATCATCATCATCTGTTTACCCTCCAGGTTCGGTTTTTCCCTCGGACTTAGCGAGGGATCCCACCTCTACCGCCTCAAGGGCAGTGTCCTGGAGCTTCAGACTCTTGGTCGGGGGATACAACTGGGGAGTATGACCAGTACTTCGCCCAGGCGGCCTCACCTGCTATGCTGAACAGGGGCCTTGTGGAGGGATGGGAAGATTGGAAGGGATAGGCAAGGAAGAGGGAAGGAAGCGGCCGTGGCCTTAAGTTAGGTACCATCCCGGCATTCGCCTGGAGGAGAAGTGGGAAACCACGGAAAACCACTTCCAGGATGGCTGAGGTGGGAATCGAACCCACCTCTACTCAGTTGACCTCCCGAGGCTGAGTGGACCCCGTTCCAGCCCTCGTACCACTTTTCAAATTTCGTGGCAGAGCCGGGAATCGAACCCGGGCCTCCGGGGGTGGCAGCTAATCACGCTAACCACTACACCACAGAGGCGGACGGATGTAAAATATATTCGAGGAAAAGTGGATTTTCGCCCACTTGCCGCAGAACTAAACGTTTTTAAACGGAAATAAAAGTGTGAAGTGAGAGTTTCGGACAAGCGGTAATGCCGATAAAAACGGCAATACAACAAGCTTCTCGATATACCAAAGCGCGAAACCAGAGTTGTGACCTCTCGCATGGCGTGATCTACCGTACTGCTGTGTGATGGAGTCATGTTTCAAAGGGATAGCGATCACAGCGGTAGTGGCTGGGAACTCACCCTCGGAAAACATGGGGTGGCATTACGTTATCAATAGAGTTTGGATTTAAAAGCAGACTGCAACACTCAACAGACAATCAAGGAATAATAATAATAATAATAATAATAATAATAATAATAATAATAATAATAATAATAATAATAATAATAATAATAGCAATAATAATATATATAATTCTCTGCAGAACCAGTTCTCAATCTCAAAACCAGCTTACAAGTCCGTAGAAGCAGATAAACGACAATTACCTTTGTGCACTCAAAAATGTATATAACTCTATAAACGGACATACACTTTTCAATACAATAGAATAGTTCAAAGTAATAAAAAAACACTGATCACACAAACATTAAATGACAACACTTCAAAAGTTCAAAAGTTAAATTCCTGGACGAAATGTCCTAACCGTTTGATATTAAAACATCAGTCCGACTATTATCCAATTTTGTACTGGAAAAAATAGTCAGGACTAGGGAAAAGGAAGTAAAAGAAACAACCTTTGGCAGATTACTATATAACAAAATTCATCTGCAGTATCTGGCCCTCGCAAATGACCTGCAATTGAACGCAATTTTCCTGAACGCAATTTTCCAAACAGGCAAGAAGCAATTCACTCCTTTGAAAAACTTAATGAAATTGCCCCCAAATCAGACTTTAAAATATGAAAATTCCCACTGCATGGGAGGACACAAAGGGACAACCTATAACAGGGGTGGCTACTAACCTTAATTTTGGGAGCCGCAAATTTAGGAGACAAAACTGGGAGCATGTTTAGAAAATGGTTTATAAAATGAAGAGACTTTTTCATTTTATAACAAATGAAGGAACCTTTATTTTCTCCAACTACACAGGTACACATCAAGGAATGCAATTTTACTTTTGAGAAGTGCTTTTTTCAATGTTCATTTTTGCTGTTAGCTTTTTTGAAATCTGGCTGATTGATAAGCCCAGTTCATACAAGTCAACTTACATGTTCATCATTTAGTTAAGATCGATATTTACATTTATGAATTTAAGCGTTGAGTACAGTGATTCGCACACACATGTAGTCCCAAAGATTGAGATAAGTCTCTTAGCACACTCTTTTGTTAGTGGGTATTTTTCTTCTCGAGCATTCATCCAAAAGTCTATGGTAGAAACGCCACTTCGTTTGAGTCCTTTTACTCCTTCGTCCTCTTGCATTTCTAGTAGCTCATACTCTACAGCTGCTGCATCCTTTGTTATTGGTGATGAAACAGGACAGCCATCGCCCACAAGATCAACAGCAAAAGGATTTTGCGGGAATGAAAATGAAGGTTTGATTGATCTCAAATCATTAAATAACGTTAAGGCCCACATCGCTGCTACTGACAGCCGCCGTCCACGAGATGTTGTTAGTTTCCATTAGTTATATAAATTAATTTTACTATAAGCTTGGTGTCAAGAGCCGCACGAGACTGACTCAAGAGCCGCATGCGGCTCGCGAGCCTCGTTGTGGCCAGCCCTGACCTATAATAACTCAAACTGCGCGTAAATGCAAGTACCTAGGAGAAATTATTTAACCTTCAGGTTTAAATTGTGAAGCAAACTAAGTGAGAATTACAGAAAGCCTATAAAATCTCCTGGCAAATGATCAATACCCCGGAACGCAGAACTAATACACTATAACACATCGGAAACCTTGGTCACTGGAGGCAGATCTCTAAATTACAGAGACAGAAAAGCAGAAAAAAGAAAATCTTGGGCCTTGTCTGCACAGAGAGAATATGGATGAAAATGAAATCTTATAAGCTATCTCGGCAATCTGGAAAGGTTTCAGACACGTTTAGAAAAAGTAGATTAAAAACCTACAGGCATATTCTCAGAATGAACAATGGTGGATTGAACAAAACAATTCTTAATCATGACCTCTCAATAAAACTCAAGAATAACTGGCTAACTGAAACTGAAAGAGACCTCCGATTAATCGGCATCACAAGAGAAAGTGTGCAAGACAGATCTACATTCAGAACACTAGTCGATAACCACCAATTTGCAGACAAACACAAAATAAGAGCCAAAAAAGCCTGGAGAGAAGAACGCAAGAACAATTTCTGGAAGAAGATGAAGACATTTTGAGATGTTATATATTACGTGACAGTATTTGTGATATTACCCTAGCCTAAATAATAAACATAAATTACCAATGCTAAAACTACCGTCGGAGTCGAATCTCGGACAACATGGAATAAAAGAACATACGAAACCCGTGACCAGTTCACTTAAGGAACACTATGAGAGTTTTTTTTTTCTAGGGGCTTTACGTCGCACCGACACAGATAGGTCTTATGGCGACGATGGGATGGGGAAGGCCTATGAGTTGGAAGGAAGCGGCCGTGGCCTTAATTAAGGTACAGCCCCAGCATTTGCCTGGTGTGAAAATGGGAAACCACGGAAAACCCACTATGAGAGTGACAACGAAATTGGTGACATTAATGAATGAGACAGGAAGTGGTGTGTTTATGAAGAAACAGAAGTCGCGATAGTAGTCTTTGGAAGAAAATGGAGCCGTGAGAGATCGTGATACAAATATACAGACTATGACTACTCCACAGCCCGCGTCAATCAATATTTGCTGTAGACCATATTGGTTCTTAAAAAACTGCAACTTGTAAGTAAACTGAATAAACTTATACTAACTTTTAAAAAATGCCCAAATCTGTTCCTGCTGCTGTAACTGTTTCTTGTACGAGTATTGAGAAATCACAGCCAGCATACCCGTGTACTTACAACAGGTGAAGTTAGTCTGTTAACCTGGTGTTCTATCTGTTCAGACTTGCTTGAAAACCATTGTTCATTTATTGTTCTATTCCCGACAAATGGTGTTATATTACTGCAAATAAAATAGAAGCAGAGAACTCACGTAAATAAAGTATAAGTTGTAAAATGAGAAGAAACATTTTTAAAAAATACAATAAGCTGTGTACGCTATAATGGACACGGGGTCTGAAAGGCTTAAGAAATCATGGACACTCTTTTTGCTTGGGGCTGGTATGATACCAAAATTGGGAATGATAAAGATGCTACTTCATTTTGTGTGTTTTTTTTTAGAACAGAGATATTATATAGTACTAGGCCTAAACATACTGCAGAGGCAAGGAAGTACCTCATCCAGCATTGGTAAAGCCACTGGTTCCATTATAGAAGAACTGAAAAAGTTATGTTTATCATCACTAAATTTCTTTCCGTTTCTTCTTCTATGCGATGTATATCGATTACTAGAATCTAACGATTACAATTTTATTTTAAGAAGTAAACTTGAGGAACCGTGCTGACCCGCAGCATTCATTATAGATAGGTCAGATAACTCTTCTAGATAAATGCCTGTCGTAGTCAATTGTTTTGCCTGCCCTTTTCAATGGTACATAATAACTGATTGAGTAATTCGTAATGCAGTTTATAACACTTCTTTCTATACAATATTCACTGCCCTTCGACAATTCGAGCGTATCTGGATCTTAACATTTTCACACGAATTTGCCCGAGATAGTGCAACATAAAACTGGCCGTGACTGAATACTGCTTCAGATAAGTAGACACCAACTTTTTCAAGAATTTGTCCGTGCGCTTTATTAATGGTCATAAAGAAGGCTAGCCGACTTGATATCTTCCCGTCTGTGCGGATGTCAACTATTTTCTCTTAGCAGCATGTAAGTTATTAGGAACGTTCTGCCATCTGTTGAGTATATTTAGAAGCTGGGAAAGTTTAGATAATCAAAGAGTATCTAGAAGAGGAAATGTATACTCTCTGGCTTGACAGGTGGTAATCGAACATGGCTGCATGCAATCACATTATATGTATCAGAATACAAATGAAAGTGTTAGTCGCTTAGCAACCTGCTAAGTACAGAAATGTATTGCGGGTTAGGGTAAGCCTTCTCCTGCAATTATTGGAGTGATCATTTAGTGACTTGTTTTATGATTACTTAAAGATAACTGAAAGAATCAAATCGGTCCAGTAGAAAGGAACGGACGGATTGGCCAAAGCTGTTTTTAGTAAACTCTTTTAATATATAGATTACAAGCAAAAATTACAGGCTTCTGTGGTGTAATGGTTAGCGTGATTAGCTGCCACCCCGGGAGGTCCGGGTTCGATTTCCGGCTCTGCCACGAAATTTGAGAAGTGGCACGAGGGTTGGAACAGGGTCAACTGAGTAGAGATGGGTTCGATTCTCCCCCCCCCCCCGCTCCTCAGCTATCCTCGAAGTGTTTTTCCGTAGTTTCCCACTTCTCCTCCAGGCAAATGCCGGGATGTTACCTAACTTAAGCCCACGGCCGCTTCCTTCCCTCTTCCATGTCTATCACTTCCAATCTCCCCATCTCTCAGCATAACAGGTGAGGCCGCCTGGACGAGGTACTGATCCCCTCCCCAGTTGTATCCCCGACCCAAAGTAAAAAAAATACTAAAACGTATTTGTTAGAAGTAATTCCATTACTTTTTCTCAATTACTTTCCAACTCTGCATATACGTACCTATGTTCCTTAGTGGAGAATACCATCAAATTATTATTTTGAAAAATAAATACGGGACTTGTCATTTACAGCCTAAATGTAAACGATGTGATGAATTCGCAATTTTAAAATTATCTCTTACCGTTCACGAGACTCGAATATGCGCAATGGTTACTTGTGAGAAGTCTGGTGCAGTCGGTGTTGCGGACGTAACTTGAACGGGGAAATCTGGTTCCAGTCACGGTTTCTCATAGAGCAAACTTCTTGTTCTGATGCTATCTTGGCTAAATTTATTATGTCTACTAAGATCCTACCTTCAAGTACCAAGACATGGGGCAATTAACTGTTAGCTGATACACATTTCAAAATGTCCAAGCAATCAGGTTTCAAGATATATTTCACAATATTGGTATACGGCCTCTACAGATGTAGAACTGATGAATCACTCATGCTATGTTTATTGTAATAGTATTCTTTTAGTGTTCACAAAATGCCTTACCAGGTCAAGAAAGTGAAGTATAAATAACACTTGATATTTTCTCTTTAGAGTTGTTGCTGTATGTAAGGAGCCTGAGACATTGTAGTCAACATCCCCATATGGCAGTAGTATGTGTATCTTGGTTGAGGGAGACTCCTTCCTGTTTTCTATCCATCCTCCCTTGGCAAGCCCTTGTTCTCTTCCAAACCCCATGTTTGTGAGACCTAGGCATTTCTTTTATATTCACATCTTTGTAACCCTCCCGTTTCTCTTGTCAATACACTCATTCTACAATTTCGTCCGATTATTATTATTATTATTATTATTATTATTATTATTATTATTATTATCACGATGGATGGTTATCTAGTCGTCGTTCTCCTTAAAACAAACAACATACCACCACTTGGGGGAATCTATACGGATTCTTTTTAAAATATATCATCTTCCAGTGGCTTGTTAGGCATGATCAGACTTAAATGACCTGCAAAATTTAAGGGGGGCTTTGGCCTACCAATATACCGCTGCGAATTCCGAAGGCCTGAAGATTATGAGGTAATGCGTGGATAGCGCGATGGATCCTCTCGAACGTTTTTCTTCGCTTTCTAGTCCGAGGCTGACATCTCACTGTCAGCTAGCTGAGATGACCTTGAACCAGCCCTCAGGCCCAAGTAAAAATCCATGACCTGGCCAGGAATCACATCCGAGGCTCCGAGTAGTAGTAGTAGTAGTAGTAGTAGTAGTAGTAGTAGTAGTCCACTGCGAAGCATGTGACCTAGTCGCGGTGGGGAGGCTTGCGTGTCCCAATGAAGCAGATAGCTGAGCCGCAGATGCAGCCATATCGAATGGGCATCTGTCGAGAGACCAGACTAACGAATGGTTCATCCAAGGAAAAGAAATCGAAACCCTGATATTTTCTAATGATGATGTTATTTTATCTGAGACTGCAGAAGATGTGGAGAAATTGCTGAATGGTATGGACAAGGTCTTGGGTAAGGAGTGCAAGATGAAAATAGATAAGTCCAAAACAAAAGTAATGGAATGCAGTCGAACGAAGTCAGGTGATGCAGGAAATATTAGATTAGGAAATGAAATCTTCAAGGAAGTAGATTAATATTGTTAGTTGGGTAGTAGAATAACAAATGATGGCAGAAGTAAGGACATAAAATGCAGACTAGCACAAGCAAAGAAGGTCTTCTTTAAGAAAAGAAATTTGCTCACTTCCAACATTGATATAAGAATTAGAAAAATGTTTTTGAAGACTTTCGTCTGGAGCGTGTCATTGTATGGGAGTGAAACATGGATGATAACAACCTCAGAAAGAAAGAGGATAGAAGGTTTTGAAATGTGGTGTTACAGAAGAATGCTGAAGGTGAGATGGATAGATCGAATCACGAATGAAGAGATACTGAATCGAATTGGTGAGAGGAGATCGATTTGGCTGTTTGTGACCAGAAGAAGAGACAGCGTGATAGGACACATCTCAAGGCACCCACGACTTGTGAAGTTGGTTTTTGAGGGAAGTGTAGGTGGTAAGAACGGTAGGGGTAGACCAAGGTATGAATATGACAAGTAGATTAGAGCAGATGTAGGATACAGCAATTACTTAGAAATGAAAAGGTTAGCACAGGATAGGGTGGCGTCGAGAGCTGTATCAAACCAGTCTATGGACTGATGACTCAAACATTATTATTACTATTATTATTATTATTATTATTATTATTATTATTATTATTATTATTATTATTATTATTATTATTATTATTATTACACACTCTGGTGGGTCACGGGTGCGAACTACGTTGCACACGTGGATTTGGCCATGTTTCACGGACGGATGCCCTTCCTGACTACTGCGTGTTTCTGTGACGGTTGGTAGTGTGGTGTGTTGTATCTGCATGAAGAGGAGAGTATTGGGGCAAACACTAGCATCCAGTCTTCGATCCAGAAGACTTAGTTATAGGCGATTAAAATCCCCCCGACCCGGGTGGGAATCGAACCCGGGACCTACTGAACCGAAAGTCTCGACAATGACCATTCAACCAAGGAGTCGGACATATATAAACCAACTATTACTTGCAAAATTAGTTAAACGGCTTCGCGGTTCGAATTGTGCAACTGTATGTTTGCATTCGGGAGATGAAGGATTCGAATCCCACAGTTGCGTTGGCAGCCCTGAAGATGAATTTCCGTGGTTTCCCATGTTTACACCGGCCAAATGCTTAGGCCGCACGTTAATGAAGGTCAGCCACTTCTTTCCCATTTCTAGTGTTTTCCTTTCCAGCGTCACCGAAAACCTTCTGTGTGCTGAGGAGATGTTAAACCACTAGGAAAAATAAATTTTAAAATCAAATTGACGCATTGTTTCTGTCTAGTTTCTAAATGTTTTGTTTACAATGTATGCTGTCTTTGCCGAGTTGTCATATATAATATATTTTCAATACATACGTTGTTTGTGCTTAGTTTCCAAATTTGTCTTCAATGTTTGCAAAGCAATTCAAAACAATTCAACAAAGCAACAGATTTTCATTTTAAAAATACCGACTGTAAATAAATATCGCTAATACAGTAGGAGTACGATGTACGTATGTGCGTCCCACACTCTTCCTAGAAATATAAAATTATGCTGTCGGCCAACTTCAAAATGTTCAGCTCTGTCCTAAATTATCCAAGTGACTTACAGATTGATGGTCACTAAATATCTCCTGGAACTGAATATGAAGAATCAATGTAGATATCATAATGAAAAGTAGTAAGGTAATTCACATCGATCGACGTTGATTTAATTCGCCTTCCGTACCACCAGAGGCCTCCATGACCTGTTCAATTATGGCCCTGGCTATGACAGTGGTCATATGCTTGATGTATTCGAAATCGCGTAAGAGAAAAGCAGCTTAAAATTGAATTAGTATAATTATTGCAAACTGTACTTGAACGCATGAATAATTTTGGACAATCCCGAAGAAATGTCATTATAGTACACAAATGAGGCCTGTACGTTTTCTATTGTAGCAACGAGTGCTACCGTCTAAACGGTGTTTGTACTTTTAATTATTAAGGCATATCCCAGTATTCAAGTCCATGAAAATTATCTAGTGGATGAACCACGTCCAGAAGAGATGGGCCAAAATTTCACATCCTTTAACCTTTCTAGTTTGGAAGTGCATGTCCATGACGGCATTAAAAACAAAAGCCAAAAGAGCGACAGGTGATGAGAACTACCAGAGGAACTTAAATTTCCACAAAGGATGTTTAAGCTAAACGGACAAATGTTAACATTTCTAACAGTGAGGGAGTAGAACAAGACGAGAAAAGGCAAGTGATTCTGGCAGAATTACTTTTTAAGCTTCAAAAAGTTGAAAAATACTGCTAGGTAGATGAGTACAACACGACCTGTCAGCTGAGAGTCGCCTGCGGCTCTCTAGTGTTCAGAAACGAGAAGTCACACGGAAAGAAAAAAAAAATAGCTTTTTCTAAACTCGAAATTATGCGAGCAGGTGAGTTTGATAATGACAAACAGAAAAATATCTTCGGGAATGGTCAAGTTTCATAGCATTTACCAAGTAGGATGAAGCAGCAGGAGCCATGATACATAGCGCACTTCCCATACCCGGGAGGATACTGGCGGCTAGATTTCTAACACCTCCTCGTTTCATTAATTGAGCACTGTGGTGCGGTGAGGCGAACGATATATCGCCATCTGCTCAGTCCCCTTCTGGGGCGGCAGGTAGCTCCGCCACTTTGACAAATGAAATAACGCAGGAAGTATCTCAAACTTAATGTACTTCGTTCAACGGCGAAACCAGGAGACTTTAGTTAGTTTCTTGTGCACTTAGTACACCGCAGATACGATATTTATGTCACGAAAGGATGATGAATATCCAAAATATGTATTTTATTGTTCCCCCAGTGGATCTTTAGATCGTGGGTTCAAATCTGAGCGAGGTAGTAGGATCACTAAAGAGTCGAAAGAAGTCCATTCAGCACTACATGTTGTGGAATATCCACATATAAAATATCTCTGGTGGCACATTCGGTGTTTACCCGACAAAATTAATTAAACTTCAGTAAACGGATAACCAATAGCCTTTCGGTTTCTCTGCCATCTGGTAGACCGGTATGGAAAGTCTAAAATAACATGCAATCAGCTTAAATGGCGCCAATTCTTGCTTGGTGGTGGTGATTTCTGATTTAAGAGAAAGTACTTCTAGGCAACCATCCTCTATTAACATTAATCGGAAGAGAAAAATGGAAACGTTCCGTCACTTCGAAAAATGAAGGTATCGGCTAAAGAGAGACAAGGGTCACAAAGGGCGTGAAGATGAAAGACTCCCTAGGCCTCGAATGCTCTAATACCGTCGCGGTCGGAAAATAACAAGAGTTGACAGGGGAGGTCGGATAGGATAGATGGAAGTGAAGAGCCTGGCACAAGTGGAAGCAATGCCAGAATTGAGGTAGGGCCCCGTGGTCGCCAACCCACGCTCCCAAATTAAGAGCCCTGGGGCCCCTTTACTCGCCTCATACTACACTTAGGGAATACCATGGGAGTTATTCTACCACCCTCACTCACAGGGGATTCAAATCTTACATTCACCGTATCTGGTTAGTGACTGATGATTAGTTCTTTGTTTGTTTTGGATTTTGCTTTTTTGCTAGTAGCTTAACGTCGCACGAATACATCGAAGGTTTTCGGCGGCGGAAGTATGGAAAAGGGATAGATTTGGGAAGATGGCTGCTGTGGATTTAAAGCCTTGTGTGCAAATGGGAAACTACGGAAAACCATCTTCAGAGCTGCCGACGGTGGGATTCAAACCTACTATCTCCCAAATGCAAGCTCACAGCTATGCGATTCTAACCGCACGGCCAACTCGCTCGGAAGTGATGGTTAGTTTTGGAAGGTCTTTTTTTTCTATTTGCTTTACGTCGCACCGACACAGATATGTCTCATGGCGACATGGCACAGGAAAGGGCTAGGAGTGGGAAGGAAGCAGCCGTGGCCTTAATTAAGGTACAGCCCCGGCATTTGCCTGGTGTGAAAATGGGAAACCACTGAAAATCATCTTCAGGGTTGCCGACAGTGGGATTCGAACCTACTATTTCCCGAATACTGGATACTGGCCGCACTTAAACGACTGCAGCTATCGAGCTTGGTTTTCGGAAGGTCAAGGACAAGGTCATAGCAAATAATGAAGAACCCTGTGCGTTAGAAAAAGAGATGGGGTATTGCAGTCTCAAGTCGGGCTGCTTGGCAGAATGGTTCGTGTATTGGTCTTCGGTTCGAATGGCCCCGGGTTCGATTCTCGGCCAGGTATGGGGTTTTAGCAGCGACTGGTAACTTCCTCTAACTCGGGGACTGGATGCACATCACACTACCAATCACCACAGAATAGTGAAGACATTCCTTCACTTGCGGTTGGAGTCAGTAAAACTGGGCTTCATCTACTTTTAGTGGCGACGTCGAGTAATAAGGAAACGGTCTGGAAAGTAGAAGAAGAAGAAGAAGAAGAAGAAGAAGAAGAAGACATTATTATTATTATTATTATTATTATTATTATTAATTATTAATTAATTATTAATTATTATTAATAATTGTTATTAATAATAATAATAATAATAATAATAATAATAATAATAATAATAATAATAATAATAATAATAATGATTAATGAATGATAGATGCTATGGAATGATAATGGAGAGTGTTGCTGGAATGAAAGACGACAGGAAAAGCCGGAGTACCCGGAGAAAAACCTGTCCCGCCTCCGCTTTGTCCAGCACAAATATCACATGCAGTGACCGGGATCTGAACCACGGAGCCCAGCGGTGCGAGGCTGGCGCGCTGCCGCCTGAGCCACGGAGGCTCCAATAATAATAATAATAATAATAATAATAATAATAATAATAATAATAATCGAGACGTCCCCCTGTGTCAATAATCGGCAGGGTTTCTGTGGACGGGCAGAGAACTGCTCAGTTCGTAGGAGTGAAGTCTGTGGGGAGTGGGCTGTGACTAGTAAATGGAAGTTGGCGTGTACTAAGTCCGCTCAGTGATTTTAAGTAATATACTCTTTTTAGCCATTGTTTTTATTACATAAGACATCTGTTTCGGAAGACATAGCCAAAAAACCAAACCCCATGGCACTACAGCCCTTGAAGGGTCTTGGCCTACCAAGCGACCGCTGCTCAGCCCGAAGGCCTGCAGATTACGAGGTGTCGTTGTGGTCAGCACGACGAATCCTCTCGGCCGTTATTCTTGGCTTTCTAGACCGGGGCTGCTATCTCACCGTCAGATAGCTCCTCAATTCTAATCACGTAGGCTGAGTGGACCTCGAACCAGCCCTCTGTTCAAGGTAAAAGTCCCTGATCTGGGTGGGAATAGAACCCGGGGCCTCCAGGTAAGAGGCAGGCACGCTACCCCTACACCACGGGGCCGGCTCGAAAGACATAGCTCCTCAACAAACCGTAAGTAAAGATCTTGATATTATTGTTTCATCGTATTTAGTGTGTTTGGTAATAACTTGACAGTTAACCAAGAATAACCCCCTGTGGTGGAGGCAGTAGAATAGCACCCAG
Source organism: Anabrus simplex (assembly GCF_040414725.1). Classification (NCBI taxonomy): domain Eukaryota; kingdom Metazoa; phylum Arthropoda; class Insecta; order Orthoptera; family Tettigoniidae; genus Anabrus; species Anabrus simplex. The sequence continues at coordinate 414,773,492 of NC_090265.1, read as the reverse complement.
GGTATCCATTGCCTGTCGTAAGAGGTGAATAAAAGGGGAACCAAGGAGGTGTTTGGAGCGTGGGTTGGGGTGCACGGTTCCCCTTATTGAGTTTGGCATTCCTTCCACTTACTTGCGCCAGGCTCCTCATTTCATCTTTCCTATCTGACCTCCCTTGGTCGACCCCGACTGTAAGACAAGGACCATCAGATAACCCAGTGAGTACTTTTTTTTTTTTTTTTTGCTATGGGCTTTACGTCGCACCGACACAGATAGGTCTTATGCCGACGATGGGATAGGAGAGGCCTAGGAGTTGGAAGGAAGCGGCCGTGGCCTTAATTAAGGTACAGCCCCAGCATTTGCCTGGTGTGAAAATGGGAAACCACGGAAAACCATTTTCAGGGCTGCCGATAGTGGGATTCGAACCTACTATCTCCCGGATGCAAGCTCACAGCCGCGCGCCTCTACACGCACGGCCAACTCGCCCGGTCCAGTGAGTACTGAATCCGTTCCTTCTTCAAGGTTACCCTATTCTGCAGCAATGCAAACATACTCTACCTAAAAGCAAGCAATTATTATTGAATTCCATGATGGAATCAGTATCAAAGATTTTGCAATAGCAATAGGAAAACTAACAAATCGCAGCAACGTCCTCCCACCCCTGTGAGAGGGAGGCGGTAGAAAAACATCCGCGGCATGTCATCTCTGTCGTAAGAGGCGACTAAAAAGGCGACGAGGGGCTCTCAGCTTGGGAGTGTGGGTTGGTGACCATGGTTCGCCTTGCAGAGTCTGGCACTGATGGAACGAATTATTAGATAGACCTATACTTATCTTCCAACTCACCCACCTACTATCTATGCAAAACCGAGGGATATTTAGCTACAAAATGTCGTAACACTGATCCAGAAAATTGCAATGTAAATCTTCAGTCAATCAAGGAGATCTTGATAATCAAGATAATTTGCCAGCGTAACAATCCAACTGATGAGTTCACTGCTACACTGAGGCGAAAAGCTGGTAATTTCACGACTGAAAAAACCTTCTAGGAACCTTATTTTTGATATAAAGGCCAAAGGCAGGCATTTATACCAGTGGATGCACATGCTTCCCCTAGCGCAACGTTACTGCATTGTCCTATATAAGAGGCTTTCAGTGGTGTCTCAACGACGCACTAGCCGCCAGGGTTTTGGAAAGGTGTAGCAATCCAACTGACGAGCCCACTGCTACACTGGGGCGAAACGCTGGTAATTTCACGATTAAAAAATCCTGAATGAAAACCTACAACCTGTTTTCCAGTCAGCGACCGGGTCAGGGATGGAATGAATGGAGCCCCCATCTAGCGGCGAGGATAGGAATTGTGCCGGCTGCCGAAGCCTGTCGCACTCCTCTGGGGCAATGATTAATGAATGATAGGTGAAATGAAATGACAGTGGAGAGTGTTGCTGGAATGAAAGATGACAAGGAAATCCGGAGTACCCGGAGAAAAACCTGTCCCGCCTGCGCTTTTTCCAGCACAAATCTCACATGGAGTGATCGGGATTTGAACCACGGAACCCGGCGGTGAAAGGCCGACGCGCAGCCGCCTGAACCAAGGAGGCTACATTGAAAAGCCTAAAAAGCTTAAATGTTTTTAACATTTTTGCACTCGATGAAAATAAAATTATCGTTTCCTTCTAGGAATCCTTTTTTGACATATGATAATTTTCCATTTCGTAATCCTGACATATCTGATTTTCCGGCAACCAACAGTGAAACAAGTAAAAACTAGAAACATGACCTCAAAACAATAATTAATTTCAATCGTGAAATTACCAGCTTTTCGCCCCAGTGTAGCAGTGGACTCATCAGTTGGATTGCTACGCTGGCAGATTATCTTGATTATCTTGATTATCTTGATTGACTGAAGATTTAGGCTATTGCAATTTACTGGATCAGTGTTACGACAATTTGTAGCTAAATATCCTTCGGTTTTGCATAGATAGCAGGTGGGTGAGTTGGAAGATAAGTATAGGTCTATCTGTTTCTCAACTATGTACCCCAGAAACAGCTTGTCAAATATCAATAAGCCAAACTCAAGTTCCACGAGCCCACCCCCTCTTCACCTTTTAAAATGTCTCAGACCGAGCTCGATAGCTGCAGTCGCTTAAGTGCGGCCAGTATCCAGTATTCGGGAGAGATAGTAGGTTCGAACCCCACTGTCGGCGGCCCTGAAAATGGTTTTCCGTGGTTTCCCATTTTCACACCAGGCAAATGCTGGGGCTGTACCTTAATTAAGGCCACGGCCGCTTCCTTCCCACTCCTAGCCCTTCCCTGTCCCAACGTCGCCATAAGACCTATCTATGTCGGTGCGACGCAAAGCAACTATCAAAAAAAATGTCTGGTACCCAGGAACAGGTCAAGAACCATAGGTCAATTCATTACTTACAACTTTAAAGCTTCTTCGAAAACTCTGATGGGGTTACAGACATAACAGCTATATATCACCTAACGACCTAGAGCAGGGATGGCAAACCTTTATCAACTAGCGTGTCAATGAAGGTCCTGTGTATTACTTTTTATTGTCCAGTATGCAATCGGTTATTTTCCTCTAAAAATCATTATGAAACACCTCATTTCACTTCATTTAGGTATGACATTGCATTGCATATAAATTCATACGACTGAATATTCCATTATTTTATTTTGAAAACGTCAATGAAAATTACATTTTAAAAACAGGTATAATTTTAAGAATAAGATTTTTTGCTTTAACCTAATAAAGTTTGTAAAAAAAATACGGCCATACAATGAATTGAGACATACTTTCTTATTAAACCGTAATGTTAAAATATGTTATGTCGCTAGATTTTCGATCAATCTTCTCCTACATAAATAAAATCGTAACGACAGTACATTGACTATTTTGGCGAAATTTCCGTACAGTTAACCGTTTCAGGTGTATTAATGACCATCTGCGTATTTTTTAGCTTTGGTGTTTGTTTGTCTGTTTGTCTGTTTGTCTTGAAAACTACTGGATATATTTCTACCAAACTTCATATTTAGAATCCATCTGTCCTTTGGTAGATTTTAAGGCCAATATTGTTTCTAAATCCCTGAAATGACGGTGGTTTATACGAAACCGAAACCGTGATTTTGCACTTCCACAAAATATACACAACCAAACTTAATGGAAAATTACCTGCCTTAATGGAAATCAATTTCAAAACGTCTTTTCACATATGCATCATTTCGATAAGAGGATTAATAAGGGAAATATCATTAACGGACGGTTTTTCAGTACAAGTCCCACCAGCCTTAATCAAAAGCGGGTAAGCGTAAAGCGTAGGCCTATTTCTTATAACTTTAAACTACTAGAGATATGTCAACCAAACTTCATATTTAGCATCCACATGTCCAAAGGTATGTTTTTAGGTCCATGCCATTTCAAATTCCCGGAATGGATTGGGGGTTTATAGCGAACCGAAACAGTGATTTTACTCTCCCACAATATATGAAGCACCAACCTGACTGGAAATCGACCAACCTTGATGGAAATCCATTTCAAAAACTTTTTTCTCATGTGCATTTTTTTCGATAGGAGGATTAATAAGGGAGATGTCATCAACGGCAAGTTTTGTCCAGCCGCCAGTCGCATAGTAACTCGCTTCTCACTAAGACGCCCGTGTTTCGAAGGCCAGTCAATGCATGTCGAATTTTTGAAATGATTCCACGTAAACCTGGAGGTCCTATGACTATGATCATGATATCGCCATGTAAAAATTGAAGCATCCTCCCGTCCTTCTATTTGGTCGTTATCCAGTTGAGTGGCTTAGGCGGTACAGCGCTGGTCGTCTAAGCTCAAGTTAGCGGATTCTATCTCAGCTCAGTCGAAGGTGCTGAAATACGCCAGTCTCGTGTCGGTAGATTTACTCGAACGTAAAATATCTTTAGCGGGAATATATTCCGGGACATCTGCGTCTCCGAAAACAGTAAAAATAATTAGTGGAATGTAAAACCAGTAGTAGTAGTAGTAGTAGTAGTAGTAGTATGTATAATATTTGCAATGACAAATCTTTATTGTCTTTTGATATAGTTAAAAAGTGTATTGAGATTGTTTGAGTAGAATATATCTTCATCAAGGACATGCACCCACTGTGGGTGGGGATGGTGACTAACATTCACGGTGTCCCCTGCTTGTCGCGAGAGGTGACTATAAGGGGCTCCAGGGGCTCTTAACTTTGGAGCGTGGGTTGCCGACCATGGAGCCTTTAGTTGAGTACCGGCATTGCTTTCACTTGTGCCAGACTCCTCACTTTCATCCATCCTATCAAACCTCCCTTGGTCAACTCTTGTTCTTTTCCGACCCCGAAAGTATGTGTGAAAGGAAATTATCGCATATTCCAGCTTACTTGTACTCTACGAACGCACTCGCTACATTCTTCTGCCAAGCCTGGATTGACATCCAAAGAAGTGCTAAAATTGTGGCCACGAACTGCTTGTCAATAAGAAGTATTTGAAAAAGCTACTGAAAATGAAAACCTACAACCTGTTTTCCAGTCATTGACCGGGTCAGGAATGAAATGAATGAATCATATATAGGCTATTAGTACGATGGGGTCGCTACTCCCAAAGTGATTTTATTAATGACTGATAGATGCTATGAAATGAGAATGGAGAGTGTTGCTGGAATGAAAGATGACAGGGAAAACCGGAGTACCCGGAGAAAACCCTGTCCCGCCTCCGCTTTGTCCAGCACAAATCTCACGTGGTGTGACCGGGATTTGAACCACGGTATCCAGTGGTGAGAGGCCGACGCGCTGCCGTCTGAGCCACGGAGGCTCTGAAAAAGCTACTATTAAACAATTTTCTTCAATCAGCTTGGTTCAGATTCTTGGGTGTTTCTTGATTTGGCACAGAGAACGGTGTAACATTCTGAACTTCGATCCCTTTATTTTCTTGGCAGAGAAATGTATTAGAAAAGAAAAGGTTGGGATAATTTTATAACAAACTGCAAACGAACTTTTTTAAATGCGAATTTCAAGCTCAAAGAGCTTCTTACAGGAATAATGTGAAAAATGTCATTTTTTATCGCTTGTTTAATGTTACCAAACAATTAGTATTTACGCAAATCAATCTACTTCAATAGATCAATTTGTATAAAACTGAAAGTTAAAACGAAAAGTCATCAAACTTTTCACGATCAGCAGTAGTTAAGCACAAAGAAGTCGCATCATACCTTAAAGCAGACTTTTCAACTTCACGTTGTGTTCAGTCACATACCTGAAACAAAGACAGAATTTCAATTAGATATCAAAATATGTCACTCGTAACTCTTACAGATGGTAATCAATGTTAATGTGACGATATCGCCTTTAAAATTACAAGAAGCTGATGTCCCATGAATTAAAACTAAGTTACAACTAAGAAAGCAATCGGGGCAGGGTATGACTGACTTTTCAAAATCTACTTCTTAAAGATGTCAATGTGGAAAATACTCTCCAGTTGGTCGAACACAATTTATGGTGTAAACAAAGACATAATTAAACCCAGAATGACATGTTTCGTCCAATCAAGTGGACAGCCTTAGATCTTTAAATCAGAATCGAAAAAATGCCAGATGTTTTTACGAATGGCAGCCGTGAAAAAGTGCTGAAAAATAAAACAAGTTAAAAGGTTGGTTATAGTGATGATAGTGATAGTACAGTAATGATTATTATCTTAAGGAAGTTCAGATGTCAGCCTCTAGCTGTGCACTTGGCCTTGGGAACGCAGAGGAGGGAGAGGGGTGATGAGGCGTGCGGGGACCCCGTCGAATGCGTGCCTGTCTGCTGACATTGTCGCGCACGGCAGTACGTCTCCGGACACAGGCCAGTGCCGCTTAGCTTGGCAAATATTTTACGCCTTTGTTTTTTTGTTTTTTTGTTTTTTTGCTATTTGCTTTACGTCGCACCGACACAGATAGGTCTTATGGCGACGATGGGATAGGAAAGGCCTAGGACTGGGAAGGAAGCGGCCGTGGCCTTAATTAAGGTACAGCCCCAGCATTTGCCTGGTGTGAAAATGGGAAACCATGGAAAACCATCTTCAGGGCTGCGGACAGTGGGGTTCGAACCCACTATCCCTCAGACGCAAGCTCACAGCTGCGCGATCCTAAGCGCATGGCCAACTCGCCCGGTTTACGCTTTAGTATATAGTATACTGGAAGAGTGGGATAAGGAAGTGCACAACTAGAGGCCGACATCTGTACAGCTGGACAAACCATCTTCTCTTAATGCTAATTAGAGGAAAAGTGGAAGAGATCCGACACTTAGAAGAATCAGTGTATCGAGAGAAAAAAAAAGGAAGGGAAGGGCGTGGCAACAAAAGACTTCCTACGTTTCACAAACCCAATACAGTCGGGTTTTGAATAGAACAAAAGAGTTGACCAAGGGAGGTCCGACAGGAAGGATGAAAGTGTTGAGTCTGGCACAAGTAAGTGGAAGCAAATCCAGGTTGAGCTAGAGGCTCCGTGGTCGCCAACCCACGATTCTAATTTGAGAGCCCCTGGGTGTTATTCCTTTCAGTAACTTGTTACGACAGGCAGGGAATAAGCGGAGTACTTTATGTTCTCACCCACATGAAGGAAGGTTATGTTTGTTAATATGTATTTGTGGAATAAATAAAAGCCCCCTCCCCCTTACACTTACTAAAATAAAGTAAGATATTATCGCCAGTAAGAATGCGCTATTGCATCTTTACCGTAACAACTGAGGTTGATCTCACAGAATTAGATTTTGATGGCTGATGTATTTCCCTCGTAGTCCGATTTGAGGAATGTGGGTGGATCCACTACGAATGCATAATTTGAATTTTGAAGGCACTAAAAACTTCGTTATATTCTTGCTGGACCTTTTATTTATTTATTTATTTATTTATTTATTTATTTATTTATTTATTTATTCATTTATTTATTCATTTATTTATTGCAAGTTGCCTTACGTCGCACCGACAAAGATAGCTCTTATGGCGATGAAGGGACAGGGCTAGGAGCGGGAAGGAAGCATCCGTGGCCTTAACTGAGGTACAACCCCAGCATTTGCTTGGTGTGAACATGGAAAACCAGGGAAAACCATCTTCAGGGCTGCCGACAGTGGGGTTTGAACTCACTATCTCCCGAATACTGGATACTAGCCGCACTTAAGCGACTGCAGCTATAGGTTTTCGCGTCTTTTAACTGGTCAATTTGCTTCAATCATGTTGCCTTACACAGATACATTCTAACTTATACAAATAACTTACCACATGAAATATCATAGAAAAAGGAATGAAAGAAACGCGTTAGACTACATAACATCAACATGGAGTAGTTTACTTCACAACCAAAACGGCCAACATAGAGCCTGTCGTCCAGGATAAAGTTGAAACTACAGCAAAACAATCGACACCTGCCCTCCCGTAAATAGTGAGCTAAAATTTAGCGACCGAGCTCGATAGCTGCATTCGCTTACGTGCGGCCAGTATCCAGTATTCGGGAGATAGTAGGTTCGAACCCCACTCTCGGCGGCCCTGAAAATGGTTTTCCGTGGTTTCCCATTTTCACACCAGGCAAATGCTGGGGCTGTACCTTAATTAAGGCCACGGCCGCTTCCTTCCCATTCCTAGCCATTTCCTGTCCCATCGTCGCCATAAGACCTATCTGTGTCGGTGCGACGTAAAAGCAACTAGAAAAAAAAGGAAAAAAAAAAGAAAAAGCGAACAGAACAAGTCGAAGCCAACCAAAAAATCCGTCGATATTAACCTCTCATAAAATTCCTAAACTTCTGGGGCTCTAAGCTTCAACAAACTACATTCCCAGTTCTATCGATGAACAAGTTAAGAGTTAATGTATTTAGAACGAAGCAGGGACTTAAATTTAATGTGTTACCTTCAAGGAAAATGAAACAAAACTCTAATATTTTAGAAAGGAAGCACCTCAAATATTAATAAAGAGGTCAACAGTCGGCAGTCCCCTCAGGGCCGACGGAGGGCTGTATCTAAGTTCAGAATGTGTGATACGTCTCCAGAATTACTCCACAGCACTGAGTGTTTTACCAAAAAAAAAATTAAACTTCCAGAGACTTACATACATTGGCTGGCCAAGACGACAGCTGCCCAGCCAGATGACTTCCGGATATCTCATGGCCAGTTTGACGAAATTCTCGGCCGTATTACTTGGTTTTTGTGACTGGGTCTGCTGCCTCTCGTATCAGACAGACAAGACTGAGTAACCCTCTTCCAGCCAAGTCAAAAATGAAAATAGTACGACTGGCCGGGAATCAAACCTAGCGCCACCGGGTAAGAGGCAGGCGCACATTACCCTATGGAGCTGGGCTGGCCACTAAACAATTACACTAGAGTCTCATTAATCCGAACCCCGTTAATCCGAAAGTCCGGTTAATCCGAACTAAAATATTCAATTTTTAAAAAATTCTCCTTATTGAAATGAAAAAACTTGTTATAGAATGAGGATTTACTTGCATTTTATTAGTCATATTTTACTAGAATAACTTAATGTTATGTAAGGAGACAAGTTGTAACCTAGTTTTAGTCGTTTTCTCCTCCACGGGTTCTTAACTACCCTACTGTAATTTTTTACAGTGTTTTATTAATGTAACTGCTAAAGAATGGACATTTAAAATTACAGTATGTACTGTATTGTAGAAACTATTTTCCTCACACGGTTGAGGCGCTGGCCTTCTGACCCCAACTTGGCAGGTTCGATCCTGGCTCAGTCCGGTGGTATGTGAAGGTACTCAAATACGTCAGCCTCGTGTAATAGATTTACTGGCACTTAAAAGAAATCCTGCGGGAGAAAATTCTGGCACCTAGGCGTCTCCGGAAACCGTAAAAGTAACTAGCGGGACGTAAAACTATAACATTATTATTAGAAGATATTCTCCGGTTAATCCGAAAATTTCGTCATCCGAATAGACTCCAGTCCCAATTAGTTCGGATTAACGAGACTCTACTGTATATCAGTAATGCATGCTACCAGGTTGAGAGGCTTACACGGTAGAAGCGCTGGCCTTCCCAGCCTCAACCAGCGGGTTCTATCCAGCTCAGTCCGGTAGTACTTGAAGGTGCTCAAACACGCCAGCCTCGTTTCGGCAGATCTAACGCCATCTAAAAGAACTCCTATAAGAAAAAGTCCGGCACTCCGGCGTCTCCGAAAACCGTACACGCAGTTAGTGGGATGTAAAACCAATAAAATTAGTATTATTATCTAGGACTATAGAGAATATAAGCTTTTGAAATGTGGTATTACAGAAGAATGCTGAAGGTGAGATGGATAGATCGAATCACGAATGAAGAGGTACGGAATCGAATTGGTGAGAGGAGATCGATTTGGCTAAATTTGACGAGAAGAAAAGATAGAATGATAGGACACATCTTAAGACACCCAGGACTTGTGCAGTTGGTTTTTGAGGGAAGTGTAGGCGGTAAGAATGGTAGGGGTAGAGCAAGGTATGAATATGACAAACAGATTAGAGCAGATGTAGAACGCAGTAGTTACGTAGAAATGAAAAGGTTAGTACAGGATAGGCTGGCATGGAGAGCTATATCAAACCAGTCTATGGACTGATGACTCAAACAACATCATTTAGGACTATTAGCTGTCATCTTCGGAGGATCCGGTTCGATTCCCGGAAGACTACTATCTATCAATCTGTAAATTGCCTCCGGTAACCAAAACAGCAGCTCTTTACTGCAACTCCATAACTTCATCTGCAGCTATTACATCTGACACGTCGCTGTGTCTGTGTTCGAGTCCCACACGTTCTATCAAAGAGGTTTAACTAGGGATCTCTCACGGCCAATTTAAGATTGGCAAGAGGGCTGGTATTTGTTTAAAAACATACATGAAACTCACCTCCAGTGGGTGCATGAAAAGAACTGCATCACGTCGGGAGACGATATTCAGTCCGCCTCCGTAGCGTGATTGTTGGCGTTATTAGCTAGCGTACTTGGAGGCAGGAGTTCGATTCCCTGTATTGTTAGGGATTTGAGAATGAGAGCAGAGCAGGCATGTGGTTAAAAATATACAGTTCACCTCCACTGACGGTGTGCCAGAATAGTTCTGCACCACGTCGATCATAATAAGACAAGTGTTTAGTTCTTTTTTCTTAATAATGATTTTTCACTACACTCTACATCAAGCCTTTTGAATTAATTTCCTTCCTATCTCAAGTACCCTACTCTGGGCAGGGAGGGATTCAGGCAGTGCTAATGCGCGAGAGATCCTATGTTAGACCTCTCTGATGGAGCGAGTGGTACTCGAACACCGACACAGTGACGTGTCAAATGTAGTAGCTGCAGATGAAGTTACGGAGTTGCAGTAAAGAGCTGTTGTTTTAGTTAGCGGAGGCAATTTACAGAAGTGTGAAACTGTAGACGTAGAACATGGTTTCAGGCTAATACAGGCACGCATTTTGTGCGGGCGATGCTTGTATGACTTGAGAATATTACATAATTGTATTCTTTGTACTTCTCCCGTACTTGAAGCGAACTTTTTACTACCCTTTTTCTTACTTTCTAAATTTACCTCTCGCTCCTTTTCGCTTTAGTTTCCATCTCTTTTAATCGTTCCCCTTTCTTCAACCAATTATTCTCCTGTTCTTCTAAACTCACCTCCCTTCTGGAAGTTCCACTTTTAACTTTGCCACAAGAAATTCTGTTGCTGCAGGCTACATAACGAAGAATGGTGATCCAAAACGTGCACAAAGAAGCAGGCGTAATTTTCAGGTTAAGATATTATTCTTAAAATAATCCAGGATACTGCAGCTAACAAACGATATGTACAAGAGGTTTCGTTGCTACTATGGGCATCACGGTATCTTCCATCACTTGTAAGAGGAGACTAAAAGACGTAACCTCTCAAGAAATCTGAAGCTGGAAGCTTAAGTTGGCGACCATGGGTCACGTAGATGAGTCCGGCCTTGTTTCCATTACTTTTGTATGGCTCCTAATTTTCAACTTCCCTATGAGACCGCCCTCGGTAACTCTAGTTCTCTTACAACCCAGGCGGTTTGTCAGAGCCTTTCCTTTGCAGAGTCCTTCGTTCCTCTTCCTTTTCCTATTCTAATTAGGGTTAAGATGACATGATTTTATAGAGTCCCTTAAAATAATAATCACCACCACCATAACAACTCAACCAGAGGGGTTGGGAGTACGAGTGGTATGCACTGTAGAGGTGAAGTTATAGCTGATCGCCAACCACCCAGACATGATGAGAAAGGATGTTAATGAAGAATGAAATGAATTAAAATGTTTAGTGATGCAAAGTAGCATCATGATTATAAGCCTTCCTTTAAAATCTTAAGGGTATGTAAAATAATCCAACTGGCTAAAGTTTAGGAAACCATTATACAGAAATGGATTAGGCTACTGGCTTGTTATGAAGAATATACACTAAACAAAAGCATGTTAATTTAACATCTCCATTTTGTACTGGATCTAATAACAATAAAGCCCCAGTAACTACGTTAACGGTTTTCGGAGACACCGAGGTGCCGGAATATTGTCCCACAGAGTTTATTTGCATGTTTGTAAATCTACCAACACGAAGGTTGGTCCATTTGAGCACCTTCGAATACCACCGGGCTGAGCCGGGTTCGAAACCACAAACCTGGCCTCAGAAGACAAACGTTGTATAGTTTGAACCGATGAGCCCGGCTACAGCATCAAAGAACGCTCTTGCGACAATTATAAATGAAATAAAAGAGACGTGTAGACATGCTTAGGTGAGAAAAGAGTCATATGAGATGAGGAAGACGCTAAACAAAACTCAACCTAGAAGTTTGTATTAAAAATTAGTTCCACGTTGCTGTATTAAAATGCACAGCCATACAGCTCCACGAGACAGGCGTTATCTTTACACGAAGATAATTGAGTCTGTCAAATTTCCTTCTCCATGGGATGTCTGACTGATTTATTGTTTTTACAAACACCTTTCTAGTAATGAGATTGTACGGCGTGTTAGAGGAACACATTTATATCCATAGTAGCTGAGATTTCTGGCATTCCCTGAGGACGACGATTTGAACTGGAGAAGCCCAGGTGATACAATCATCTCCTGGTGATCGCGCCCACTTTTCGGGAGAATGAGATTTATTTACTTTGGACGGGGTTTGATTCAATAAAAACTATCTAAAAGAATGATGCCTCCTAGGGCCTTGACATTGGTTTTCGGGATTCTTCAGAGCTCCGAGTTTTATTTGGTACTTAGTTTTGTTTTGGTTTTGGTTTTGCTATTTCAACGTTGCACTAACACACTGAAGGTTTTCGTCGACGCAAGGATGAGAAAGGGCTATGAATGGGCAGGTAGCGCCCGAGGCCTCTATCACGGCACAGCCCCAGCATTTGCCTGGTGTGAAAATCATCTCCAGGGCTGCCGATGGTGGGGCTTCAACCCACCATCTCCCGTATACAAGCTTACAACTTCACAGGCTGTGCTGCGCTGGCAACTCATTCAATCTTCCTCTAACTCATTTCCCCTTCTCCCTCTCAACATAAGACAAAGTGTACCCTAAATTTTAACTTAGAACGATAGACGTTCACATACAAAACTTATGTAAATCGGATCACATGTTTTCCTGTGTCGATGTAACAAACAAACAAACAAACAAACAAACAAACAAACAAACAAACAAACAAACAAACAAACAAACAAACAAACAAACAAACAAACAGCCGTATAATATTCAGATATTGATCCCAATCTTCATAAATTGATCTAAACAGTGATCTCTTATCCAATCAAAATAACAACATTTCGATTTTATTTATACGGATTCCATTTGACATATCAAGCACATGTTTTATTTTTAATGAAATCTGAACAGACACAACATCTCGTAAATTCGATCATATTTAGCAAAAGCCAATGTCTAGGAGAAAACCACTCGAAAACGAAAACAAATTGAATAACCTACTTCCATACATTAGTAGATCTTCATATTGTGTTCGTTGGAGCATAAAGTTTCAATAAAGTTTAATCCGATTCCACAAAACATCGATAGACTCGAGAGGGCGATGTTGACTGAATGAAGAGTCTGGGATACGCCCAGGATAATGTATTCTCCTCTCATTATGCTCGTATCCCCCACCCTTCATTCCTCACTGGATTATTTAGTATTTCTCGAATCTGTGCTTGACATAATTTACTTCGGCATTGTTCCTTGGCACGTGGGCAGGGTTGATGTACACCTAAGTCACGCCACAGAAAACCACCACAATGCTGTACTCGGGCGTCTCCTTGTTTTCTGTTTTGACGGACGCGAGTTCCTATCTTGTTTCGATCACCGACCGATGAACTCAGCACACTAAAACCGAAAACACCTACTACTACTTCTCCATTTTAATGGTAAGGTAAGGGTGTATTCTGCCCGAAGGCAGATTCGAACCTCCGCAGAGGTGTGCCTGAGTTTACGTACGGTAGGGTGGCTAGTTCCTTTCCGCTCCTCCATTCCCTTACCCCCCCCCCCACCAACAGCGCGTGTCAACCCATCCAAATCTTGACCACGCCCAATGTTGCTTAATTTCGGAGATCTGAAGGGATCCGGTGTTTCAACACGGCTACGGCCGTTGATTTTAATGGGTTCATATCCAATACTGTTATTTAGCTCGTCATTAATTATACCTGTAAATAAAAAGCAAAGCAAAGTCACCTCCGTACAGGCCATGAAGGCCCTTGGAAGAGTGGAAGGTAAAGGCTTCCACCATTGTTAACCTCGGCACGTGATGGGGTAGAGTGGTTAGCTCTACGCCCGGCCGCCTTTGCCCCCAGGAATTAACCTGGTACTCATTTTTGGTGTAGGCTGAGTGAACCTCAGGGCAATATGCATCTCCGGAAGTGGAAATCTCATTTCTTAAATTTTACGACTTCCTGACGGGGATTCGAACCCACGTCCTTCCGGGCGAATCGAACACGCCTTTACCGCCTCGGCCAGGCAGCCCCTTATACCTGTAAATAATAACAATAACAATAACAATAATAATACAACTTCTTCTTCTTCTTCTTCAACTTCTTATCAACCCACGGCTTGGTGGGCTTGCAGGTTCATTCTTTCTAGCGCAAAACTCTTCACTTTACTGTATTCTCTTCGCGCCTTGACCTCATCCATGAATTCTTGCCCTACCTCCACTTGGCAGGTTCAATCCTGTCTCAGTCCGGTGGTATTTGGAGGTCCTCAAATACGTCAGCCTCGTGTCAGTAGATTAACTGGCACGTAAAAGAACTCCTGTGGGACCAAATTCCGGCACCTCGGCGTCTCCGAAAACCGTAAAAATAGTTAATGAGACGTAAATATAGTAACATTAATATTAATTCCTGCCTTGGTCTTCCTCTCGCATTATGCCCTTCCATTTTTTTCCTCCAGCAAGGTCGTGAACCATCTTGAATGTCGCACCAGTAGGTGACCAAGCATACCATTCCTTCTTTTCGTAATTGTTTTCAGGAGATCCCTCCCTTCACCTACTCGAGCTAGTACTTCCTCGTCAGTCACTCTCTGTGCCAATGGTACCTTCAACACCGTCCTCCATCACCACATCTCGAAAGCCTCAAGTTATTTTTACTTTCTGTTACTCTTACAGTCCAAATTTCAGAAGAGTAAGTGGCTAAGCTCCATATGAAATTTTTGACAAATCGTTTTCCAGTTTTGAGTGACACATTTCTTGATGTTAACATACTTCTCTTCTTCAAAAATGCTTCCTTGGCTTGGTCTGTTTAGGTCAACCTTACTTCTGCCGAACAATGCCAATATCAAGCAAAGATACGATGAATACTAAAAAAGACAAAACTAAGACATTAAAAAATGGACATACATCCAGAATGCTTCTATTGATCGGAAATAATTTTGAACAAGAAAGCAGACAATCAAAACTTGAACAAAATAATGCAAAATCATAAGGAAAATTATAATCCCAAAACGCACAGGTGAAATACAGACTCAGAACGAACAGGAAATCAAAATGTTCACAGACATTCAGAGAGACATTAGAAACTCTGGATTAAAATTTCACAGACATATCAAAAGAATGAAACCTGACAGACTCACACAACAATTACTAGAAATCTAAGAGTAAAGCAAAAGCAGGCATTATGAAAAGGACCAAGGAAATTGATTGGCAGCAGGAAGAACACATGCAGACATTCAAAACAGGGAGAAACCCAAAATTCATCATCATCATCACCATCATCATCATCATCATCATCATCATCATCATCATCATCATCATCTGTTTACCCTCCAGGTTCGGTTTTTCCCTCGGACTTAGAGGGGAATCCCACCTCTACCGCCTCAAGGGCAGTGTCCTGGAGCTTCAGACTCTTGGTCGGGGGATACAACTGGGGAGTATGACCAGTACCTCGCCCAGGCGGCCTCACCAGCTATGTTGAACAGGGGCCTTGTGAAGGGATGGGAAGATTGGAAGGGATAGGCAAGGAAGAGGGAAGGAAGCGGCCGTGGCCTTAAGTTAGGTACCATCCCGGCATTCGCCTGGAGGAGAACTGGAAAACCACGGAAAACCACTTCCAGTATGGCTGAGGTGGGAATCGAACCCACCTCTACTCAGTTGACCTCCCGAGGCTGAGTGGACCCCGTTCCAGCCCTTGTACCACTTTTCAAATTTCGTGGCAGAGCCGGGAATCGAACCCGGGCCTCCGGGGGGTGGCAGCTAATCACGCTAACCACTACACCACAGAGGCGGACAGAAACCCAAAATTCACGGTGGTAAATTTACGAAGAGAGCAAACCTAATAAATAACATATGTATATGGGCATTTAAATAATAACGATAATAGTTTAGCTCGGAAGAGGGGTTCCTTCATGTGTCAGTAGACCAGCTAACACAGGTATATCACCTGAGCACTGTTAAATACAAAGCGACTCCATCCAGATTCTATCCCACAACCTTGAACAATAAGTTAATATTTGGGCCGAATGAACTCGAAGTGTCAAGTTCTTAAATGAAACGCCAACAATCTTCAACTTCTACACTTTCAATTTGCAAAATTAACAGAAATTCAAATGCGCTGTAGATTATTACTTGTTATTTTGTAATGTCAGTGTCCTAGAAATCTCTTGCATTTTCTTAATACAGGTGTTTTACATATGAGACTATATATACTACACATAACCTTGTTGCTAAATTCGTGGAAACACAACGAACAAACCTAAAAATGGCCAATGAAAAAATTAATTATCGTCATGATGATCAGTAACAAAATTACAACTGAGATAAATACAGCAATTTGCGAGCTTCTATTCTCATAAACTTATGATCATAAGGGGAAAAGTTTCCAGAATATACTTGTTCCGACTGCAGTAAACAATGGAACAAACTCCTGGTAAAAAGCTGATGCAGTGACGCCTACGGTGGAGAATGTCCTAGAACAGAGCAGGTCACACTTTTGTATTATGGGAAGTTCGTAAGCATGTCAGGGCCTTTTCTTCAATTAATGAAGCTTAAGCTGTCAGTGACAGGTAGTGAGACGCCCAGTCAACTAAAATCTGTACAAAATATAGGGTTCCTGACCTTTGAATGCCATTTATAGTCCGATGAGTAACTTTGTTTAGATAGAGGGGAGATTAAAAAACTTCGACGTAGAAACAGCATTTCTTGAATGTCAGTGTCATCTCCAAAGACGAAACCACCGGTTACCTAGAACTGAAATGTTAAATATTATTACTGATATGTTCTGCATTAGCTACCTCCGTACCGAGGCATATAAGAAATGTCAGTTAAATGTTACATGGCTCCCAGAGAGAGAAATAAGCTGTAACTATACGAGTCTGTCCATCACCGGGAAGCGCGATTCCTCCTTGGCGGCGGATTCAAAAGAGTGTGATGCAGTGTAGTATAACTACCAGACTGCTAATGAAAGTAATGCAATTGTGATCACGGTACAATCTGATGAGCTGAAACATGGAGTTTTAAATTACTGTCGGTCTGAGTGGCTCAGATGGCAAAGAACTGTTTTTCTGAGCCCACGTTATCGGGTTCGACCCTGACTTAGTCCAGTAGTAATTGGAAGGGCTCAAATACTCGTGACGAGAGATTTACCAGCACGTAAAGGAACTTCCGTGGGACAATATTTCAACACCTCAATGCTCGGGCATAAATCTAATAGAGATACATTAGAATTGTATTCTGTAGACTCGTCAGGATGGATAGTGAGTCGTTGCATTCCCACATAGCAACACCACAGGTTATGCAGTTATAGCGATAGACACACAAAATGATGGCGGCACTATAACGTGGCGTATGGGGAGTCTGTCATTGCTTTCCTCGCCTAGCCAGAAAGTAGTATTGCAGCATGACTGGCCCTTTGAATGCACCCTTCATAACATGCAGACGCACTACTGTCGGATTCAAACGTTCGGATACTAGAGTTTAAACTTCTAAAAAAAGATGCACCAAATGATGGCTCCATTCCTTCAGCGTTTAACAGTGGTATTATTTTTTGCCGTGTTCGGTTTTGCAGTTATTGTGTCCCAAACATGATTTCAAACTTTCACAAGTTTATCACTACAGCTTAATAACTTGTTATCACCGAGCTCGATAGCTGCAGTCGCTTAAGTGCAGCCAGTATCCAGTAATCGGGAGATAGTGGGTTCGAGCCCCACTGTCGGCAGCCCTGAAGATGGTTTTCCGTGGTTTCCCATTTTCACTCCAGGCAAATGCCGGGGCTGTACCTTAATTAAGGACATGGCCGCTACCTTCCACTTCCTAGACCTTTCCTATCCCATCGTCGCCATAAGACATATCTGTGTCGGTGCGACGTAAAGCAAAAAAGAAAAAAAAAACTTTTTATCAATGTAAATTGTAATGGATTTCTCAGTTCCTCCACCACACACTGGTAGACAGAATACAGCGCGGCAATGCGGTAACACTGAGTTCTCCCACAGTCAAAATGACACTGTTTGTTTTCTTTTTTTTGCTCGGGGTTTTACGTCGCACCGACACAGATAGGTCTTATGGCGACGATGGGATAGGAAAGGCCTAGGAGTTGGAAGGAAGCGGCCGTGGCCTTAATTAAGGTACAGCCCCAGCATTTGCCTGGTGTGAAAATGGGAAACCACGGAAAACCATTTTCAGGGCTGCCGATAGTGGGATTCGAACCTACTATCTCCCGGATGCAAAATGTCACTGTTAGCGCGCGCTAAATTTCCCCTTTCAAATAACAATCGGTATGAAATCTATATACGCGTGTAGGTTTTGTGTAAATATCGATTATGAAAACAGTAGCCCACTTACAGTGCTCATGACGGTATTAACAACAGCATTGCACGACTTCACGGAACTGAGAAATCCATTAAACTACAAATTAAACTGGTAACTTTTTAAGCTATAATAGTAAGTTTGTAAATTGTAAGTTAGAAATTTTGTTTGATATACTTAAGGCTATGACACATAAACATTTTATCACGTTCGGATGACGTCTTTTGATGTCACGTAGTTTTGAATTCAAGGTTTATCAGTAGAATGCCAAAGAAACACGTTCTTCTTTTTATTCCGATCACAACAGATGCAGAAATGAACACGGCAAATAAAGTTTATACCACTGTTAAACGCAGAAAGAATGAAGCTATAATTTGGTGCAATTAGGTTTGAGATTGGTGCACCAAATATGTTTTTATAAAACTTTTGAATCCGACTGTAGTCGTGCTCCGAATATCATTACTCGGCACCACCCATACATCAGCGGCTTCCACATTGTCTCAGCCATGAATGAGACTGAGACACGTGGAAGCTACAATTTGATCTGACCTGTGCCAAGAGCAACAGGGGAAGAATATTGCTATTCTTAAATTACATTTTTACTTGAAATTCTCACAAGAACTCTGAAGAATCTAATTCGACATTCACGAAATGCTATTCGTACTAAGTACGAGTAGAATTCGCGGGTGAGGTACAGTGTTCGGATAGCACTTTGCCTTCTGGTATGAGCTGGTCCAAGTTTCTTACTTTCATTTATCTGCCTCAGTCTCCTTCTGCCGTTGATGAAAGTGGTAGAGTTGACTGCGTTGCTCAGGTCATGTAGCTGAAATTAGCTTGGATTCGGGAGATGGAACGTTCAGAACATAACTAACGACAGCCCTGAAGATGTTTCACGTGGTTTCCCAATTTCTCACCATACAAATGCTGGGGGTGGAGCTTACCGCGGTCACTTCGTTGCCAGTCCTAGTGCTTCCCTACGGTTCTCCGTGGTTTCTCATTTTCACACCAGTAAAATGCTGAAGCTGTACCTTAATTAAGGGGGCTATCGCTTCCTTCCCAATCCGAGCCTTTTCCTATCCCATCGTCGTCAGATGGTGTGACTTTGAACCACTAGCAAAAAGAAAAGAAAAAGCCATTGTCAGCAATATCAACATTATTTCTTATGCTGCCAGCCATGTGATGAGTGTTGTAGATGTCTCTCACAGTGTCAGTGTATCCATTTCAGAAAGCTCTAGTCAGTGGATATATTTTAACAATTTAATTATCATATCATGTCGTCCATTTCGTACCATTAGGGGCTGATGACCTTAGATGTTAGGCCCCTTTAAACAACAAGTATCATCATCATCATCATCATCATCATCATCATCATTTCAGAAAGCTTGACAGACCGGTATGTAACAGAACCTTCTGGCCACTTTAGGTTATCTATGCGAGCTGCTGGGGATCTGACCAGCCTTCGAGCTGAACAGTCGCCACATAATATATAAACGAGTAGAGTATCGCTCACTAATTAGCAGTTCGCGGCGGTCCGATAACAGACCACAGCGCTCAATAATGAAGAAGAGTAGAACATATTCCATTCGCTGGATTTACAGATTAATTCACCATTAAGTGGTCATCATGAAAGCAGGAAGCATGGCCGTTCTCATGAATCGAACCCGAATCGATAGACACTCATTGCAACATCACATAGCTGAACGTGAACCGATCGCCCAAGCTGGATCGATTAATAATAATAATAATAATAATAATAATAATAATAATAATAGTTTTACGTTCCACTGACTAGCCTACTTAGACGGTTTTCGGAGAGAGGAGTCGGTTAACACCCATTTCGAGAGTGATTACATTTCAGTTCAACCGTTTGAGATAACAAATTAAAATATCCAGTGTAACTGTATATGCGTATTTCAAGGATAGTACAGCCAGTTGGTGCTAGTTAATTCTAATGTTTATGTGATCAGTCGAAAATATAGTTCTGAATCACAGAAAGTTTAGGACAAATACGCTTAATTTCAGTTCATCTATTCTCATAACCTTGTTAAAATACGAAAATTCTCCATTTGGACAGCAAGTTACTTTTGCATCTTGTCTGTTATTAGGAAGTGCTATATAAAAACCTGGATAGCTACAGTAATTTCAGTGCTACACTATGGCCAGTAACCTCCCTAGACAGACCTTGCTGCACCTATGTGAAGGCAGCGCTACCTAGGTTGTAACCACCAACTACTGTTTTATTTTGACAATTTGGTGCGTCACAGTATCCCATTTTCCTTCAAAATACAAGTAATAACTCACAAACTGCGTTTTTCTTTTTCTGTCGCTATTCACACACCCTAGTCAGGTCACGGCTGTACTGTGTGTTGTACATGTGCAATCCGGCCGGATGCTCTTCCTGAAGCCAGCACTACATGGAAGGAAATATTCAATATTGCATATTTCTGTGGATTTGGTAGTGTATTATATTTTGTATAAATGAAGGGATGAGTATTAAGACGAACACACATACCCAGTCCCCCAGCCAGTGGAATTACCCAGACGCGGGTAAATTCCCAGACTTTCTGAACAGAAGGCCTCCATGATGACCATTTAGCCAAGAAATCAGAAAGCCTGTAATATTTTAACATTTATTGATTAACATTGTCCTATTTAGTAAATACTGTTAGAAGTATTTCCTGACAGATATATAAACGCAGTTAAACTAAGATGGCCAACACCTCCGAAGCCCGGGGCTGCCATTTTCTTCTTACAATGAATTTAAACGCACGCCATTCACCAGACGGGTCACTAAATTAATTGAAGTCCCCTCTATCTGAAACGTTTATCATCTAACTTAACAATTAAATGACATGAATACTGACGAGTGAAACTGGAATTCCTGTGACGTCTGTAACTAGTTTTCAATAGTTATGTGCTCACTTTCTAGTATGTAACGTCATGGCACATGAAGGGCTCCTCCGGCAATCTCCATGCCAACTATGCAGAGCGTCGCATTGTCTACTTTTGACTCATACTGGGCTCTATGGTTCCAAATATATTTTTTATTCTGTGCGTAGCAAATATTTGTACTCTTTTGAATTCCATACATAATATGTACGGAAAATAGCTGTGAAGAGAAAAATGGAGTCAGTGCAACTAAGGATTTGCGCCCTCAAGCACATTATTTAACGGTTTTATTCAGTTGAACTGTCTTAACATATACACAAGAAGCAAAAAGTCAACCGTCTTTTTCTATAGTATTTTGATCGGAACCATAATGGTTATCACACCTGATGTGTTATTTGGACCATATCTCGCCATTTTAGGAAGCTACAGTTCCCTGTTAACTCTCTGAGACAAATTAAGAACGAATTCATTGTAACAGCTCTAGAAACCCTTGTGTGTGTTTTATACAGCGCGACTATCATATTCTTCTTCTTCCCACTTGATTAATGTACGTTAGGGTGGTGATATTATTGACGAGTTTGTTCATTTAGGCACGACGAATACATTGGTAATTAGTACTGCGCTTCTAGTGGATGTGAAACCTGTGATTTCATGGTCCTTGTCATTATCTTAGGTCGTCTTCTAAGTAATACAACAGTGTTCCAGCCTCTCTCTGGTGTAAGCGTAAGCAAACTCGCAGGAACAGTCCTAGCACAGGTTTTGAGCCACAGATCTCGAAACGGTATACTGTATACCCCAACATGCTGCTTTCGCCATTTTAAAGAGAGTAGTTGAGTGATAATTGAGTCTCTCCGCGGTCTTGAAGGCGGACAGAAAATTCGAAAACGAGCCTAAAGAAGACCAACTCTTCACGAAAAGCTTTCACCACCGTCCTTCGCGATTGACTCTTCATTTACATTTTGTATGATTTTTAATCAATGTAAATCGGAGATAGGGCACTTCTTTGCCAGTTTATTCAATTTTCCTGGACAGTTTCTCTACAAACTTTTGATCCAGTATGGTACGTAAATTAGGAAGCCGAGACTGTTCTCCGAAACAAGCAATGGATTATCTGTAGGTTAGTGGTCGTAATTTGCCACCTTAAAGTACATATACAGGCAGAAATCTCCTCACCACTGTAATACAATACAACGATACAGAAAGAACTAAACTGTAATATAAACGTAATCAACCAATATTTTAACATTCCTCTTTAGAATGTATAATCATGAGATTATATTTTAATCGATGAATCTGAAGTCATCCTCATCACTTACTCAGGAGAGCGACAGATCCACTAAAATCCTTTAAAAGAAGTTATAACTCCTTACACAACGTATTTGGTAAGGTAAGGGTGTATTCTGTTCGAAGGCAGACCCGAACCTCCGCAGAGGTGTGCCTGAGCCGGAGTTTACGTACAGTAGGGTGGCCAGTTCCTTTCCGCTCCTCCATTCCCTTATCCCCCACCAACAGCGCGTGGCAACCCATCCAGCTCTTGATCACGCCCAATGTTGCTTAACATCGGAGATCTCATGGGATACGGTGTTTCAACACGGCTACGGCCGTTGGCACAACGTATTGAGTAAATAATAAATTCACCGAGTCTACGCTGTTTTCCGTAATGTCTAAAAGCACAGCCATCTTTGTACATGCCATGAAGGCCCTTGAAGGAGTGAAATATAAAGGGTCCCATTATTCGTATCCTCGGGACGAAGTGGGATGGAGTGATTACTTCTATGTTATTGTTATACTGGTACTAACAGTTGGTGTAGGCTGAGTGAACCTAATGGTTGTGTTTCTCCAAAAGAGAAAATCTCGTTTCTAAATTTTTCGACTTTCTACGGGGAATCGAACCCACAACCTTCCAGGTGAACTGCCCTTTTTGTAACGTCTATATTACAGAAAAATTCTTATCATGGGATTACAGGAAATTAGAAACACTGACCAGGATGCCTTGGAATCTCAAGGCTACAGACTTTATAAAGGTATACCCGGGAAGAGAGTGATGAAGAATGTCCCATAATTTGGAACAGGATTTTTGGTCAGCCTTAAAATAATAAACTCAGTTCAGGAATTCAAATCACAGTCTCCACGACTCTCAACGCTCACCTTAAAGGCATCTAATAAAATCTATACTATAATAAATGCCCATGCTCCCACTAATGATAAAAACAACTCCTCAAAAGACCATGAGGAAACAGAAGAATTATGAGACCTATTGGACCAGACCATGGAAAACATCCCCAAACACCATGTAAAATTATTAACAGGCGACTTCAACACTCAACTAGGCAGAGAAAGAAAACATCGTGCCATCATCGGAAAATGGCCAGCACACAAGAAAACAAATAAAAATGGAGAGAGACTAGTTGACCTGTGTAGAAACCATAATTTAGTCTCAAAATCTACATGTTTTAAGAGGAAACCTCAAAAACTCAAAACATGGAAACACCTTGACTACACTCAAGGAGAATGGCAACTGGATCACGTCTGCATGGACAAATACCACCACAAAGAGATCTATACCGTCTAAGTCCTCCGAAGAATAGACACAGGTTCAGATCACTACGTAGTTAAAATTAAAATTAAACTCACTCCCCAGAGGAGACAGCAAAAGCAAGCCCTTTACTAAAAGAAAAATATATCCTACCCAGCTAATCAACAACAATAATTACCAGAAAGCAACTGAAAAAATAAAAATCACAGATAAACTTGAAGACTTAGTACACAACCTTAAACAAATTTCAGAAGACCTGGCTCCAATTAAACCACGTAAAAACATCAATGGTGGAACAGTGAATGTGATGAAACAGTGGAGAAAAGACATCAGGCACAACGTATTACATCAGTCCCAAAAAACAGAAATATCCTATCAAAATCTAGTAAAACAGAGAAAAGAAACTACCCAAGTCTTAAGAAGAATAAAAAGACAACATCATAAGCTCCAAAAGTATGAACCCCCGACCCTACTGATGAAGAATGAAAATGGTAAGCTGGCCCATAACAATAAAGACAATGCAGAAATTCTGGCTAAACACTTCAACAAGCTTTTAAATTGTGAGGAACTTACAGAACGCCTTCATTTGGACACCAACACCCCGATAAAAACACCACCAGAGAACATCAATTTCCCCCACAATAAAGGAAGTCTACCAAGCTCTGAATAAATTTAAAAAAACTACAAAGCGCCAGGAGAAGATAAGACCTTTGCAGAAAGCTGGAAATATGCAGGAACATCAGCAAAAGTTGCCCTCCATCAACAACTTGTCTCTATCTGGATTAAAGAAGAACAACCAGGACACTGGACAACAGCCCTCATTCACCCACTGCACAAAAAAGGAGACAAAACCGACCCTACAGTAATAACTACAGGAGAATCTCGCTCCTAGACATAACATACAAACTATTTTCAATAATCATCCTTAATAGGATAAGTTTACAACTTCAGAAAGAACTAGGAGAATATCAAGGAGGTTTCAGACCCTGGAGGAGCTGTCCTGATCAGATCATGAGTCTTAAGGTGATAATAGATTATAACAGGAGAAGAAATAGAGATATGCTGATAACATTTGTAGATTTCAAGAATGCTTATGATTGCATCCATAGGGATTTTCTGTTCAAAATTTTAAGACACCTTGGACTACACCCCAAATTAATAAACATGATAAAATTGATTCTCATTAACACCAAATCAAAAGTGAAGTTTAGGGGTGAAACATCAGAGTCATTTGAAATTAAAACTGGACTACGGCAGGGAGATGGGCTCTCACCACTAATATTTAATTGTGCTCTAGAAATGGTAATGAGGGAATGGTTTAGGAAGTGTCCCCCCAAAATAAAGATTGGCCGAAAAATCAAAACAAATTGCTTGGGTTTAGCTGACGATTTAGCATTAGTAGCAGTGGACATAAAAGAAGCGAAAACCCAGATATCAGAACTTAAAAACATTGCAAATAAAATTGGCCTCAAAATATCATTTGAAAAAACAGAAATTATGCCGCCAAAAACCAACACAACTAAAAGAAGTTACCATAAATGGTAATAAAATCAAAATAGTAACTCAATTTAAATATCTTGGAGAAGTAATAACACATAACCTAAATGAAAAAATCTCAATCCAAACAAGAACAAATAGATTAGCTAAAGCACAAAAATTAACATGGGATATCTACAAAACGAAATGTCTATCAATAAATGCAAAAATAAAACACTACAACACAGTTATAAAACCGGAAGCTACATATGCAGCAGAAACACTTTTTCACCTGAATACACAATCAAAGACTGACAGACTTCAGAAAATTAAAAGGAGGATTGGAAGAACCTGCATCAACAAAAAATGCCAGAAAGATGGACAGTGGAGGTTAATACCTAACAAAGTCGTGTACAAAGAGCTAGAACCCATTACAGATACTATGCGTAAGAGGAGACTGGGATTCTTTGGACATATCATGAGGATGCAGGATTCGAGATTTCTGAAACAACTGGTACAACACAATCTCGTCTCAAAAATACCATAATAGGATGTAAATGGATCAGAGAAGTAAGAGAGGATCTGAAGGAAACAGGCCTTACAACAGAAGACACCACAAATAAGATAAAATTAAATACAAAACTCAAGAATACAAACCTCCGCTTTACCCTTACACAAAACAAACCAACAACACACATATTTTCAACTGAGGAAAGGGCACGAAGATCGGAGTGCATTCGAACCCCACTGTCGGCAGCCCTGAAGATGGTTTTCCGTGGTTTCTTATTTTCACACCAGGCAAATGCTGGGTCTGTGCCTTAATACCACGGCCGCTTCCTTCCCACTCCTAGCCCTTTCCTATCCCATCGTCGCCATAACACCTGTGTCGATGCGACCTAAAACAAACTGTATAAAATTCTGTTCTTCAAGACTGTGAAGTGTAATATAGGGCCAATCGTGCTGCAATAGCACTTTCTGGATCAGTAAGGAAAGTAACAGTAAACTACCACACTACCACACTCACCATAATGCTTATGGCACTACCACCAGTTTTTTTTTTTTTTTTGGTGTGATTTCATTACAACCGCACAGCCTCTGGTGATGCTTTTTGAGGATACAACCTGCCCCCGGGCTGAGGACTTTAACAGGCTACACAATAAGAAACTTTCAGAGCAATGTGGGTCTCTGGTATAACAGTACGGTTGCCAAGGGACTTGCGAAACATTAAATACTACACTGAGATAATTAAAACAATCTGTTAGTAACTCCTAAGGCTTTGGCTTCAATAAGCATATCATAACATTACTGTTGCAATTAATCTCCAGGCTTGATGTTTACAGCTTTCACTTAGCTTAAGAGCTTTCCTCTCTGGAGAAACGGAAACATACAGGATATGATCCAGCAAGGCCATGACTGCGAACGGCCGACGGGAACTCTAGCGTGCAATCCAGAAAATATAGAGTTGAATAAGTTCCAAGAGTCTCAGGATGATTTCACCACGATGAGCGATCTTCCATGCTTAACCATTCACCGTCAATTAATAGCAACTGAAACTCTCTCTAAAAGTATCTAAAGACGTCAGGGTGACTCCTCAATGAAAAGCGTGTTTAGAACATGTGTGTAACATTACGGACAAAATTACCGACAGATTCATCCATTGTAAGGAATGTAGTTAGATGGAAGGAAATTTCCCTCAGCATAGAGAACTGAAAAATTGCACTGTGGAATAAAAGGATTTTTTTGAAATGTAGGGAAATTAATCTGTATATATTTAAACTTCTAACTGATAGATTATATCCTGTAGTGGCGACTTTAAAAACAGACCATGAAGTAGTAAAACGATCAGCGACGATATTTCATGATATTTAGTTATCAAAAAGGCAAGCAAAGTCACCTCCGTACAGGCCATGAAGGCCCGTGGAGGAGTGGATGGTAGAGGCTTCCACCATTGTTAACCTCGGCATGTGATGGGGTAGAGTGGTTAGCTCTACGCCCGGCCACCTTTGCCCCCAGGAATTAACCTGGTACTCATTTTTGGTGTAGGCTGAGTAAACCTCAGGGCCATATGCACCTCCGGAAGTGGAAATCTCGTTACTTAAATTTTACGACTTCCTGAAGGGGATTCGAACCCACGTCCTTCCGGGCGAACCGAGCACGCCTTTACCGCCTCGGCCAGGCAGCCCCTATAAAAAAAGACAAGACTGTGAAATAATTATAATAAGCATTAAGAGGCACAGCTGTGACATAAGTACACTCAGTGCTTAAGCGTAATGAAAAAACCTGGCAGAAAATGTATGATGACTGGTGATGAGAAAATTAGAAGTTTCCAAGGACCTAATTTTTGACAGTCTTCTGGATATACGAATATCTTACAGCAGGTCATTAATATAAATTGATGTTAATTTACGCAATATTACACGGCACCTTCAAAAAATGAGAGAAACTTTATTTTACAGGGCGATATATTTTTTAATTTACTAAACCGCCTTCCAACCAATGTAGCCCCATAGAACTCAGTATACTCATTAACAGAAATGTTGTAGAACAGCTATTGAAAATCGTACTCAAATATTTGGATTGGGGTGGTGATTTAAGATTTGGCAGGATTACTTCAGCACCGTCATTACAATTTCATCTATAAGAAGATGGTAAGCCGAATATCTCTCTAAAATCTTAGAAAACCCTTAATATGGCACCTCGAGCTCCCAGTGAAAGCCCACAGACCTCTATCTGTATTTCTATATTTAGAGCTGGAGTCCTAGCCGTAGTGAGTTTTGGTGTAGGGAATTTTCTTAGAAAAGGGGGAAATTATTTTGCTTTAGTAGATAAAAATGCTATTGACCATCTGAAAATTCTGATTGTAATAGATGTGTGCCAACGGCTTCCACTAACTTGCACCAAGCTCCTCTGCTCATCCATCTTAAATTAACTTTATTGGCCGACTCTTGTTCTCTGCCCACTCTGATGCGATACCTGGACAGACATTCCTTTCTTTAGGCGGATCTGTTTCTTTGATGGGGTGGGGGAATGCCCGGAAGAGACAGGTTCGGTTCCCGGCTTGGCAACGAGTATAAGACATTAAATGGTTTGAGACAGGATGCACTCAGCCAAATGTTTCTCAGTTCTCAGTGCCTTTCCAATTCAATTTCGGGGGAAGGTAACGATGATACTGCTTACTTTCCAAATTTACCCTCTCACAACCCAGTACAGACACCACACAGGCATAGGTTATCAGGAGCTCTCTCTCGCACCCCCTGCGGGTGGGGGTGGTAGAATAACGTCCACGGTATCCCTTGCCTGTGTTAAGAGGCGAATAAATGGGGGACCAGAGGTTCTCTCAACTTGGAAGCGTGGGTTGGCGACCACGTTTCCCTAGCTAAGTCTGGCACTGATTCTACCTTCATCTTTTCTATCTGACCTTAGTTGGTCAACTCTTTTTCTTTCGCGACCTCCACGGTATTAGGTTTACGAGGCCCAGGGATCTTCCATTTTCACGACCTTCGTGGCTTTTTTGTTTTTTTGGCAGGTAATTTTGTTTTTCTGAAGCGTTTTCTAGTTGTACTTCCTCTTAAAACATCCTAAGATTAGCTGGCGGTCGTTACCGATGATGTGCGACTTTTAGCCAGTCTTTTCAGCTCCGTGAACATCAGACGGGCAAGTCCTTCATAATCTGGATGATGACTCCCTCGTGAGTCAGCAGTGGTTCCTTCGACAGATCGTTCCAATATCACTCAACAGTCCCACATGTCTTAAAACATGCCCCACCCAAGTGTCTATTCTCATTTTTATTTGTTCAACAAGTTCGGTACCTCCTCTGTTCTCTGTATGAATTATTCGTGTGTCACTCCATCGATCCATGATCTATATTATGTATTACTCCAGAATTTAAAATATTGAAATGACTCAGCTAGTTTGATGCAAGGTTCGGACCGTGAAGCTGTTAGCTTCCATTCGAGAGACGGTAGTTTCGAACTCTGTTAGCAGCCCTTAAGATGATTCTGTGAAGGTTCTCACTTTCTCACCACTCAAATATTGGGATTGTACCTTAATTAAGGGCACGCTTGCTTCCTTCTCAATTTCAATCCCAGTCCTTATCTACCCGTCGTCATGAAAAGAAGGGGAGAAAGAAAGGCAAGAGAAAGAAACCCTTGTCGTGTTGGTGCGACGTTAAACCACTAGCAAACAACACTAAGTAAATACTGAAAAGTACTATTTGTCGAATCTTTCTATCAAACATGACAATGATCTAAAAATTAATATTCCATGAAATTTAATATCTTAAATCTTATAAATCTAAATTTCTGGCAGTAAATCTTACTGCTTTTAGAAAATCATCGGTGAGTCAGCCAGTTTAACACGAAAAACCATTGCAGTATTAAAATGGGCGCACACTAAATACAGTGCCTTCTGAAAAGGTATTAGAGTGTAGACAAAGTGGTGGCATGTATCTCCACTGAAGCGCACGAGCGTGTAAAGCCGCCAGACCGAGCCTGTCATTGTCCTTCAGACATCTCATCATTCCTCCCCGTTACTTCCCTTGTGCGCTCCCTCTCCCCAGATCCAAGTTTAGCTAATTTGTCCCAATACAGGAGACAGAGAGCTGTGACCTAAATAAATTCAACTCTTTGATGAAGATGGCACAATGTGGAGAGCATTCAGTCTGAGAATTAACACTGCAAGATAACTGTTTTGTTTCTTTGTTTGTTTGTTTGTTTGTTTGTTTGTTTGTTTGTTTGTTTGTTTGTTTGTTTGTTTATCATTTATGTATGTATGACTTTAATGTGTATGAATGAAAGCTATGTAGTCTTGGACTATTTTATTCACAAAAATTGGAAGTAACAGACGTGTAAGTAGCGAGAATGGTTCCTGGTAAAAACAGAAGAGAACAATGGCAGGAGGGTATTCGAAATGAGGAGATGAAAGCTAAGCTGGAATGAATTCGATGGATGAAGCTGTGCTTATAAACCTGTTTCGGTGGTGAGTTCATGTGACGCGAATGGAAGAAGATAGATTACCTAGGAGAATAATGGAATCGGCCATAGAGGATAAGAGAAATGGTGGACGACCAAGGCGACGATGGCCAGACTCGAGTTTTAAGAGTTAAGGAACTACACGAGCCACACAAAATATGTAGAGGATTGTGGCGATGCTTAGTCTATACATAAAGCTTGAAGTTATACGTGATCGTTCATGTCGAGATTATAGCCACGAAACCTTCCGTTTTACGTGGAATCCGATTCATAGAGACGTTACATTTAATATATTCCACACGCATTGACTGGGATTCGTACCACGGCCGCTTTGGTGAAAAGGCAGTGACTACGCTGCTCGGTGTATCAGTGATCCCTAAGTTGTTGTTTTTTTTTTTTTTTTTTTTGCTAGTTGCTTTACGTCGCACCGACAAAGATAGGTTTTATGGCGACGATGGGATAGGAAAGGGCTAGGAGTGGGAAGGAAGCGGCCGTGGCCTTAATTTAGGTACAGCCCCAGCATTTTCCTGGTGTGAAAATGGGAAACCACGGAAAACCATTTTCAGGGCGATCCCTAAGTCTAAAATTATGTATGTATGTATGTATATATGTATGTATGTATATATGTATGTATGTATGTATGTATGTATGTATGTAGGTTACCACTCCAATACTCACTTCAAGCTAACGTGAAGGAAGCATGGTAAATCACTTGTAGAGGCCGAGAGTGGCGATTTATTCTCAGTTGTGTCACCTGAGGTTGAATGAACCTTGTTCAAGTCCTTACATCTAGTTTGAAATTTGTGGCAGAGTCGCAGGTTAACCGGAAGAAACCCACGGTGGTGGACCACAACAAATTTATCATGCTGTATATTATCTCTAAATCATAGTTTTCGAGTGACTGATACTCGTGGTGGAAGTTATTTTAATTGAAAAAATCTAAGATATGCATTTAGATTGTCCGTGTTGTCTCCTGTTCGCGAGAAAAAAATAGTTGCCATGACTTATGACTCGACCTACGTAGTTACCTTTACCTATCACTGAGATCCTTGTAAATCTTATGCTGTAGTTCAGATGAATAGCTGAAGATAGAATTGATCCATGCGTGCTATACAAAAAACTGCATACTCTGGACGGTGTTTTGCACAGTATCCTTTAAGGGTAAGAAAGTTTAGTTGATTAATGCCGTGATTATCAACCGACCTAAGTACACGAAAATATCGGCCCGCAATGTGTGCTCCTAGAGTCCGACTCCTTGGCTGAATGGTCAGAGTTTAGGCCTTAAGTTCAGAAGGTCCTGGCTTCGATTCCTGGCCGGGTCGGGGATTTTAATCGCATCTGATTAATTCTTCTGGCTCGGGGACTGGGTGTTTGTGTTTGTCCCAACACTTTCCTCTTCATATTAAAAAAACATTACACTACCAACCAGCACAAAAACACGCTATAGTAATTACATCCCTCGATATGCATGGGGTTGGCGTCAGGAGGGCATCCGGCCGTAAAACAGGACCAAATCCACATGTGCTATGCAGTTCGCACCCGTGACCCCACAGGTGTGGGAAAAGCAGTAAAAGAAATTATGCTCCTAGACTGAAAGATGTACGGGTGTATATGGTTACCTACATCGGGTAATGACTGCAATGAAATAAAATATTCAGCTGAAGGCAAACGCGTTGCGGATCAGTATACTGTACTGTATGTTACCTACCAGCGATGAAGGCACGAGTGCCACAAAAGATAGCGCAGAAGAGAACCAGAAAATTAGAGCTGAGATGACCGTCAAGATCTAAAGCAAGGAGAACCTTTGGTACACTTGAAGTGCCAGCACTGTTGTGTACACGTCATCTAAGAATCCATTATCGCGAACGTTGTTGTCGTAAGATAATCGTATACTCGCCAGCGAGTAAATGCAGATGATGACTACTGCGACGACGACGACGACGACGACGACGACGACGACGACGACGACGACGACGACGACGATGATGATGATGCTCTCATCGCAGGTGTTGAGTGTGAAACAGTAAAACAGGGCTCCCAACCTTGTTTTGGAATTGTAAGGACCATTCATATGTAATACCAAGGATAAATAAACAAATAAATAAATAAATAAATTAATTAATTAATTTTAATTTTAATACACTCGCTAGTTTAATGTGATCTTTGAGCTTACATGTTTCTCACATTTCAGTACTGTCGATGAAAAATCGCTTTTAGCTACACGTAAACAGTCCGTCCTGCAGATGTGAATCAGTTAAAAATGACCATGATTTGCTGTTGAGGTATTTAAAAATAACGTTTTCCCGCGCAGGTAGGTCGTTCCGAACAAATAACCAAACATCCAAGAGTAACATTCCCGAGTATTTGGAACTTTCTGGTATCTTCTGCTCCTATAGAGGATGATTGCCTTAGTTGTACTTCCTCTTAAAACAATAATCACCACCGCCACCACTATCTTTTGCAAAAAAAAAAAAAAAAAAAGGGCTATGAATTACTCCTTTTCGAACAATTCTTGACTGGAGATCGATCAGTTCAAATTTCGCGCGGACAAGCGTATCATTTCAAATTTCAAAATATAGAGCGGTTGGAAAGATTAGTTTAACCACCGCAACAACCGTGTCGCTAATTGCTAAAATATTGTAATGGTTAGATAGCAATACTATTAATAGAAACGTCTTCCTTACAGGGGCTGCATTCTGTTGTGATAGGCACACGAAATTAAAGCAACAACGCTGTTATTATTCCCGTTCGTACAAAAATGTTTGATCGAATAAAGGTTGTCAGAAGCGTTCGTGCTCGCGAGCACCTATTTACTCGAATGACGAGAGCATCTGCCTAAGGCAACTACTCCCACACTTTTCAGATACATTTCACCGACCAGAGTAGGCTTCGATTTAACAGTGGTCACAGCTTTTCCGTGGCACTACAGTTCTGCATTCGGGAGACGGAGGGCTGGTCCTGCCGCTGGCTCTCTTAAAAATAGTTTCCCGTAATTTTCCATTCTCTTCACTAAGACGAATGCCGAGGCATTCCTTTCATAGGCCACTCTTCTCCGGACCTCAAATTATCGCTACACATCTGAACATCTCCTTGGCCTGAGAGAGGGGGGTCACAATCTCCGACGCCAGCCATACCTTTTCAGGTACGGAATGAAAGATAAAAAGAGTACGGTTTAGACATGTAATAAATTCGTTCATGCACTGTGCCCCACGTACAACTGCAAGGATCACACGGGATTGAATGGAAAGTTCAGCTTCGTTACTTTGCAAATATAAGATATATCGAAATGGTTATTATACGGTTAAAAAGGCGAAGGATGAACATATTTTATGTAAGTTTCAATAACAATCGGTGATGTCATGGCATATGGTGGGGACGTCCTCCATTTTATTTTGCAATCGAGATTGTCGCGAAGCAGCAACATTAATATAGCTCGCGACTCCGTGGTGCCAGAGTGTTGCAATTTGTATTCTTGCATTTGCCTCGTAGAACACTATCCTATCAGCTATAATTGGTCACCATAACTTTCGGAACTTCGTGACCAGGTCAACTGAAAAGTTTAAAATTGTTCTACATTTCCAAAATGTCTAAATGCCTTCAGTCTAAATGGATCAGAAACTCCCTCTCAGGAGGGAAATCTGAGGAATAGAGTAAGCCCAAGAAGTCTGCAGCAAACCGTGCCACAGAGTACCGGCAGCGCAATAATGTGGAGGCGTTCGCTCTGCGGGACGTACAGCCCAGCATTTCTACCGGACCTGTGGAGTGTGTGGACCTCTCCCAGACTACAACCAGTAGCTCGAGGAGGATGACCAGCCCGAGTGGAGGAGGCGCGTCGGGTTGCTGAGATAGACAAGATATGGGAAGCTGCCACAAAAACTTTGGTATTGTGTTTATTGGCAATGAATTTTATTACGGTTGTAATGTGTGCGACAGTCTGTGGTACAGGAAGGACTTACGATTTGAAATAGCCCGGGCGATAGAGGTGATGTGAGCTGATTTTTTCTTTTTTTGAAAATGTAACTACTGCATAATGTATCGGTATATAAATTTGTCGTATGTAGCTACTACGCACTCACCTTATGAAAGCTATGGCACCCCAGCTTTCTAGATCGAATGGGTACCGATATCTACCTTCCACTACAGGACGCAGTAACGGGAGAGATTCACATTCGATCCACTTCACCTCTGTCAGAAAGATATATTCTACACCATAAGGCCTCCAGAACATCACGTTCGTTATTTTCATACTTTTGCTATACACGAGGGATATGTAATCTGCACACACGAGTGGTAGGGGCGATATACGACTACATACAGCATGACTCAGGTTACATTATGTATGAGCGACGTTATGAGCGACAATCACATTTGACTTACGTAGATTTTAGTAGAGGGAGAGTGGTAGGGGTTAGACTGACTTGGATGAATATTTGAATTTCAAACAGACATATATGCGAAAATTCAAGGAATACCTAAGGTAACAAAAGTTAAATAAGGGCTCCTAAAGGACGAAGAGAACTATGGATGAAAATACATAATTCAGAATGCAATTCATTAAGAGAGCAAAATATCAGCCAATATAAATTATTTGTTATTACAAAATTTTAAAACTATTATAACAAATTTTAAGCTAATACACTGACTGACAGAGCAAATGCAACACCAAGAAGGAGTGGTTCGAAAGGGATGAAAGTTGGGGAAAAAACAGAGACGGCACGGACGAATAATTGATGTTTATTTCAAACCGATATGCAGGTTACACAATGCGCACGGCATCGACTCAGTAGGATGTAGGACCACCGCGAACGGCGATGCACGCAGAAACACGTCGAGGTACAGAGTCAATAAGAGTGCGGATGGTGTCCTGAGGGATGGTTCTCCATTCTCTGTCAACCATTTGCCACAGTTGGTCGTCCGTACGAGGCTGGGGCAGAGTTTGCAAACGGCGTCCAATGAGATCCCACACGTGTTCGATTGGTGAGAGATCCGGAGAGTACGCTTGCCACGGAAGCATCTCTACACCTCGTAGAGCCTGTTGGGAGATGCGAGCAGTGTGTGGGCGGGCATTATCCTGCTGAAACAGAGCATTGGGCAGCCCCTGAAGGTACGGGGTACCAAGAAGGAGTGGTTCGAAAGGGATGAAAGTTGGGGAAAAAACAGAGACGGCACGGACGAATAATTGATGTTTATTTCAAACCGATATGCAGGTTACACAATGCGCACGGCATCGACTCAGTAGGATGTAGGACATTTAACGGGCATTTAACGTGGGCATTTAACGTGCCTTGAATACGCACTAGAGGTGACGTGGAATCATACGCAATAGCGCCCCAAACCATGATGCCGCGTTGTCTAGCGGTAGGGCGCTCCACAGTTACTGCCGGATTTGACCTTTCTCCACGCCGACGCCACACTCGTGTGCGGTGACTATCACTGACAGAACAGAAGCGTGACTCATCGGAGAACACGACGTTCCGCCATTCCCTCATCCAAGTCGCTCTAGCCCGGCACCATGCCAGGCGTGCGCGTCTATGCTGTGGAGTCAATGGTAGTCTTCTGAGCGGACGCCGGAGCCGGGAGTGCAGGCCTCCTTCATCCAATGGACGGGAAATTGTTCTGGTCGATATTGGAACAGCCAGGGTGTCTTGCACATGCTGAAGAATGGCGGTTGACGTGGCGTGCGGGGCTGCCACCGCTTGGCGGCGGATGCGCCGATCCTCGCGTGCTGACGTCACTCGGGCTGCGCCTGGACCCCTCGCACGTGCCACATGTCCCTGCGCCAACCATCTTCGCCACAGGCGCTGCACCGTGGACACATCCCTATGGGTATCGGCTGCGATTTGACGAAGCGACCAACCTGCCCTTCTCAGCCCGATCACTATACCCCTCGTAAAGTCGTCTGTCTGCTGGAAATGCCTCCGTTGACGGCGGCCTGGCATTCTTTTTTTTTTTTTTTTTTTTTTTTTTTTTGCTAGTTGCTTTACGTCGCACCGACTCAGATAAGTCTTATGGCGACGATGGGACAGGAAAGGGCTAGGAGTGGGAAGGAATCGGCCGTGGCCTTAATTAAGGTACAGCCCCAGCATTTGCCTGGTGTGAAAATGGGAAACCACGGAAAACCATTTTCAGGGCTGCCGATAGTGGGGTTCGAACCTACTATCTCCCGAATACTGGATACTGGCCGCAATTAAGCGACTGCAGCTATCGAGCCTGGCATTCTTAGCTATACACGTGTCCTGTGGCACACGACAACACGTTCTACAATGACTGTCGGCTGAGAAATCACGGTACGAAGTGGGCCATTCACCAACGCCGTGTCCCATTTATCGTTCGCTACGTGCGCAGCACAGCGGCGCATTTTACATCATGAGCATACCTCAGTGACGTCAGTTTACCCTACAATTGGCATAAAGTTCTGACCACTCCTTCTTGGTGTTGCATTTGCTCTGTCAGTCAGTGTATTTCAAATGTGTGATTATATTTTAAGATGTACAGTATATGCTATAAACCCTAGGTGCAATTTTATAGTAAATAAATAGGAAATAGACGTCATGGTTCATGGTGTGGGTTACTGTAGTCACGTTCTAGTTCGTGAACCATGGGCAACGGCTGAGTGGCCTAGTAAGTGGTCCTGAGAGTCGGGATACCAGTTGCTATGGAATGGGGAGTCCTGGCCCTCCTTGTGCTCAGGCGGCTAGGACATTACAATTCACCGGTGGTCCATAACCCGTTAGAGGAGAGATCCTCACTTGGACTATGTGCAAGTAGGGTAGCATCCTGCTTCATGAATTTACCGAGCTCAGAACATTTTAAGCAAGTCTCGGTCCTATGGGAGTAACGGAGTCCCACTCCCATTTGACAGGCGAGGGACTCCTTGGAAACAACTTGGCGAACGAAATGGAATTCGATGGGGAGCTATCAATATTAATGGGGCTTATGGAAGAAAGAAAGTAGAACTGGCTGAGTCAGCAAAGAGGATGCATCTGGATGTGCTAGGAGTAAGTGATATTCGGGTAAGGGGAGATAACGAGGAAGAGACTATGAAGTGTACTTGACGGGTGTTAGAAAGGGAAGGGCAGTGTATGGGGTAGGGCTCTTTATCAGGAATACCATTGCATGCAACATAGTTTCTGTTAGGGACGTAAATGAGCGAATGATGTGGGTAGATTTGTCAGTTGGAGGAATCAGGACTAGAATTGTCTCCGTGTATTCGCCATGTGAGGGTGCAGTTGAGGATGAAGTTGACAAGTTTTATGAAGCATTGAGTGACATCGTGGTCAGTGTCAACAGCAAGGATAGAATAGTGCTAATGGGCGATTTCAATGCGAGAGTTGGGAATAGAACTGAAGGATACGAAAGGATGATTGGTAAATGTGGGGACGATATGGAAGCTAATGGGAATGGGAAGCGTTTGCTAGACTTCTGTGCTAGTATGGGTTTAGCAGTTACGAATACTTTCTTCAAGCATAAGGCTATTCACCGCTACACATGGGAGGCTAGGGGTACAAGATCCATAATGGACTATATCTTCACCGATTTCGAATTCAGGAAATCTGTTAGGAATATACGAGTTTTCGGGGGATTTTTTGATGAATCAGACCACTATCTGATCTGTAGTGAACTAAGTATCTCTAGGCCTAGGGTAGAGAAAGTGAAACCTGTGTGCAAACGAATAAGGGTAGAAAATCTCCAGAACGAGGAAATTATACAGAAGTACATGGATATGATTAGTGAGAAGTTTCGAACAGTAGACAGTAAGCAGGTTCGGGATATAGAAAGTGAAAGGGTGGCATAAAGGGATGCTGTAGTAGAAACAGCAAGGGAATGCCTAGGAACGACTGTGTGTAAAGATGGGAAAAGGCGAACATGTTGATGGAATGATGAAGTGATAGCAGCTTGTAAACGTAAAAAGAAGGCTTATCAGAACTCCAAGCATGGGCCGAGGCAAACAGGGATTTGTACGTAGATGAAAGAAACAGAGCGAAACAAATAGTTGTTGAATCCAAAAAGAAGCCGTGGAAAGATTTTGGTAATAACCTGGAAAGGCTAGGTCAAGCAGGAGGGAAACTTTTCTGGACAGTAATAAAGAATCTTAGGAAGGGAGAGAAAAAGGAAATGAACAGTGTTTTGAGTAATTCAGATGAACTCATAATAGATCCCAGGGAATCACTGGAGAGGTGGAGGGAATACTTTTAACATCTTCTCAATGTAAAAGGAAATCATCATGGTGGTGTTGCGAACAGCCAAGCTCATGGGGAGGAGGAAAATGATGTTGGTGAAATTACGCTTGAGGAAGTGGAAAGGATGGTAAATAAACTCCATTGTCATAAAGCAGCAGGAATAGATGAAATTAGACCTGACATGGTGAAGTATAGTGAGAAGGCATGGATGAAATGGCTTCATAGAGCAGTAAGATTAGCATGGAGTGTTGGCAAAGTACCTTCAGATGGGACAAAAGCAGTAATTGCACCTATCTATAAGCAAGGGAACAGGAAGGATTGCAACAACTATCGAGGTATCTCATTGATTAGTACACCAGGCAAAGTATTCACTGGCATCTTGGAAGGTAGGGTGCGATCAGTCGTTGAGAGGAAGTTGGATAAAAACCAGTGTGGTTTCAGACCACAGAGAGGCTGTCAGGATCAGATTTTCAGTATGCGCCAGGTAATTGAAAAATGCTACGTGAGAAATAGGCAGTTGAGTTTATGTTTCGTAGATCTAGAGAAAGCATATGACAGGGTACCGAGGGAAAAGATGTTCGCCATACTGGGGAACTATGGAATTAAAGGTAGATTATTAAAATCAATCAAAGGCATTTATGTTGACAATTGGGCTTCAGTAAGAATTGACGGTAGAATAAGTTCTTGGTTCAGGGTACTTACAGGGGTTAGACAAGGCTGTAATCTTTCACCTTTGCTGTTCGTAGTTTACATGGATCATCTGCTGAAAGGTATAAAATGGCTGGGAGGGATTCAGTTAGGTGTAAATGTAGTAAGCAGTCTGGCCTATGCTGACGACTTGGTCGTCATGGCAGATTGTGCCGAAAGCCTGCAGTCTATTATATTGGAACTTGAAAATAGGTGTAATGAGTATGGTATGATATTAGCCTCTCGAAAACTAAACTGATGTCAGTAGGTAAGAAATTCAACAGAATTGAATGTCAGATTGGTGATACAAAGCTAGAACAAGTCGATAATTTCAAGTATTTAGGTTGTGTGTTCTCCCAGGATGGTAATATAGTAAGTGAGATTGAATCAAGGTGTAGTAAAGCTAATGCAGTGAGCTCGCACTTGCGATCAACAGTATTCTGTAAGAAGGAAGTCAGCTCCCAGACGAAACTATCTTTACATCGGTCTGTTTTCAGACCAACTTTGCTTTACGGGAGCGAAAGCTGGGTGGACTCAGGATATCTTATAAGTTAGAAGTAACAGACATGAAAGTAGCAAGAAAGATTTCTGGTACAAACAGGTGGGAACAATGGCAGGAGGGTACTCGGAATGAGGATATAAAGGCTAATTTAGGAATGAACTCGATGGATGAAGCTGTACGCATAAACCGGCTTCGGTGGTGGGGTCATGTGAGGCGAATGGAGGAGGATAGGTTACCTAGGAGAATAATGGACTCTGTTATGGAGGGTAAGAGAAGTAGAGGTAGAACAAGACGACGATGGTTAGACTCAGTTTCTAACGATTTAAAGATGAGAGGTATAGAACTAAATGAGGCCACAACACTAGTTTCAAATCGAGGATTGTGGCGACGTTTAGTAAATTCACAGAGGCTTGCAGACTGAACGCTGAAAGGCATGGACATTCTATAATGATAATGTATGTATGTATGTATGTAATAAACGTCATATGTTATGTGTGTAATTTGCATACGGCATTTTATGACTTAGGATATTTGTGTGTGGAGATTACATAGGCAAAGTCTGTACGTGATAATTACATGTGTAGATTTCATTCATTTATGTCGTATACTGGAAAGAACGTCAAGTTTACCACCCTCGAAAGGAAGAAATGTCGTTTATAAAACACCATGAATCTCGTGAACATTAAGCTGAGAACGCCTGGAGTAAATCATGCATCCACCTTCTTGTAGTATACATGCACTCTGAAGTTATTTCTCTGAATATAAACATAGAACGTTAAAACCTGACCTTTAACGTTAAACTGATTGTTTCTCTTTCATTTACTTTAGTTTTAGCTCATCACAAGAAGATACTGGATAATCATCGTTCTGTTGAGTTTTCATTCACAAGTTTTGATAACGAATTTTTGCAACAAAATAATGTAAAACCTGAATTGTTTGATTAAAAAAAGCGCATTTGCTGATAAGTCTCCCCCTGTTCCATGGCGAACTGTCTTGAAACCTATGTCTCGTACAGCATCACTTGAGCTGTCAGGATAAAAGGACTTGGGGTAATGGTCACCACCTTTAGCATTAACTTAGCATGCAACATGACGTATCTAAAATTTGTCCTTGTTAAGTGAACTATATTTCATCTACTGTGTTTGACAATAATAATTGGAGAAGCGTGAAAGCAGTCAGAGCGTGGCGAAACGAATTGGGAGACGAGCAGACGAAGAATTTCAAATGAATTTGTTTGCGTCGTTTATTTAGCTGTCATTATGACTCCATTAAACCACGTCCCACTGATAGGGACAAATTAGACATCAGACGAGCCATTAACTCCATCATAGTTCCTTACTGTATTCAGAGAGTTCCGAAAATTGGCTGCAGAATATTTATTGTCTGTCTATTTTAGGGCTAGAAAAATACTATAAATGCTATGTCAAGATCGAATACGTGTTCTCCTAAAGATCAACTAATGTAGGAATAGTTAGTTATTTGACGGGGTCGATTAATGAAAGTTAAGGTAGGAAGTTGAGTGATTCGACCGCAGGCCGCGATGAAAATGGTCGACAATCCAGTATATAGCTTTCCACTGCGGTATTACACACTAATCTTAAGAAAGTAGTTTTAATTAAATGTAGATGTAGACGTAGCAAAGAACACGCGATATCACATTTCTTACGCTAGACAAGACTGCGTCATTGGTGACCACGATATCGTAGTAAGCAAATTTGCAGCTTTATGCGACTACTGATGCATCATAACTAGCTTCAGGTTCGCCGACAGTGCAGTTCAAACCTACCATCTCTTGAATAACACAAGTTTACAGCAACTTTACATGCAGCAACAAGCAATAAACCGTGAACACTTCCAATCACATCTACTGAAGTAGAGTACAGAAAGTGAAACAATTGTAGAAAAATGAAATATAGTATAATCTTTCATAATCGTCTTCTATGTTCTTCAAGGCTATGACTGAAACTTAAAAGCAGTGGGGAATCCTTTCTGATTATATCAACTACTTACTTACATGAAGCACGTTTGATTTATCATTATTTTTCGCTACGTCAAAAAATGGAATCGACTGTCAACAGCGTAAAGCTTTAGACAAGTTTCATTTTTCCCCACGTACATCACTTGCAAACTAGCAAAATTAAATGCACGAAACTACTAGTTGCACTATACAGTACAACATATAAACCACGGTCACCAATTAGCAGCAATACTGAAAAGACATTCTTTTTTTTTTACAATTCTGCTTTACGTCACACCAACACACATAGATCTTTTGACGACGATGGGATAGGAAAGGCCTAGGAGTGGGAAGGAAGCGGTCTAAATTAAGGTAAGCCCCAGCATTTGCCTGGTGTGAAAATGGGAAACCACGGAAAACCATCTTCAGAACTGCCGACAGTGGGGTTCGAACCCACTGTCCCCCGGATGCAAGCTCACAGCTGCGTGGCCCTAACCGTACGGCTAACTTGCCCGATGAAAATACATATTACCACATGGGGTAATTAGTCAGTTAAGGTTTTTTTCATTTTTACCAAAGTGGTTGAATATAATACATTAATGGCAGAATTATGAAGATGTAACTTACATTAGTTGTGGATTACTTGCATTGTGTCGTTCAGTCTCTCTAAACATATATCTATTCTTAAATAGGCTTCAAACCAAAATTAGGCAATTATATCACTAAAAATAAACTCTACTTTTAATCCCAAAGTAACTTTTAAAGACAAGCAAACAAGTCTGTAGTTCTTCTTTGCTGTTGCTGTCACGGGACCGGCAATTTAATGTGAAACACGAACCGTACAGCTGTGACTTCATATCAAGTATTCCGTGTGCATTGGCCGGGATTCAAACTACAGTAGCCTTAGAAATAAACCAGTGACAATGTCAGTAAGCTATAGCACTTCCAGCTCTCTTAAAGGAATACGTGAGGCATTCAGGCAGACATCCGCTTCTGAGATAAGTAATGTGAGTTTGTGTCAGAAAGCAGTAAATAATAATAATAATAATAATAATAATAATAATAATAATAATAATAATAATAATAATAATAATTCCGCTGCCGTGTGCAGGCATTTTTATTCGACACCTTTTAAGCTGCCTGCGTATCAATTTCAAGAGTTTTGCTCTACTCGATGGCAGTGAAACGGCCGTTGGGCGATCAATAGCTGAATATTAATTCATTCTTTCTGGTAAACACCATATTTTCACCACAGATCATTTTCATGATGACATCGTACGGCATGGAGTACGAATGGACATTTTTCCGGCTTTCAAAAATACAACTACCTTAGCTGGGTTTGAATGCGCGATCTTGGGATCCGGAGAACAGCCTGTTAGAGTGATGTCGATGTTAATGGCACTCATATTCGTGCAATCATCAGATTTTGCCTGTCTCGGATGATGGCGCACGTTTAGACAACCGACGAGATTTGACGTGACGTGAGGTGTTTTCCCGCGCTGGAGTTGGATCATTCATATCATTAACGCATAATAAAGGTTTGAACGCCTCAGAAAGCTGGAGAGCTATCCGCATTCCCCTCAGTGCGCGTTGTGCTCAGGTACGAGAGAACCACTTGTAGCAGCAGCTGGAGCTGGAGTCTACAATAACCACTTAGCTCTCACCCCTACTTGTATCCTTCTCGCTCATAATCAATTTTTTGTAGCTTTTCTTAATACCTCAATTCACATGAGGCATTCTCACTGCGTAGCGATCCCAGCATATGTAACGGATACGTTTATTCTTCCTCCAGACTCCACCAGACCACGACTGGATCGAGAACACAATGAAATGGAGAACAGAACACTTTAAAATCCTCATGTAAAGGTATTTCTCTAGCTATATACAATACCATCTTGAAATGCAGCCCAACTATCCCCTACACCGCGTTTTGTGTCATGAACTTGAACAAAAACAAACAGCATTCGTCTTTGTGATGTCAATTTAGAGGCCATATTACGAACGGCAAATTCAAATATGTCTCCAAACTTCGAGGCAATAGTCGCGACAAATAAATGCAATGTTTCACATTGAACTGTTAACACTAAGTGTTATATTCTCAGTACTGTTATTAGTAAACGTCATGTTTACATTTAAATATTAATAGTTTGTATTGTGAAATTTTGCAACTAGATCAATCTGTTTGTAAAGAATTTTCAATATAATTTTAATTGAAACTTCATAAACATTATAATATGCATACTAATTTGTATTTACTACTTTAAATTTATCTACTGTGAACTAAGGTGAGATTCAAAGTCCAAAGTGATGTGACCATCGGTTGGAAGCCAAAAGTTGAGTTGGGCCGTCAGAGTTATCAAGTTGTGCAGACCTGGGTATAGGGTTTCAGAGATTGGAACAGAGTTCTATCATCTACCGGATTCTGTTTTGTAGAAACTGAGTTATTTACTATGCGTAGTCAGAACGAATTCAATCGTATATATTTCTGATGTACCTGACAGTACCGATACATTTTCTACCCAGACATGTAAACTCTACGTGTCTCTACCTGTCGGCTTCCACGCTGGTTGAATATTTATTTTATTTTACTTTTTTACCTTTTGTTTTACGTCGCACCGACATAGATAGGTCCTATGGCGACGATGGGATAGGAAAGGCCTAGGAGTGGGAAGGAAGCGGCCGTGGCCTTAATTAAGGTACAGCCCCAGCATTTGCCTGGTGCGAAAAGGTTGAAGATTACAAAAGAAAACTAGGACTAATGAAGGAAAAGAGAATATACATAAAGACTTACAAAGCATATCGATATCTGTGGAAAAAGTTCGAGGAAATCCTACGTACATGTTTTGTGGGGTAATTTTCAGCAATCAGCTCATGCACAGAATGTTAAAGAATCTTCTAAAACTGAAATTACACTGCCTAAGTAGTTTCGTTCGAAACTGAAGAACATACAGTCCAATAAATAAAAAGAAAGAAAGAAAGAAAGAAAGAAAGAAAGAAAGAAAGAAAGAAAGAAAGAAAGAAA
The DNA here is from genome assembly GCF_040414725.1 of Anabrus simplex. Classification (NCBI taxonomy): domain Eukaryota; kingdom Metazoa; phylum Arthropoda; class Insecta; order Orthoptera; family Tettigoniidae; genus Anabrus; species Anabrus simplex. The sequence goes on along the minus strand of NC_090265.1, from coordinate 414,729,075 downwards.
GAAAGAAATTCGATAAAATTAATACATTAAAACTCAGCAGAAGTCAACCACTGGAGTTTCGGGTTTACTGTTATTTTGTAGAGAAAAACGGGATGTTTAAATCAGCCTAGATATCGTCATATAAAAATACGTCCCACTAACTACTCTTATGGCTTTCGGAGAATCGCGCCCGTAGTAATTTGACAATAATAAAATTATTATTATTATTATTATTATTATTATTATTATTATTATTATTATTATTATTATTATTATTATTATTATTATTAGAGAACTGGAGTCTTGGAGAACGAGTACAAAATGAAAATAAATAAATCTAAAACAATGGAGTGCAATCGAATGAAGCACGGCCGACTGGATCCCTCGCTGGAGCTAGCTAGAGCGACGCATCAAGTCGGCCGTGAATGAAGTCTCGTGATCAGTGTTGCCAACTTATATTTTCAAGATCCGCTAAATACTACTAAACATCCGCTAAAACTCCGCCAAGAAACCCGATCTCGAATAATGAACAATAAAAAAGATTAATAATAATAATAATAATAATAATAATAATAATAATAATAATAATAATAATAATAATAATAATAATAATAATAATGATGATGTAAATGTCTGCACTCACCTGATCTGTGAGTTTCACTGGGATTAACCCCCTGCCTGCGAGCCGGCTAGCTAAAACTTGTAGGCGTTTTAGTGCCGGGTGCAAACTAGGTGAATCCCCTACCTCAAGGGCCACACACAGAACAGGCCAGTTCATTAAACGGTCTTCCTTCATAACATAAATATAAATGCGACTCTCTTACAGTTTCAGTATCTGTCGTAATTCGTCAACTAAGAGATAATTACCCTTTCCCCACGCATTACAAATTTATGATACCATGATCTCGTAACATCAAATCCAAATAACATGTTTCCCTCATGTGACTGCCAGCTCCCGACAAGATATGCGGAATAACTCGGAGACAGACCGGAATACAAATTTTTTTAAAACGTAAAATGGATAAAACAAGAAATTCCGCTATAATAAATCTATAATTTCGCCGAAAAATCCGCTGACCGCTAAATGATATATTTTTCCGCCGACAGTCTTCTAATTCCGCCAAATTTAGCGGAAAATCCGCTAAGTTGGCAACACTGCTCGTGGTGCAGGAAATATTAGATTCGACTCACGAATGAAGAGAAACGAAATGAAATTTATTGATGAGAGGCGAACGATTTGGGGAAATTTGACCAGAAGAAGGGATATAATTATAGGGCACATCTTAAGACACCCAGGTCTTGTTCGGTTAGTTTTTGAGGGAAGCAAAAAGCAAAGTCATCTCCGTACAGGCCATGAAGGCTATCCGTAACCTCGGCACTCGATGGGGGTAGAGTGGTTAGCTCTACGCCCGGCCGCCTTTGCCCCCAGGAATTAACCTGGTACTCATTTTTAGTGTAGGATGAGTGAACCTCAGGGCCATGTGCACCTCCGGAAGTGGAAATCTCGTTTCTTAAATTTTACGACTTCCTGACGGAAAATCGAACCCACGTCCTTCTGGGCGAGCCGAGCACGCCTTTACCGCCTTGTCCAGGGAGCTTTTGAGGGAAGTGTTGGCGGTAAAAACAGCAAGGGTAGACCAAGGTTTGAATATGACAAGCAGATTAGAGCTGATTATTCCTATTATTATTATTATTATTATTATTATTATTATTATTATTATTATTATTATTATATACACAATAAAGGCCCCTCTGAAACTTTGATTCACCTCTCCAATCTAGATTCAAATATTTGTCCGTAAATGGAATATCAGCGGATTAGTCGGGCATTCTTCGAGATTCTCGGTGTTCTTTCTCACATCATTTCTGGAACGGTTCGAATTACTATCCACATGATAAACACTGCTGTTCACCCCATAGTCGCTATTGTTTATAAATTGTAAGTATTGACCAGAATATAAATTGCGACTGACTTCATTCAGAACTAACAACGAAATCTCAGAGCTATGGGTAAACATCCCTCACAATCAGTGGAATTTATGACTAGAAAATCTTCCTAAAAATGGGTCTCCTAACCAGCAGCGCAACCGAAACTTCCATCGGAAAGAGGTAATGGTAAATTATCCTTGAAGAAGATGGGAGAAAAACAAAGTTCAATTGCTACATTGGCTTCATGAACACAACCTAGAGAGGAAAATAACTTTTACTTGAAGACTGATTGCTCGCTGTCTGAAGATACCCACTTCTTTGCCACGTTGCAGGGTGCTTTATTCCGATGCAGTATTTCCTCCTAAAACGCTCGCCAAGATAATATATACCCGTATATTCAAGAGACATGTGAGATGGAATTCCGTATTCTACAATCCTTGATATTGTTTAATGTAGTTTCTCCAATTTCAATTCTGATATCGTACATTCCTCAATATTACACCGGTTCCGTACCTCTACTTAGCCTCAACTTATTGCAAATACACCAGTACAGACAGTGGTCATCAAACAGATTCCCCACAGATATATGACCACGGAAATGATGACTACCATATTCTAATCTCTAAAGGGAAGCAACAATCTAGCCTCTTGGAACTGTTTTGCACAGTACACAGCTTCCCTGGTTAGTTACACTGGAATAATTACGTGCTTGAGCTTACAGCGTGTATGAGTTTATCTAAACTCGGAAATAAAAGTAGGGGTTATTTGACAACTGTCAACATCGCGGTAATGAGGCCGAAGCTATGATGCACCTGAAAGTGTCCTTATCCCAGCCTCTTTTCAGACAAATATTTCATTTAGTATACCACTTACCCGGGCAAGATTGAAGAAAAATACTCTGGAACTTGAAACATAAATCCAACCACAGTATTTCCCAATGGTGAATGTTAACAGGATAGCTGCCAAAAATCACTGTAAACAAGAATCGAATCGTCAACTTCTGCTCCTTGTCCGTCAGATATTAAAAAATATTTTTGGGATAAATTAAATGTAATTATTTTTGGAACAGTATGTTGTATCATTAACAACTAACTGCATCAGTTAGTGATGATTGTAATAAACTAATACTCTCTCCAAAGTTGCTAGTCATATGTAATCGGGAGAGATTTGTTTTCTGCTGTTCTTCCATCGCACCGATTCACAATGACAAATGACGACGATGGTACACGACAGGGCTAGGACTGGGAAGGAAGCGACCTTGGGCCTTGCTTAAGGTACAGCTCTAGCATTACCTTAGTGTGAAAATGGGGAAACCACAAAAACAACCATCTTCAAGGCTGCCGATAGTTGGGTTCGAACCCAACATCTCCCGAATGCAAACTTACAATGACTGGGAGAGAAGAGTATTCTATATATTCGTTCATACTCATTCTAATGAGCTATCATACACAGAAACACTGATGTGGTCAAGCAATAAGCTCACGTCAAACCTTTCCGGTAGGAACTTCAAGGATGGGGTACGGACACAGAATGCATCCAAACACGAACTAGCAATATCGTAAACAGCTGCCGAATTTTCGCTGGCAAGACATCACTCAGATATTCAACACTGAGTGGTAACACTCCCTGCTGTTACCCAGCACCCTTCGCCGTCCCGTTTGCAAGAGAAAGTTAAGACTCGTTCTCTTCTTTGATGTTCATTGAAGTTATAATGCTCAAGAGCTCTTATTTTACAATGGTCCTCATGGCATGGGCCTCGTACTTGTCTTGCAGTGATAGCAACCCGACTGAAAAAAGAGAATATGAAGAGGGCTAAAAAGCATCTCTATAGTTCAAATAGACTTTCATTTCGCATATCAAACGATCTCTAACAGCAAAGGTGTTATTTCACAGACTCGGTTCAGATAATCAGCAAATATTCTTTATTCTGCTGCAGACACAATCAGCGGGGTGTCAACTAATTTCACAAAGGCTGGAGTATATTTCATATGATCGGGTGTGCAATGTGGTGGCTACCATCTATGCTCGAAATTGCAGGATCGAATCCAGATGCAGTCAGTTGGCATTTACGAGAGAAATGTGTCAGAAGATCTACTGGGACGCTGTCTTTCGTAATACCGTAGACAATCGGAAATAAGGGACATTATGTCAGCATCCTCGCATTTCTGTCGGCACTGCAGTCTTAAGCTAAGTCTTGCATGCATTGCCATCGTCTATCATTCTGCCAACATTTAAAACATGACCTATTTATGAAACCAGTAAACTTTCCTCCAGAACAGAGTGAACATTGCACTGCAAAGAAAGACCGCCGGGGTCGTAGCGAGTCGAATTTAGATCCTCTAGTAAGTACTATCTCACTTAACAACAGTATATAGAACTGTTATAGAGAACACGAGTTACAGTGAGTTCTTGTTCCATTGTTGGGACTATCTCAGAGTATTTCCTGTGCGTGAATTTTGTCTGGTAACCTCAGTTATTGCATGTTCCAGGACATCGGAATGTAGGGCTCTACGATGGGGCTGAGGCAGATAACCGATTTAAATATCTCTCTCTACCACAACCAAGACAGGATCTGAAGGAAAATAAATAATTTCCAAGTTTCAGAGCACAGGGATTTGTCAGCGGCTAGCCGTGAATTCTTAAAAGTAAAGGAATCTTGGGTGTGGTCACTACTTGGTAGATGACCATGTGATGTTGGAGTTTCAGAAATGAAGTAGCCATACTTCAAGTAAACTCCGACTGAGCAGGTCTGTATACTAATTATTTGGCTTAGCTGCGGGAGCTTTACCGCTCCCCAGCGTTAAGAAACTGGACATGGCACAGTGGAAAGAGTGGATCTTTTAGTCATATGGCATGGAATCGAACTTTAGCTTCAGAGTATTTTAACGGAGCCACAGTTAACACGCCCAACTTGGCACTCGCTTTGTTTCTAGGTACTTATTCTAACAGAACGGAGGTTATAGAAGCCTGGATATAATTTCAGCAGTTATGACCAACACGATTCAAACATTCCAAGAAACGGATCGACATTTTATCGATATCTTCACTTCCTAAAGATAGGGATGTTCTCTCCTTTTGCTTTTAAAAGTTAAATGTATTACAATTTTATCGAACAATTCATAAACGATCTGATCTCGTGAAATAGTAATTTAAAAAAAATATAAAAAAATTGCGTTCTTTTAAGCATTTTATTAAGATTATAAATGTTAACTAAATGAGGGTGTAATAATAATAATAATAATAATAATAATAATAATAATAATAATAATAAAAATTGAAATCCTTCACAACACTTTGCATGGGAACGTGATGACTTCTTACCAAGGCGACTTCGGTTTGAATCCCGACCAATGAAAGTGGGATTTTTAAAATTAAATGTCACGTCGTTGTGGTTCACATGTCTTGTAAAACTACAGGTGCCGGGGCTATGATCCCGATATCAACAGTCACATAAATGTACAAGCTTGCTTATTTTGTTTTAAAACCTGACATTCCGTATGTCCGTGGTGACTGTCAGAGAACAGAAGTTAACAGCAGTAGATAATTATTTAACATAATGGATTATCTGCTACACCCAAGTCTGGATACTAAGCTGCAAACAGTTCCCCTTGTCACAAGAAGAAAAATGGTGTGTTGAACCGTGTAACGATAATGGTAGTTGCTCCTGTACTCTGACAAGCATGACAATATCTTCGTTTTGAAAGCACATTCTTCATGCAGCTCGAAAGCTCTTCGTTTTCGAAGTTCTTAAAATAGGAATGGATTCACGTTTCATACGGAGACCAAGAACAGACCTAACGGTTCCAGTGACCTGCCAGGAAATGTAACACAGTCACGCAATCAATTCCTCGAATAACAATTTCATAAAGACGATCTAAAGGGTGCAATAGTAGTTTCGAGAAATAAGTGAATTCTCTGATGGTTGGGTAATATAGTTTTATCGTCAGTCAAACAAACTGACAGGAAGAGAGTCATTGAAGACTAAAAGCTTTCAAATAACTCGCCGTCAATACAACATCCATTGATTTTATCATTTAGGTTAGGTCATTATTTCTTTTGTTTTGAACAACTCTCAGCTTATTTCGAGTAGCCTATATGTTAGTTAACAAAGAGGAAATATTCATCTCCGGTGGCAGCTACAGTAGTTACGCTGGTGTTGACTTTCACTTAACACTAGGCAGAGAGAGAAAGAGATTTGGTACTTCGAATACTAAAGAAATAGCCATGAATGACAAGCTGCAGAACAGTTAGTCCTATAGCAAACCTATTACCGTCGGGGTCGAAAGAGAAGAATAATATTATTCTTGACCTTTAGAGGTCGGATATGAAATATGACAGTTGAGAGCTTTCCCCATTTAAGCGAGAGCAATGATAGACTTAGCTAGGGACCTCGCGGTCGCCACCCTACGCTCCCAGGTTGATAATCCGGGGTAAGGTTAAGCGGCTGCCATCAAGAGAGTTTTAAAACAGAACCTATTTTCAAGGAATGTTAGGGTTTTAATGAATGATGCCATTCTTTCTCGTGATACTAATTCATCTCTATATTTAAACTTCTAGTGTCCCCCTCAAAAAGGATTGGGAACGAAAGTACAGAAGTTCAATTCAGTGCGCTGTGGTCCGGTTCTGACCGTTTTCTCCAGAGAAATGTTGATATGATATTTTATTAGAATTCCCGAGCCCCACGCATAAGCAATTGAAACAGTAGCGTGTAGCACCCCATTTCCTCTTGATGACGACGGCGATGCGGCGTGGCTTGGACTTCAAAGACACCGAAAGCACTAGGGAGCTATACTGATCCATGTTCACTGCACAGCCTCCCAAAATCCACGAAGATTGATCGGAGCAGTGTCCAGAACACGCACATCCCTCTGACAGCATCCCAGACGTGGTCAATGGGATCAAAATCGGGGCTCCTCGGGGGCCAGGCAAGCATCTTCACATCCGTGGAGTGCCCATCGAACCAGTCAGCCACAGTTCGGAGCGATGGGCTGAAGCACTGTCTTGCTTAGTAACAGGCCGCCTGCAGGGTGCTGAAGACGAACAAAGGGGTGAACATGATCTGCCAGCAGGTTACTGTAATGTTCACCGGCGAGGGAAGTTGTCAGATGCGCATGTACAGTCCCCGTATGAGGATACCACTACCACCACCAGCACGAACTCTATCCTGTTGAATCTAATGCCTCATGAGGTTAGCGACGCTCTCGTACCCGGCCATCGGCGTGTACCAACTGGTACTTCGAACCATCTGTCCAGCTGACCCGTTTCCATGCTTCGAGCGACCAATGGCGGGGTTCCTTCCATGCCAGTCGTTATGCCTAGTACTGGGGAGTTGAGCATTTGTACCCTCGTGGGACGCTTGCTTCTGTACGCCATGGCGAGGAGACGATTCTGGATGGTATGGTTGTTCACACGTCTTTGTCGTCCAGTATTGAACTGACGAGTGATCTGTTGCACTTTGACCCTTCTATCCGCTCTTACGATCCACGTTACCCGACCGCGACCCCTGTCATCAACGCGTCGTACACCACGACAGTTGACCCTGGTGGCAGTGGTTCTGCCCGAATCCACGTACGCACGGTACATTCTTGAATCGATGACTGTTGAAAAGTCCGTGCCTGCACGACGTCAGAGGTGGGGTGGCCCATACGATATGGTGGCCACGATCAAATGCGCTGAGGTCTCGTGTCTTACCCATCCTGTGCTCAACGAAATCTGTCTTGTTACATGCCATGCTCTCCTATTACATTCACCGGGCTGAGCACGGTGCTCTTTCTCCACTGCGGCAGCTATCTCTAATTCAATTACTCATGAGTGTAATTTAAAAACGGACCCAAATACACAAAGTTTAAGGAAGGTTATATCCATGTCCGACTCATTGGCTGAAAGGCCAGCGTTGAGGCTTTCGGTTCAGAGGGTCTCGGGTTCGATTCCCGACCGGGTCGGGGATTTTCATTGCGTCTGATTAATTCTTCTGTTCCCACACTTTCGTCTTCATACTCAGACAACGCAACACACTACACTACTAACCACCACAGAAACACGTTATAGTGATTACATCCCTCCATATAGCGTTGCGTCAGAAAGGGCATCCGGCCGTAAAACCGGGCCAAATCCACATGTGCTATACAGTTCGCACCCACGACCCCACAGATGTCATGAAAGGCGGTAGAAGATGAAGATTATATCCATGGTTATTTGCGAATACGGTACTGATCTAATCTGGATAACGGCAGCGTTGTTTACAGAATCACACGCTAGGCAGTCGACGGTGGGATTTCAATTGCCAGCATGGCATAGCTGGGATTCGAACTTGGCTGAAATGAGTTTCAAACTAGCTGGGAATCGAACTTGTCTAAAATGACTTTGGAACTATAATAAAAATTCATAGACCACGATGCACACATTTCTGCGATTAATCATCCAGTATGCATCCTGTCAGACAATTCAGAGATAGTGGGCGTAAAGGCCTACATTTCCTTTTATAACCACGAAGCGTGGTACAGGCCGTGTAGTTGCAAGCTTCGTTTCGGGAGGGAGAGGTGCGTTCTAACTCCTCCCTTAGCAGCCTGACGACGGTTTTCCTTGGTTTCCTATGTCTACACCAGGAAAATGCCTTGGCTGTACTTTAATTAAGGCCATGACCTCTTCCTATCCAGTAGTAGCCCTTTCCTAATCCACTGTCGTCGAAAGCCTTCTTGAGTTAGGGCGACGTTAAAAACCATTAACGTTCTTCCCGCTCTTCGTTTCAAACGGTTATCACATGACGGGCGAGGGGAGAAGAACAGAAACGTGCATTTCCTAAAGGATGGGTGCCCTTAATGTGCGATTTTGACCTCAAGGAAATTGAGATCCCTATTCATACCTATGATATTAAAAAAATAATGGGAAATAAGACAAAGAGAAAATTCATTGCTGAACATTTAATAAGAACAACATATATTTTAAATTCACATGAGAAATAACGCACTGTGAAGCAGCAGTAGAAATATTACAACATGGCAAGAAGAGATGTGAATTAACGTAATCTTAGTCTTCTTCACTACTGTCTCCAATGAGATTCAGCTACGTAATCGCTCAGGTTCAAAGCACACCTACCATAGTAGCGTAGCGTTCGGCATGCCCAACGTTGCTTACGTTTTTCACCAGCAGCGCACGCAAGCAACACTTCCATATTACTGTATATAATCTGTCATTATATATTTTACCATATATCTCAAGTACAAGTAGAAAGTTATGGATCAGTGCACTCATAAAAATAGCTGTCGGCAAAATATCCCATTGTGGGCTATATGCTGTTACAACGAAGCGAATCGAAATGAAGCATAAACCATACATAAACATACACATTGCTGTTTATCCTTTCTGAACGGGATGTTCCATAATAACTATTGTTACACCATATGTTCATGGGACCTCTTTCGTATTTCGGTTGGAAATGGACCCTTCGGGCACCCAAACTTTGGCAAACATTATCAGGACTCGAATGTTGCTAAAACTGCTACTAGCATGGTCAGAATAGTTTTGCAAGAAGTGGTTAGTGAAAGCTTAGTATCTCAGTAAGGTCAGGCAGGCATTTGTTACCTGAACCTTCACCCCCTATACGACCACAAAAGTTGGTGCTTTCACTAAGAAGAGTCGCTAAGCACATTACAGTAAGCATTTTTATAACTCTCACATTTTCAGAAGTTGAGAGTAAAGGAGTATGATAGCGGAAGGGGTAAAGCATTCCACTCGGAGAGTGCTTCCAAGTTAGTGTGTACAGGTGTATTAGCGAGTCAATAATTATGACTGTAACAATTGCAGCGTTACTAGGAGGACAAATATTAATTGAACATGCCTGTCGGGTAAATAACCAGAGTATCAGACTAACTTAAGAGGTCAGTTTTACTTTATTTTAACAGCAATAAGTTATTCGAAGTGAGTGACGAGAAACAAGAGAGCCAAAGGTATACAGCTAGAAGAAAGGAAACGATCTGGGAGAGAAACGCCCCGATCGGATAGATACCCACTTATTCAACTAGTTTACAAGTGGAAGAGGGCAGGGAAAACAAAAAGGAAATCAGCTCATTCGCTCACTTGATTTCAAACAAGCGCTCTCAGTAGCTGGCCAATAGGAAAATCGATGGAGTTATAGACTAATAGGGCATTCTAGTAACAACACTGGGTACATATTCCGCAAGTGAATTCTTTCTTGTAATGTGTTACATCGGTGACGGTTCTGTATCAAATAACACTACCCAGCATTTTGAAATTATTTTTTGCGGCAAATTGTGTGATAGGTGATCTTAACTAATTTTGGGACGCTGAAAAAGAATCAGTTTCAACGTATCACGTTACGTTTTCTCGCAATCGGTACACCGATATATTGCATATAAAAATAAAAAGTACTGAAAATTTTAAAAAAAGTATGGAAATTTACAGAGAAAAAGAATGATATTCTGTGAACAATCCGCGAAATACCCATTCCAATATTATGTTATGAGTGCGGGCCAAATAAACAGAAATATCGTCGATATAAGTAACTGCCTCTGTGAATCAGCGGTAGAGCGTCGGCCTCCGGATCTCAAGATAGCGAGTTCAAACCCGGCAGAGGAAGTCGGATTTTTGAAGGGCGGAAAAAAGTCCATTCGACACTCCATGCCGTACGATGTCGGCATGTAAAAGATCTCTGGTGACACATTTGGTGTTTACCCGACAAAATGTATTAAAACTCAGCCATCGACGCCCAAGAGAATTTCGGTTTACTCGGTCTGCCATCTAGTGGGCCTAGAGCAAAACGAACGTCGAAATTGACGAGCAGACAGCCAGATGGAGTCAAATTGAAATGCCTGCACACGGTAGTTGAGGCCATATTATTATTAATATTATTATTATTATTATTATTATTATTATTATCGACATATGTGCCAGTACCTGGGGTCGAACCAGGATCTCTTGGTTCATGTAGATGCTGATATACAGACGCGATTTCTGTGCTCTAACAACAAAGTGTGAGCAAAGAATTCACGAAGAAGGCAATGTATATGTAAAACAGCACCAGAAAATCCCATTATAGGGAACAGTCCTAGATGTTCCCTTGGAATGACCATTTGGCTACCCAGTGTATGACTGCGGCATGTTTGCCATCTCTTCAAACACCAACAATAGGCAGCCATCATTTGTACATCCGACCTTCCCTGGTACCTTCTTTCTGCCTCCTTGATGTACTGATGAAACCTCTCTCCCATACCTTCACTAATAGCCCCAAGATTTTCCGGAAGATGATCAAGATGAAAATGAAGGAAGTGCAGTTTCAGGCTCATTCTACACCCCAACACTTTCATGTGATCCAACGTCGTTTCCACTACTGTTTCGAGCTGTTCATTCTTTACATTTCCTAGGAACTTCTTCATGAAGTTCCTCACTGAAATTCATTTAGTAACTTCCACGGCCATTCATCGTCTGTTCAAAGTTTCGTTCTTTCAGAAACTTTCTAATGTGTCGCCTTCCTTGACCTTTGCATTTGATAAATGTGGGGACTTGCTTGCAATATACTGAAAAAAGGGGCTAATTTTGTCCAAGGCCTTAACAAACAAACTGCTTCATGATTCCAGATTTAATGTATAGCGGTAGCAAAATAACGTTTTGTGGGTTAACTAACGCAGAATTCGTAACAATTTTTACACCCGGTGTCAACACTTGTTTCTTTGGCCAGGTAGGTGTAGACCATTGTTTGTCCTTAGCTCTGCTGTCCTATTCACATAAATGACGAGGGAATTTGGTGTATCAACTTGTTGTCCTTAACAGAATACCACGCAGCTTCAAGTCACTACACACATACCACCTGTGTTCATGATATTTCATTTGTCCAAAACAGGTTTCATTCTTTTAGTGAACCTGAATGTGCCACTGGTATCGAAACTGGAATGTTTCGGTTACAAAGTAGTACAGCCTTTAAGCTCCTTTTAGAGGAATCCACACAAACAGTTTCCAACCTTCTGGCTTGTAATCACTCCCCAGCCGTTCTATCAGTCCTGAAATATCACAGCAGTAGGTCAGATCATCTTCTTTCCTGAAATACTTTCTGAATTCCTTTTCGCAATATCTATATCAAAAAAGGTAGTTCCAGGCGCAAGAATAGTTTTCTTTCAATTGTGACACTTGCAGTTCATATTTTTCCATAGTGAGGCCGATGTCTATTATCATATTACTCAACTCCGGCTGGTTAAACAATTGCGGAGTTAATGCTTCTGTGGCTGCTGATAAATCCATTTAAACTTGCTCGTCATCGGAATTTGAGGAAGCTTCAGAGTCAGGTAAACTGGTAGGAAGTGAAGGAATTGGAATTTCTGGTCCACAAGGAACGGGTTTCATCGCCGACTTTAAATTCGGATACACAATACTCTCCTTGTTTTTGAATTTTATTTTATTGAATCCATCTACTTTACACAGGCAAAAGTAATAGTCACTGGTATGGTCCTGCGGCTCGCCCCAAACCATCTCCATCCCGAATGGAAGGGTCTTACGTGTCCCATAGATCCACTGCCGTAGGTTTTCAAGGCACGCTTTACAAATTACGTGGGGATCCGTCGCTTTGTCCAAGTCTCCTAATTTTTCTTCAAAATACGCATAATATAACAGTTTCACTAATGCAGTTACTCGCCTACTCTGCCACTTTATTAACACCCCCACACGTAACAGAATGAATCAGGATTATTCACACACAATCTTCTAATTCATGAACACTCCCCATTTTCACACCACAACACAACACAAAATAAACAACACTCACGATGCAACTGACTGCCATCGGACTAGGTCGCAACTCTATGTACATTTCAGACGGTAACAATTCTAAATTCTGACAATTCTCTGATATCGGACGAGTTCAATGGAGGTGACAAATTCGGTGGAGGGGGTTAGATTGACAAATACGCACAGTAATAACAAAGCAAACTGCGGACATACAAACAACAGCCGATTCGCTGTTATTGCAAACCAGCACCGAGCCGCAATGACACATTTTCAGACAGTAAATAGCGAACACTAAAACTAGATGTGATACCCAAAAAAGTGACATTTCTGAAATCAGGAGACCGTATTAAGTCATAATTACTCATCAGATGCTTTGCCGCAAAAATCATGCTATACATTTTTAAGGAAAAGGTCATAAATTTGCAATGTTTTGCCAGAAGATGAGATGTCCACTGCCCCGTGGGAATATTGCTCTGTCAAATTGGCCGACAGTTTTAAATTAAATATCGTGGAACGTTTCAGGCTCATATTTGACTTTGTCCAAAGCAAGTTGCATTGTGAGGTAACTTTCTTTTAGTGAACCTGAATGTGCCACTGGTATCGAAGCTGGAATGTTTCCGTTACGAAGTAGTACAGCCTTTAAGCTCCTTTTAGAGGAATCCACAAACAGTTTCCAACCTTCCGGCTTGTAATCACTCCCCAACTCGCTAGCCATTTTCAGGCAATAATTCAGTGTCATTATTGTTTCAAAATAAGAGGATGTTTACTACTCAATCACTTAACAAAATGCAGTAGTACGTAAATCACAATGTGTTTGTTTACAGGTCGACATAACTGAACTTAGAAAACTGTTTTCAGCAAAACCAAAAAGCCAATGAACACCATATCTTAGCACATTAATAACTGCACATTAACCAATCAGGGGTACAAAGTTCACTTCAGTAAATGATACTTGCAAGTATCAGAGTTCTCTGACAACTTCGTTCCTTCCTTCCTCCTCAGTTTGGAGAGAACTTTCGTAAAGTATCTCGCACCCAGCGAGTTGGCCGTGTGGTTAGGAGCGCGCGCATTCTGAAGATAGTGGGTTCGAGCCCCACTGTCGGCAGCCCTGAAGATGTATTTTTGTGGTTTCCCATTATCACACCAGGCAAATACTGGGACTGTACCTTAATTAAGGCCACGGCCGATTCCTTCCCACTCATAGTCCTTTCCTATCCCATTGTCGCTATAAGACCTTTCTGTGTCGTTGCGTTGTAGAACAATTTGTAAAAAAAAAAATCTCGCATAAAGAACAGGCGGTACCCAGCGGCCCCGGGTTCGATTCCCGGCCGGGTCAGGGCTTTTTAATTGTAAATTATTAATATCCCTGGCCTGGGGACTGGGTGTTTGTGTCGTCTTTAACGTTCCTTTCCTCACATTAAACACGCTACACTTCCGCAATTACACTTAAACGCAGGTTCCTACCTTATGGTGAAAGTAGCGGCAAAAGATCTGCAGAGGTCGACGCCACGAACAAACATCATTTAAAAAAAGAACAGAGGGCCATGATTTCTTTCACCATATCAAGCAGCACCTCAGCCAGTTTAATGTATCGAAATAGCTTATAATGAGCTTAGTTCCTTACTCCACGGACCATTTCAGTTTAGGACTCATTCCAGGGGCTATAAAGGGATGCAATAGAAAAATAAAATGCGAAAATAAATTAACATGGCAGTCTTTAGGCCTACCATCTTTCTCCGTCGTTTGTAACTTCAACTCGATCCGTATGCCAGGGTAGTACAAAACATACAGGCCAGTTCCTTAACCCTACACTTATGAGGAACCCATCCCTCTTCACGGTCTGCATATCCATACAAGCATCATAAAAGGGAAGTGTTACGAAAACTTTGCAAAAGTTTGGGCTGGGGAGACTTCGAAGTAAGCAGTCTGTCACAGACACCAATGTCGTGAAGATGGCAACACGTCGCAGAATTAACCAATTCTTTTCTTACAATCTGTTTTACGTCGCACCGACACGGATAGGTCTTATGGCGACGATGGGATAGGAAAGACCTAGAAGTGGGAAGGAAGTGGCCGTGGCCTTAATTAAGGTGCAGCTCCAGCATTTGTCTGGTGTGAAAATGGGAAACCACGGAAAACCATCTTCAGGGCTGCCGACGGTGGGGTTCGAATCCACTATCTCCCGGATGCAAGCTCACAGCTGCGCGCTGCTAACCGCACAGCCAACTCGCTCGGTAACCGACTTTGAATGTGGGATGATCATCGGCGCACGGCGGATGGATTGCGGAGATTACACGCGAATTCGGGTTTCCGAAGTCAACAGTGTTGAGGGCTGATCTTCAATATCTCAGAGAGAATCTTACCACTCGCGTAAGCCACCGGACAGAAGACCACAGGTGTTTAATGAACAGACATCACGTCGCCTACGCAGAACCATACTGGGCGCTCGACGGACTACTGTGAGTCAGATCACTGCCTTGTTGAATTATGGGAGTCAGAAACCGATTTCTACCAGGACTGTAATGAGATAAACGCACCGCATAGGCTTCAGTAGACGACGACCAACTCGTGTCCCTTTGCTAACACTTCGACGCAGAGCTCAACGAAGTGCATGGGTCCGTGAACATCGGCAATGGACCATGGAACAGTGGCGGCATGTGGTATGGTCCGATGAATACCGGCTCTAGTTGTATCGAGCTGATGGGCGCGTGAAGGCCTGTTTTCACATGTAGGACTGTGCTTCGGCTGTGCTTCGACCGTGCTACGGCGGTGTCGCCTACTCTGTCTTTTCACATGTAGGACTGTGCTGCGAGTGTGCTGTGGGCATGTGGTCCTTGTTCATTGCATCTGTGCTCACAGCTTGGAGACATGGATCCGAACGAAGAAGACGTAGTTATTGCCTGCGCAGCGTACATTGTTTGACAACAAAAGAAGAAGAAAAATAAGAATTATAAAGGCATTCATGTTGTTGAACTAAAATTATCACTTGTTCGTCCATCTTTAAGGAAGACAACTGCGCCACACCTACTACTGCAAACTATCACACAATGTATCTCAACCAACGAGCACAGTACTCAGACAGCGCACTGCGCACTCTATGCTATTCTGTGTTCGTTGGTCACTGGATCACGTACGACCGAGTGCTTCCGATTACCACCGAAATAAGACGGAAGTCCGGCTTGGCAATACTAGGGCGACCGTTTCTAATTTTCACATGTGGTACTGTGCTGAGACCAGGCGACGACTGTGTGGGCCGTAATCGCTCTGCTTGGCGATCCATGACAGCACGGTACCAACACGGTAGGGACACAGTCCTACATGTGAAAATACTCAACTGCTGTTCAATGCAAATGGAATGGTTTATACTGTTTGGCGATTGCGGACGACACAGCACGGTCGAAGCATAGTCGCAGCACAGTCCTACATGTGAAAACAGGCCTTGAGAGTGTGGCGTTTGCCCCAAGAAGCCTTGGATCCTGCGTGTCAACAAGATTGTGTCCAGGCAGGAGATGACTCGGTTCTGGTCTGGGCGACGATCTCATGGTCGCAATTAAGCCCCACTGTCCGGCTGCAGGGAGCGCTGAAAGGTGCACGTTATGTGGACATTCTTTTCTTTTTGCTATTTGTTTTACGTCGCACCGACACAGATAGTTCTTACGGCGACGATGGGATAGGAATGGCCTAGGAATGGGAAGAAAGCGGCCGTGGCCTCAATTCAGGTACAGCCCCAGCATTTGCCTGGTGTGAAAATGGGAAACCAAGGAAAATCATCTTCAGGGCTGCCGACAGTGGGATTCTAACCCACTATCTCCAGGATGCAAGCTCACAGCTGCGCGCCTCTAACCGCACGGCCAACTCGCCCGGTATGTGGACATTCTTTCAGACCACCTGCATCCCTTTTTGGACCTAGAGTACCGTGATAGGGATGCCTTGTTTTAACAGGGCACCATGTCACCGCTCTGTGTTGGCACGCAGGTGGTTGGAGGAGCACTCCAGTGAAGTTACGACCTTGGATTGGCTCTCCAGATCCCCCACTCTTAATCTAATCGAGCGTTTATGGGTGTTGTTGATGCTAGTGTACGTTCCATGAAACCCGCACAAACTACACAAGACAAATTGTGGGTAGCAGTGCAAGAAGCGCGGGGCCAAGTACCTCCAGAACGATTCTAACACCTTGTAGAGTCGATGCCTCGCCGAATTGCTGCCGCTTTAAAGACTCGCGGAGGGGCGACTCGTGATTAACATCACATTCAGTGTCTTCCCATGACCTTCAGTAACTCAGTGTAAGTAAATTGTCAACGCTGTCAAAAAACATCTACTTTGTATGCGCTATATTAGCTGCTGAAAGAAAACCTTGTCACAGGAAAACGAAGGTATGTTTCCCTGTGGGTGGTGAGGAGAGCGAAAGGGAAGATGATCTATAGGATATCGGAGTTATATTTCACAACGTGGCCATCACTGAAGTTCACACAGTGATCAAAGTAGACTTATAACTTCCACCATAAGCAGGGAAAGAAGAGTGAGTCACTGCATTAATCTAAATCAGAAGTATTCTTTCTCGATGTGGTAAACCATTCAGGACGATCATATATGCATAGTATGACGATTCAACCTGCGTTCTTCAAGAGTGGCTACACACTCGATGAGCCTGAATTGGTTTACTACACTGTTAAGTCCAGAATTTATAATCTGTCAATCCAAACTTCTGTGCACAAATCAACGAATGAAAATACCCTAGTATTACAGAATACTTTAAGAAATCCAATAGAATTAACACTAATACATTTACAAAACATATTTTTAACTTCATACGCGCAAATAATGATCACTACAGTCCTATCATCGGCTTGACTCGGCTTAATTTAGCCGACTAACTAGTAACTGTTGATTCTAAGCGCACCATGCCATGATCTGCGGAAGGAACGTTGCTTAGTGCCTGAATTTTTAGTCCAGGCAAAAATATTTCCTCATCAAAACTTGAGAGAGGATGACTCTTGATACACCCTGTATTATGAACCAAGAAAAGCCATCAGCAGTGGTCAACTGGCGATACGTCCATCAAAGAAGGGACATAGTAGCGGTGAAATGTGTAGGAGTGCGCGTTAGACATCTTTTTGTTCCCATTTCTTGTGAAGTGTTTTTCTCATGGCTCTCTCTCATTCCCTCGAACGTCAAACAAAGAACTAAGAGAGGACAAAGGTATGTTGAGAGAGGTTCGACTCAAGCCGAGAGAGCACAATAAACACTTTAATTCTTCTCCTCTGAATGTAGTGAACCCATTATTACTGCACGACTTGCAGGGGTGTGGGGTGATAATTTGCACGTAATCAAATCCGGCTTTGTCTTTAAACAGGGAGCAAAAGAAAACCTCGTTCCTTGTGCTACTATGTATCAGGTTTAAGTGTCGCCAAATTAAAGTCGAAATAATTGAATCAAATTAACGAAGGGTCGCAGTCTTGAAGAAAAAGAATACTTGTTGAATGCATATTTTCGCTATAAACAAGCCAACATTTCTCAGACAGAAACTTGCAGCTAAATTTTAAGTGTGCCCCTCACGAATAAACGTTGCTCTAGTCACTGGGAGTCCTGCGGTAATCTGATACACACGGTGGTTTTTTTTTTTGCTAGTGGTTTTACGTCGCAGCGACACAGATAGGTCTTATGGCGACGATTGGATAGGAAAGGCCTAAGAGTTGGAAGGAAGCGGTCGTGGCCTTAAATAAGGTACAGCCCCAGCATTTGCCTGATGTGAAGATGGGAAACCACGGAAAACCATCTTCGGGGCTGCCGACAGTGGGATTCGAACCCACTATCTCCCGGATGCAAGCGGACAGCCGCGCGCCTCTAACCGCACGGCCAACTCGCCCGGTATATACGGTGTAACACAGATGTTTGGTGCGGAGCCGATGACTACAAGGGCCGTGTTTGTAGTGTCTAAGTCAACGGAAAAATTACTACATTTTTTAAAGAAAAAGAGGTTACTTTTGCGCTCCGAACTTAGCATTTAAAAAAGGTAATTGTTTCCATAACTGGAGATAAGTTTGTCTCTGGACTTGCTTTCATTGGCAGACAAAAATGTCAGAGTTTAAATAGAAAAATGTGTGTTAAGTGCACCAAAAGATTTTTCAGAATATTTAACGTTTATTTACATGTTTATACTGCATAGATACACTTCGAGTACGAAGGTTTAAGATCTAGTTTTGGAAACACGAACACTTCGAGTACGAAGGGTTAAGATCTAGTTTTGGAAACACGAAGACATTTTTAAATGTGAAGTCTTGGTCACAAGAGGAACAATTTTGACAAATCGGCTGATTTTCTGATTTTCTGATTTTCAATAAACTTCCCGTTTACATCATCACAACAGGACATAAAGTATCCCAATGATGTAGCAAATAAAATACGTTTTCATTAGAAAGGCGATTTATTTGAAATAATCACAGTGAGTAATTAAATAGACGGACTGACGAGAGTAACATAGTTCGCTGAAGCACTCAAAGGGCCTTCTGCGCTCGAAGAGAGCGAGCTGATATGATTTATCGATACATATCGAACACTATTTTTGTATCTCTACGTTTGTGTCTGTAACTA
Source organism: Anabrus simplex (assembly GCF_040414725.1). Lineage (NCBI taxonomy): Eukaryota > Metazoa > Arthropoda > Insecta > Orthoptera > Tettigoniidae > Anabrus > Anabrus simplex. The sequence continues at coordinate 414,709,842 of NC_090265.1, read as the reverse complement.
ATCTCAAGTACAGTTAAAGAACAGTAACGGCAGAGGTCTAGCCATTCGCTGAATTAAGAAGAAATATTACGAGTTATTATTAGTGCCCAGTCAGTTATGGTTAAAATTCCCGACCCGGACGGGAATCGAACCGAGGACCCGTGTGACCAAAGGTCAGCTAGCTAACCATTTAGCGATGGAGCCGGACTACGCCTCAGTTACTATGCACGAACAAGCGCGATTCCTTCTTCAAATCGACTTCCGGTGGAATCTAGTGACATCTGCACTTTTTAATTATGTCCCGAGTTGATATGATTTATGTCTCTTAACATCCATAGCAAATGAAGGGATATTAAACACACAAAATTAATGGTAAACATATAGGACCGATTGCAGAAACGATGACTAGTTTTAAGCCTTAGACAACATCTACCTGAACAACGTCTAAATCGAGCACGATCTTCCATTGCATAAACAATGTTCAGTCGATGTTTAACTAGATGTCGCTTAAAGTTTCAATTTCGGTTTGAAAATGGTGACAGAAGTATCTTTCATGCAACTCTTTGCTTGTCGCAACCAATGAAATTCGTCGGGGCGGACGCCGAACGCCAGTCAGCTGTTTGTCTTCCTGCACATTACTCAAATATGGCTAAGCATGAGCATGACTTGCCCGCAGATAAGAGTATCGCTTTCGGTGGAAACTAAATCTCATAATATTATCGACACTAAAGCGACACGCTACCGTACGGGGAGGTGTAGCTTTGATTATAGCGTTGTTACAGTGAGTGTAATCTACTCATAAATGCGGAAGCTTCGACGAAGGGAAGATGAAGCAATAGCAATGTGTAACCGAGTGTGTTATAAGGGTCATATAGATGTAGCCTGCATTCTGGAGATCGTAGGTGCGAAACGCATCATCGGCAGCCCTGAAGATTGTTTTCCGTAGTTTCCCTACTTTTAAACCAGGCAAATACTAGGGCTCTTCTACCCCAGTCCTCTTTAAACAATAATCACCACCATCACCACCACTTGCCTTTTCCTATCTGATAGTTGCCGAAAAATGCGATTATACATAGGCCTATATACAATGACTGAGCAAATGTCATGGGATAGCGGAGCACTGATGCACAGGTGTGTTGTCTGCGCACCACACGCCCCCTGTGCCAGCGGCAGTTGTACAGGAGACCTTGTGAGCAGTGGCTGTGCATGTGACAGGTGTAACATGGAACATCGTCGTGAGCTGACACCATTCGAACGGGGTATGGTGGTCGGTGCCCGACGGATGGGAAGTGCGATTTCGGAAGTGGTGCGGGAATTCGGCTTCACACGATCAACCGTGTCCAGGATGAATCGTTAATGGTTAAATGCGGGTGTCACCGTCCACAACAGACGAACGACCGGCCGTCCAGCCACCCTCGATGACCGTGACCGGCGACATGTGAGACGGATTTTCAATAGTGACAGTCGGGCAACCGTGCAACAAATCAATTCAACACAGGCCGTGCTAGACTCGTCTCCCAGTGGACAATCCGTAGTAACATGGGTCCTATGGGGTATGGGAGCCGGCGCCGCACACGGGTGCCACTGTTAACCCAACGTCATCGGGCACAACGACGCGCATTTGTCGCCAGTCACCAGGGATGGACACTGGAACAATGGCGTAACGTGATATGGTCGGGCGAATCACGATTTCAACTCCACCATGCCGATGGGAGGCACCGCGTATGGCGCAGACCACATGAAGCGATGGATCCCGCCTGCCTCGAAGGTGTGGTCCAGGGCGCTGGTGTCTCTGTTATGGTCTGGGGTGCATTTTCCTGGTATGGAATGGGCCCCTACTTGTTCTGGAAGAGACTTTAAATGGTACGCGGTATGTTGAGCTGCTCGAGGACCATCTCCACCCATTTTAGGCCTTCCAGCGCCCAGATGGTTTTGCGGTGTTTCAAGATGATAACGCGCCGCCACATCGCTCCCACGTCGCCCAGGATTGGTTCCAGGAACATGCAGCAGAGGTCCAACGACTGCCATGGCCACGCAGGAGCCCCGATATGAACCCTATCGAGCATATCTGGGACATCCTGGAACGCAGGCTCCGTGCCATGGATCCTGCACCCACGAACAGACCAGCATTGGCGGCCGCTCTGCAAACGATTTGGTGTCAGCTGCGTCGAGAGGACTACCAGAGACTTGTCGACTCACTTCCACGGCGTCTCACTGCAGTTCGCAGGACCAGAGGAGGCCCCACACACTATTAGGTGACTATCCCGTGACATTTGCTAAGTCAGTGTGTACCCCATACAACCTACTTTTTAGTTTTCACTATTGTGTGTGTGTACTTGGTAGTAAATATAAGTGAATCTCTCCCGGTTGATGTATGTGACAGCCCTCTGACGATCGGGACACGTACTTCTGATATGTATGTAGTCGAAGTGACCTATAATTCCATGGAAATTTCCCCCATGTATATAATAAATGATATCAGTTGCCAAGAATTGTATTCAAGTTGACAGTTACCGGACTATCCCTTTGTCAGTCTCAAGAAACAAGTCTCTCGAAAAGCGCAACCTTATTTTAAGATATATCTCCCCGAATTGCTGCGATTTAGCAGCGGGCGACTCACAGAGAGGCCGTCGGACTAACCTTTCTTCCTGGAATCGTCTCAACATGACAATACAAATTACATGTTTCATGGTACATAACCTCTGATTGTGATTCACTCCTCTCATTTGAGGTTAAACAGTGCTCTCGGCAGTGTTTAATAAACATGACCGGTTGAACATCGGTTTTAGACAGTGTCTAAGTGATAACCTCTCTGCAATGCGGCAGCCATACTTAGGCATTGTTTAACCGTAGACGTCGTCTAAATACCGTTTCTGTAATCGGCCCATAATGCATAGACTTTAGGCGACCAAACTGGCTTTACATTTATCCTGCCTCAAGTCCTGAATAAGATACACCGACATTCCTTCCGCCTTCGTTCCACGAACTGTCACATTGTTGTCGCAGTAAGCAGGATGGCGACTGAGCTATATCAACATGCAGTCAGTGCGGTGACGTAACGCTCTATCCAGTAACACAGGGTCGGAACAAAGCCGCACACTGTGTTCGGAGACACGCTGAAGAAACACTGGCTCTAAACATAGTGGAGTCAACCCTAACTCGGCCACTTAGTATGAAATCTTACCAGTATCCCCATTATAATTTTTTTAACAGTTTGTAACCTGCACTGATCAGTGTTGCTAACTCAGCGGATTTTCCGCTAAATTTGGCGGAATCAGAAGACTGTCGGCGGAGAAATATATATATATATTTTTTTGCTAGGGGCTTTACGTCGCACCGACACAGATAGGTCTTATGGCGACGATGGGATAGGAAAGGCCTAGGAGTTGGAAGGAAGCGGCCGCGGCCTTAATTAAGGTACAGCCCCAACATTTGCCTGGTGTGAAAATGGGAAACCATGGAAAACCATCTTCAGGGCTGCCGATAGTGGGATTCGAACCTACTATCTCCCGGATGCAACCTCACAGCCGCGCGCCTCTACGCGCACGGCCAACTCGCCCGGTAATATATAATTTAGCGGACAGCGGATTTTGGGAGGAATTCTAGATTTATTATAGCGGAATTCAGAGTTTTATCCATTTTACGTTTTTAAAAAATTTGTACTCCAGTCTGTCTCCGAGCTATTCCATATTTCTTGTCAGGAGCTAGCAGTCACATGAGGAAAACACGTTATTTGGGTTTGATGTTATAAGATCATGGTATTATATATTTGTAATGCGTGGGGAAAGGGTACTTATCTCATCCCTGACGAATGACGACAGATAATGAAGCTGAGAGAGTAGCATTTATATTTATGCTATGAAGGAAGACCATCCAATGAACTGGCCTGTTCTGTGTGTGGCCCTTGAGGTAGGGGATTCACCTAGTTTGCACCCGGCACTAAAGGGGCCCATAGACGTGCAATATTATTGCGCAAAATGGATTGTACAATATATTGTTAACTGCCTATAGACGTACAATATTATTGCAAAAAATCGAGTTTGTGCAATAAATAGAATCGTGTGGAGATAATATTGATAGTTGTACAATATATTGTGCAAAGCGGTCATAGACGTACAATATTCGTTGCAATATATAGTCAGTCCATGCCGGTATTTTATTTGGTGTATATATTGAGTGACACTGATCTTTGCTGCGTTTTGATCGCCATGGGCGTAAGTGTCAAAAAGAAGCAGAAACGGAAAAGAAGCACAAGGGCCAAACAGTGGTTTCTAGACAGAGAAAAGTACACTCATGAAAATTTACTCTATGAACTGAGAAAATGGGAACCAAATGACTTTCGAAACTTTCTGCGCATGAATGGTGAATTGTATGATGAACTCCTCGCTTTGCTCTTAACGTCCCACAGAGCAGGAAGGCCATGGTACTCTAAAATAAATTTTTTCTCCTCCTTTTTGCCTGCCATCACGATACCTTCTCCAACGCTTGTTGATACCAACTGGCGGGAGGACGGGATATGACACAATATTGGCAACACACAGCACAGTATTTTGCGATTTGCGCAATATATTTCAAACTTTCTTGATTTCGTACAATATATTGCACAACCCTTCAATATTAAATACACACTATCAATTTTATTGCACAAACCCCGATGCTGCGCAATAATATTGCACGTCTATGGGCCCCTTAAAACGCCTACAAGTTTTAGCTCGCCGGCTCGCAGGTTAATCCCAGTGAAACTCACAGATCAGGTTAGTGCAGACATTTAATTTATATTATTGCTCTTTTTTATTGCTCATTATTTGATATCGGATTTCTTGGCGGAATTTTAGCGGATTATTAGTACTAATTAGCGGATCATGAAAATATAATTTGGCAACACTGGCACTGATTGCCCAACTTGCATTTCTGTTTCTCATTCACCATATTGATTTACAGCTGATAACTACACTACGTGTTGTCATAGGATTTGTTTACACAAAGTAAAATAGAGAAATTTAAACCAATTAAATAAAAACGATTCCTTGAAAATGATTGACCTTTTAATTATTATTATTATTATTATTATTATTATTATTATTATCCTTAAATTGTACACGCAGCCTACAATCTAGGGGTGGTAGATAGCTGTACGAGTATGCCCACGACCGCATGTGTCATATGGCCTATGAACATACTGGTACATTTCGGATATTTTGCCTCAGTGAAATGAAATAGTGGTGATTGGTGGTGGTGATTATTGTTTTAAGAGGAAGTACAACTAGGCAACCATCCTCCATATAACACTAATCAGAGGGAAAATATGGAAGGGGTCCGACACTTCGAAAAATGAAGATATCGGCCAAAGGAAGACAAGGGCCACGAAGGGCGTGAAAATGAAAGACTCCCTATCCCTCGCAAACCTAATAGAGTCGGGCTCAGAAAAGAACAAGAGTTGACCAAGAGAGGTCGGATAGGATGGATGAAAGTGAGGAGCCTGGCACAAGTAAGTGGAAGCAATGCCAGGACTCAGCTAAGGGCCCCATGGTCGCCAACCCACGCTCCAAAGTTCAGAGCCCCTGGGGGCCCTTTTAGTCGCCTCTTACGACAGGCACGGGATACTGTGGGTGTTGTTCTACCGCCCCCACCCATAGGGGGATGAAATGAAATAGCGTATGGCTTTTAGTGCCGGGAGTGTCCGAGGACAAGTTCGGCTCGGCAGATGTAGGTCTTTTGATTTGACTCCCGTAGGCGACCTGCGCGTCATGATGAGGATGAAATGATGGTGAAGACAACATATACAAGCAGCCCCCGTGTCAGCGGAATTAACCAGTTACGGTTAAAATTCCCGACCCTGCCGGGAATCGAACCAGCAAGCTAACCATTTAGCGATGGAGCCGGACTTTGCCTCAGATACTATGCACGAATTTGCGCGATTCCTTTCACAATACGACTTCCGGTGGTATCTAGCGACATCTGTACTTTTGAATAACGACCCGAGTTGATATGATTTATCGATACATATCGAACACTATTTTTTTATCTCTACGATTGTGTCTGTAACTAATCTCAAGTATAGTTTGCGAACAGTAACGGCAGAGGTCTAACTATTCGCTGAATTAAGAAGAAATACGAGTTGTTACTAGTGCCGAGTCAGATATCGAGGGAAATGACAGCAGGCTGAGACTCTTTTTTCAGATGTTTAGACATACAGAAATTATTTCCACAAAACTTGAAAAATATCTTAGGAGAGGAGCAATTTCAGGTTTCTGAAAACTAGTTCTTAAAAGGTTAAGATACACAACAGTCTTCTACACATGCAACAAGCAAGCTCACGCATTCATATGGCCGCATGCCTCTTTCTATTCACATGTTCCCAAAAGCATGCACCCTACTCTCAGTTAAGATGTCCGCCTTGAACTTAGCAGCCGTGTTATTTTACGACAAACACAGAAACGTAGAGAGAAGAGAGAGCGCGCTAGATTAATGAATATTTTTTAAATCGTAGTGTATATAGTTAGAAGAGGTAAAGATGTAAAGAGGTAAATTATTTCAAGAACTTAATAAGTCTCCGACTGACTTTATAATTCTTCATCTCCTCGGGCCGACTACTGCAAAGCAAAATAAGAAATGCAGAGGAATCATACCAGTTGTCATAAAATTAGCTCTGACATCGTAATTTCTGGCGTGGAAGATTCTCTCCTACGTATTGATTCTTCTCCATCTAGAATTAAGAGAAATTGTACATGTAGCCTACAATCTAGGACGGCTTCCGAGCATCATGGACCAAAGTACCGATCTTTTTTTCTTCTTCTTCTTATTCGATAATATTCAACGCTCTGAAGTAGGATCAGGCTGTCTGTTCCTAGCTCATACTTATTCACTCGAGTGAACGTAAACAGATGGTCGGGAGTCGGTGACGAGTCATTCATCTAGAATGAATCCGTCAGTAGGCTACGCAAGAGTTCAACGGACTTTGTTAGTTAGTTGTGGACTGTCCTGGGACAACACTGCGTTGGGAGAAGTCGTGTACCGAGAGAGCTGGCCGTGCGGTTAGGGTCGCGCAGCTGTGAGCTGTCATTCGGTAGATAGTGGGTTCGAACCCCACTGTCCGCAGCCCTAAGGATGGTTTTTCGTAGTATCCCCACTTTCACATCAGGCTGTACCTTAATGAAGACTACGGCCGCTTCCTTTCCACTCCTTGCCCTTTCCTTTCCTTTCCTATCGTCGCCATAAGGTCTATCTTTGTCGATGCGACGTTAAGCAAATTGTGAAAAAAGAAAAAAAATAGCAAAGTATTGAGCGTAGTGTATATTTCTCAGAATGCAAGTAATTTACTTTTCCCTATTTATCAGCAATCTAAGGCGCTAAAATATAGACTTGTCTTGTTCAGTTTACATTAACTAGTTTGATTTAGATGTTTGTATATACAGTTGCGAATATTTATAATTTTTATGTAGTTATTTCTGAAGAACAGGGAATGGAATTGTGCTTTTGGAGTTTACGAAATATTCTGTACTTTTTGTGTTCCTGAAGCCGACAGAAAATTGGCGACTGGGAGTGGAATTTCAACCCACTTCCCTTCTCATTTGTCATTATGAGACTGAGTGCACTCTATTACAGACACTCAAACCAACCTTCAGTCGTCTGAAGAGCCGGAATCGAACCCAGATAGAAACGCTCACTGTTAAGCACGTGAGTATATAGTAGGGCGCATTTCTACTTTTCTTGATCCTCTCGGTCTCTGCCTGTTCTTCGCACGGTGCATGTTTGGTTCACATTCTGCACGCATTTGTGTCGGAAAAACAGAATTCACGATACCGGAAGTCCGGTAAAACTGCAAGATGCTGCAAAACAGCAAACTCCACACGGTAGTGGGACCGAAACGGTGTAACTTCAACAAACAGAGTGAGGATAGAGCAGGATGTGTAGCGGACGTACAGGTGTGTTGGGCAGCCCTGTGGTTTCACACACACAGTCTTCAGAGTTTATCATCGGTTGTGTTTACCTCCAGTCTCCGTCTAGACTGAGCCCTTGGCTGACAACAGGACCGTGCAAACACAAAACCTAACCGACCAAGGTCCGTATTTGTTAGAAGTGAGAGCTGGAACGTAAAAATTGTTATTTCACAGTAATTACAACATTAAAAATACACTATACATTTAACGTGTCTCAACAGCTACCAGAATTTTATCTCGGAAGCGTCCGGCTGAATGGTCAGTGTCTTCGTCTTCGAGCCTCCAGGTTTGATTCCCAGCTGGGTCGTGGAATGTTAATCGCACCGTAAATGGTTAAGTACCTTCGCTGGGGGGCTGGGTGGTTGTGTTGTCCCCCAGCATTCCTGCAACTAGCGAACTACATAAAACACTAACACGAAGTTTCTTAACACGGCAGGCGCTACCCACTCTCATTGGAGGGTCTGTCCTACAAGGAGTGGATCTAGGTTCGATAACGTAATTTCGTGTGGCTATTTCTAGCCGAGTGCAGCCCTTGTAAGGCAGACACCCCGATGAGGGTGGGCGGCGTCTGCCAAGTGTAAGTAACTGCGTGTTATTGTGGTGGAGGTTAGTGTTATGTGTGGTGTGTGAGTTGCAGGGATGTTGGCGACAAAACAAACACCCAGCCTCCGGGCAACTAGAATTAACCAATGAAGGTTAAAATCCCCGACCCGGACGGGAATCGAACGCGGGACCCTCTGAACCAAAGGCCAGTACGCTGACCATTCAGCCAACGAGTCGTATATCTAGGGTCGATATCCACGTGAAATACTACTACTACTACTACTACTACTACTACTAATAATAATAATAATAATAATAATAATAATAATAATAATAATAATAATAATAATAATAATAATAATAATAATAATCGTCTCGGTTACCGTGTTGCAGACCTTTAAAATGACGCCAATCAGGCTGCCTGCGTGTCAATGTCGACTATCCGTTTTACTCTACTGTACCAGACGGCAGAGAAACCAAATCTCGTTGTGTGATAAATGGCTAAGTTATAAATACATTTGTCGAGTAAACAGGTGTGTTTCTTTTTCGTGTCGACATCGTACGACATTGAGAGTCAAATGGAGTTCTCACTGAAAATAAATGAAAATCCACAGCCTGTTTCCAGTTTCGACCGGGTCAGGAATGAAATGAATGAAGCCCCAATTGAATAAAGCGGCGAGGATAGGAACTGTGTCGGCTATCGAAGCCTGTCGCACTCCTCTGGGGCAATGATTAATGACGTGACAGACTAAATGAAGTGATAATGGAGAGTGTTGCTGGAATAAAAAATGACAGGGAAAACCGCAGTACCCGGAGAAAAACCTGCCCCACTTGCGCTTTGTCCAGCACAAATCTCACATGGAGTGGCCGGGATTTGAACCACAGAACCCAGCGGCGAGAGGCCGGCGCGCTGCTGCCTGAGCCACGGAGGCAGCACCGGAGTTCCCACTGTTCTTCAAAAATTCGTCTAACTCTGCTGGGCTTGAACTCGCGATCTTGGAATCCACAGTCCGACTCTCTACCATTAATCTACAGAAGGAGTTATGTGTACTAAACTGCGGCAGTAATTAATAAAGAAGTGATCGGCTGCAGTTTACATATTTTTCAGGAATTGAAGTAGAAGCGAATTGTTAAACTTGGTCTCCTCTGAGTGGTCACGCTGAATGTACCGCAATCAGTCTTAAGTTTGTAGCAGAGCCGGAAATCGAACTTTATCCAACGGAGGGGAAAGCTACTGCACAAACCCATACATTTCCCGTGGCCCATTTTTGGGCCTTGGCTTACCCACACAGCTGCAGCTCAGCCAGTTGGTGTGAAGATACTGGAGTGCCACGTGATCAGAATGACGATATCCTCACCCGCACTGCTTGGCTTTCGTGACCCGACCCGCTGCCTCTCATATCAAAAGCTACTTGATTGGTCTCACGAGGTTGAGTAAAGCCCGTTCCAGCCCTCAGGCCGGAATTAAAACCTCTGGGCTATCCAGAAATCAAACAAAGGCCTCCAGATAAACCGATTAAGAGAAAAGCACGCCAACCCTACACCACGGGGCTGGATAACTCTGATTATGGTGACTCAATTACGTTCGTCCGTCAGTCGTCTCTGAGACATACGAAATGCCTGTCATCTTCCAGACGGCTCCTGGCCAAGTACCGAGGAGATTTCCTCTGTCAGCGTATTCTATCTAGAAGTAAAGGTTGGACGAGATGTAGGGCAGATGAAACTGTTCTCAATATCTGCATCGGAGGTTGCAAAAGTGTGAATATTTCTCTAAACTTCATATTCCTCATTGGTCACAGCGTGACATTTCCTGATATGGAAGTTGGTATGTGATAATGAGTTAGGTAAGCGCATTATAGCATAGGATACGACGGCATATGGTAAGATATTGTAGGATAGGGAAGGATTGGGTAGTTTACGGTAGGGTAGGACAGCATAGGATGGAATAAGATGCACTTAAATAATTAATCAAGCAACTGCTGCACATGACATCGGAAACTCACATAATCTGTCATCATCATCATCATCATCATCTGTTTACCCACCAGGTTCGGTTTTTCCCTCGGACTCAGCGAGGGATCCCACCTCTACCGCCTCAAGGGCAGTGTCCTGGAGCTTCAGACTCTTGGTCGTGGATACAACTGGGGAGAATGACCAGTACTTCGCCCAGGTGGCCTCACCTGCTATGCTGAACAGGGGCCTTGTGTAGGGATGGGAAGATTGGAAGGGATAGGCAAGGAAGAGGGAAGGAAGCGGCCGTGGCCTTATGTTAGGTACCATCCCGGCATTCGCCTGGAGGAGAAGTGGGAAACCACGGAAAACCACTTCGAGGATGGCTGAGGTAGGAATCGAACCCACCTCTACTGAGTTGACCTCTCGAGGCTGAGTGGACCCCGTTCCAGCCTTCGTACCACTTTTCAAATTTCGTGGCAGAGCCGGGAATCGAACCCGGACCTCCGGGGATGGCAGCTAATCATGCTAACCACTACACCACAGAGGCGGACCACATAATCTGTAACGTGGAAATTGTGTGTCTATGTATGGATTTTAATTGGTTCTACCTATAAGACAAGCACATGAAAAGAAGCAATCTTGTAGTTTGACGTTTCTGGTGATATCGTTCATGATCATAGTCAAGGGAACCCCAGTTTTACGTGGAATGCGAGCCACTGGAACGTGAAATTTCATTTCCAAATCTCACATGCAGTGGTCGCGATTTGAACCGCGGCTGTCTTGGTGAGAAGTCAGTGACAATAACACTCAACTATCAAGTCCCATATATGTCGTCGTCTCTCTGACACTCCAAGGATGTTAAGTTATATCCCTACACCTGCAGAGCCTGAAAAAACTCTATTGTAAGTTTCACGGTCTCAGTATAAAGAAGAGTTTAATTTCCACAGTTTGAATCTTCGCGGATTACATCCGCTGAAGGATGAAGAACAGCTATAATATACTCCTCCCCCATTAATCCCTGACAACCATCGCCACTTTGTTCGCTCTAATACATCTCCCGTACAGCCTACCGCCCTCACAGCTCGTAAAGAGCCCCGGCGACTGCTGTCCTATCAGATGGCCTGAAGATACTGGGATGGACGTGAATACTCCCTTCGGAGTATTGTTTGACTTTGAAGCCCACTTCTCGCATCATTGAACACACTAGGTTGAGTCAATCTCGTTCTAATATTAGGTTCAGGATTTAAATCCTGGAACCTGCTGGGCATCGAACGTAGAGGTCCAGCTAAACGACACAGAGGCTATCAGTACACAATGGACATCTTCAACATAGCTAACAGAAGACAGATCCACAATTCGCCGTACACGGGAAGAACTCTCAACTATGACGACCAGGGAAACTGAACGAGTCAAAGAGTTCCCCAGTGTTTGAAACGCACTGAAATAGCGTATGGCTTTCAGTGCCGGGAGTGTCGGAGGACAAGTTCGGCTCGCCAGATGCAGGTTTTTCGAGTTGACGCCGTAGGCGACCTGTGCGTCGTGATGAGGATGAAATGATGACGAAGACGACACATACACCCAGCCCTCGTGTCAGCGAAATTAACCAATTATGGTGAAAATTCCCGACCCTGCCGGGAATCGAACCCGGGACCCCTGTGAACAAAGGCCAGCACGCTAACCATTTAGCCATGGGGCCGGACTGAAACGCACTGTTGGCTATCTATGAAGTGATGTACAGTTTTCATTTCAATACGAGGCAAATGCCGACATAGTGCTTTCTGGAAGATCAGTACCACTTTCCTTCAAAGCATGGCCTAAATTAATATTAATCATCAACTTATTTTTCTTCTCTCATTATTATTATTATTATTATTATTAGCATTAGCATTTTAGACTATTCCTTGAGTCAATATGTCTAATGTAAACCTGATATTCCTATTCCATAGTGAATATTGCTGTTGGAAGTGAAAGAGGCTACGTCGAAAGACTTACATTTCGGGTAGGTTATCTCCATCGAACGCGCATCAGTATACTGGTAGATCATTGAGGCAATGATTACTAGACATCAACTTCGATGAACCCGCCACGTCGTCCGCATGCCTAACACATGCTTTCCATAGCAGAGTTTGTGGTTCTCCAATCGGTTTCTTCAGCTGTCTAAACCCACACTCATATACTGTGCGTTATAGTCACCAAACAGTAAATGCCGATGATAATGATGATGATGATGATGATGATGTGGTGGCACTAGCCCTTTACCAACTATGTTATCAGCTAGTCCATCACAGATGATTAAGCCCTTTAAAAAAATCGATAATGTTATAATGTTTTGTCATTGGTTTTACGTCCCACTAATTAATTCGGAGACGCCGAGGTACCGGAATTTTTTCTCGCTGGAATTCTTTAACCGACGCACTACCGTACATGAGCTCCTTCAAACAATGGACTGAGCCGGGATCGAACCCTCCAACTTGAGCTCAAAAGGCCAGTGCTCTATTGTCTGAGAACCAATATCTCCTACTGTACTGAACGAGTTGGTCGTGCGGTAGGGCCACGTAGTTTTGAACTTGAATTCGGGAGATGGTGGGTTCGAATTCCACCGTCGGCAGCCCTATAGATGGTTTTCCAGGGTTTCCCATTTTCACATCAGGCTGTCTTCCCAATCCCGGCCCTCTCCCCTCCTTGCATCGCCAAAAACCTTCGATGTGTTAAGTGCGTCGTTAAAACACCAGCAAATAAATAAATAAATAAATAAATAAATAAATAAATAAATAAATAAATAAATAAATAAATAAATAAATAAATAAATAAATAAATAAATAAATAAATAAATAAATAAATAAATAAATAAATAAATAAATAAAATCACCTACTGCATGGCTAAATGCATAAACTAAATTAAACTCAATGTTTTATTCCCCTTTTGAAGATTCGCTGTGTGAGCTATCATTTCACTGGAACACACTCTTCATAAATGAAGAAGTAAAATATGAACCCTCCCGCTTCTAACAAGAAATTTAACATGAATAGCGAAGGACTGATGACGCTTTCAGGGACAATAGGACGTACTCACCGCTTGCTATGACGTTCATCCATCTGAAATGCCGGACATCTCGTCTGGAACCGAGAGAAGACATGCTCCCCAGAAACTCATTATTCCGCCTCAAATTTTAGAGAGTATGACAACAAAGGAGAAGTACTCTTATAAAAGGCATATAGCGAAATTAAAAGCACATATACAGCGGAAAATGTAATAATCTATGTACTATTCTGCAAACGAAAACTTAGAAGTAAAATTTCCCTGCGAACATCATACTTATTTATATTGGGAGTAGCCTATAATGAGCATAAAACAGAAAAGAAAAAAAAACTACTCACTTTAGTTCCTACTGATGAGAATCTTGAGCAATGTGTTCCAAGATATCAGATGTGCAGCAAGCTAATTTTAAGGAAGGAAGGAAGGAAGGAAGGAAGGAAGAAAGGAAGGAAGTTTAATTTATGTCCACAGTGTGGAGTATTTTCTCCTTGTAGGAGCCTAATAACTGAGAGATATCGACACTGGGATTTTTGAAGTGAATAAATCACGTCCCTGTAGTTCGGATTCTACGTAAAACTGAAAACTTGCCGGCTATTTTCTCTTTCGATATTTCATACTGTATTTAAAGTTCATGGATTCATGAATTCTTCTTTTTCTCTTCATGATTATTATTATTATTATTATTATTATTTTCCCAATCACCAGGGGTCGGCAATTTATATGAGATGAACCCAATTTTACAGTCGAATGCTTTTCCTGGCGCCGACCGTACGAGGAGGTATGTATTCACTATTGCGTGCTACTGTGGTGATTTGTAGTGTGATGTGTTGTATGTAAATAAAGATGTCTATTAAGACGAACACAAACACCCAGCCCCCAAACTAGAGAAATTCACCTGACAAAGTTAAAATCCTCGACCCGCCTGAGAATCGAACCTGTGGACTTCTGATCCGAACGCCCCTACGCTGACCATCCAGCCAAGGAGCTATTATGGGAACTCATTAGAGTTGAATACGGCATGCAAATTCATTACAAACGCTGGAACATTAACACTAACCCTGGTGACGTCAGCAGAAATGAAAAGAGGGCAATAAATCATAAACTGACACACAAATCGTCCTGCTGGCGTTAAATCAACACACTAGAAATCGCAAGCCAAAGTCATACGATATTATTATTATTATTATTATTATTATTATTATTATTATTATTATTATTATTATTATTATTATTATTATTATTATTATTATTATTATTATTATTGGGAGTTGAATTCGGAAAAGGAATATACCATCTCAACTGAATTGGAAAGACTGCCTCCTTGATTTCGATAATGCTCAATTCAGAAGGGCGAGGGTTGAATTCCTTGTCAGGAAGAAAGAAATGGAAACGAGATTTTAACTTCTGAATAAGCAAAGGGGCCCAGGGATTCACTCAGCATGTACCAAAAATGAGCAGGCCTACAAGGTCCTGGAGAGCGAAGGCGACCTCTGTAGGGCTAATCACACTATCCCTTTTAGTGGCGAAAAGTGCTCCAAAGGCGTTCATGCCGTATACGTTGGTGGTTTTTCTTTGACTTTTCCACGATAAGATTGGAACCGATTCGTCTCGTAGGAAATCGAGGTGTGCACAGCATCGGAGTGTAACCTGGTGAGTACAAGGGATGTCTGTGGAGGTTGGTCGACACAAGACAAATGTTACGGAGCAGCGGATGCCATAAATTTCCTGTCTTCTAGAATAAATGATCAATAAACGCAGTTTTATTATTGGTTCCCTCCAAGACATTCCTTGGACTCGCGGGGACAAATCGTCAGGGGATGGTCTGGTCTATCAACAGAGGGTGTTCAGCTCTCTCCCAAGCTTCCACAATGTTTTGTGCAAACAAGCTTCCCCTCCGTGAACAAAGCAAATACTGCGGATTTCACACCGCAGATATCGCAGTCCTGTCGGAAATGTTGGACTTCCTCGCAAGGACGGTGCTAAATTTGAGAGAAAATTTGTGGCTTCAGCTTACATGCTTCTCTACATCCCTACTGACTAACCGTTGTCAGGTTGGTGGTCACATTTTAATGCTTAAATATAGAATTCGTGTAGCCATTCTCCAGACTAATGTTACGGGGATATCCATGGACCACTTTCCAGTGCTAATCACTAACTAGTTCAAAGTAAGTGTGTATTTTAAGGTAAAATCTGTATGTTTCGGACTGTATGCAGACATCGTCGGAACGTAAACCGTTAGTTTTGTGTACAATGAGCGATTTCTGCCCATTCAATAGGCCCACCAGAGGTCCGCGATAATACTTAGGAGCCTGGTTTGGGAGGTTTTGGAAGACATCGTAAGAGCAAACTATAATTTCACATTTTGTACACATACACTCTCACTCGCGTTAATTACTGATATTTGCGAATGTGGCTACAGATTGTGACATTCGGGAGATAGTGGGTTTGAACCCCAATGTCGGCAGCCCTGAAGATGAGTATCCGTGGTTTCCCATTTTCACACCAGGGAAATGCTGTGGCTGCACCTTAATTACGGCCACGGCCGCTTCCTTCCCGATCATAGCCCCTTCCTATCCTATACCGTCACCATAAGACTTAAAACACATTGTAAAAAAGAACTCTAATTTATGTGGAGACAGGTATTCACTATTGCACGTTTCTTTGGTGGCTGGTAGTATGATGTATTTGATTGTGAATAAAGATGAGTGTATTAAAATCCAGTCCGCAAGCCACAGGAATGAACTAAATGAGACTGAAATCCCAGACCCGACCGGGAATCGAACCCAGGGCCCTCTGAACTGAAGGTCTTAGTGCTGACCATTCGGCCAAGTAGTGTGCTATATATCAAAGTGCGGCTGAAATTTCCCCAGTTCCATTTACTATCGATCGTTTCGTCCTAGTGTGATGAGAGTCAAGAGACTGTGAGATTCGAGTGCAGCACCATCGCCATCATTCAAGCACATAACCTCGCAAAACGTGACAAGAAGCGGCTGTCACTTGTTGACTTGTCGTAGGACGTGATGCGCCTCCAATCACACAGCTCTGTTACTACGATCAATGCGGGACAGGCACGTGTTATTGGATTCTTGGATAACACCATACACAAATCCTTCAAGTGCTACCTCATAAATCAATAAGTTGTTACCCTTCATAGGGCAGGGAAATGAGCTACGTTGTCAAATAATTTCTTGCAATGAGTATCACGACACTGCAATAAATAAATAAATAAATAAATAAATAAATAAATAAATAAATAAATAAATAAATAAATAAATAAACGATAATGTAAGAGGACGCGGATCTCCTATATTTATGGAAGACTCAGGTAAGCTAGCAGAACGGTGTAAAGGTATAGTGAGAGAGGAATCGGATCGTACACTGTGGTGATGATTTTATGATTTGAAGTGTGAAAAGAGTCAGTAGCAGAATAAATAAATATGTTGCAGATAGTAAAAAAAATGTGTCCCCTCGTTTTTCGGAAGTGTGGAGAAAATATGGGGTAAACCACACCTATAAAGCTGCCGTAATTATTTGAAACTTGGTCGGTTCTTTCACTTAGGCATGGTCTTCTCACAGTGCGTTTCCCCATGCAGAGGGAAATAAAACAAACTCTTAGGTACTGTGTTGAATCATAAGTCTGAAGACTGGTTGAATTCTCAAGATTGCACCACCGTAGGTTGCATGATTACAACGAAACTCGTACTAAGTGTGGTGAAAATGAGTAATGCGGCCAGTGAGGTAGGCTACACGGACTAACAATAGAGGTATCTGTTAGGAGCTAACGCAGAGGGGAGAATGTACCAGATATGCAAGGATATGCCAGCAGATGAATGGTCAGTATCCAAAGATCATATGAGAGGCCTCTAAATTCATAAGGATGGGGATAAAGGGAAGATATAGCAGAGAGCCAATAGGAGGGAGCTAGCATAATTGCACAATTTCGAAACGTGGGTGCATAAGACATGATTTTTTTCTTTTTATGGGAAGTTGAAATATAAAGACGTAACTATTACGAAATTCTCAGTTGTATGGACAGGAATTCAAACTACAGCCGCCTTGGACCGAAGCAAGACAAAATTATGATCTGAACTATCATGATGAGCAAAGAAGAGGAAGGAAACTTGGTGGTAGTGATGGGGATTATTGTTTTAAGAGGAATTAAACTGGACAACCAACCTCAAAGAAAGAAAGAAAGAAAGAAAGAAAGAAAGAAAGCAAAAGGAAGAATCAGACACAAATTAAAATAGATTTTAAAATCTATTCAGCTGTCGCTTTACAAGATGCACTACCGAATCACACGAAAGTTTTCTTCGCAGTAACCATCGGACTAGTTAATTCTGCCGTGACTAGGTTAAGAACTAGGGTTATCCGCGGAAATAAATGTGATCTCAGGAGTAATTTTAAATCAAAACGGGCCTTCTTGGTTGCCGATACGTATCATGAGGGACAAGAAAAAGAACAGAGAGTTTGTACATTTTCGTGACTGTTGATATCTTAAATATAATGAGAAAGCCTCCTGTTTTACGTAGAATCCGAATCAACAAAATGTGACTTTTCCACTTCAAAAATCTCACATGCATTGTCCGGAATTCGAGCCTCGGCCATCTCGGTGAGAAGAGCGTGACGTTGGCTCTCAACTGTCACAATCGCCAATTAGTAAGTAATGTGGAACTAGATGCCACATTTGTGTCAAAATTTCGACAACAGTTATTCAAAACGTATTTTTTTGAAAAAAGTCCTATAAAATAGTCGAGCTGGATCCTAACTTTCGTGATTAACACTGAAGTGGATTCTCTCCAAGATAAGCAAAACATATTATCAAAATTTATAAACGTTAGAGAATAATATACTTGTGAAACTGCACTTATTTTCCTACGTAGAAAACTTGATACGTAGCTATGAATGTAAAGTGAGATTTCGAGCACTAGTGAACTTCGACGGCGATAGAGAGTCTCTCACTAATTTCAGGCAGATACTAGATTTACAATGAGCATAAAACCCTGCTGTATATTCTCATTCCCGATAACATAATAGCTGTATTAGATTTATATTTTTATGATAGTTATATAACACCACATTATAGGAAACTGTCATGTGTTCGAGCGTTAGATAGCCGAAAACTGCATTCATTAACTCTTCTCCACAGAATATATTCAGATAAACTAAATTAGCCTAACTCTTTTCACACTTCAAATCATAAAATCATCACCACAGTGTACGATCCGATTCCTCTCTCACTATACCTTTACACCGTTCTACTATTTAAAATTACGCTCTCAGGATATGGAATTTCCTTCCTGCCAACATTATTTTATAATGTTATTGGATTTACATCCCACTAACTACTTTTACGGTTTTCGGAGACGCCGAGGTGCCAGAATTTAGTCACGCAGGAGTTCTTTTACGTTCCAGTACATCTACCAACATGAGGCTACCGTATTTGAGCACCTTCAAATACCACCGGTCTGAGACAGGATCGAACTCGCCAAGTTGGGATCAGAAGGCCAGCGCCTCAACCGTCTGAGCCACTCACACCCTGCCAACATTAGGGAAGTGACTTGCCTTAAGAAATTTAAGGTGCCGAAGGTACTGGATTGATTCATGAAACTGGCATGCGAGATAACCGAGGTATGAATGAGTAAGTAAATGGTCTAATATTATTATACTTGGATTATATTAGGGTTAGTTTCAGAAATTGTTTTTCTGAGTAGTAGTAGAAGTAGTAGTACTAGTAGTAGTATAATTCGAGGGTAAATACAAGGGGCTATCCCATAAGCAATCATCTCTAGCTCAATTTCTATTTGTATTCGGGAGATAGTGGGTTCGAACCCCACTGTCGGCAGCCCTGAAGATGGTTTTTCGTGGTTTTCTATTTTCACACCAGGTAAATGCCGGGGTTGTGCTTTAATTAAGGCCACGGCCGCTTCCTTCCCACTCCTAGCCTTCTCCTGTCCCATCGTCGCCATAAGACGTATCTGTGTCAGAGCGACGTAAAGCCAATTGTAAACAAACATTTCTATTTATTTATAAAGACGGAATTGCGAAGTTTTGATTAAATAGTAATTTCTAAGTTGAACTATTTGATGTCTGTGCAGATCAGAGAACTTAAACAGCACTCACAGATCACCATGATACTTAACAAGTAGTCGAATCAATTTCCCCTCATTGGTAAGCGTGTCGACGGGCCTCAGCCGCCAATTGGTCCACTCGTAGCGTGAAACAAACCGCAAAGCGTGACAAAATAATACACTAGTTACTCGTTACAGAGATGAATAGAATCACGGATGGGATGCATGCGCATCGATCTCTCCCAGGGAATGTTGGTGACAGCCTGCTTAAATAGCAGCAAATGAAGACTGGTCTACTGGCTTTCACTGCAGCACTATGTCCACCAGCACATTATGTATATGCGTTGCTGCGATGGAACACGAGATACGTTCGGACATGAAGGCAACCACCACTATGATAAATATAGACGGACATACTGGGTGGAGTTTCTCGGCTGGATTTCTCTTGATATAGGTGGACATCTTAAGTGAAATTTCAAGCTTAAAGGCGCCAGAATTGAAAACAGGTCTAATTCGTTTCACTTTTCGCAAATACATATTCCTAAGACTTAAAGCAAGCTTTTTTTCAACAAGGTCTGTGTCATGGACTTTCAGTGAGCAATCACACATCTCTTACCTATTATACCGCAAAATATCTACCTTTAGTTCAAATTATACCTCGATACAAAATCCTTCAAGCAAATGACATATAATTCCGAGGTTCAATCGACCATTCGACAAAGAATTAGTGGTAAGCCAAACGAATGAGAGAACACGTTCATTCGAAGTTAGTATTTTAATTCAATGGTCACCAATCCCTTGTGCTTCTTATTGGGAATTTCCAGATAACTAGACTTCGAACAAGCGGTGGTGGTGATTATTGTTTTAGGAGGAAGTTCAACTAGGGAACCATCCTCTATATATTAATCAGAGAGAAAAAAGTGGAAGGAATCCGCCACTTCCAAAAATGAAGGTATCGGCAGAAGAAAGACAAGGGCCACGAAGGGCATGAATTTTTTTTTTTTTTTTTTTTTTTTTTGCTTTACGTCGCACCGACACAGATATGTCTTATGGCGACGATGGGATGGGAAAAGACTAGGAAGTGGAAGGAAGCGGCCGTGGCCTTAATTAAGGTACAGCCCCGGCATTTGCCTGATGTGAAAATGGGAAACCACAGAAAACCATCTTCAGGGCTGCCGACAGTGGGGCATGAAAATGACAGACTCTCTAGGCCTCGAGGGCTCTAATACTGTCGGGGTCGGAAAAGTACAAGAGTTGACCAAGGAAGGTCGAATAGGGTAGGTGAAAGTGAGGAGCTTGGCACAGCTAAGTGGAAGCAATGCCAGGCCTTAGGTAAGGGCCTCGTGGTCACCAACCCACGCTCCAAATTTCAGAGCCTCTGTTTATCGCCTCTTACGACAGACGACAGGCAGGGGATACCTTGGGTGTGATTCTACCGCCCCCACCCACAGGGGGAGACTTTGAGCAAGGTCGGCGAATGTTGGTGTAACTGTACTATTACTCAGGGTTACAATTAGAGTAAGTACACTACCTGACACTTGAAATAAGGCGTACAGAGGGACTACGGTGACCTTTGAAAAGTGTGGAACTACTTCTGAAGTGATATATATTCCTAGAATCACGAGAACGATAATACTGCTTATTCAAAATACGATTATACTTGAGAGAGGTAGCACTAGTCTTTATTTCAGTGGTTAAAGGACAGGGGGGCGAACAGGGGCACGTCAGTGAATGGAATAGTCATAGTCATCATGCGAGTCTCACATGCCTGAGGAGACAAGATGCATTGTAAAAGGTAACTAGAGAACCTGCGCTGCTCCGCACCATTCGTCTTGATATGCCTGTCGTAGTCATATATTTAGCCTGCGCTTGTCAATGGTTTTATGAACATTTATTAAGAAGCGTGTTATGGTATGCCACCGTTCGTAGTCAGATTCATCCATTCTGACGTCATCATGCTGTCTGTTTGGTAAAAATCCATCCATATATTCTCTTTTTTATCCTACAATTCTTGATGTAAAGCTTAGTATTGTGTCGTAGAAGGCAATGGTATTTTTAATCGTAGTTCTTCTATACAGAACGGTTTTTTACCAGACAGAGAATTTTTTTAAGACACATGGCCTTCAAACTTTCTAGTGTAGCTAGGTTATCCTTCGACAGCTGTTCCCAGATAATGTCTAAGGCGTATGTCATGATGGGGTCTGTTTATACATAGACTTTATCTCTCAGAAGCATGTAAGTTATTAGGAACGCTCTTTGTTTGTTTGTTTGTTTGTTTGTTTGTTTGTTTTGTTTGTTTGTTTGTTTGTTTGTTGAGGGCAAGTACCTGAGAGTGCCAGGGCGAAAACTATGCCCGCTTTACTCATCTGTTTCCGACCCTCCGCCATCTGTTCAATACATTTGGAAGCTGGGAAAGGTTGGACTATCAAAGAGTACCTAGCAGGGAATAGTATTCTTCCATGATCAGAGGCAGTGTATACTCTCTGGCTTGACAGGTAGTAATCAAACGTGGCTGCTTGCAATGATATTACTAAGAGTGAAAATCACATATATCAGAATATTAATGAAAGTGTTAGTCGCTTAGCAACCTGCTAAGCACAGAATGTATTGCGGGCTAGGGTAAGCCTTCACCTGCGATTATTGGAGTGATGATTTAATGATCCGATTTTATGATTACTCAAAGTTGGCTGAACTTAAGATACCTATCGATGTTTCATGATTTACCGGCAGGTAATTCCGGGGAGAATAAAATAAAAATGAAGCATATTGGTCCAGTAGAACGGATGGACGGATTTGCCAAAGCTGTTTGTAGTAAACTTTTTAAATGTGTAGATTTGTGAGGGCCGCAAATGAAAAAGAACAATAGAGCGAAGAACTATATAAAAATGAACAAATGAACACACAAATCCATGAAACGTTAAGAGTGAAAGGAACTGCTGTATCACCACGGAATGATCAACCGACTAACTGAACAGTCATAGATTTACAAGCAGTAGTTCCTGGCATGGCCGAGTGCAGTCGTATAATACTGTCGGTGCTATGGGGGCACTGAAGCGACTATCTGCAAGACTCAAACTTGTCATCGAGTGAAACTGTCAGACATTTCCTGTCATTTGTCGTCTGCCATAGACTTAGGTCTTATCAGACCAGGAACGCCCTTGTAGACGAGTCACGGCGCAGGGTGACAGCACAGACAGACTGAAGCGAACTGTGCCCTGCCATCTTTCCCGTTCGTCCGTATCGAACACTTTCCATTAACGGCCTCATAAAATCCGGCAATGTTATTATTTCACTCCCTCGAGAATACGCCATAAAGCGCTACAATGAGGGAGAAGAAATGACCTCAGGAGGTCTTCGTGAAATGGTGCATGGATTTTTATTGGTCAGCGACGGAGCGGATATAAAATCCAGCAACAATGATGCGTTAACCTACTTCTATAATAAGACGACGAGACGTGTTTTAATCCCGCCAGCTTCGTCTTCAGAACCTATCCAATTTAGTTTTCCCACCTCAAATGAACAAAACGAAAAAGAAAGAGTGTTCCTTTTACAAACAGACATTGAGAGAAGTGTTTGTCATCCTTTTTTTTTTGCTAGTTGCTTTACGTCGCACTGACATAGATAGATCTTATGGCAACGATGGGACAGGAAAGGGCTAGGAGTGGGAAGGAAGCGGCCGTGGCCTTAATTAAGGTACAGCCCCAGCATTTTCCTGGTGTGAAAATGGGAAACCACGGAAAACCATTTTCAGGGCTGCCGACAGTGGGGTTCGAACCTATCTCCCGAATACTGGACACTGGCCGCACTTCAGCGACTACAGCTATCGAGCTCGGTTTTGTCATTCTTAAATCTGTGAAATATTCATAGTAAGATGCACAGACACTATCCATAAGTTAAGACAACTTCTTCACGATTAAGTTTCACACGAACAAAAACTTAAAATAAAAAACGTTTATTATTATTATTATTATTATTATTATTATTATTATTATTATTATTATTATTATTATTATTATTATTATTACGCAGATTTACAGGGATGAAATACACGGAGCTCGATAGCTGAAGTCGCTTAAGTGCGGCCAGTATCCAGTATTGGGGAGATAGTGGGTTCGAACCGGCAGCCCTGAAGATGGTTTTCTGTGGTTTCCCATTTTGACACCATGCAAATACTGGGGATGTACATTAATCAAGGCCCCGGCTGCTTCCTTCCCCACCCCTAGCCCTTTCCTGTCTCGTCGTCGCCTTAAGACCTATCTGGGTCGATGCGACGTAAAGCAACTTGTAAAAAAAGAGGGCATGAATTAAACATGATTTCCAACCATTTGTGCAAAATAAAAAACGTAATGCTATAGCTTTCATAGAAATGCATTAAGATGTGATATGTGCTGGAAAATTATACTATCTTTAGATACATTTAACGAATTATATTACCGACACATAGCAATATCTGCTAAGAATTTTAGTAACGAGATTGTTTTATTTCATTCATGATAGTTGTCTCCATTCTCATTCAATGTTTCTGTTAAATTTGCTAGGAGGTATGAATTCCTTTTTTATTGCTATGGTAATAAAATGTGAAAGTCCTTTATCGCTCTTATCACAGAACATATACGCTTTTGTGTAGAAAGGTTCAACAGGAATCACTGAAGAAAAAAGTGAAATATGGATCGATATACACACAATTAAACTTTGTCAATCGGTCGACAATAACATGGAAGAATGTTTTTGTCTGAAGTGCACGCGTTTATATGATACTAAATATAAGATGCAAATAAGAGCAAATATATCCAATAATAATAATAATAATAATAATAATAATAATAATAATAATAATAATAATAATAATAATAATAATAATAATAATAAGCCATACTTAATACTATAAGGAGGAAAAATTTGTTTGTTTGTAACGAATAGACTAAAAAACTACTGAACCGATTTTAAAAATTACTTCACCTATAGAAAGCTACATTGCCAGTGAGTAACATTGGCTATATTTTATTTTCAAAACAATTCGAGGTGGGGGCCACGGGGGGTTGATATAAAAATAGTAGGCTAATATATGCAAAACATCGAATTTGTCGTTTAAGGACGAGACAAAGCTCAATTTAATTCTCTTGACGCAAAGAACAAAACTCGGTAAGCCCTACGGGCCCGAAAACCATGTTTTAAGGCCCTTACACCAACCGTTACGGGATATTGGCACCACACTATCCCTGCTCTAGGAATCGGATAAAGTAATGAACTGCCGTAACCATGGCAACGTCAGCTCCAGGATTCTACAGCAGCGAAATTATCTACAATAAATCACAAAAACCTAACACGTTACAGACATGAAATTTGATATTTGGAATCCCTCTTCAAAATAAAAGAACACAAACATTCGTTTTCAGAAAATCCACTTAAGGGGGGGGGGGGAGGTGTGAAAAGAAGTGAGGAAGGAGTTGCATTATTTATATGAGGATACATATATCTCAAAAAATGAAGATGTTACAGACTTTAAAATTGGTACTTGGAATCTCCTTTAAAAATGAACACACTCTTTTTTGAAAATCCACTTAAGGGGGGAAAAGAATAAAAAAGCGGGTGAATTTTTAAAATGAGTATCTTCTTCTTCTATCGCTTTACCCACACCTGTGGTGTTGCGGGTGCGAAGTGGATTTGACCCTGTTTTACGGATGGATGCCCTTCCTGACGGCAACAGTATGTGTAGGGATGTAACCTATACTTCTATACTAATATTATAAAGAGGAAAAATTTGTATACTTGTTTGTAACGGATAGACTCAAACACTACTGAACCGATTTTAAAAATTACTTCACCTATAGAAAGCTACATTGCCAGTGAGTAACATGGGCTGTATTTTATTTTCAAAACAATTCGAAGGGTGGGGGGGGTGACGGGGGAGATATAAAAATATTAAAATAATAGGCTAATATAGGCGAAATCGAATATGTCGTACCAGGACGAAACAAAGCTCATTTTAAGCCCCTTGACGCAAAGAACAAAACTCGGCAAACCCGTCGGGCCCGAAAACCATGTTTCAAGGCCCTAAAACCAACCGTTATGGAGATATTGGAACCACACTACCCCTGCTCTAGGAATCGGATAAAGAAACGACCGGCCGTAACCATGGCAACGTCAGCTCCAGGATTCTACAGCAGCTAGATTATGCATGTACGTTTGGGCATAGCTGCCAACCAAAATTGGTACACATATGACTTACTATCTGGAAAAAATACACGGTTGTGTAAGACGCTCATAGCACTCCTTTGGGCGGGGATGGAAAGGGAGTGAAGTATAAAAATAATATCCCCGGATATCTCCGTAGTACAGCGACCAGCGGTTGCCGACGGGCCTCAGGTTTTACGTACTGGCTTAGGTTTCAGCATTTTGCGGAGTCTGTTACCTGTAGTTTAAACTATTTTCTATCAAATCATGGAGTAGTAGGATCACTGATGTTGTTAGTACCGATATATTGGTCCACTTTTACGTTCATTATAACCATGAAAACAACCTATATACTGTACACAATTGTCAAGATGGTGCGCCCATGACTTGAAAAAACTCACAATTTATACTCAGATTCATTATATGATGTGCGAAATGAGTGACAAGCCTTGAGAATTATAATTCTCGACAATTAAAGTAGTTTCTTTTATGCATCGCGAATTTCCTTGATCATTTGTAATAGTTACGAAATGTCGGATCAAACAAATACATTCAATAATATTTATATTTGTGGTACTAGCCTATCTAGCGGAAGTGTACTTACACTAAACCTGCAGCTTTGTGAAGGGAGCAGGTATATGTAGGTGGAAATGAAGGAAAAACATGGTAGCAAAATATCTTAGTAGTCGACGCTAATTAGGAACTAATCTTTAGAGGTCCCCATGAAGAAAAGAAGAAGAAGAAGATACACAATAATTCCAAACATGACTAATAATTTCTACGTACTTAAGTAAATACGAGAGTGATATAAATATCTAATGAAGTCAGTCACACCGATAGTATGAGTAACTAAAGCCAGTTTCTGATAACCCGTACGAAGAACGGGTACTTCTGCTAGTAATCTATAAATTCAAAAGTAAGTTAGTTTGTTCGTTATACAAATCTACACTCCTTCACTGATTAGTGCCATAATTTGCACAAAGATTCTGAGGCACTCGGACGGGTCTTAGGCGCGGTTATGTCGTCGAAGATTTAATAAAATAAAATTGGTCACAATATGTGATATACGGTTAGAACGTTTTATGTGTTGACGGTATTTTTATATCAAAGCTCTTAAGGATTAGATTTGACACACGAAAAGCATGGAACCTAGAACAGCAAAGAATAATAGACTATTCACACGAAAAGCATGGAACTTGGATTAGCAAGGAATGTGGTCAAACCTCATATATTGAGAGGTATAGGACTGAACTCTCTGTTGGTACTTTCCTGCGTTTTGCTCTATGACACAATCTACCTATTTATTCATTGGAAAATTAACCTCAATCACACAAATGAATCGGACGGGCCGTAGAGGTAGTTATATAGTCAAATATTTTATAAAAGTGGCAATAATACATGATATACATGTTTTGTGTGTTGCCGCCATTTTTTATTCCGAGACTCTTAACGGACAGATTAGACAAACGAATGGCATGGAACTTAAAACAGCAAGGTATAACAACGAAATATGCAACAACGTCCGCCTTCGCAGGGTTACCAGTTTCAGATACCCAGATGTAATCTTGCAGAACACATGCAGCAGTTTCAAGATACATCTAAGAGGGAATAATAATAATAATAATAATAATAATAATAATAATAATAATAATAATAATAATGTTATTGTTTTTACGTCCCACTAATTACTTTCTCGGTTTTCCGAGACGCCAGGGTGCCGGAATTTAGTCCCGCAGGAGTTCTTTAACGTGCCAGTAAATCTACTGACATGATGCTGACGTATTTAAGCACCTTCAAATATCAAATACAACCAGACTGAGCCAGGATCGAACCTGCCAAGTTGGGGTCAGAAGGCCAGCGCCTCAATCGTCTGAGCCACTCAGCCCGGCATCTAAGAGCTAGAATGGTAGCAGCATTGAGAGCGATGAAGGACATTGAGAACAACAAACAAATCGCAGTAGAGACAGCCATGGTGCTCTTTCGAGTAAAAGTGTTGCCGGTTTTGATCTACGGGCTTGAGATTACAGGAGAATTGCTGAGTCCGAAGCAATTAGAAGATCTGGAAAAGATAAAATCTAGATATCTAAAGAGAGCCCAAATATTTTTTACCACCGCTGTACATTGCAGCTATTCGATAATTTGCCCTAAATCTTTCACCTCGACTCCATCATTGGCGGAACTCATAACTACGTGTTTCTCTCACATTCAATTATATTGTAGCTTGCTCCAGCGTTGTAATTCGCAGGGATTTTATATACGCTCCCAATAGTATGACATGTAATGCTGTTCATCCTACGGCACTAGATTGATTTTACCTACAAAAAAACATGGCGCAACAGCCCCGAAGGGCTTTGGCCTACCAAGCAACCAATGCTCAGCCCGAAGGCCTGCAGATTACGAGGTGTCTTGTGGTCAGCACGACGGATCATCTCGGCCGTTATTCTTGGCTTTCAAGACCGGGCCCGTCAGATAGCTCCTACACCGCGGAGCCGGCTTAATGATTTTACAGTTAGAAAAATGTATGAAATTACGAATCGATATCAACAATTCGCAGTCAGTTCAAAAAGTTACCAAACTGCGGAAAACCACATGCAATTCCATTTCTATTTGTGATATATTTCCAAGTGTTCGTTGATATAATATTACTTCATATTACAACAACAGATCAGGCGTATTGTTCCCTTATTAATCAATCGATCAATCAATCAATCAATCAATCAATCAATACTGATCTTCATTTAGGGCAGTCACTCAGGTGGCAGATTCCCTATCTGTTGTTTTCCTAGCATTTTCCTAAATGATTTCAAAGAAATTGGAAATTTATTGAACGTCTCCCTTGGTAAGTTATTCCAATCCCTAACCCCCTTCATATAAATGAATATTTGCCTCAGTTTGTCCTCTTGAATTCCAACTTTATCTTCATATTGTGATCTTTCCTACTTTTATAAACGCCACTCAAACTTACTCATCTACTAATGTCATTCCACGCCATCTCTCCGCTGACAGCTCGGAACATACCACTTAGTCGAGCAGCTCTTCTTTCTCTCAATTCTTCCCAACCCAAACTTTGCAACATTCTTGTAACGCTACTCTTTTGTCGGAAATCACCCAGAACAAATCGAGCTGCAAACGTGATACATTGCAGGTACATGCTAGTAATAACATACAAGCAAATCATTATGGGTTGTATTACCGAAAACACATTTTCAACTATATAAATGATAACTGGACAATAGGAGACACAAAGGACTCGAAGCTAGTGAGTACACTCGAAACTAATTTATAAGAGATGCGTGTTACTCAATATTTCGAAATCTAGAAACATTCAAAGTGTTTGAGAGAACCAAGCTCGAAACGAGCAGCATCTGTCATATTGTGTGGTCATAATGAGCAAAACGAGTCTTCAGATCGAACAGCTCGGAGACTCGAAAGTTCGATTGACTCACTCATTGTTACAAAGTTGCCACATGCATTCTCACTCGGCACACCTTTACTGCACACCCTCCTTCTTTGCGCCCATCACTCGTGACGCACACATGTGAAGCAGAAACAAAGCAACAACTCGCAGTTTGATCACCCACTGAGTGGGCGAACAATGAGTGGATTCGTATGCCGAACCTGACTTCCACTTTAGGATGACACACACAGCTCACGGTTGAAATATCGCACACTTCAGACTGATCAGCAATGCGTCTGGTTCGACGCTGTCCATACTCGTCAATTTATCTCTGTTCGTTCTAGTATCAGGCTCATTCTCTAATCAAACATAAATAAGTAGTAGAAGTGGAGATAGTTACACTGAAAAATCGCTGGTTAGACCGAGAGAAACATAATTCAGTTTGAGAGTTCTGCTTTGTCACCCGAAAACAAAAGACGTCGAAAACAAATACATATTCCGAGATCAATACATATGCAATATTGCCGTAAATGCTGAATTTCCCAGAGAATCAAAGTTCAGCAAAAGCAACAGCTTACAACTGTTGAAACATCGGATCCCCGGAACTTCTGAGGTTAATTAACATTGATCTTGGTCAGTTTTTAGATGGGTAGTAGCGTGCTATTAATGATGAGAAAATATGAGTAGTAGTAGCTATCCTAATCTAACAGATCGACTTTTAGATTAATTACTGAATGGTGATTACACAATTTAATGTAACGCTCTGAATATAATTTTTACCATATGAGGCGGAAAACTGTCTACCGACGAAGCTCACTGCATTAAACGCACTGGACATTTTTTCCGCACTTTCGTCGTGTCGCGGATCTGGTCCAGTGTCACGGTCGGATACCTGCCTATGTGGAAGGATGTATTCTTTATTCTATATCCCTGTGTTGGAAGGTAATGTGATTTGTTGTGTATGAGTCAACAGACGTGTAAGCTATAGGAATTAACCAGGTGCGAAAAGAATCCGGATATCAAACTTGGGCCTCTGAACCGAAAGTCTCAATGCTGACGATTCGGCCAAGAACTGGGACAACGTACAGGACACGACGGGCGTGAAAGAGTACACCTTTATCCATTCGTAACTTCAAAACTGAGTTCGGTTAATGTTAACATTATAGTTCAGTCTATTTCTTCCACTTTTTCCTGTTCAGGCCGTTCTGCTTTGCATCCCATTGTTTACCCTTTTATTATAGTGGACGAGGGAAGCTTGTGCAATAGAATGCCATATCTTCGCAGATGTACTGAATGGCAACACATAAAGAAGGCGCGGTGGAGGATTTTCTTTTTTCAGTTTGATTTACGTCGCACGATGGGGATAGGAAAGGGCGAACAGACGGAGTGGGGAGGAAGCGACCGTGGCCTTAATTAAGGCACAGACCCAGCATTTGCCTGGTGTAAAAATGGGAAACCACGGAAATCCATCTTCAGGGCTGCCGACAGTGGCGTCCGAACCCACTATCTCCCGAATACAAGCTGGTAGAGGAATGCTCTCTCACATAATCCAAGGATACAGGTTAAAATTACAACAAAAAAATACAGGAGTGGAAAGAGAGCGAGAAACAGAATTGCCGAAAATGTCGCTTATTCAGAGTACAATTTTTAACTTAATATGATATTTAAGTCTCCCACAATCACTCGAATTTTCAGAACAATTGCTTAGTCACAGCAGTGCAGGTCCAGTGAGAGGAACTGTAATTATCTGGGAAGTCGTAATGAACAAAACAAGAGGACGGCGTGAGTTCATAACAATAACGGAGAGCGTGCGTGATCTTCTCGTTAGACGCCGCACATTCCAAAGCAGTAACTAATAAACAGTACTGGTAAGTGTGTTGATATCAACATCACATCGTCACGGCCGGCTGGCATAGTTTCAAATTAAGCAATTTACTCACCCAGCTGTTCGTAGTCCCGCGTGCGGCGAAGAGAGTCGGGCCGAAACTTGCAGCTTTCTTATCATCGCTCACCCAGAGAGAACAGTAGTAGTTATCAAACAGATGCTATTGGTCGTGCCGAGGGATACTCCTCCTCTCCACATAGCCCAACACCATACATGATGACGAAGGCGTGGTACTGACAATGCTCATGAGTCAGTGAATTTCACCAGAATTGAACCTTAATGTACGCCTAAAAGAATCCCACTCCATGGCGAAATGTCAGCGGGTTTGATTCCCGGCCGGATCGGGAATTTTAACCAAATTTGGTTTAGTCTGTCTCACAGACTAGGTGTTCGTATTTGTCCCAATATACAGCTCTTCAACTGAACACAAACGGGATCCGTAACTGAGTGGTCAGCACCTTTAGTTTTCCGTTCTCGAGACCCAGGTCGAGGGATTTTGACATTCTATGAATTCCCTTAGCTCAGGAACAAGGTGTTGGTTCTGTCCCCAAAGTTAATGCATCTCATTCAACCACACACAATAAATCTATTATCTTCCACCACATTAACAGGCCGTTTCCTTTACATGGCAGATGCTACCCACACTCACTGGAGGGTCTGTTCTACAGTGAGTTTCTCTCATTGGTTGGCCGGCAGGCGCGCTCAGCTTATCTGCCTCCTCCTCACTCATCACCTCCCGTTACACAGCGCAGCGACAGCCCGCACTTCGCAGTTCAGGTCCGTGCTTAGAACGATCTGTAGCTCCAGCTGTTCTCGAGTTGTCAAGTGTTACTTCGGGTATAATTCTCATAATGCCTCTACATGTGTATATTTTAGAGGAAATGGTATTTATGTACGATAATTATGTGCAAACAGAGTTTTGCAGGGACGTCGTTAGGCGATTTGTAACACAATTTCCAGGTGTACGCCCTCCACATACAGAGACGACCGCGAGGAAACTCGTAAACGAACAGATTCTTTACTCGATAAGAAGCGAAGTGTTAAAAAACGTGTACTTAACGAGGAAGAAGTAAGTGAAATAGCAGGAAGATTAGAACATACGCCTAAAAAATCCCTATGACGACTTGGACAAGAAGCCGGGGTTTCGAAGAGCTCACCATGGCGGGCTATGAAAACGTTAAAACTGAAAGAATATACCCGGAGAGAAATAGCCTCATTTACGGAAGACGAACTTATGCGTGTGAATCGGAGTTTCCTAAGACGATGCCAGGAATGCGTGGATGCAGGAGCAGAACATTTCCAACATCTCCTGTTACTGTATAAGGTACGAGCTTATTTTCTTAATTCTTAATTACTCATTTTCTTAATTCTTATATTCTTAATTTTAATTGTTATTTAATGTTATGCACGGATAAAGTGAGCGAAGTGCTGTCCGTTTTGCTATGCCGCGGAGCGGGTAGTGATGAGTCAACGGAAGGCAGATAAGCTGGGAGCGCCTGTCAAGCCAACAGATGAGAGAAACTCACTGTATAAGGGCTGCACCAGGATATAAATAGCTACACGAAATTATTATTATTATTATTATTATTATTATTATTATTATTATTATTATTATTATTATTATTATTATTATTATTATTATCTGAACACAATATACCATATTACTAAACAGCGTAGAAACGCGCAACAGTGAATAAAACCCTTCACATAGGCTAGACGTCAGAAAGGGCAACCGGCCGTGAAATTGCCTCAAGTTATGGGTCACACCAGACTGAGATATTTTCCACAATTAGCTCTAGATTTTGAGTGTTCTGTCTTAAGAAAATTACCATTATCCACATGCTACTCATACTGTTAGCAAACGTTTAACAGGTTCCAATCTCATGTTTAGTACAAGTTTTTTCCTTAGGTACACTTAGTCCTGATAATACTCTGTTATACTACCTTCCATAGTCACGTATCAGCTCGCTTTGTGGACCAGTGGAGTGTATCAACCTCTGAATGTCAGCATGAGAAAGATCCCTGGTGCCACATTCGACATTTATCATTCAGACAAAATCAATTAAAACTCTGCAATAGATCCTTCATTAGAGTTTCGATTTTTCTACCAACTAGTACAGTAAACTGGAACGTCGAAATTGATACACACGCAACCTATACGGAACCAAATCAATATTCCTGTATGTGGTAACTGTGCCCAAACGATTATTTTTCGTATTGTCATGTGTCTTAATAATGACCGAAGTTACACATTTATGTCAATTTTCTACAAAGCCAACAGTGTTGCCAACTTATATTTTCAAGATCCGCTAAATACTACTAAAAATCCGCTAAAATTCCGCCAAGAAATCCGATCTCAAATAATGGGCAATAAAAAACGAGCAATAATAATAAAAGTAAATGTCTGCACTCACCTGATCTGTGAGTTTCATTGGAATTAACCCCCTGCCGGCGAGCTAAAATTTGTAGGCGTTTAACTGCCGGGTGCAAACTGGGTAAATCCCCTACCTCAAGGGTCACACACAGAACAGTCCAGTTCATTAAACGGTCTTCCTTCATAGCACAAATATAAATGCTACTCTCACAGTTTCATTATCTGTCGTCATTCGTCAACTAAAGAGATAAGTGCACTTTCCCCACGCATTACAAATTTATGATACCATGATCCCATAACATCAAATCCAAATAACATGTTTTCCTCGTGTGATTGCTAGCTCCCGACAAGAAATACGAAATAGCTCGGAGACAGACCGGAGTATATTTAAAAAAAAAACGTAAAATGTATCAAACACTAAATTCCGCTATAATAAATCTAGAATTCCTCCAAAAAATCCGCTGTCCGCTAAATGATATATTTCTCCGCCGACAGTCTTCTAATTCCGCCAAATTTAGCGGAAAATCCGCTAAGTTGGCAACACTGAAAGCCAAGCCCGCGCAACTGACACTCCCATTTCCTGGTGCATTATTTTATTTTAATAATATATAAGGTATTGTTTCACGTTTGTTATTTTAGTAATACATGGTTTGAAAGTTTCAACTAGTACAAAACAGATGATTACAAGTTGAAAATGCTGACATCCTTGTACGTACAGTATGTGAAAGCAAGCGAGCAGCAACATACATTTCACAGGGCTCGAATTATATACTAAACATAAAAGTTCGTTACAGAACATAGAAACATTTCCGCTGAAACAGAATTCTAATTGTACAGAATCAGACGTGAATATAATTAATACCCTACAACAGTTCAAGATGATTCGAGTCTCCTTAGGTGAACCGGCAACGTTGTGTTGTACGTAGTGCGGCAGAGATGGGCGAGGAGATGGCTCAACGTGTACTGAAGGTCGGAACAGAACACGACAGTTACTGTGAAAGGAATGTGGGATGATAACCTCCTATATAGTAGATACTGGAGGAATGGCATTAACTTTATGAGAACAAAGGTAGATTATCTCTTAATATATTATTATTATTATTATTATTATTATTATTATTATTATTATTATTATTATTATTATTATTATTAGCTAGCTCCGATGGGGGCGTGATTAACTCAGTGGCCTTGCTGTTGGCTTCTCACCCAGACGGCTGAGGTTCGAATCCTGGACGATTCTGGGTTGAGATTTTCATTCCAAGAATCGCGTGACATCAGGCTCCAGCGATCCCAGAAATAACTGGGATAAGTTTAAGAAGGTTAAAGTTTTTTTCAGCCAGCTCCGTGGTATACGCGTAGCGTATGAAAAGAAGTACGCGAACCTTTTCTTGAGCCCTGAGTTCCATAGTCTTGAACGGGAATTAGGGCTCAAGAAAAGGTTCGCGTACTATACTTGTCTCTTAGTCGGAGGTCCCGGGTTTAACTGACGGTTGGTCCAATGATACAATTTCTAGATGGATGGCTTGAACGGCATTCACTCAGCCTCGTAAAACCAACCGAGGAGCTGTCTTATACGAAAGGCAGCAAGAAAGTCACCCAATAGGCTGAGGATGTCGTCATGCTGACTACGTGGAACTCCAATATCTGGAGGCCATTTGGCTGGACAGCAGTTGTCTGGGCAGGCTATGGCAGTATTTTGCTGTTAAGTCACGGGTTTGATTTATTATTATTATTATTATTATTATTATTATTATTATTATTATTATTATTATTATTATTATTATTATTATGAAAATATCGCTCACATGGTCGGCTGGTGCATGCATTTCAGTAGGCTTGGCAGACTGATATGTAATAGCAACTTCTGGCTCGGTGGGGAAAGCAATGGTAAACTACCTCACTCCTCATTTTCCTAGTATGCCTCGTCAGTGACGCCTAGGCTATCTATGACAGCTGTTTGTGGAGCTATGAAGGATCAACCAGCCTTCGGGCTGAATACCCAACATCATCCTGAACAGGTTACTGGCCTATTACGAGCACCTGAAAATCATCATTATGAACCAATTGATAACATGGCATCCGCCAAGGCCACGAAGGAGCCCACACAGGATTGTTGGGATGATCGTCGTCGGCTGTTACCGTCTCCGAGTATACAGTTTTCCTGCTTAACAAACCACTTCACGCTTAGTGCACATCATGTCCAAACTTCTGGTGAATGAACAAACCAGTGCATGAGTAGAACATACGTCACACAAATTGCAGTTGATAGATGGTGAAGGGCGCTGCTGGACTTGGAGAAGCTTGCATGTATTCCGTTTAGACTTTTCATGTCTGCGACGTTCTTGTTCGACAGCGGCCGGGGTGGGTCGTCGCCAAAGTAAGTGATTCTCAGCAAGACGTGTTTTCCAGGTCTACGCGTTTATACTGGTCTATTTCACGGTTTGCTTAAGCTCGTCTTTATAGCATCTCAAAGGGACGTGCCACAACGAAGTTCACCATAGAGGATTTGGCGAGGGGGGCCTATTGTCATTCATAAAGCGGACATGTCCATTCCATCTGTCGGGCTGAGTGGCTCAGACGGTTGAGGTGCTGGCCTTCTGACCCCATCATGGCAGGTTCGATCCTGGCTCAGGCCGGTGGTATTTGAAGGTGCTCAAATACGTCAGCCTCGTGTCGGTAGGTTTACTGGCACGCAAAAGAACTCCTGCAGGACTAAATTCCGGCACATCGGCGTCTCCGAAAACCGTAAAAGTATTAGCGGGACGTAAAGCCAACATCATTATTATTTTATTATTAGTAGTATTATTATTATCACCTACTTTCTCTAAAACTGTAAGATGGTCCTCCCACTTGAGGTTCACAATGGAGAGAAGTTTCTTCTAGTGAGAGCACTCAAGCTCCTTTATGTCATAGTCGGCACAAGGTACAGGCTGCACATCCATAAAGTAGTGTTGAATAACTACATCTTTGTAACCGAGTTTGGTACGCACCGTTCAATCTTTGTTCTTAAAGATTCACTGGTATAGACGTCGAAACGCCATGCGAACAACACAGGGTATGTTTTCCACGTCCTGTTCCGAAGCGCATCGCTAAGACATGATGCTCCGAAGGTATGACACAAGTGGTCTACTTGTTCTACTGTCGTATCTCAAATAGTGACATTGAATTCCGCAATGGTTGTGCCTGGGGCAGGTTGCGAAAGTCCTTTGGTTTTCAGAGCGTTGGTGGTAAGGCCCAAAGGATCATAAGAATACTTGAAACAGTTAATGGATTACTGTAGCTCATCGAATGTATAAGCAAGTGATGCAGCGTCATCAGCATACTGCCCGGCACCTTGGATGAATGGTCCACAAAGTAGCCTTCGGCTCAGGGACCCTGGCTTCCATTCCCTTCCGGGTCAGGAATTTTAATCTCTAAGAGTTAATTCCCTTCATACAAGGATTGGATATCTGTGCTCTCTGCAACATCCCTGCAATTTATATAGGCATACAATATTATCCTCTGTGACAATAACACGCAGTTTCCACTACACGACAGATACCGCCCACCCTCGTCGCAAGGTGCAAGGACTATACCAGGCTAGAAATAGTCATACGAAATTATTGTCAGCGTATTGCACTTCAGTTACCTTGGTAATAATGGTTAATTACTGTGAGCGAAGTCCGGTTAAGTTGACGAGTCCTCCATAAAAGCGATACTTGATCCCTACCCTATGTCTGGGTTGTTCGCAGGTGATATTTCACAAACCATAGCAGCCAAATAAAGAGTGTTGAGGCAAGTACACAGCCCTGTTTCAAACCATGAGTGATTGGAAAAGCTTCGGAGATGTTATTTTGTAGTATACCTTGTCTAGACATGCCGTTGTAAAGTGCCTGGACTAAACCCACAAATCGTTCTGGACAGCCAAAACGTCTAAGTACTGTCCACATCGCAGGTCGTGGCACACAATTGAAGGCTTTTTCCAAATCATAAAATACCTGCATTTTACCGAGTTATCATGCACAGAATGACATGTCAATTGTACTTCTGGAGGCTTGGAAACCACACTGGGATTCGGGAAGAATCCTCTCAGAAATAACTTGAGACGGCTAAGCAGAATTCTTACTAGAACTCTACCTGCTATAGATAGCATATGCTATACCGCAATATTTTTCACATATACTATGGTCACCTTTCTTGAATATGGTGACGACAGTGGCATTTTTAAGATCACCAGGATTAAGATAATAAGTGTGAAAAAGTCTTGCTTTAGGGGTAAGCCTTCATTTTGAATTAGTTCCACCTTGTTGGGCTTCAGCTTATTCAGTGCCTCGTTGAACTCCTGGCATGTTGGTAACAGTCCATCCATGGCTGTTGGGGTTTTCGTGGAACGTTACGGAGAAGTTAAAAGCCGTAAAGCTTCGATTCAAAAGTGTTCCTTCCAGTACTCGAGGATGTCCTTGCTCTCAGTAAGGACTGTAGCACTGTTGGCAGACTTCAATGTTGAAGTCGAAGGCGAAGAGTAAGTCGGACCACAGAGTTCTTTTATCCCCGCGTGAAAGTTTCGTACGTCTCGGGCATCAGACAATCTCTGAAATTCCTGAGCTTCTTGTTGCCATCAAAAGGTAAATAATCTGTAACTTAGGTATTAAGTGCAATGGAGTGATTCTCTTTATGTCGATCCTAGGGACACACATATCACTTCATTAGTGGTTTCAAAATTTTCCATCTTCTTGCCATCGTGATGTAGGGGTTAGCATAGTAAAATCACGCTTAGCTCGCTGAGGTTCAGTTCCAGGATCAATCACAAATTTAAGGCTGAAAGACAGTAAATGACAACGTGAAGCCACCGTGCTACCCAGTCAGAAACATCTACTCTATACCTCGAATAACTAAAGATGATTTCTGACAGCTAGGGCTGGAGGGAGGAGCATTGCACGTGCCATTTCACGATGTTGCCACAATCCAGCATTCCTTTCTCTTACCCCTCACTTTATGCCTCGTTCATTCGGACAGCTGTGATCTGTTGTAGACTACCTGGCCAGACTGTCACTGACTTGGTCTATTGTTCCGTTGTCTGAACTGCTTGCGAAAAGATCTAACTCAGAAGTGAGAGGTTTGGCAACTCCAAGCAAGACGAGCTGACCAGAAGATTTATCTCCATGGCAACCGCAGTCGCCCCACCCTCGTTTCCATGGCAACCATACCCCCCACTCCCTTTACCCCACCCCGGCAGGCAGTAAACGTACCTCCCTCTAAGAACTATCATAGTTCAACTTTAGATATTAGAGGTATAACTTTAGATATTAGAGGTATAATAGCCTTGTGACAGTCACGGGCTTGTCACTGAGGCGGCCGCGGTTCGAATCTCGTTCAATTCATGACGGAAAGTTACTACCTGTGATTCTGACGTAAAATTGGATATGAACGATTTTAACGGTAAACTAAAAGTACTATCTTACATGCTTAGCTATTTGATCCAATTTAAACCCCGGTTTTAAAAGTAGTTATTCTGTTTGAGAGGTTATGAAGTATCTACAGATACTGTCCAAATCCTGTATTCGTCGTATGCTTATGTGCAGAGATTGCACCGACAATTTCACCTGAGAAGAGAAGTCCGTGATTGAGAGGTGAGGAACAGGCACCACCGGAGTCCAATTCAATTCTCAGCTCTGCTAGGAATGAAAAACTAATTTGACAGTCCAGAACAGGACACGCTCAGCCTCGGGAACATAAGTGAGGGGAGTGAGATAAAATCCAACTATCGGTCACCCTAGAACTGGCTTACGGGAGGATTTGTAATTATTTTAGAAACTGACGTACTAGGCGTACTAGGGAAATGAGGAGTGAGGTAGTTTCCCGTTGCTTTCCTCACCGAGAATGTTATATCGTAGTGTTCAGTGAAATTTTATTCTGAATAATAGAGGTATCAGGATGAGTATATTAAGGGAATGGCTACTGAAAGCATCGCAATCAGGTTACGTTGCATTAAAGCTTTTTCACAGAGAGAAGTTTTTTCTTTGCTAGTGGCTTTACGTCGCACCAACACAGATAGGTATTATGGCGACGATGGGATAGGAAAGGCCTAGGAGTTGGAAGGAAGGGGTCGTGGCCTTAATTAAGGTACAATCCCGGCATTTTCCTGGTGTAAAAATGGGAAACCAGGGAAAACCATCTTCAGGGCTGCCGACAGTGGGATTCGAACCCACTATCTCCCGGATGCAAGCTCACAGCCGCGCACCCCTAACCGCACGGCCAACTCGCCCGGTCGAACAGACAGAAGTGGTGAAACAAAGTACTGAATACATTTATTAGATGACTAAATGTATTACACGTATTATAACGAGTGCCAAGGATTAGCTGGACGAAATGCAGTTAAATCCCAGACCCAATCGCGAATCGAACCTAAACTACGAAGTAAAGTAAGTACGCTGATTTACTTTCCGTTTTAACGAACAGTGCTCTTTTGTGTAACCAAGAAGCAATCTGAACGCTGAAACCATTCATTGAAAACCACAACACGCAGTACCCATAAAATGCATAGTATGCCCATTGAAATTCTTGGCAGCAACAATAAATGTTTCTCACATGACGTGCAGAAGGTTGTGACAAACATAGATCTGGAATCGAGATAACAACTGCAATTCCTTTTAAAATGTATCACATCCTTATCTGGGAAGCGCGCTGAGCTGCTGCTGGTTACATGGCACAATGCAGGTACCATTCATATAGCATGGGCGACCTCCTGATGGCCAAAGCTGTCTGCTGGACAATAGGGGTAGTCTCGAGTGGTGTCTGCATTCACACGGGGCTGACAGCGAAGGGGGGCACACAGCCAATATTCAAGCGATGCTTATCATTCCACTTTAGCCTTGATATATTACAACTTAAGTCACGTGCATTGGCACAATAGTTTCTTATAGGCAATGCACAAATAAATGAGTTCAGCAAACTGTACGTGCTGGTCACAAAAGACCTCAGGAGTTATTCCAAGCTTCATAGCTGTTAAACTGCACACCCGATTTAAGAAATATTGCTGTATACGACCATTAGCAGTGCTTTTCAACATTTTCCTTACCGAACTCTATAATTTTTTCGAACCCACTCTCCCTCATATGGAAGTATTATGCATCAATAGGCTACTAATATACCCTTGATAAGATGTATAAAGCACGCATATTACCAGTATTACTTACATTTTATATGAGAAAACATATTACCCGGTAACATACGATTTTAAGAGGAAGAAAACATACGCACGTATCTTCATCCTTAGTTTTAGTCATTTGGTAGCTCATATTTCTTGGCGAGTCTTAGAAATCTATTTTATGTTGGGATGAATATGGGGTAAGTTCACTCACGTTAATTCATCCTGCATTTCTAATCTGCCACGTTTCATTGTTTTGATAGTGCTCATTACAGAAAATCCTGCTTCGCAAGAATATGTGCTCGACAACTACTACAAAACACAACAGCGTGTTTAGGCAGATGCAGAAAATCTTCTTAAAGTATATCCAAAATTTGTCCAAACCATCCCCTAGGTGTTTTAACTTCAAGTTTCTATCATTTTTTAAGTTGTGTAATTCTTCGTCTTTTACCAAGTCATAAACATGTTGTTCGTATGTGGGAAGTAGCATTCGAGTGTATCTCCGACAATGACTATTAGCAGATAGTTGTATATGAGATCTATTATTTGGTTCTTCAAATTATATGTTTGGTATTCAGTCCAAAGGCTGGTTTGATCATCTACAGCTCCACCAACAGCTGTCATAGATAGCCTAGGTGTCACTGAAGAGGCGTACTAGGGAAATGAGGAGTGAGGTAGCTTCCCGTTGCTTTCCTCACTGAGTCAGCTATTACATATCAGTCTGCCATGCCCAGTGAAATGCCTGCACCAACCGATCCTATGAGCGATATTTTCACACCATTCGTAACAGGGACTGGCTGCATAAGGAACAGTGTTACTAGAATCGCTCATACCTCGGTCACTTTCATATTGTCAAAGCTAAGGATGAGACTGGGACAGGTCAATGAAAGTAACAAATTTATTCTAGCCCATACCAGAAGACATAGTGCACTGTAAACACTGCATCCTGACAGCAAAGACATTTCAAATTATAGTAATATAGTAGTATAGTAGTAATATAGTAATGTAGTAGTATAATAGTAGTATAATTATAGTAAATTATAGTAATATATATATATATCAGACAGTTCGGGACACCCCATGAACCTTCAGACGACACCTAGTTTGCATTAAGGAAGCATGCACGAAGTTGTAGTAACAGAACAGACGCAGAGTATTTCAAATCTGAAATGTTCCCAGAAGAACTCCCCTTATCTAAAGTGAAACATAACGGGTTTCGTTTAAATATCATTAACATGCCAGTTTATCGTACAAAAGGTAGCTTGTGAGAAATCAAGAGTGTGTCAAACTAAGATTGAATTTCATCACTTCGAAGTCATTACACATGGCTGCAGAAACAACTGGTGACAACTACCATTTTTTTAATTTATTTATTTACCTACTTAAATGATCTTATATTTATTATGGGGGTTTCCCTAGGCTTTGCAAACACAATTCTAACGGGGTTGGAAGAAAAAAGTGGTGATCAAAGGAGTTCGAATACGATGAAAGAGGAGAACCTTGCAAGACTCAGTAGGAATGCCGTGGTCGCCTTTCCATGAGCATGAATGACAATCTCCCAAGCAGTGTCAACGTTTCGACATGTATTAAGTAGTGGTTTCTATAGAATTTACTTTTACACCATGTCTCATCCACGTTTCACCTACTGTCGTATAAAGCACTGAACTGCAAGATAACACTGTTCGATACTGACATAGGAGACCACACGTTTACCAGACTGCAGAAATTGGTTGTCCGTGAGAACCAAGGTAAGCTACTCTTGATGGTCTGGCGAATCTATCACGTTCGGAATGAATTGTTGGTATGGCAATTTCGAACTGTGAATAAAATAATTTCTTGCCTGGAAAGTCAAATAAGAGGAAACGTAGACAAGCTCTCCAGTTCAGCCGTCCTAACGAATGTGGTTGCTTTTAGAATACACAGTATTGTAATATCGTATCATATGTAAATAGCTTGTATAATACCAAGTATTGTAATTCCATATTTATTTGACCATATAACATCCGATAAACTTCAATGTTTCCACACTTCTCGGACACACTTGTCTATGACTACCGATCTCGTATCTCTTTCACTGGTCAATCAAACGTTTATGTTAAAGACAGGGCAGAAAAGAAATTGAAGTGGCAGAGATCTCTACAGTTCTGATTCTGACGATCTAAAGGAAGGATTTTTTGTTTGTTTGTTTGTTTGTTTACAAGTTGCTTTACGTCGCACCGACACAGATGGGTCTTATGGCGATGATGGGGCAGGAAAGGGCTAGAAGGAGGAAGGAAGCTGCCGTGGCCTTGTTTGGAAATGGGAAACCACGGCAAACCATCTTCAGGGCTGCCAACAGTGGGGTTCGAACCCACTATCTCGCGAATGCAAGCTCACAGCTGCGCGCCCGTAACCGCACGGCCAACTCGCTCGGTCTAAAGGAAGGAAAGCCGTTCGTACACCTCAAGAGACGTGGCGCAATAGCGTTCAAAGTTCGATGATTTACATGTTAATCCCTTAAACCAAACTGAACAAGATTCGATCTCACTGTACTGCACAGTATGGAAATTGTAAGGGACATTCAGTCCTTTACAGAATAATTTTAGGCCTAAATGAGAAAAATATTGAGGACGTAGACCTAAAATA
Source organism: Anabrus simplex (assembly GCF_040414725.1). Classification (NCBI taxonomy): domain Eukaryota; kingdom Metazoa; phylum Arthropoda; class Insecta; order Orthoptera; family Tettigoniidae; genus Anabrus; species Anabrus simplex. The sequence continues at coordinate 414,666,741 of NC_090265.1, read as the reverse complement.
CACAAATTTATATATTTTCTTCATACAGTTAAAGTAGTTCACGGTATATATTTCTGAATTAATACTAGAATAGTTCTTTCGCGTACGTTCACAAATCTTAGCAAGTACGAAAATATTAGATTTTCTTTCCGAATCTATAACAACAGTAAAAACAACAAAAAGTCAGTCGAAGTATTGTTTGTTAGCACAATAGTATTTCTGTCCAAATTCGTGGATCGAATTCTTCAATGATACCATGTTATTGCAAGAACTTCTTCAAGCCTGTGCAAGAAGCGACTGCTGAAATGTATAAACACACATTATTAGCTGTGGAGAATTCTTGTAGGAAGAACACAGGTTTCTTCATCTCTGTGCTTTCGAAAAGCTAGTCATACTGTTATAAAAACCACCGTCAATTACACCATACTTTTTGTTTCTTGTGTTCTGTAGACTATATCTAAAGGTATTTTGTTCTCGTAATTGATTTCCTGTTGCTGTGGGGTGAGAATACTTTAAGATTTATTCCTATTTGGGTCTCATGAGAGATGATAATTGTACAAAATGTGCACTTGTGTTAGTTTCCGTTCTTACTAGGAAACAGTTGAAATTACAGGGAAAGAAACTGCAGTTAATAGGTGGCGGTGGTAATTATTTTAAGAGCAAGTACAACTAGGCAACCACGCTCTTTCAACACTAATCAGAGGGAAAACATGGAAGGGGTCCGACTCTTCGAAAAATGAAGTATTTACAATTAAACTTATTCACTATTTCAATCTATTTCTAGATTGATATTTTGAATATATTTAATTACTCAATCTAGAGGTAACTCTCGACTCTGCACAGAATGAAATAAATATCACATTTTGATGGGCGATCAGAAATAATTACTTTACAACAGCAAATTACATATATTTTAAAGTTTTTAAATAGGAACGATCTTCTATTTTCACGCAACATTGACTTGTAACGGGAAAAAAGTCACTCAGCATCGCAAGATGTTATTGGCGCATATTTGAAATAAATCAAATCATTAGAGTTCAATTGAAGCTCACTTTCCTGTCGTTTTCTACGCATATGTCTCTTTCTATGCAGCTTACCCTCCTAATTCACATAAATATGCATTTCTAAGAAAGATAATTATAAAAAATTACAGACAACAATTAGGAGATGTGAAAAATCTGTCATTGCGACGACTGAAAGCAGGTATGCGAAAATGGGATAGAAAGATAAACATATGACAAGAACACAGAAATTAACGGGGAAATATGACCATAATACAAAGCATTACCGGAAAATGACAATAAAGGAGCCAAAATATGACTTTATATAACCCGTGAAAATTGCATAATTTTAGTTATAGATAAAATAATGCTTAACTTGTATTTTCCACGGAAATAATAGGAAGGAAAAAAATATGACATGTCATAAACATCCGGACCCTTATTATTATTATTATTATTATTATTATTATTATTATTATTATTATTATTATTATTATTATTATTATTATTATTATTATTATTGGAGCCTCCGTGGCTCAGGCAGCAGCGCGCCGGCCTCTCACCGCTGGATTCCGTGCTTCAAATCCCGGTCAATCCATGTGAGATTTGTGCTGGACAAAGCGGAGGCGGGACAGGTTTTTCTCCTGGTACTCCAGTTTTCCCTGTCATATTTTATTCCAGCAACACTCTCCACTATCATTTCATCTTTCATTCATTAATCCTTGGCCCAGAGGAGTGCGACAGTCTTCGGCAGCCGGCACAATTCCTATTCTCGCCGCTAGATGGGGGCTTCAATCATTCCATTCCTGATCCGTTTGAATGACTGGAAATAGGCTGTGGATTTTCATTTCATTATTATTATTATTATTATTATTATTATTATTATTATTATTATTATTATTATTATTATTGCGCTTGTTGCTCTTTCTTGATGAATGAAGTATTTTTATATCCGTATTTTGGCACAGGCCAGAACAAAATGCAGCATCCAACGAAGTCTCAGTCTCATTTATGGCTGTCACAGTGTGGAAGCTGCTAAGGTACGAGTGGTCCTGAGTAATGACATTTGGAGCACGAACAGTGCGTCCCTTCGTTATGAAAGATGCTATTCGTGCTGCAATAAAAATGTCTGGTCCAGTGAGGAAAGCAACTCTTAGTCATGCCTAGTTGGCCTACGCCTCATTTTGGCGCCACCATCCGATTTTGCCTAAAACTGCATAATCTTTGGTGGTGGTATTTGCGTACCCAATAATAATAATAATAATAATAATAATAATAATAATAATAATAATAATAATAATGAATTACAAATTGGAGAAGCTGGAGATCCTAGAAAGAAGAATACTGCGAAATTCTTGGCCCCAATCCAGACTGAAAGCGGCTGGAAACTTCGGAACAACAATGAAATCTACAAAAATGTGGAGAAAATTTCAGAGACAATGAAAAAGGGGAGGTTATCATTTCTTGGATATTTGTACAGATTGGTCCGACTCGTTGGCTGAACGATTAGCGTATTGGCCTTCGATTCAGAGGGTCCCGGGTTCAATTCCCGGCCGGGTCGTGGATTTTAACCTTAATTGGTTAATTCCAATGGCACGGGGGCTGGGTGTAGGCCTATGTGTTGTCTTCATCATCATTTCATCCTCATCATGACGCGCAGGTCGCCTACGGGAGTCAAATAGAAAGACCTGCACCTGGCGAGCCGAACCCGTCCTGGGATATCCCGGCACTAAAAGCCATACGACATTTCATTTTGTACAGATTGGACAAAACCAGACTAACCTAAAAGTTATTCCCAGGAAGTTCAGATGTTAGACAGGAAAACATTTCGGACCATGATTCAAAATTTGGAAGGGTTTTAAGTCGAATGAACTGCAAAGACGGGAAGAGCCTGAACGGATGAGCAGATGGAACAGCTTTCTGTGGTTCTCCATTTCCGTATCAGACGAATGCCCGAGCTGTACCTTAATTAAGGTGGTTCTAAATCCAAGTAGAGTATAACTACTTGTCTCATGTGTTAGGATCGCAATATTTCTAGTCACGAAAAACTTCAAACTTCTTCAACGGCGTTCTTCTTATTTGTGATCAGTAACGACGGGGAGTTCATCTTGCCATGCGATGCCTAAGATACTTTGTCACTGAACTTGGTGACTCTAAATACTGCATGCCCCTTACCCCACGACTCTTAAGAATAAATATTAATAGTAACAATGGAGACTCTTCTCAGGCTAACTGCTGAGCGTTCTTTACAACCACTTGTAGGAAGTCAAAAGCAGTCTTGCACGTTGGCGCACCTGGCTACGCAGAGTGTTTGGCCCCACGCTGTTACCTCTTCACCTCCGACTGCGACCAGTATTCACACCGGCGACAATTTATAGCACCAAGTTATTTACGTCCTGTGAAATGAATTCGTAAGCTGCATCGTTAGGGAGTATGAGTGGGAGGTGAGGTTCAGCTGTCTCCCAAATACGAGCAGCACACGACACTTCTCTTCCGGTTGACAAGTGGGGAGTTCACTACCGTAATTATACGCAGGATGAAAATCGACATGTATGGCTACACGGTACGGGTCGTGCAGCTGTAAACTTGCATTCGCGCGATGCTGGCAAGCCTGATAGTTTTCCATGCCATCCAATTTTGCATCAGGAAAATGTCGGGGCTGCACCTTAATATTATGGTCATGGCATTACCTTCCCAGACGTCTTCCTTTCCTATTCCATCGTCGCCGAAAACATAAGTTAGCGCGACGTTACACACAGCAGAAACAGAACAGCGAAAGATTATTAATGTGTTTTTGATATGGTGTCATGGGGTCTCCGCAGAGGCTTGTACAAGTCTCTTCAGTTGACGCGCATTGGCGACATGCGCGCAAGTGATGTTAGGGAGAGGGCGAAATTCTGTGTCAACAGAAAGCCTACTTCTGTCAAATAACACCAAGCGGTCTGCTCAAGTCTTAACATCTCTATCCGAGGGACAAATCCCATCAACAACGTCATATGCCCTCACTTCATATGAAGTCCGGCTCCATGGCTAAATGGTTAGCGTGCTGGCCTTTGATCACAGGGGCCCGGGTTCGATTTCCGGCAGGGTCGGGAATTTTAACCATCATTGGTTAATTTCGCTGGCACGGGGGCTGGGTGTATGTGTTGTCTTCATCATCATTTCATCCTCATCACGGCGCGCAGGTCGCCTACGGGTGTCAAATCAAAAGACCTGCACCTGGCGAGCCGAACATGTCCTCGGACACTCCCGGCACCAAAAAAGCCATACGCCATTTCATTTCATTACTTCACATGAACACTGCAGAGAGGTTTGGGATCGAATCCAGGGTTTTGGCACGCAATCTAGTGATTAGAGATTGTACACTTCCCCCTCTTCTATCCACCAACAGGACTCGAAGCATCTATGTGGACTTGACGCCCCAACGATTATGGCCACCAGGTGGAATGTCACAAGATCAAATACGGTTAATACAATAACGTATTCCTTGTTACGTTTTTGACGTCCAATCGGATGCATACGGTAAAAATATTAGAGAAAATAGAGGAAGTGCTACAAATCTCAGCATTTGGAGGCAATGGAAGTGACTTATTGGAATACATTATGTCACATAACGTTGTTAATAATAATAATAATAATAATAATAATAATAATAATAATAATAATAATAATAATAATAATACTTGCTTTACGTCCCACTAACTACTATTACGGTTTTCGGAGACGCCGAAGAAGAAGAAGAAGAAGAAGAAATATCCAGCAATGAGGCATGGTGATTCTAAGACTGGATTTAAACTAATTACCTGACGAGGAATGAGGGGTTCGCTGGCCGAGGCGGTAAAGGCGTGCTCGGTTCGCCCGGAAGGACATGGGTTCGAATCCCCGTCAGGAAGTCGTAAAAATTTAAGAAACGAGATTTCCACTTCCGGAGGTTCGCTCAGCCTACACCAACATTGAGTATCAGGTTAATTCCTGGGGGCAAAGGCGGCCGGGCGTAGAGCTAACCACTCTACCCCATCAAGTGCCGAGGTTACGGATAGCGGAAGCCTTAACTTTCATCCCTCCCGTACGGAGATGACTTTTCTCTTTTACCTGACGAGGAATGCCGAATCTATTTCCGATATGAGAAGATAGATCTACAACGGTTAGCACCGTGCAAAGTAGGCTTCGGCTTAATCGCGGCTCTACAGCTCTGATCGCACTGTCGGCTGTCCTGAAATGGTTTTCCGTGGTTTCCCATTCCGCTCACTAAGGCAAATGCCGGAACAGTTTCTTTTACATGCCACGGGCGCTCCCCTCTCACCCTTCTCCTCACCTGAAATCATCATTACACACCATCTCCTTGGCCAGAGAGCAGATGATTTACATATACCCCCAAGAGTTGTAACAGAGCAACGGTACCGAACTCTGCTACAGGCAAGCTTCCAGAATTTCAGAAGATTGTTGACAAGCTCCTCTATGGCACGCAAGGAAAAGTTTCTGCTTTTTACCAACGTAGTTTTTCAAGAACTTCCTTCCATCAGAACTTGAGGCAATAACCTCTCGCAGCGGCATCGTTCATGTCTAAATGAAATATGTCTTGTTTTTAGACTTTCATGTCTTATACCGCAAAGCTTCAGCATAAACTTCCCAAAATCATTGGTCACCTTATCAGATATGCCGTTGAAAAAAAGTGACGCATGCGCAGAACACTGGCCACGCGACTTCGGCGTTTACCATCTCGTTTAACGCTACGCGGTGTAGCGCTGATTCGTTAAAACGTGGTTTTATTTATTTATTTATTTATTTATTTATTTATTTATTTTTACTTTTTTTTTTGCTTCACGTCGCACCGACACAGATAGGTCTTATGGCGACGATGGGACAGAAAAGGCCTAGGAATGGGAAGGAATCGGCCGTGGCCTTAATTAAGGTACAGCCCCAGCATTTATCTGGTGTGAAAATGGGAAACCATGGAATGTTTTAACTTTCTAATAGGCCTACTAACTTTACGTTGCTACAATATATGTTTGTAATTATGATGTCCAAAATGCCTCAGTAGCGTAAGGGACGGGGAACAATGACGGAATGGTATTTGTAATGATATATAGCTACAGGCTAAATAAGGAATGAACACCTCGGATAAAACAATAGGTCTGTGTATGAATTGCCTTCAATGGTGGGAGTCATGAGAGTCGAATTGAGGAGCATACTTACAGTACGTGGGAGAAAAATAGACTCGGCCATGGCAGATACAAGCACAGGGAGACCTACTACGAGATTGTGATTAGTCCTGACTTTTCGACTTCAGGGTGAAAATCCACAGCCAGTCATTCGACCGGGTCAGGAATGGAATGAATGAAGCCCCCATTTAGCGGCGAGGATAGGAATTGTGCCGGCTGCCGAAGCTTTTCGCACTCCTCTGGGGCATTGATAAATGAAATGAAATGAAATGTTAATGGAGAGTGTTGCCGGAATGAAATATGATAAATATGATAGGGAAGACCGGAGTACCCGGAGAAAAACCTGTCCCGCCTCCATTTTTTTCCAGCACAAATCTCAAGTGGAGTGACCGGGATTTGAACCACGGTATCCAGCGGTGAGAGGCCGACGCGTTGCTGCCTGAGCCACTGAGGCTTTTCGACTTCAGAGTATGAAGTGCAAAATGCTAGGTGCAAATAGATGATTACGTCGACATAAGACCTACCTGTGACGGGGTGACGTACAAAAAAAGTAGACGATTATGGAGACTTGCAGACTGAACGCTCAAAGGCGTAACGATCTATCATCCTATGTATGTATGTATGTATGTATGTATGTATGTATGTATGTATGTATGTATGTATGTATGTATGTATGTACGTGTGTAAACATACGGAACCAAGTTTGATTATTACCATTCCAAACATTGGTACGCAATAAGATACTGAAATGGATTTTTTCCGAGGAGAGCAAGAACTCCAGCTCTCTGGCTCCCTAGCCGAATAGTCAGCATCGCGACCTTCGGCTCTGCGGATCCCGGGTTCGAACACCCGACCGGGTTGGAAATGTAATAGCGTCTGGTTAATTCCTTTAATTCGGAGACTGTATTTGTGTTCTTTGTACGAACACCCTCATTTTCATACACACACACACACACACACACCACATTACCAACCACTAGAGAAACACGCAACTGTGAATACATCCCACCACATAGGGTTGACGTCAGGAAGGGTATCCAATCGTAAAATAGGGCCAAGTCCACATGTGCGACGTAGATCGCACTCCCGTCCTCACCAGGGTGTGGGAAAAGCGGAAGAAGAAAAAGAAGTGAAAGCAAGAAAAGGAAGACACTTTAAGATTTCTGAAATCTAACACCATCACGGGTGGAAATAATAACAATGGATTTGACGAAGGGAGGTCAGGCAGAAAATCCGACTCAGTGCCTCAGACGGTAGAGCGCTAGCTTTCTGAGCCCAAGTTGATGGGGTCGATCCTGGCTCAGTCCGGTGGTATTTGATGGTGTTGAAATATGCCAGTCTCGTATCGGTAATTTACTGGCACGTAAAAGAAATCCCGTAGGACAAAATTCCAGCACATTGGCGTTTCTGAAAAAACGCGCAGGAGTTGCTGGGGCATAAAACCAGTCAGCCAAGAAAGGTGGAAGAGACAGCCCAGCACAAGTGAAAGAAAGTTGTCTCAGCTGAGACCCCGGAGGGATGTTAACGGAACCTCCATGAAAGATGACAAAGAGGAGCTCTAAGCATCATGTCATGAAGGAAGGATTAGCAGTTCTGGCTGAGGAAGCAGCAATTACCCACAAAATGAAGCTGTTGTGGAGGTGAAGAGGAGGTTGGACCGTGGACCATTAATGCAGTGCCCGCTAGGCTAATGCAAATGACTAGTGATTTACTAATCCAGCGTGTCAGATGCTTCGCCCGTTCACAGTGTATCAGCCACGCCAGAGTTCGTAAGCATTGAAACGTGCAACAACACTGCAGTAGAAAGACTCACAACGAAACATAAGATGAAATGGCGCATGGCTTTTAGCGCCGGCAGTGTCCGAGGACATGTTCGGCTCGCCAGGTGCAGGTTTGTTGATTTGATGCCCGTAGGCAACCTGCGCGTCGTGATGAGGATGAATTTATGGTGAAGACAACACATACACCCAGCCCCCGTGCCAGCGGAATTAACCAATGATGGTTAAAATTCCCGACCCTGCCAGGAATCGAACCCGGGACCCCTGTGACCCAAGGTCAGCACGCTAACCACTTACCCATGGATTTGGACAGAGCGCAGGTTTTTAATAGCTACAAAAAATAATTGTTTTAGAATGGAGCAGAATGACTTTATTGCCGTTAAAATGCATACAGTTTTAACTAAATAGATCACATAGTAAAATATTTTAATATTTAATGTGCATGTCTTAGCCTTAAGTCCTCTCTTGCTGCTGAGCACTTCGGCGACGATATCTCTCTATCGCTGTGTCCAGTGTTGCCAACTTATATTTTCAAGATCCGCAAAATACTACTTAAAATCCGCTAAAATTCCGCCAAGAAATCCGATATCAAATAATGAGCAATAAAATGAGCAATAATAATAATAAGTCCGCCTCTGTGGTGTAGTGGTTAGCGTGATTAGCTGCCACCCCCGGAGGCCCGGGTTCGATTCCCGGCTCTGCCACGAGATTTGAAAAGTGGTATGAGGGCTGGAACGGGGTTCACTCAGCCTCGGGAGGTCAACTGAGTAGAGGTGGGTTCGATTCCCACCTCAGTCATCCTCGAAGTGGTTTTCCGTGGTTTCCCACTTCTCCTCCAGGCGAATGCCAGGATGGTACCTAACATAAGGCCACGGCCGCTTCCTTCCCTCTTCCCTGCCTATCCCTTCCAATCTTCCCATCCCTCCACAAGGCCCCTGTTCAGCATAGCAGGTGAGGCCGCCTGGGCGAGGTACTGGTCATTCTCCCCGGTTGTATCCCCGACCAAGAGTCTGAAGCTCCGGGACACTGCCCTTGAGGCGGTAGAGGTGGGATCCCTCGCTGTGTCCGAGGGAAAAGCCGACCCTGGAGGGTAAACAGATGATGATGATGAATAATGATAATAATCATAATAATAATAATAATAATAATAATAATAAAATTAAATGTCTGCACTCATCTGATCTTAAGTTTCACTGGGATTAATCCCCTGCCTGCGAGCCGGCGAGCTAAAACTTGCGGGCGTTTTAGTGCCGGGTGCAAACTAGGTGAATCCCCTACCTCAAGGGCCACACACAAAAAAGGCCAGTTTATTAAACGGTCTTCCTTCATATCATGAATATAAATGCTACTCTCACACAGTTTCATTATTTGTCGTCATTCGTCAACTGAGAGATAAGTACCCTTTCCCCAAGCATTAGAATTGTATGACACCATGATCTCATAACATCAAATCCAAATAACATGTTTTCCTCATGTGACTGCTAGCTCCTGACAAAAAATACGGAATAGCTCGGAGACAGACTGGAGTACAAATTAAAAAAGAACGCAGAATGGATAAAACACTAAATTCCGCTATAATAAATCCAGAATTCCGCCAAAAAAGTCCGCTGTCCGCTAAATGATACATTTCTCCGCCGACAGTCTTCTAATTCCGTCAAATTTAACGGAAAATCCGCTAAGTTGGCAACACTGGCTGTGTCTTCCGCGAGTGTTCCCCCATCGCTCAAGATAGTCCAGCAAGCTTCAGTGCATTGTTGAATGTTCTCCGTCAGTTGTTCCGAGGGCGACCTCTAGTCAGTCTGACTTCTGGAAGGACCCACAGCATAGCATATGAGATGTCGAGGCATACGCAGAAGTCTAGCAAACTGGAATCGATGGCATGCAATAAATACGATTACATTTCTTATAAGCCGCCTCTGTGGTGTAGTGGTTAGCGTGATTAGCTGCCACCCCCGGAGGTCCGGGTTCGATTCCCGGCTCTGCCACGAAATTTGAAAAGTGGTACGAGGGCTGGAACGGGGTCCACTCAGCCTCGGGAGGTCAACTGAGTAGAGGTGGGTTCAATTCCCACATCAGCCATCCTCGAAGTGGTTTTCCGTGGTTTCCCACTTCACCTCCAGGCGAATGCCGGGATGGTACCTAACTTAAGGCCACGGCCGCTTCCTTCCCTCATCCTTGCCTATCCCTTCCAATCTTCCCATCCCCCTACAAGGCCCCTGTTCACCATAGCAGGTGAGGCCGCCTGGGCGAAGTACTGGTCATACTCCCCAGTTGTATCCCCCGACCAAGAGTCTGAAGCTCCAGGACACTGCCCTTGAGGCGGTAGAGGTGGGATCCCTCGCTGAGTCCGAGGGAAAAGCCGAACCTGGAGGGTAAACAGATGATGATGATGATAACATTTCTTATTCTATATGGATGCTGAAAGACTATATCGAAATACTTTTTTTGAAACATTTCCCTAAACGTTTATTTAAGAATATGTTTACTACTTGATTACGGTCGCATTAACACATCGAAGGTTTTCGGCGACGAAAGAATGGGAAAGGGGTAGGAATGGGAAAGTAGCGTCCGTGGCCTTAATTAAGGTACAGCTCCAGCATTTGCCTGGTGCGAAAACGGGAAACTACGGAAAACCATCTTCAGAGCTGCAGACCCACTATCATCCTAATGCAAGCTCACTGCTGCACGACCCTAACCGCACGGCCAACTTGCTCGGTAAATTAAGAATTATTTATTAAAAGTATTTTTCGTTGGTGTAATAATAATAATAATAATAATAATAATAATAATAATAATAATAATAATAATGCCGGGCTGAGTGGTCAGACGGCAGAGCACTGACCTTCTGAGCCAAGTTTGTGTGTTCGATTCCGGCTCAATTCAATGGTATTTGAAAGTGCTTAAATACGCCAGTCTCGGAACAAAATTCAAGCACTACGGCGTCCTCGAAATTCGTAAAGCAGTTAATGGAACGTATAATAATAATAATAATAATAATAATAATAATAATAATAATAATAAATAGGTTGAATGGCTTAGACGCTAGAAGTGGTAGCCTTCTGAGCTCACGTTGGTGGGTTCTATTCCAGCGGAGTCCGGTGGTATTAGTCCAGCCTCTTATCGGCAGACAGATGTTATTTCTTTAAAGTCATTTCAACTGCTATACAGTGTCCGACTCGTTGGCTGAACGGTCAGCGTACTGGCCTTTGGTTCAGAGGGTCCCGGGTTCGATTCCCAGCCGGGTCGGGGATTTTAATCTTAATTAGTTAATTCCAATGGCACTGGGGCTGGGTGTATGTGTTGTCTTCATCATAATTTCATTCTCATCACGACGCGCAGGTCGCCTATGGGTGTCAAATATAAAGACCTGCATCTGGCGAGCCGAACCCTTCCTGGCATATCCCGGCACTAAAAGCCATAAGACATTTCTTTTTTTTTTTTTTTCTATACAGTATATTTTAGGAAACACCAGGGTGAGAATTTGTCTCACAAGAGTTCAGTCAAGTGCTGGAAGCCTAGGACACGGATCTGTCTCATTTAAACACATCCAAATGCCACCGATCTCAGCCAGGGTCGTGTTCGCTGTTTTGGGAACAGAAGAACATGGCTTCAGTGTGAACAAATATATGCATACACTAGCTGTACTTTTTTCAAACAATAATCACCACCATCACTTATAAATGATCCTACGATCCAGTTTGGACATGACACTTAACAAATGGTGGCTGTGAATGACGAAAGAATGCAATTTATGACCCAGCTCTATCTCATACTGTAATGAAAACTGCAATCTCTAAAGTATAAGTGTTTTCGGCCTCCTTAGTGGGTACGTGGTGCAATTCCGAAGTCAGCTGACACGTTTTACCACGACCACGATTACCTACGACTTCAGAAATGACATCATCAGGGTTGTCCTCAAGACATGTCAAATTTTATTCCACCATTTCAGTGCTCATTCAAAAGTGACCCATCCCTGACCATTAATAATACTGTACATTAATTAATTAATTAATTAATTAATTAATTAATTAATTTATTTATTTATTTATTTATTTATTTATTTATTTATTTATTTATTTATTTATTTATTTATTTATTTATTTATTTATTATTAAACTACTGAACATCATTATTACAGCAGTGTTGAAATAGGCAAGCGTCCTGAATCTTTGGGACTACAGGTAATAACATACATACATCTTCAAGCCTGTTATATCTTCCGACGTTCAATCTGCAAGCCTCTGAATTAACTGAAATCCTCTATTTACAAATAGCGCTGTGGTTTCGTTTAGTTCCATACCTCTCATCTTTAATAATTAAAAAGAAAATCTATCATCATCTTGGTCTCCCTCTACTTCTTTTACCCTCCATGACCGAGTCCATTACTCTTTTAGGTAACCTATCCTCCTTCATCCGTCTCATATGACCCACCACCGAAGGCGGTTTATGCGTACCGCTTTCCCATCGAGTTCATTCCTAACCTGTTTGTACCAGCAATAATTCTCGTTAGTTTAATGTATGTTACTTCTAACTTAAGTGCGGCCAGTATCCAGTATTCGGGAGATATTGGGTTCGAACCCCAATGTCGGCAGCCCTCGAGATGGTTTTCCGTGGTTTCCCATTTTCACACCAGGCAAATGCTGGGGCTGTAACTTACCTTAATTAAGGCCACGGCCGCTTTCTTCCCATTCCTAGCCCTTTCCTGTCCCATCGTCGCCATAAGACCTATCTGTGTCGGTGCGACGTAAAGCAACTTGCAAAAAAATAAAATACAACAGATATCCTGAGTCCACTCAGCTTTCACTCCCATACAGTGAAGTTGGTCTAAAAACAGGCCAGTGAAAATATAGTTTCGTCCGGGAGCTGAGTTCTACTATTTCTCCATGACTTCAGTAATAACAGACAGCACAGTGAACATTAGTTAGACAGAAGATAGTCAGTCAGAAGATAGAATCACAACACCAATGTCCAGTTTAATAAATTACTTTGAGGGGCGTCGCAAATTGAGCCGAGAAACAAGCGGTTTATATATGGCAATAATGCCGAAAGTCTGGGGCGAGTTGTTAGGTCAGTGCATGGTAATTCTTTGATTTGAATCAATGAAGCCTATTTTAGAAATAAAGATACATTGTATCCGAAAAGCAAGAAATTGTCAGTGAAATTTTAATATTACTTATCCTAAAAATAGCACAATCGTTTGTCAATAAACGAGAGAAATTAACGTGAAATGGAACGTCATTATATTTGGTGAGCAAGCTGTGCGTGCCTGAGGCACGTCGAAGCAACCCGGTCTATTTCAAACAGTCTTGACACTGACTGACAAGCTAGCAAGTTCAGAACTTTGGTCTCCGACCAACATAATTCACTGGACGGCAACTTCGAGTTCCACTGGTCTCATACCACTGACAACCACTTGTTTTCTTTTATAAAAAATCATTACAATAGTAACCTTTGGTAATATGAATTGGCTAGGAAACATTCGTAAAGTTTCGAACAATGACACTGTAACGGAAAGAAATAATGATTTATGATCGCAGTGAAAATAAACAGCAGCCTCCCATTCTAAGCAGGAAGCAGCTGATGTGTAAGTAGGGTGATCACTGCTGCGAGCAGAGAAAGCTACATAGACAGAAGGAAGTGTGGACCTGGAAAAGTATAAACAATCCCATACGTCAAGAACAACAACCTGGGAAGTAAACGCGCAAACAGCCTCCTTACTGGTGCACATAGTACTATTCCGGGGTCATTCGAGACCTCTACGGACTACCTACGAGCCTCAGAGATAACATCGTCACTATTGTCCTTAAAAGGTCAAAATAATAATGTTATACGTCCCATTAACTACCTTTACGGTGTCTGGAGACGCCGAGGTACTGGAAGTTTTTCGCAGAAGTTTTTTAACGTGCTAGTAAATCTCCTGACACAAGGCTGACGTATTTTAGCGCCCTGAAATACCACCAAACTGAGCCGGCATCGACTCCACTACCTAAACCTCAAATGATCAGCGCTCTAACACCTGAGCTACTCAACTCGGCTTGTCATGACAGATTTTTTATTTCAACATCTCAGTGCTCAAACGATATGTCACTGTTTCTCGTACACTTCAAGCTCAAAAATCATACTGTACAAATTTCGAAGTGCAACCTAAAAATCTAAAGGATTGATGGCGAGTTCGTTTACTGCAACATCAAAGCCACGTCGCCAAATATCGAGTTGCAAGTCATACGTGCACATTCTATTACTAATAATGAATGATAATGACATACGACACTTCATATCCCTACAGTCTAGTATAAACACAAAGCGAGCCGACACAGTGGCCAGTGAACCTATTTTTTTAATGATAGAGATATCATAAAGTTGTTACTGATGCTTAATATTAAGGTAACAGGGATAAGAAATGCAAAGTGAACAAGGAAATGTATGATTGCCAAAATCGGGAGGATTTGTGTCCCGATTTAGTTCTGAAAAATGTAAGGACAAATGTAGAAAAAATGACTGGTCACCTTCGGCTAGGGCCAATGCGGCATCAATACGTGCAGGGCACGCTGATGTGGAAGGAACCTGGAATAAAAGAGACTCAGAATCAACGATCTAGATGCTCAGGTATATGGTGGCGAATATGGCGACGATTCATATCCGAGCCACTCAATTATACTTTCAAAGCCGTCTGATAACGATTTGGTCGCGCAGAGGTATGGTTACTTGAATATTGAAGAGTCACAAGTAGACCTTTGTACTTCGTACATCCTCATTGCGAGATCTCACTGTGCCAATGTGAGGAAGTTAATTGAGCCTGGGCCGAGCTGTTTGTTTATTTCTCTGTTGGCCGGACTTGAGCACTAAACTTTAATATAGCGCTGCTATGGAGGTTTAGCGGCCAAGGAGCCAATTGCGGTGATGCAATTTTGGGGCACAGCTTCCCTGCCTAATTTACTTTAGTCCACTCTAATGGTAGGAGAAGTTAAACTACAGTGCACCATGCTTATTGGTGTCGCCAATTAGTCGAGTATTGCGCATATAGGATCTAGACCAAGGTTACCAATTTTGATTTATACTCTTATATCTATATTTCTGTACTCTCAAACTAGCCGCTAAAAAATTTTGTTCGCACTCATTACTGATAATACCTTTAACACTATTTGGAGTACTGAAAATCACGAACGGAATGTGCTAACCTGTATGAAGTTAAAAAATAATTATTACTGTTAAGAGCAGCAGTGGTCGAACAGTTAACACGCTAGACTGCAAAGTCCGAGATGGAAGTATTTCTTATCCTGCTACTTATAACAACGTTATATGTTTACCAATTTTTTAAATTACTATGGTGCCTGGACCTAGATATGTTTATGTACAACGGAGACTGGGACTAAACAGTGAGTTATACAAGGATACAGTAGAAACCGTGGAATAGAGTTTTACTGATATATCCTCAGGATGAAGGAAGACGGGTTGACGTGAAAGATCTTGACCCCATTTTAAGTGAAAAAAAGTTTGTTCCCAGATAGCTCATCTTAAATCTGTAAGGATATGGAGAAAATGGGCATGAGTCAGGACAATGTTCGGATCGAATAGAGGAAGATGAAAGTATATCCAATGTGGATAAGATGTTATTTCGTGCTCCATAGATGCCCAAATCGAAATGAAGTAGAAGATATCTGTTGGGTTTTTTTGACGGATGCAGTATAATTACATCTTTATACTGGAAGAGGTCAGGGAAAAGGAAGTTTCCATTGAAGTATGTCCAATTTATGATTGTGGCAGTATGGAATCAGTTGAGTTATGGGCGGTGTTGCGTAACAACATTCAGAGCACTAGTGCGTCTTGATGCCATGAAAGGTGTTGCTCATAGAGTCATTAGTACTGCAATAGCACGTTCAGGCTCAGAAAGGAAAGCAATGGTAAAATACATCACTCGTCATCTTGCTTGGAGCGCCGCCATCGGTATTTGCGATTTCCCTGTAACAGTGGTGCTATTTGAGGACCTACAGTATATAGCCTCTGAACTGATGATATAAATTATTTATTGATTATTATTATTATTATTATTATTATTATTATTATTATTATTGAATTTTCGTAATCTTCGCCTGACAATCCTAGCAATCGGCGAAGGGGTAACAAGTGTATCGCATTATTCATGTTTCATTTCTCGATACTTCCGTAAATACACATATATTTAATAAAATTCGAACACCGTCATGTTTGTCAAATATCTACGAAAGTTATGCTCAAAGAAAGAACAACAACATAAATGACTAATTTGCATAATAAAGGAGGATCAGCCGTTCTGACCACACGACACCTCGTAATCTGCAGGCCTTCGGGCTGAGCAGCAGTCGCTTGGTAGGCCTTGAACCTTCGGGGCTGTTGCGCCATGGAGTTCAGTTTAGTTTTATAATAAATGAGGTAGCCATCAATATCTGACAGTATTAGGAAACGACCTAATGTACTGTAGTCTGAAACAGTTGAACATGGAAGAGTAGTTTAAACTCAAAATTATTGCCATACTATTCCGAATTTCGCAAAGCAGATAAAAAAATTCCACGTTGAAATAGAGCTCTGATACATTCTGCATGGTAATCCTGTCAGCTCTCTCTCTCTCTTCAACCATTTCAATACTGTACTTTGTGTCATGAGATTGTTAGATTCTCTAATAGGATACCGTCAAATCCACTCAGGAAGGTACGATCAAAATCCGATTTACTGTCGTAACAAAGGAATGTCAAAAGCCCATTGTTAGACTGACGAGAAACATAGCGCTTCCTCTTTTATACACAATAACACTCTCACGAGGGTCACGTTATGTACTTTGTTTCCCCACATCGAGTGGAATAAATACGCACATCATTTCGCACATTTGTATCAAATCATTCAAAGCAGCTGCCCGGTCGACGCACATCTGCCTAGTATCCTCTACTGTGCAGAAAATACACGGAATAAAAGAGGAAGAAATAAGGATTTCCCTAGATCTACCAATTTTAGGTAGAAAAAGGCATTTCCAAAACATTTTCTATACGTGTACCTTGAGAATAATAATTAAGCGAATTTAAAGATTCATTTTTCATTAAAAGTCCCACTGACGCTCGGTTTATTTGTCCACTAAACACACGAATGCGTTCGCCAACATCAGCAACTTTCTTTACCCAAATAAAACAAAGCTAGTGAGCCTCTGTGGCTCAGACGGCAGCGGGCCGGCCTTTCACCGCTGGATTACGTGGTTCAAATTGCCCCAGCGGAGAGCGACTGGCTTCGGTAGGCGGCACAATTCCTATCCTCGCCGCTAGATGGAGGCTTCATTCATTCCATTCCTGACCCGGTGGAATGACAGGAAAGAGGCTGTAGATTTTCAAAACAAAGCTAGTGTTTAATCGAGTCTTCTTCTTATTATTATTATTACTATTATTATTATTATTATTATTATTATTATTATTATTATTATTATTATTATTATTATTATTATTATTATTAAGGGCTGTCAGTACATTTCTTCAGTGACGCACGTGCTCTCTACGACAGCTGATGTTGCAAATGAATGTTTAGGACCAATCAGCCTTCCATCCATCCATACATCGACAAACGCCGACGTATTTTCCAGAAGGCTACACTGATTCTGGTGCGAACTATGAACTGAAGACAATACTATTCTTACACCGCGATATCTTGAAAACCTGGCCACTGTAAACAAAGGTGGTTCGTTCGGTTTAGTGAAAAACTAGCGAAATCATGTGCAAGTTAGAATTAAATACAAACTTTTGCAAACTTGTACTTTAGAACAGGAATAACAATATTCAACTGTCTAAAGAGAACGTATAGCAAATAAGTAAATTCCCTTTTGTGCATACCGTACGCAATGCTGTGATTTCAAGGGTTAGGTATACCTAGGTTTGCCGTAAGTTCCGGAATTTTCAGGACAGTATCGAATTACTGTCGTGTGTCCCGGGGTTCTCAAAGTGCTTTTCGGGACATACACAGTCGCTCATAAAGAATGAGCGCATGGTATCGTGTAAGTTCTTATTCTTGTTCTTCTTCTTCTTATTATTATTATTTTGCTAGCTGTTTTACGTCGCACCGACACAGATAGGTCTTACGGCGACGATGGGACAGGAAAGGGCTAGGAGTGGGAAGGAAGCGGCCGTGGCCTTAATTAAGGTACAGCCCCAGCATTTGCCTGGTGTGAAAATGGGAAACCATGGAAAACCATTTCCAGGGCTGCCGACAGTGGGGTTCGAACCTACTATCTCCCGAATACTGGATAATGGCCGCACTTTAGCGACTGCAGCTATCGAGCTCGGTATTATTATTATTATTATTATTATTATTATTATTATTATTATTATTATTATTATTATTATTATTATTATTATTATTATTATTATTACAATTTGCTTTACGTCGCGCCGACACAGATAGATATTATGACGACAATGGGACAGGTGTAAAAATAGGAAACCATGAAAAAACATCTTCAGGGCTGCCGACAGTGGGGTACGAATCAACGATCTCCCGAATGCAAGCTGACAGAAGCGTGACCCGAACCGCGCAGCCACTTGCTCGGGGCTACTGTACAAGTAACTCACAGGGACACTTTCCTCAGAAACAAGTAAACCTGTAGAAACAATGCTTGTAGGGTTTAAGTTTAACAACAGGGTTTTGTCCACATGAGAGGTGAATTGTATTTTGTGAACATAATTAAGATACTAATAATAATGTTACTGGCTTTACGTCCTACTAACTAGTTTCAGTCTTTTCGGAGACGACGAGGTGCTGGAATTTAATCCCGCAGGAGTTCCTTTACGTGCCAGTAAATCTAACGACACGAGGCTGACGTATTTGAGACATATTTGAGAACCTTCAAATATCAATAGACTGAGCCAGGATAGAACCTACCAAGTTGGGGCCAGAAGGCCAGCACCTCAACCGTCTGAGCCACTCAGCCCAGCTAATAAATAAATAAATAAATAAATAAATAAATAAATAAATAAATAAATAAATAAATAAATAAATAAATTTAACAATTTAATGTGAGGAATATGCAATGTCATGCAGAGATACATTTTTATTTGAGCGACTGTACATGTCCCGGATTTGAACAACACTGAAAATAAATAACGAATAGCAGAAGATATCCCAAGTTCATAAAATGAAATAATAACAACAATTGTTTATGTGTGGAATGAGAAATTTTACTCATGATTATGTCAGCGTTCTAATTCAAATCGAACAACAGTCCAGAGACGTCTACATGCCTTTTAGTCAAACTTTTAATTACGTTCATCTATATGAAGTCCAGGCAATTTTTTTTTTAAATAGAGGCATTCCAGTAATTTAGATGTAAACGAATGACCGGAGTGGGAGATGGCTGCTAATTGCTGGAACTAACTAAATCTGTGTGTGTTATTCAACTTTTACAAACATTCTGAAGCACTGGGTCGTGTAACCCGCGGACTGGAGAGCTGTTTAGCTGTGTACCGCTCAGCAGTACACAGCGTCTGGCCTCAATGCATAATAAACATTAACATGGAACAATATGAATTCATTATGCAGCAGTTGCCATCACAGAGATTACAAGTCGCTACAGTGATGGAGCCACTATCCAGAAATTTCAAGAAATTACACACAGCTCGTAACCACACTGGTTTTCAAACTCAGTTGGAATAAATTTTAGAAACACGCATATTTTCAGTATAAACTGTTATGCCTTTCAGCGTTCAGTCTGTAAGCCTCTGTGAATTAACTGTGTGTCTCCACAATCCTCTATTTCCAACGAGTTATGCGCCGTCATCTAATTCCACATCTCTTGTTATTCATTAAAAACTAACGCCAACCATCGTCTCCTTGGTCTCCCTCTACTCTTCATATCTTCTACGGCCGAGTCCGTTACTCTCCTTGGTAACCTCTCCATTCGCCTCACATGACCCTACTACCTTCTCCATTCGCCTCACATGACTCTACTACCGAAGCTGGTGCAGAAATGCAAATTATTTTCTGGGTAAATGAAACCGATGTATTCAATCTAGACTAATCCCGTTGTGTACGGGTAGTGTACTTGCTTCTTATCCAGAGGTCCTGGGTTCAATTCCCGACTAGTCCAAATATTTTAATTTTTGGACTAAGAGATAGAAGAGGGTTCACTCAGTCTCATGAGACCAAATGCGGAGTTGTTGATAGAGAGACAGTGGATCCCGTCAGGGAAAGGCTGAGAATGCCGTCGCGCTGACCAAGTGACACTACATACCGGGCGAGTTGGCCGTGCGCGTAGAGGCGCGCGGCTGTGAGCTTGCATCCGGGAGATAGTAGGTTCGAATCGCACTATCGGCAGCCCTGAAAATGGTTTTCCGTGGTTTCCCATTTTCACACCAGGCAAATGCTGGGGCTGTACCTTAATTAAGGCCACGGCCGCTTCCTTCCCACTCCTAGCCCTTTCCTGTCCCATCGTCGCCATAAGACCTATCTGTGTCGGTGCGACGTTAAGCATCTAGCAAGCAAGTGACACTATATAATCTGCAGGGCACCTGGCTGGTCATCAGTTGTCATAGCAAGCCAAGAGTTTGATTTTATTTGGTCCGCAATCTAGACCTTCAAATATTCCTCATCCTAACAGTCAAAGAAATGACGTGCGCGCGTCCTGCAGTTTTTCACAGAGGAATGAGCTTTAACATACATAAACATTGATTTCTAAGAGAACAACGGTAATGAAACACAACATCGGACGAGAAAGTACGAAATGAAAGAAAAAACTAGTCTACTCTCCGAAGATCACCCATGACATGTGTTTATACAGATGAACCCTACGAAAAGTAGCACATCATTCTTCCGTTTCGTAGTATTTTCTAGGAAAAGAAGCCGCAGGTGGAACAAGAAACAAATAAACTGGCCTCAATTCTGCTTTAACAACCAACACTAAGTTTGTCGTGTAGGATATATTGGCCAGGATACCTGTCTAAAATGCTTTCCTTTAAATTGGGTCCGAGCTCGATAGCTGCAGTCGCTTAAGTGCGGCCAGTATCCAGTATTCGGGAGATAGTAGGTTCGAACCCCACTGTCGGCAGCCCTGAAAATGGTTTTCCGTGGTTTCCCATTTTCACACCAGGCATATGCTGGGGCTGTACCTTAATTAAGGTCACGGCCACTTCCTTCCCACTCCTAGCCCTTTCCTGTCCCATTGTCGCCGTAAGACCTATCTGTGGCGGTGCGACGTAAAACAACTAGCAAAAAAAGAAAAAAAAGAAAAGGGGTCTCCTTGAATTGTGGTTGTTTTTTCTCTAAAGTAACCACAATCAATGGCGATTTTTTAAAGGTGAAAGACCTATGTGTTTGTACAAGTGATGTATTTAAGCATGTGCAATGTTAAGAGGAGGTTGCTAATAAAGTTCTTATCAAGAAATTTCCGAGATTATAAATTAAATATTGTGTATATAAAATACACGCTAATCATATAACAGAAAAATGCAACATATACCGTATTAGTGACGTCATTAAGTTAAACTGTGTTTGAAATAAGTAGTTTCCTTGAAAAAAAAAAAGAAACATTTTCTGAGGCTTAGCATATGAGAAATTATGAGGGATATTTACAGATGGTTCACTAATTAAATCGGTCCAGCTCCTTGGCTGAGTGATCAGCATAGAGGTCTTCGATTCAAAGGGTTCTGGGTTCGATTCCCTATCGGATCGGGGATTTCAGCCGCGTCTGGTTAACTCCACTGATTCGGAGACTAGGTATTTACGTTCGTCTTAACACACAACATATCACACTACCAGACATGCAATAGTGAACACATCCCTTCAAATAGGATTGGTGTCAGGAAGGGCGTACGGTCATGAAAATAGGTTTAATCCTCATGCAATGCCAACACCGAAATAACTGGGAAACGGTTAGGAAGAAGCTGAACTAGAGTATAATGCAGCTATATTTTGATATTCGACAACGCTCATTAAAACCTACATGCGTCGTCCCCCTAATTTTTCTTGTCAGTGGATTTACGTCGCACCGACACAGATAGGTCTTATGGCGACGATGGGATAGAAAAGACCTATGAGTTGGAAGGAAGCAGCCGTGGCCTTAATTAAGGTACAGCCCCAGCATTTGCCTGGTATGAAAATGGGAAAGCACGGAAAAGCATCTTCAGGCCTGCCGACAGTGGGATTCGAACCCACTATCTCCCGGATGCAATCTCACAGCCGCGCGCCCCTAACCACACGGCCAACTCGCCCGGTCTCGTTAATTTTAGCTATGTCAGTAACATAGGGAAAATATACGCTAGTCACATAACAGAAATAAAAATGAAAATGAAAACCTACAACCTGTTTTCCAGTCAATGACCGGGTCAAGGATGTGATGAATGAAGCAGATATAGGCTATTATTACAATGGGGTCGCCACTCCCAAAGTGATATATTAATGACTGATAGATGCTATGAAATGAGAATGGAGAGTGTTGCTGGAATGAAAGATGACAGGGAAAACCGGAGTACCCGGAGAAAAACCTGTCCCGCCTCCGCTTTGTCCAGCACAAATCTGACATGGAGTGACCGGGATTTGAACCACGATATCCAGCGGTGAGAGGCCGACGCGCTGCCGCCTGAGCCACGGAGGCTCACATAACAGAAATATGCAACAGAAAACAGTATTAGTTTTTTCGACGTCAGTAACATTTACAGTGTGTTTGGAACACGGTTGGTGATAGAGATGAGCGGTCGCGGTACAAATATACATTTTGCTAGTGGATTAACATCGCACCAACACACTGAAGGTATTCGGCGATGCAAGGATGGGCTAGGATTGGAAAGGTAGCGGCCGTGGCTTTAATCAAGATACAGCCCCAGTATTTGGGTGGAGTGAAAATCCATTTTCAGGGCTGCAAACAGTGGAACTCGAACCCACCATCTCCCGAATGTAAAATCACAGCCAAGCGACCCTAACCGCACGGCCAACTAGCTCAGTATATTTGATATGCAGGAGATACACGATGTCACCTTCCTCTTCGCGGAGGGAGAGGCAAAGAGAACGTAAATTCATTTTAGAGAGAACGATGATCCATAGTTCATAAATATACTACATATTCACGAGCGCATCGAAAAAGTAAACGTAAAGACTGAGATAATAGATCATTCTCTCTTGAACGAGTTTGCTGGACCTCCTGTGTCAGTTTCAGCCTTAGCCATCGATTTAATTCCGAATGCCTCTTCGTTACCACGCGATGTTTCTATTGAAAATCTCATCTTAGTCACCGTAGTTCGAAGACCACTGAACCACTAAACCACTGAACCGCAGAACTTCCCTCACCTCTTAGCATAACTAAATAATGAAATATATTGAATTATTCTTTCTAACGTGCGGCTCCTCGGCTGTATGCTCAGGATAGCGGTCTTCGGCTCAGAGGGTCCGAGTTCTATTCCCGGTCGGGAGGGCGATTTCAGCAGCGCCTGGCTTGAAAGTTGATTGTGTTTCTAATACACTTATCTTTATCTACAAACCACATATCACGCTATCAAGTACTACGGAGAAACACTATAGTGAATACATCCACATCCCTCCACATAAGGTTGGCGTCAGGAAGGGCTTCCGACCACAAAACTGGGCCAAATTCATTTGTGGTGCCTACCCCAATTAATTGGAATAAGAATAACTGTATCACTTGTGGCGGCTTGGCATTACATGTTGGTGAAAGCTGTGGGGTGTCAGAGTCAGTGAACACAATATTATAAAGGACAGTATCTGTGTGATATAAGTGCCAATTATGAAAATCTGCAAGTCATGTTGATACACAGAGACAGTGAAGGGTACTTATCTACATATATGTGCATTGTTCAACGGTCTGACTACAAATGGTAGCTTGGCCCTTGTTTTAGTTTCCCCACTGTCTTCGTTGTTGTTGTTGTAAATATGGAGTCTTCCAGTGGTATTTTGTGAGTATATTTTTGTATATTTTAGTGTGTTGATGAGGTGCCCATGCACGGATGTTATTCAGAATATAGTTAGTTATTCTAGAATCAGTGGAGTTATTGATGAACCTAGGTGCAGTTCCTACCTATTTAGTCGTTTTCAGAAGGTTAGGTAAGGCCTGAAGCAGATGTACCAGAACGCAGCATTATGTACACGTTCTGGGAGAGAAAAATTCGAGGGATCCATTCTGGTGAACTCTGGCGCCCATACTACGGACATTTCGAAATATTATTTTTATTAATTTATTCAATTTTAATTATGTTAGTCATTTTTCAGTTGTTTATTCAGAAATTTTGAATTAGATTACAATTTACACACAAGCGTGAGGCGATTATTTTATTTTATTTCATTCGTATTTGATTATTTTTATCACACTGCTATGGCATATATTTACTATTATAAATGTTATTTACGAATATTACAATAGACTAAAAAGAGTTGCTATGGAGATCGTTCTGGCAACATTGTAAATGCTTTGGGTATCTGTCAGTAGGTTTTGAATATTAACCCGATACATGGAGTTCTTTTATACGGGAAGGAAGATCAGCAATAATGCAAAAGAATATGAAAGTGCAAAGTGCCACAGGGAGCAAGGAAGCGTGTACGTCACAAGAAACCGCTGACAGAGGCATGTACGCGTAAGTCTTGTCTCCTCAAATAAAATGCAATTGTTTCCCCCTTGCAGATAACAACTGCAAATAGTTCTAAAGTTGGTTTTTCTTCTATCAAAAGAAAATACCTTGCTCTAAAAAATAATATTTTAAACGTGCCAGCAAATACACTGACAAGTGTTGTGTAAATTCGCACGAACATCGGCTGTTTTACAGCTATTCAGGGATGGGAAGGATTTGGAAATGGGAAGGTAGCTGTTGTGATATCAAGGTATAGTTAGACCCGGCATTTGCCAGGAGTAAAAGCGAAAAACTACGGAAAACTAACTTCAGAACTTCCGACGGTGGGGAGCGAACCGACCCTTCCGGAAAGTAAGCTTAAAGCTACACGATCCCTAGAGTGTTGCCAAATCACTCAGATAGTGCACTGTTCAACTCGCAGAGAGTTCTTAATGCAGATCAACTTTTCAGGTTTACGCAGAATCAAAACCACAGAAATGTGACTTTTTATTTCCAAGTTCTTACACCCACTGACCAGAATTTCAATCATGACCGCCTTAGTACGTGATCATATCCCTAAGCTATCATGTCCCATGTGGAGTTCTACTCATAAGCGAGATGAAAGGGTTTTGTCCAACATTTGAACTGTAACAGTGCCCTAACCCACAGAGAGGGAGATGAATGGAAATTTTATTGTAGGCAGTGACCAAGCAGGGTCTTTTGTATACGAGAACGAAACTTGTCCAATTAACAGTAATAATAACAACAGAAGTTATCAAAGGAGGCATCTTAATACGCACAAAAAATAACTTTCAGGGTCATCGTATAATTACAGAAAAGATAATTAACTGCTTCCATATAGAGGTTTTGA
Organism: Anabrus simplex; assembly: GCF_040414725.1. Lineage (NCBI taxonomy): Eukaryota > Metazoa > Arthropoda > Insecta > Orthoptera > Tettigoniidae > Anabrus > Anabrus simplex. Next base: position 414,641,394 of record NC_090265.1, on the reverse strand, counting down.
CATTATCTACTGGACTGTATATTAACTGCTGCCAGCTTCTTTATTCGTCTTGAAGACAAAGCCTACAAAAAGAAAAACATTAACATTCTCAAAATGTAGAATAAAAGAAAGAAGGGGGCTGTCAAGGCTGCCACCTCTAATAGGTCCCGTCTTATACTGCACTAATAATCAAGTAAGATAACGGTCGTGAAAGTGAATATTCCGGTCATAAAGTGGTTTGTTTTAGAGCTATCCGCAACGCGTGCACTCGTATGCGGGCTTGAACACGCCCTAGCTTGATGAGACGTGGTTGGCGGTCTCCTACGAAGTTTCAAAGGTAAAGGGAACTTCCTGGATGTAGACAAACAGAATGCCTCAATAACATGATCTTTAGCTCTCGCTCGAGCGACATCAGGGGTGCGTTTACATAATAATAATAATAATAATAATAATAATAATAATAATAATAATAATAATAATAATAATTCCAGGCGAGTTGGCCATGCGGTTAGGGAGATAGTGGGTTCGAACCCCACTGTCGGCAACCCTGAAGACTGTTTTCCGTAGTTTCCCACTTTCACACCAGGCAAATGCTGGGGCTGTACCTTAATTAAGGCCACGGCCGCTTCCTTCCCATTCCTAGGCCTTTCCTGTCCCATTGTCGCCATAAGACCTATCTGTGTCGGTGCGACGTAAAGCAAATAGCAATAATAATAATAATAATAATAATAATAATAATAATAATAATAATAATAATAATACAGTTGTAATCGAGCAAGCGAAGCAGAAGGTGGTTTAGTAAGCAAGTGCAGACATGGGAATCCCTATTTAGCAATACCCCGCGGCGGCAGATCGTCGGTACGCGCGAGGTGAACTCGCCAGGCGTGACACTGAATGCAGTACCGGTCATCAGACGGGGCTTACCACACTACTGATAACAGCTTCAGTAGTAATAGGCTAACGTTACTGGCCTTACGTCTCACTAACTACTTTTCGGTTTTCGGAGATGCCGAGGTGCCGCAATTTTGTCCCGCAGGAGTTCTTTTACGTGCCAGTAAATGTACCGACACGAGGCTGGCGTATCTGAGCACCTTCAAATACCACCGGACTGAGCCAGGATCGAACCTGCTAAGTTGGGGCAGAAGACAAGCGCCTCAACCGTCAGAGCCACTCAGCCCGGCAAGTGCCATTGGATGAGAAGAGACAGAAAAGATAAGGGAAATTGTCAAGGAGACGTGCCAGGCGGAGCAGACCAAGGAACTTCTAGGGGAGCAATCCAAGGAATTAAGAGAATTAAACGACTGCATGAAAGAGGAAATAAAGAAAGTATAAGAGAGACTGTGGTTCAAAACAACCAGAAAATAGAAAGCTTGAAAGACAAGGCGAAGAAAATGGAAGCAGAGATAAAGGAACTGAGGTGGCAATAGAGAAAGCATCAGCAGGAAACCCCTAACTACTTTATAGAAAGGGCACTAGGAAAGTTTTGCAATGTGAGTGAACGCTTTAGACTTCATCAAAATTTCCACTACACTCAATACACTTCTCCATACGTCGGAACCAGTCACTGAGCCAACTCTGCCACCTTTCTTCGGTTTCATTTTCACACTCGTGATCCCATGCTGCCGGAAGCTCCTCGTCGGTTGCAAAACGCCGCCCTTTCAGCTTCATCTTCACTTCTGGGAAGAGTGCGAAGTCACATGGGGCAAGATTAGGACTATCTGGAGAATGATCAAGCACAGTCAACCCTGATCTGGCAAGAAAATCCATTGTTACATTAGAACGATGTGCTGGAACATTGTGGTGTGCAAGATCCAAGTGTTGATGCGTGACCTTGGACGGAGCTGCTTGAGAGCCTGGATGACCAGAGGCAGACAAGTCTCACTGTGGCACTTCGCAGTAACTGTCCTGTATGTTTCTAGCACAACCCGAGTCAGGATGCCCAGTTTAGTGAAGAATACTGCAATCATCCTTTTCTTCACTGACCTTGATTTTCGCACAGTCACAGGAGTACCCTCATCTTGAAACAGCCACACATTGTTCTGGGGTTTTGTTGGGACATCGTAATAATAAAGCCAAGTTTCGTCACCTATAACTATGTTACTGACGTTACGCGAAGTCCCATTTTCAAACTGTTTTAGCATTTTTCGGCACCATTTCACTCGATGTTCCCTTTGTTCCTCTGAAAGTGAATGGGGCACCCAAAGGGAACAAACCTTTGTAACATGGAAATGGGCGTGTAGAACTGAATGAATAGCTGGTGCAGGGATGTGGAGGGTCTCTTCTACCTGCCGATATGTCAACCGCCTCTCTTGCTCCAACATTTTCCTCACAGCTTCAATGTTTTCCTCAGTCACTGATTCAGACGGTCGCCCAGAACGAGGATCGTCTTCTACCCCAAATATTTCCCCTTTGGAACTCTTTGTACCAGCGTAAAATTGTTGTACGATGTGGACAATCTTTCTCCAGCACAGGAGTCATTTCCTCCAGGGACTGGTCAACAGTTAATCCACGAGCAAAATTGTAGGGGATAATTGCGCGATATTCACCTTTAGACCACAATGACATCTTAACTTGCTTTCAATCCCACTGCTTGGTAACAACTGGTATGAAGGTCGCGCCTTGCTGTCTTCTAGATCGGTTTTCACCCCTCTTTTTCATCCCTCACCATAGCAGGGGTGTTCAGCCAACCGCTTTTGCGTATTGCAAAACTTTCCTAGTACCCTTTGTATACGGGTTACCGGAGGAAGCCAAAGAAGATCTAGTAGCTAAAGTACTAGAACTATTAAATGGAAGTCTGAAGACCAGCAGCAGGGAAGCAGATGTACACGAGGTTCAGCGACTGGGGAATAGAACTGGTAAGCGTCCAGTGAGAGTGAGGCTTGTTTCAACCATAATGGCGAAGATCTTTGGCAGTACGCGGCACTTGAAAGGTGGAAGAATATGGATAAAACAGGAGATTGAGAGAGAAATATTTAGTAATAATAATAATAATAATAATAATAATAATAATAATAATAATAATAATAATAATAATAATAATAATAATTTAAGAGAAAATTACTTGGACAAAACCCACTTTCCTACCTCTTATCATATGCGGTAACGGTAGTAATATATTTACAACTTTATCAATACTTAATTTATAAAATGTTAGATGCGTACTTAATTATGACGTGGTATGATGCCAAAATGTTTATCGATGTAAATCGGATAGGAAAGTATGAAAAAGTAAGATTTTAAAACAGATATTCTCTTTGTGGAGACTGACTGGAGGCATAGTGTGTTTGACTATGCTCTCGTCTGAAATGCTCAAGCTGTGAGATCGACCACCGAAGTAGTGGACTGACGTTTAAGAGAGCTTAAATGCGAGAAACCTTTGTCAGCAAATTCGCCTGAATTAATTAACTGCTGCAATTCGAAGTCTTAGAAATGTACAGTTATTGAACTGCCGTTAAATATTATTTTCCCGGCCTTTAGGTAGGATCGGTTGAGTAAGTACTAAGGCTCAGGTTAGGATTCAGTCGGGGTGTTTAGAAAGGATGCACTTCTTGCTACCTCGCGCTGGACCTACTAAAAAATGCAACTGAAGTCGGCGAGATTCGAAGCGGAGCACTCGGGTCGAGTATCAGCGCGTCCCCGTGTTTTATACTAATATAAAATATCTGCATTCATACAGAGAGTATATGTCCGACTTGAGCCTAGAGTCGAAATTAAACATGCACCAAGTCTTCCCCAATTCTCACTTTAATTAAAATTATAGATACATAAACCAAACCATTCATTCGTTTCAGTAGTACACAATACTGAGGAAAATGACGGTTAAAATTACAATATTGCATAAGTTTTCAGTTTCATGTCATAGATGAAGTAGGTCTACATTAATTGCACATTACGGATATCCTGAAGGATAGCAGTCACAAAAGAATACAACACAAGAAAGAAAGAAAGAAAGAAAGAAAGAAAGAAAGAAAGAAAGAAAGAAAGAAATATACCACATAGCATTCTCTGACTTTTCTCCCCGATATCATCACTGAATACGAAACTTTATGACTGACAGTTCCACATATTTACACAGCCGTCTGCCCTTGACTTTTCGTAATGGTCTGAACAAAAGCAATTCAGCGTGAAACGAAGGGCTTCTAAAATAAAACGGAAGATTGCATTTTCATGGCTCATGGCTGATTTGAAGCAGTAATAGGCAACCGATATAAGTACCCTACAGATCTCCTTTACGATCAATCATATGCCACTAAAACCAAACCTCTCTTCGGAATCATGTTTAAAAATAGAACAACAAAAGCAAGTGTCGGCAAATCGATTGATGAGGAGCAATGTGCAGTTCTCTGGTAAGTTTACGTGCATCTTATCGCCGAGCCGACTTGTTTTATCAGAATCTTGAATCACTGCAAGTTATGTTTGACTGATTTCTGTGATTTCTTCCAAGTTGAACCCCAGAAAGGCGAATCAGTGTGAAAGCAAAACAAAGAGTATCAATTACATCGTGAGATGTAGTGTTTATCAGCGGCGGTGCGTGGTATTGTTGCAATATTGCACAACTCCCAATAATTTCGCACTTCATTTGTCGTCTTTTCTTCTGATGTTTTAGTTTAATAAACCTAACATATATTCGAAAACATGTTAAAGTCAACCATCTTTTGTCGTTCGCTGTACTAATGCTTCATAACGGAACAATAAACTCTGCTGGCTTCGAATCAAACTCAGGGGGTTTGCTTTCCTACGGCAACTCCCTAGCGGACAGCGCGGCGCAGTGTACCTCAGCAGGGACGAGCCTAAGCCTTTATAACATCAGGTAGCATACTCGCCAGTATCCGTCTCAGGGAGTTGCACGAGACTAGCAAGTCCCCTATCGAGAAACAGTTCCGAAAGTCCCCGTTAGGTTGCGCCACTCTGCGGAGATTAATTCCTTCCTACTTTCTCTCCTCTCGCAAAGGTAATTTTATTTCAATTTTGTAAATGAACGAAATTTGCTTTACGTTGCACCGACGCAGATGGGTCTTACGGTGACGATGGGATAGTTTTAATTAAGACACAACTACAGCATTTGCCTGGTGTGAGAATGGGAAACCGCGGAAAATCATCTTCAGGGCTTTCAGCAGGGTGTTCGAACCCACTATCACAGCTACGCGACCCTAACCGCATGGCCAACTTGCTGGGTAATTTATTATCCACAACATACCAGACCACCCACAATATTACCAACAACTTGCTTCAATGAAAAACAGGACGGCAAATTTTCCATTCAAGTGAGGCAAAAGAAACTGTGGCAAGCTGAGTGGCTCAGACGGCTGAGGCGCTGGCGTTGTGACTCCAACGTGGCAGGTTGGATCCTGGTTCAGTCCGGTTGTATTTGAAGGTGCTAAAATACGTCAGCCTCATGTCAGTAGATTTATTGGCATGTAAAATAACTCCTGCTGTACTAAATTCCGGCACCTCGGCGTCCGTATAAAAGTCGTTACTGGGACGTAAAGCCAATAACATTATTATTAAGCGTACCGGTAACTGTAGTTGCAGTGTATAATTAGCCTCTTAGATCCTGGGTTGTAATTGCCAGATATATTTCAGTTTTAGTGGGAATGCAGCTCATTACTTAACAATAACAGAGTTTCTTGTTATTTAGGTAAGCTATTAAAATGTGACATTGAAAATGTTGGTGCAACACCCAGCTTCAGATACCACCAGCCGCCACTGATGTTTATACAAGGTGTTCGAAAAATGCCGCCCAATAAGTCATTATTAATGGGGATCAGCTTAATTAAAATGAGTTTAGAACCAACGCTCGAAATCGCTGATTGAAATGAGACAAGCATAGTAATGTCGGATGGGATGATATCTGCCGCCCAAATGACTCGAATGGAGCTCCCACGACGAATTAAATCACAGTTATGTTGCGAAAACAAGTTTTTCGACGTCTAGTGGTTGTGAATCTTCATGATACGTCAGAAATACGATATCGAAATTTTGCACGAACCACCTACAATACTCCCTCCCCTCACACCGTCGCTCGAAAATTAAAAAAAAAAAAAAAATATATCGAACTAAGACCAAGTAGAACGACCATGAAGACTCCCATTTAATGGATTAAGGTTGTAAAACTAATTTTCCTCTATCTAACTCAGGATGAAAATTGAGATTACAAGGTTGGCTTCTATCCATATTTTAACTATCACCGCTAAGACCTCCCGGGCAGCAACAGTCTTGTCTCGAACTCAGGTCCTCTCGGGTGAATCAAGCACAATTTTATCGCCTCAGCTAATCAGCCGCCGTAGGAGTCATATCCCACCAAAATTAACGATAGAAGCAGCCGGTACAGAGGACAGGACTGAGACAGGTTGGCCTTCGGTTCAGAGAGCCCCAGCTTCGGGGTTTTTAGACGCGTCTGGTTAATTCGTTTGTGTTCGCCCCAATACTCACTCACCTCTTCATGCAAAAACAATACGTCAAACTACCAAGCATCGCAAAAACATGGAATAGAGAATACATTCCTTCAAATGGGTTTGGAATCAGCAAAGGCATTCGATCGTAACAACTGCACTTATTCAACATATTATAGTGCTGACCCCAAATAATTGCGAAAAGGCCAGGAAGAGGGACAAATGTACTTTGAATACGACCACACTTCGACCGACCCTCTGGAAGTTCCCACAGAAAATCTCTTCTTTTGCCACAGCGGGACTTGAGCAGGTCCAGATGTGTCCAGAGCCTGAGCAGTCAGTTGTAAGGTAATGCCTGTTGAAGTCTACGTATAATATTATGCTATTCAAGAGTAAGCGCGCGTGCGGGGGGGGGGAATAAGAATAAGAATAAGAATAAGAAGACATTCGTTGATACCACAGATTAATGTTTACTCTGAGCTCTGCGATACCAAAGCACGATCATCAAGGTGACCGCAGTTCGGATTCCAATCAACACAGACGAGTTTCGAAATAATTGCCAAGTCATTCCAATTAACATTCCTGGTTGAAATGGAGGTCTACTGATGGAGGTAAAATATAGAATGATATAACAACTTCTATTTCATGTTTACCAACCTCATTAATGTCCATAATGCTAGTGATAATCTACCCAATTACGAAAGATAGCTACACATAGATGAACATATGAAGGAGCATTCAGTCCTGAATAATATCGATATTAGGACTTGGATATTTATTCTTTAGTCATCTACTTTTCAGCTTCTATGTGTCAATCAGGTGACTTCCTCCATAATGCATTTCACCAGTTAGAAACTCATGAAAATAAAATAGAATCAATCAAGTTCGCTTGCGTTTCTTTTTAGGCAATTCATGTTTAGCCTTGTTCAATAACGATTCATTATCGGAGAGCAAGAGCGATCAATACGCAAAAACAGATATATTTCTCAACGTTGGAGAACCCGTCACTTCACCATTTAAAGTAGGAAAGATCATAATACGAGGACAAAGCTGGAATTCAAGACAAGTCGCGGCAAATGTGTTTTTATAGGAAGAGAATTTAGGGTTTCGAATAATTTATCAAGGGAAATGTTTCGATAAATTTCTAAGGTAACAGCCCTAAATGTAGATTAATTATGATTGATTGATTGACTGATCGAGCACAGTGTTTCTCACATGATCTAGTTAAAATGAAATGGCGTATGTCTTTTAGTGCCGGGAGATCCCAGGACGGGTTCGGCTCGCCAGGTGAAGGTCTTTCGATTTGACTCCCGTAGGCGATCTGTGCGTCGTGATGAGGATGAAATGATGATGAAGACAACATACACACCCAGCCCCCGTGCCAAGGAAATTAACCAATGATGGTTAAAATTCCCGATTCTGTCGGGAATCGAACCCGGGTCCTCTGTGTCCAAAGGCCAGCACGCTAACCATTTAGCCATGGAACCGGACATGATCTAGTTTATTGGAGGTTTAATTTCGGAACTAAGAATATCACAGTTTATTTGTACGACTGACACCTCTAAAATGCCATGATGATGTCCGAAGAAGTATTACGTAGCGATACATTTTTCCTTTTTCGCTATGGGTTTTACATCGCACCGAGAAAGACAGGTCTTTTTTTTTTTTTTTTGCTTTACGTCGCACTGACACAGATAGGTTTTATGGCGACGATGGGTTAGGAAAGGCCTAGGAGTGGGAAGGAAGCGGCCGTGGCCTTAATTATGGTACAGCCCCGGCATTTACCTGGTGTGAAAATGGGAAACCACGGAAAACCATCTTCAAGGCTGCCGACAGTGGGACTCGAACCCACTATCTCCCGATTACTGGATACTGGCCGCACTTAAGCGACTGCAGCTATCGAGCTCGGTAAACACAGGTCTTATGAGGACTATGGGATAAGGCAGAACCAGGACTGGGAAGGAAACGACCATGGCCTTAATAATTGCCCAGCATTTGCGTGGTATGACAATGGGGAGTAAACGAAAAACATTTTCAGGGCTGCCGACAGTGGAGTTCCGAATGCAAGCTCACAGCTACGTGACCCAAACCACTCAGCCAACTTACTCGGTTTTGTGATCAGAAGGTGCTGCCTAACCGAGGCAGTAAATGCGAGTGTAGAAGGTAGAGGGTACTATTCCCCAACAGAAAATCCAAGAATTGATTTTCCTTATCGCACAGGCACGTAGCCCTGGGTTACACTCAGACTACAACAGGAATGAGAACCAGATTAGATACAAGGGAAGCGGGCAATCATAGAGCCGACCACTAACCGTTCTTGTTTAATGTCGATGTTACGAATGGAAGACCGAGGCGGTAAAGGCCTGCTTGATCAGTCGGACGGACAAGGGTTCTACACCCCATCAGGAAGACGGAATATTTGTACACGAGACTTTGACTTCCCGATAGGCACATGGTCCCGGTGTTCACTCAACGCACACCAGAAGCGAGTAGGTCCGTACTCTCCAGGACCTTAAAACCCGTATAAATTGAAACTGTATATAACAAGTCTCTCTCTCTCCCTCTATTAGTGTGTGTATGTGTGTGTGATTATCCAATTGATTTATAAGATATGTGTCAATGGGATCATTCACAGGAGTTATATGTATACAGGGTATCCTTGAAAAAGGTTCCAATATTCAAAGAGGGGGACAGCACGCAACAAACGAAGGGGAAACCCAATATCTTCAGAGTTATGGTCCGCTACCATCAATGGTCACCATAATGTGCTCGATGTGACCGTCATCCATTGCAGTGCAGTCTTCCACCCTACGTCGCATGGAATCACGCATTCATTGGAAACCCCTGACAGCTAACGAATTGCATCGGAGGCATTGAACACGCGTTCTCGTAGTGTATCCACATCACTTATGGCGATCGCATACACCATGGTTTTTACATGTCCCCTAGGCCAAAAGGGTTATGGTCAGGCAGACAAGGAGGTCAAGGTACTGGCCTCATGACCCGTGTTAGGTGTCGCCTAACTCTACGATGAAAATGGGCCGGAGCCCCATCCATCATAATAAAACCATAACGCAACACTCTAGCACGTTTATGACCAATGGATAGGTAGGAACGTACAGGTATGTCCGTCTTTCTTTGCATACGACCCTCCGTAAATTACTGGGACATCGTGATTATTGATGGTGGTGGTAACGGATTATAACTCCGAAGATATCAGATTTGTGATCAATGTTTAGAGGACATTTTCTTCCTTCGTTTGTTGCGTGCTGCCTGCTCTGTAAATATTGAACGTTTTTCAAGGACATCCTATATACAAGTGCTAATGTGTAAAATTGTATAAGTTACATGTAACATACGCAGATTGTACAGTAATATGTACAGCAACTTATATTTAGTCAACGGAAATTGGGAAACTTCTGTGTATGTGGGGCTTGCTCTTTCTCCATTTGCCGCCTACAAATTTTAGCAACTATTTTTGGAAAATAAATAAATAAATAAATAAATAAATAAATAAATAAATAAATAAATAAATAAACAATAATAACCAGGTTAATTCCTGAAGGCTAAGGGAGCCTGGCATAGGGCTAATGAATCTATCCTACTTACAAAGGAACATATCCATCGCACCCCTCTCAGACTACAATAAACAGAGCTTACTTGAAGGCTCTTTGAACATGAAATAAGGAATAACATTCAAAAAATGCCGAAGTTAAGTACAAAAGGCCTAAATTGATGAAAAGCACCGAGCGAGTTGGCCGTGTGGTTAGGGGTGCGCAGTTGTGAGCTTGAATTCGGAAGCTAGTAGGGTTCGAACCCCACTATTGGCAGCCCTGAAGATAATTTTCCGTGGTTTCCTATTTTCACACCAGGCAAATACCGACGCTGCACCTCAATTAAGACCACGGCCTCTTCCTTCCCACTCTCTTATCTCCTCGTCGCCATTAGACCTGTCTGTGTCGGTGTGACGTAAAGCAACTTCTTTTTTTTTTTTTGCTAGGGGCTTTACGTCGCACCGACACAGATAGGTCTTATGGCGACGATGGGATGGGAAAGGCCTAGGAGTTGGAAGGAAGCGGCCGTGGCCTTAATTAAGGTACAGCCCCAGCATTTGCCTGGTGTGAAAATGGGAAACCACGGAAAACCATCTTCAGGGCTGCCGATAGTGGGATTCGAACCTACTATCTCCCGGATGCAAGCTCACAGCCGCGCGCCTCTACGCGCACGGCCAACTCGCCCGGTAGTGCAACTTCTTACACGTGTGGATTTACGCTTTTATGGCAACAATGTTACATGCTCATCGATAGCTTAGTTGGTGGAGTATTGGACTCCTATCGAGAAGGTTCGGGTTCGGTCCCAAATGTGCATTGTTTGAAAGTTCGAAAACGTTTTTAGAAGTCAATGACTTTTTTGAAATTATTTATTTACCAAAATATGACTAATTACTGAATTTTTAAATGTTACATCTTCAAAGAAATGTAATTTCAGTACAGACTTGATAATCTTTTCTATGCTATTTACATTTTACTTGTTTTCGATTTCCATTCAAATGTTAGAATTACCTAGGAAGTGATACAAACTAGTTACACTGAGTATTCTAGACAAGGACTTTATTGTAATGTGTTTTAATTTATCTCTGTACATGATACATCGTCCGCCTCTGTGGTGTAGTGATTAGCGTTATTAGCTGCCACCCCCGGAGGCCCAGGTTCGATTCCCGGTTCTGCCACGAAATCTGAAAAGTGGTATGAGAGCTGGAACGGGGTCCACTCAGCCTCGGGAGGTCAAGTGAGTAGAGGTGGGTTCGATTCCCACCTCAGCCATCCTGGAAGTGGTTTTCCGTGGTTTCCCACTTCTCCTCCAGGCGAATGCCGGGATGGTACCTAACTTAAGGCCACGGCCGCTTCCTTCTCTCTTCCTTGCCTGTCCCATCCAATCTTCCCATCCCTCCACAAGGCCCCTGTTCAGCATAGCAGGTGAGGCCGCCTGGGCGAGGTACTGGTCATTCTCCCCATTTGTATCCCAGACCAAGAGTCTGAAGCTCCAGGACACTGCCCTTGAGGCGGTACAGGTGGGATCCCTCGCTGTGTCCGAGGGAACAGCCGACCCTGGAGGGTAAACAGATGATGATGATGATGATGATGATGATGATGATGATGATGATGATGATGATGATGATGATGATGATGACATGAGAGTTCTAATTACCTGTTGCACTTTCATCAACTCCTGTAACAAAATGACTGTCGACATCAGTTGATAGTGTTTCACGCTAAAGACAAGTACTGTATTTGTGTATATACCTTGTATTGATGAACAGGGATCGAAGTTCGTGAAATGAACCTAGCAAACACCGCTCGCGACTTCTCTCAAATTGTTCGTAACACTTTCAGTAATGTTTGTGAAATTGCGAGTTCTTTAAGGGACAAGACAATTGTTCTTTATACGAAAATTAACTAGATTTATTAGTTAACAACTGTAATGATCAAGAAGCTTTGATGGTCGCAGCAGGTTTCTATGTAGCTGATGAAGAGGATACAGACGAGCCTTATGAGGAAAGAGCAGAACGGACGTACGCATTTCATAAGAAAGAATACCACTGCACTATATGAACACGTTAAAAAGCAGTATGATGTATCGAGTGTTATCTAAATCAAATAAAAGATAGAAATAGACATTGTGGTCTTCAGTGAGTAAAATATTCATATACTTTCAAAGAATGGAGGGGGAAAAACACAGTCAAGTATTGTAAACAGGTTGTTGAAAGCAATGGTACCCGTAGACTGGAGTTCAGGAAACTAGAGCAACATGTTAATCAGCAGTTTATTAAAGCCCGAAATGAATACAGACCGGTATTCGACACCAACTTACAAATTTGGGGGCTCAACTATGCCAAAACAATTGGTCTTGATTTTAAAACACTGACTTGCTGGTTGTAACGTTTCAAAAGGAAATATCACATTACAAGTAGAAAAGTGACAATATATGTGGGTAGAAATCTATGCAAAGAAATAGGAGGAACTAGTTGAAGTTTCCAAATGGTTTGTCGCAAGAAGCAACACGAAGTTCAGTGAATATGAAGACGAGTACTTCACTAATACCGATCGGTAGAGTAATGGTTATGCCTTTGCTGCAGGACCTAATGTTTACAGTGCACTATGTCTTCTGGTATAGGCTAGAGCAATTTTGTTACTTTCATAGATCTGTCTCTGTCTTATCCTTGGCTTTGACAATATGAAAGTGACTGAGGTATGAGCGATGCTAGTAACGCCAATCCTTATGCAGCCAGTCCCTGCTATGAATGGTGTGAAAATTTTGCTCATAGGGTCGGTTGGTGTATGCATTTCAGTGGGCTTTGCAGACTGATAAGTAATAGCAACTCTGGCTTGGTGTGGAAAGCAATGGGAAACTACCTCACTCCTCATTTCCCTAGTACGCCTGTTGATTGATGCCTAGGCCATCTATGACAGCTGACGGCAGAGCTGTTCAGGATCCCACCAGCGGCATCGCTGACGGACTGAACATACAGAGTAATGATATTAGCTTGTTGTTTAAAGGTCATCGGCCCGATATGATATTAACAAAGTCATTATGTATAATGGAACAAGAGAATAATGTGTGCAGCGCAGACCAGATTCATTTATCTACTATCAAAACAGGTTGTCTATTGCCTGAATTTTACCTCTGCTTACAAGAAAAACGTGGTAATTTTGGACTTCCTTCAAGTCGAGCTAGAGGTGAATGATGTCCTCGATAAAACTCACAACGCAATTATTGTTCGTTGTTCGAGTCATCAGTCCGTGGACTGGTTTGATGCAGCGCTCCATGTCACCCAATCCTGTGCTAATCTTTTAATTTCTATGTAACTGCTACATCCTACATCTGCTCTTATCTGCTTGTCATATGCATACCTTGGCCTACCCCTACCGTTCTTGCCACCTACACTTCCATCAAAAACAAACTGCACAAGCCCTGGGTGTCTTCTTCTCGTCAAATTTCGCCAAATCGTTCTCTTCTCACCAATTCGATTCAGTGTTTCTTCATTCGTGATTTGATCTATCCATCTCGCCTTCAGCATTCTTCTGTAACACCACATTTCAAAAGCTTATTTTCTCTTTCTTTCTGAGCAGGTTGTTGTCCATGGTTCACTTTCGCGCTCCAGAGGAAAATCTTAAAAAACATCATTCTAATTCCGATATCAATGTTCAAGGCGAGGAAATATCTTTTCTTAAGAAAGCTCTTCCTTGCTTGTGCTAGTCTGCATTTTACGTCCTCCTTACTTCTGCCATCGTTAGTTATTTTACTACCTAAGTAACAACATTCATCCACTTCCTTTAAGATTTCATTCTCTAATGTAATATTTCCTAGGGAAGATGGAAAAAGATTATACAATTTAATCAATATGGTCTGGCTTCTTACACTTGCAAAACGCTTGTTTTACTTCTTAATAGTTATAATGGGCAAGAGCCCAAGTTTATATACAGTAATTCTGATGCACAGGCAGATATTCTTACAATTCCTCCTGGTTGTAAACTTCTATTACAATCTTTAGATCTATTCTGTTTTCAAGAAGTGAAGTGTTTTGGTAAAATACTTCATGATTTTGCAAAATTGCATAAATATAAAGAGTTGTTTACGTAATCGTGTGCCCATTATCAAATAATCAGGTGTGTTCAGTAAAGTACCAACCAATGTTCAAATGCACATGGAATTACGCCGGGTATCAAGGAACACAAACTGAAAAATTAAAAGTGTGAAGAATATATATTTCGACAGATCACATATTAAAACATGCAGTATTTTTGAAATTGCAGCCCTTATATGTTGCAGAATTTGTGATCAACTGCTATGTTTTGAACATTTTTGTGGAATTAGATATATTCATAATATAGCCTAACGAAAAGGGTACATGCCGGTCTAAAGTGACTTATTATTAATTTCGTTACCTGTTTAATTTGTAGGATTTTAAGGAAGCAGTTTATATTATGTGTGAATGTGTTTTAATGTTGGCCCATGACATGAGATGGGCTTACTCAAATACAACAAAACAGAAATATAAGAAAACAAGTATAAAAAAGAAGAAGGGGGAAATCATATCATGTAGGATTCGATCCCAGGCCTTCTACTTCGTAGTCTGCAACGCTAGTAACGGAGCGAAGACAGTTGCTACAAATAATCCGTTCTATGGAGTTAGCAATCTCCGTAAGCTGATTATATTTTCTTGAGAGCAATTGTTTGCATAGTTCAATAAAACTTCGGTTTGTTTCGAATGATATTTCAAATTCAGATCTATGAAACCTTTAAGGTTAGCTATGTCTCATTAAAATCTGAGTGGAACGCGATAGATGAGAGATGTCTGTTCAGAAGGCGCTAAGCAAAGTTGTGGAAAAACGCAAGGAAACGTATAATAAAAGGCACATGGAACGTATCCGTGATCGGATATCGTACTACGTTTAAGGAATTACATCTTTCCGACCTGGATTGTTCATGGCATTCGATAGTATTCAAGTACTGCGATGCATGTGGATGAAATACTAAAAAATTAATGATGTGGAAGTAGCACCTTTTGAACACACTCCTCAGGTATGTTCCCTTGTCAGTGTTGAGGTTACAGAAAACTGAATTAACTTACTCCTCCAGGATCCTCCATAATCTGTACGGAGATTACTTTTAATGTCTGCAAAGAGGGCCAGTTTTGGGCTTATGGCAGGGCTCAGGCATTTGAATACCCGTTACGGATGTTACCTTTTTTTTGCTATTGGCTTTACGTCGCACTGACACAGATAGGTCTTGTGGCTACAATGGAACAGGAAAGGGCTAGCACTGGGAAGGAAGCGACCGTGGCCTTAATTAAGGTACAGCCCCAGCATTTGCCTGGTGTGAAAATGGGAAACCAAGGAAACCATCTTCAGGGCTGCCGACAGCGGGGTTCGAACCGACTATCTCCCGAATACTGGATACTGGCCGAACTTAAGCGACTGCAGCTATAGAGCTCGGTACGGTGGTTACCCGAAGTGAAAATACTTGGGAACCTGTTATATCGGTGTGAGTCCGAAAGTCTGGGTACCCGTTACACACAGTATCAGTGCATGCGTATATTTCTGGTGAAGCATTTTTATTCCCTTTCTCCTGTGCGAGGTGATTTCTGCAGTGCGAACCACCACCTTTTTTTCGTCCAGTTAATTTCCTTGTCCTTTTTGCATAGAAACAGAACATTTTTAGGAGAGTGTAGTCTTTTATTTTTTTATTTCGTGTTATTTAACAAATATTCTATAGACCCTATGTATATTTCTCTCTTCTTCTATATCATCTTAATCTGTTTACCCTCCAGGGTCGGTTTTTCCCTCGGACTCGGCGAGGAGTCCCACCTCTACCGCCTCAAGGGCAGCGTCCTGGAGCTTCAGACTCTGGGTCGGGGGATACAACTGGGGAGAATGACCAGTAACTCGCCCAAGCGGCCTCACCTGCTAATCTGAACAGGGGCCTTGGTGGCGGATGGGAAGATTGGAAGGGATAGATAAGGAAGAGGGAAGGAAGCGGCCGTGGTACCAGTTAGTTAGGTACCATCCCGGAATTTGCATGGAGGAGAAGTGGGAAACCACGGAAAACCACTTCCAGGATGGCTGAGGTGGGAATCGAACCTACTTCTACTCAGTTGACCTCCCGAGGCTGAGTGGACGCCGTTCCAGCCCTCGTACCACTTTTCAAATTTCGTGGCAGAGCCGGAAATCGAACCCGGGCCTCCGGGGATGGCAGCTAATCACACTAACCACTACACCACAGAGGCGTATATTTCTTTCGAAAAAATAATTTTGTTGGTTTACAATCTGTTTAGAAACAGTCAACTCAACTTCACAACAGATTCGTCCATTCGCTGGAATGTGTAAGATTTAGCCCATCGTATATTATTTTTGTTGAAAAAAAGATGTGTGGCCGACAGTTTTAAGAGTAGACCTAAATAGTATTTTTGAGAAAATTAACTTGTCCAGAAGACTACGTACGTGTCTGTGACTACAATACAATTATTCCAACACATCTGAAGAGTTAGGGGTGGCATATACTTTACATATTCCTCGTGTGAAAATCCCTCTCTTTCAAATTAGTGTACACAATGAGAAAAATGTAAACAAACTCTTTTGCATTGTTATTCACAATCCATCACAGCCTTATATGCAATTTATTTTGGAAGACTAACTTCACTCTTTTTACTTTTTTGGTTAGTATAAATATTTTGAAGTAACTGTTATTTATTAATTTTTGCCATTATCAGACGATTGTAGATCACGAAAGTGAAACGAACGAGTATCCGAGTATTACAAGTATCAGTGTCCGACTCGTTGGCTGAACGGTCAGCGTACAGGCCTTCGGTTCAGAGGGTCCTGGGTTCGATTCCCGGCCGGGTCGGGGATTTTAACCATAATTGGTTAATTCCTACGGCACGTATGTGTTGTATTCATCATCATTTCATCCTCATCACGATGCGCAGGTCGCCTACGGGAGTCGAATAGAAAGACCTGCACCTGGCGAGCCGAACCCGTCCTGGGATCTCCCGGCACTAAAAGCCATACGACATTTCATTTTCGTAAGTATCATTTTTTGAGCATTACCCAGGTATTACATGAATGCAGCCCTAGGTCAATTCTCTTCGTGAGATGAATAAAAGAACCAAATCAATTTATTATCCTCGTGAGTTAAAGAGAATCCTAAAAGTTCGGTCTAGTAAACAAACGTAAGCGGTGGTGTGACCCTTCTAACTTATCATACGACTCTCAACCTACCCTCAAGGAAGACAGTCGTCGTTCATTACCCAAAAAGAAGTCACGAAACCTGTACTGAAATTATATTTTATTTTCTCGCTCTAAAATTAAATAGCAAATTTAGGCAGACACACGGGTGCCCCGACCACCATGAAATGCTATTCTGCAATAATAATAATAATAATAATAATAATAATAATAATAATAATAATAATAATAATAATAATAATAATAATAATAATGCCGCCTCTGTGGTGTAGTGGTTAGCGTGATTAGCTGCCACCCCCGGAAGCCCGGGTTCGATTCCCGGCTCTGCCACGAAATTTGAAAAGTGGTACGAGGGCTGGAACGGGGTCCACTCAGCCTCGGGCGGTCAACTGAGTAGAGGTAGGTTCGATTCCCACCTCAGCCATCCTGGAAGTGGTTTTCCGTGGTTTCCCACTTCTCCACCAGGCGAATGCCGGGATGGTACCAAACTTAAGGCCACGGCCGCTTCCTTCCCTCTTCCTTGCCTATCCCATCCAATCTTCCCATCCCTCCCCAAGGCCCCTGTTCAGCATAGCAGGTGAGGCCGCCTGGGCGAGGTACTGGTCATACTCCCCAGTTGTATCCCCCGACCAAGAGTCTGAAGCTCCAGGACACTGCCCTTGAGGCGGTAGAGGTGGGATCCCTCGCTAAGTCCGAGGGAAAAACCGAACCTGGAGGGTAAACAGATGATGATGATGATGATAATAATAATAATAATAATAATAATAATAATCCCTTTAAAAAAGTCCTCTTTAAATCATAGGCGTATATGAGAACAAATAAAATTACAAACATGAGAAATGCTTTCGACAACAAATCACGTGGCGTAACAACCCGTTGGAATATTGGACTGCCATGACGACTACTGGTCCGCCGGATGACCTGCAGAAACTGGAGTTCACGTGGTCAGCGTAACGACATCCTCAGCCTTATATAATGTCTTTCTGGTGGTAAAATATATGACCACCGATTTTCACCAGTTATCCTCAGAATGGATTTAGAAGTATTTCCACGCCAAAAGCAGGACCTACGTTTTTACGTGGAATGAGGGGCTTACAGAGTTGCGAAATCCCATATGTATTCGCTGGGATATGTAGGCCTACTGCCAATGTTGTTACTGTATTATTATGCCGAACAATGATTTCATAAATTTGCTAGAAAGTCGAGCGATATCTAGCGTAGCCTTCCCTCATTACGATTCGATTTACGGGCATCACTACGGACACCATAGGAACACAAGACTATCAAGCATTATGTATAAACTCTTGCCATCCTTGCGTCGCTGAAAACCTTCGATGTGTTACAACAGTGAGTTAAACTACTAGCCAAACAAAACAAAAACACGAGCATTCGAGGGTTTTGGCACTATGCCTCTGGTCTCGAAAGCAAGGGAACATTTAACAATAAAAACAAAGTTTTACAGAGTATTATTATTATTATTATTATTATTATTATTATTATTATTATTATTATTATTATTATTATTTGCGTATGGACCCCGCTGGATCACGCATTACATTTATAATTTGTCTTTCTAACAGACCAGAGTTATTACTATTATTATTATTATTATTATTATTATTATTATTATTATTATTATTATTATTATTAACTAATATGACACAACTGTTACTATGACACACTTTCGTTCAGTTTCGTTTCATTAAAGTAAAGGAAACCATTACCGGTACTCAAGAGTTTGTTGATCATTTCCTTCCGAAATCTGATATTTAAAGAGCACCAGAAAGTGAAAACTGCAGATAAGGAGGCGCAGAGAAACAGCGAGGAGTAAAGTTTCATGCAAACATTAAATCAATCCAGTGTGTACATGCAGCCTAGATGCAGGAGCAGGTGAAGCGTGACGGGCGTGACAGTGCTCTGCATTCCTTGGCATAGTTGTTCCTACAGCGACGAGGGAACTGTCATTGTCATATCAAACACCGCCTATTGAGCGACAGCTAACATACAGCCACGTGCTTTAATATTGAGTTCCAAAAGGCGTCATGTGTAAAGAAAATTAACATCACTTCGTAAGATACGCAAAATTACGTACTGTATATTATTAGTGCACGTGCTTTATGAGGTTAGGATCGTGTACGTTGTAAACGTGCGCCAAATACACACGAAAACAAAGATCATTCAAGTTAGTACTAAGATTTTTGCGACACATTCACAACTACATCTGAATTTTCATGAAAGTTGAAGATCATACGCTAGAGAAAACCTTTTATTCTTATTATGTTAAGAAAACAAGTTACGAAACGTTTAGGGCGGAACGTACCGTGCCTCAGATACATACTCCCATCTCTCTGAAACGAGAGACAAAACGAAAACAACGACGACGCCGGTCAAAATAATTTCACTTTCACGCATGGGCGTCGACTACGGCCACATCTCCATTAATTGTGTATTTACCTCAAAAATACTGAATTAGACTCCATGTACTGTATACACCGAGTGAACACAAGGATATTATGTATGACATCTCAAATGCATAATAAGTATGAGAAAAAGTGTGACTCATGCAATTATGACGAACATGACATTGACAGAACAACACGGCTGATTAACTGAGGAAGGCATACAGTACACAACGGAATAATATTTGCCCTCACGACACTTGACGAACAGGCCGACCGCTCCGCTGTATGAAACCCAACGTACACAGAATAATTTATTATTAAATATCAACGTCGATCAATATTTCACGTCACGGCTAAATTAATGTGTTTCACTTAGCATTTCTGGTACAACTAAGCAGTGGACACAATACCAGGCACACACAAAGATCTCGGGTTGTTAAGTAAACATTGACATTGATGATACAGATAAGATAATTACCTTTATGCTTGATGTTTTCGTGTAGAAATGTGGAAACTCACAATCGGTATAAAGCCGTGGGCGTGTATCTTCTTCGTATGTGCTATGTTGATAACAGTATATTCTCCATCAATTACTCGTAAATAATGTTTATTTTCTGTTTTCCAGCATAAACACAATCGAATCAATCATTCTGACATCTCACAACAATCAAAATAAAATTTTTCTCCACTCCCTTTAAAAAAAACAACACTGACGGGGTACTTTATTACTCCATATATTCACAACATGGTTCTGAGATATTTAATATATGCATCTCTGTTTTGACAGAACATCCATTAGGCACTGTGTCGCACACCTCAGAAACATACATGCATTGGTACACACTGAACAGACTAACGCCAAGAGCTGCTGGTTTTTTAGTCGTCTCGGTACGAACGACAGTAGCAGCACTAAACATTTGAAGGCCGGGTTGCAACAGGGAAACTGGTTTTTCTAGTCATCCGTAATGGCGGACCGGTCTTAGGGAGGGGACCTTCAGTAATCACGTGACTGTGTGGACGAGTCCATTATACGAAGCGCTCAAGGGGAGTACGGGATGCGTATGACGTGTCGGCGCAGGCAATATTGACTGACCGTCAAGGGTAGCACGCTGCTGACGTCCTGTGACGAGAAACCTAAACTACTCCTGTTCGTTGGGAATGGACCCACCTCACTTCTCCAGCCGCTCCCCACCAGGGCGCACTAAGTGCCCCCAATCGGCTCCGCCCACAAACGTCTTGAGACTGCCTTCATATTAGTGAAACCCTCACCTATCATTACCCTATTCCCCTCTTAGACATCGCAATCGTAAACTGATAGCACTAAAACTTGTTTGTCAACCTGGTTTCGATTGCAGACCTCGTCAATCGCTCATAATCATGAATTCACTTTGAGCTGTAATACAGAACTCGAAACATTACGTATTAATAATTCTAAATACTATTGCATTAGAAATGTACCAGATTTAACGGCATACATCACTTCGGTTTTTTAAAGTATTCTTTTCTTAACACAACACAGTAACAATTGGATGGGCGTTTCTGGATTGTAGAATAGATAATTACAAAGCCGTCAAACTAGCTTGTGATTTTACGTTACGGTTGCTATCGTCATTATAATGACTGGACCTCCAGTTTTACGTGGAATCCAAACCACATGGACATGATTTTCATTTCAAACATTCCAAACCGGGATTCGAACCGTGACTGCCTTGGTGGAAAGCGTGGAGCCACCTGGGCTCATTTTGGATTTGGCCCGGGGTTTAAGACCGGATGCCCTTCCTTGGCGTCACGTGATTCTTGAGATGAAAATCTCGACATAGAACCGACTGGGATTTGAACCTCAGCCTACCGGATGATAAACCAGCATCTAGGCCACCGAGCTAATCACGCCCCCAATAATTATAATAATAATAATAATAATAATAATAATAATAATAATAATAATAATAATACCGTATAGTTATTGCTAGCCTTGTGCAATCCTTGTAAAGCAGACCCCCGACGAGGGTGGGTCAGAATTTTCGTTGTTGAGTGCTACCAAGTCCGCCTCTGTGGTGTACGGGTTAGTGCGATTAGCTGCCATCCCCGGAGGCCCGGGTTCAATTCCCGGCTCTGCCACGAAATTTGAAAAGTGGTACGAGTGCTGGAACGGGGTCCACTCAGTCTCGGAGGTTAACTGAGTAGAGGTGGGTACGATTCCCACCTCAGCCATCCTGGAAGTGGTTTTCCGTGGTTTCCCACTTCTCCAGGCAAATGCCGGGATGGTACCTAACTTAAGGCAAGGTACTGGTGATTCTCCCCAGTTGTATCCCCTGACCCAAAAGTCTCACGCTCCAGGACACTGCCCTTGAGGCGGTGGAGGTGTGATCCCTTGCTGAGTCCAAGGGAAAAACCAACCCTGGAGAGTAAACATTAAGAAAGAAAGAGTGCTACAAATATTAATTTGGACGACAATCAAATAAATATCTGTATGCATGTAAGCAGTGCTACTCTGTTGACTTGCATATAGCGTAGTCTGAACTAAATATTTCGCCACCTACAGTTACTGAGTAATAATAATAATAATAATAATAATAATAATAATAATAATAATAATAATAATAATAATAATAATAATAAGAAGAAGAAGAAGAAGAAGAAGAAACAACGCAAAGCAATTTGATTGGATGTCATTCAAGCTGCTTGCGTGTCGATTTGTACCTTCCGTTGTACTCTACAGATGACAAAGAGACGGGTATCTGTTATACGACCTACAGCCGAGTTTAAATTACTTTTCTCGGGTAAACACTGAATGAGTCACCAGATATATTTTACATGATGACATCGTATGACATGGAATGCAGAATGGACTATATTCCAACCCTCCTTCAAAAATTTGACTATCCCTGCTCGGTTTAAATTCGCGATTTTTGGATCGACATCCCGAAACTCTACCACTGATTCACGCAAGCAACTACCATCGGATTCTTGCATAATATTACTTTTTCTTTTTATAGTTATGCAGTTTAAAATTTCAAACAGACGTAAAATTTAATCACCTTGTTATTTAAGGACGGCAGCACTAACATATTGAAAATATCTACTATTCATATGACCGCAAACGTCTACTAAGAAAAAGCTGAGAGCACGGTAGAACAGCCGATTGGTAATTAGTCTACCGTTCCCAGTATAGTGGATTCGATTCTGACAGAGGTCGAGGGCCTTTGATGATGTTTAAATTTGACAAGTCCGTGTGGTTGGCTTTTCACATGATAAAGAACTGCTATGATACGACCAAAAATAGGCATCCTAATAATTATATATATTTACAAATTGATTTATGTCACACCAACTCAGATACGTCTTGTGGCGACGATGGGATAGGAAAGAAAGAGCTATGAGTAGGAAGGTAAATAAAAGTGATGATGGTAATGAGTGTTGTTTTAAGGGGTTTAACATTTAGATCATCGGCCCATGATGGTATGGGATGGAGTGATAAATTAAAATTTGACTAAAATTAATATAAATTGAAAATTGATCTAATTCAAAATGCCTTATATTCCGTAAACTGATCAAAACATGAATTAAAATGTGATAATATTCAGTAAGACATTGATTTAAAAATAAAGCTAGTATACATTATAAAAATACAAGCTAAAATAAAATTTAAAATAAAAATCACGTAGACAATAATACACTGACTGACAGTGACAATGCAACACCAAGGAGGAGTGGTTCGAAAGGGATGAAAGTTGGGGAAAAAACAGAGACGGCACGGACGAATAATTGATGTTTATTTCAAACCGATATGCAGGTTACACAATGCGCACGGCATCGACTCAGTAGGATGTAGGACCACCGCGAGCGGCGATGCACGCAGAAACACGTCGAGGTACAGAGTCAATAAGAGTGCGGATGGTGTCCTGAGGGATGGTTCTCCATTCTCTGTCAACCATTTGCCACAGTTGGTCGTCCGTACGAGGCTGGGGCAGAGTTTGCAAACGGCGTCCAATGAGATCCCACACGTGTTCGATTGGTGAGAGATCCGGAGAGTACGCTGGCCACGGAAGCATCTGTACACCTCGTAGAGCCTGTTGGGAGATGCGAGCAGTGTGTGGGCGGGCATTATCCTGCTGAAACAGAGCATTGGGCAGCCCCTGAAGGTACGGGAGTGCCACCGGCCGCAGCACATGCTGCACGTAGCGGTGGGCATTTAACGTGCCTTGAATACGCACTAGAGGTGACGTGGAATCATACGCAATAGCGCCCCAAACCATGATGCCGCATTGTCTAGCGGTAGGGCGCTCCACAGTTACCGCCGGATTTGACCTTTCTCCACGCAGACGCCACACTCGTCTGCGGCGACTATCACTGACAGAACAGAAGCGTGACTCATCGGAGAACACGACGTTCCGCCATTCCCTCATCCAAGTCGCTCTAGCCCGGCACCATGCCAGGCGTGCACGTCTATGCTGTGGAGTCAATGGTAGTCTTCTGAGCGGACGCCGGGAGTGCAGGCCTCCTTCAACCAATCGACGGGAAATTGTTCTGGTCGATATTGGAACAGCCAGGGTGTCTTGCACATGCTGAAGAATGGCGGTTGACGTGGCGTGCGGGGCTGCCACCACTTGGCGGCGGATGCGCCGATCCTCGCGTGCTGACGTCACTCGGGCTGCGCCTGGACCCCTCGCACGTGCCACATGTCCCTGCGCCAACCATCTTCGCCACAGGCGCTGCACCGTGGACACATCCCTATGGGTATCGGCTGCGAT
Source organism: Anabrus simplex (assembly GCF_040414725.1). Classification (NCBI taxonomy): domain Eukaryota; kingdom Metazoa; phylum Arthropoda; class Insecta; order Orthoptera; family Tettigoniidae; genus Anabrus; species Anabrus simplex. The sequence goes on along the minus strand of NC_090265.1, from coordinate 414,617,125 downwards.
TTGACGAAGCGACCAACCTGCCCTTCTCAGCCCGATCACCATACCCCTCGTAAAGTCGTCTGTCTGCTGGAAATGCCTCCGTTGACGGCGGCCTGGCATTCTTAGCTATACACGTGTCCTGTGGCACACGACAACACGTTCTACAATGACTGTCGGCTGAGAAATCACGGTACGAAGTGGGCCATTCGCCAACGCCGTGTCCCATTTATCGTTCGCTACGTGCGCAGCACAGCGGCGCATTTCACATCATGAGCATACCTCAGTGACGTCAGTCTACCCTGCAATTGGCATAAAGTTCTGACCACTCCTTCTTGGTGTTGCATTTGCTCTGTCAGTCAGTGTAGTTAAAAGAATAAAAGCGTAGTTTAGGAGTTACACTAAAAGTAACATTCATTTACAGGAAAGGATAAATGAAAAAATAACTAGAATAACTGTTAAAGACGATGAAATAGACCACAGTCTCTTACAAAACGGATGACGAGGTCTATTGACTGCTCGTCATTTCGCAGAATGAGGGATATGGTGGACGGAAGTTGTCGACTACGGTTGGGATCGGCCAGGTCTGCGCACTCCGTAAGGATGTGTATTATTATCAAATGGACACCGCGACTACATATCTGGAGGTGGAGGGTCTTTTCTTTTCAGTAAGTAAAGAGTGCGTCGCTATACCATGGCCAAACCGAGGATGGCACAATACCACCGTTTCTCGCCGTGTGACCCGGAGGGAAGTCTTCCATTCCTTCTACCCCTCTTCCCAATGAGACACGAGTACGTGTCTCAGCTGAAAATGAATTCCACTTGAGTAGTGTGCGGCAAGGGAAAAAGGAAATTAACGATCTTTATCAGATCATTCTCGGTTGCAGTAAATATCGACATGCGTTGTGTTGTATGTCCGGCGCTCTCTTCTCGCTCCGCCAGCCAGCTGCACACGCGCCTGTGTATCATTCTGCTAGCTTCGACGCGCAGCCCTCAGTGCGCGTGCCTGACCATCGAGTGTACTATAAATAGGAGCTCCCTGCCTGCTCAATTGCCCACTTGCCCGGTGTCCAGCTCCAGAATACACCCTACGTCGAGCACGGAGGCTACTCCTCTTGAAAATGTGCTTCGACCAGGTGGATTGAATTTCTGGCAGTACGAGGTTTCACCTCTGGTCACCGTTCCCTTACCTGTTTCCGCTGCCTATGTTCCGTAATTCTTTCACAAGCCATTTTCATTCCCTAATTTACGCAAGCTCCCTTAGTTTCGCTAGGTGGAATTTCTTCAATCAATTGAACTTGCTTTTTAGGAATTCAGGCACTTCAACAAACAAGGACTCTCAAAGACATTTATGTTAGTGTGCCAGATAGTTCTCGACTATCAACGTGTCAATTCACAAAGACTATCTTTTCAAGATAGAAGTGTATATAAAGACTGTAAACCTGTACATATTGTATAAAGACAGACTTTTCTCAAGATTCAATATTCATTTTTGCTTCAAAATAAATTTCAGTTATTTGTGTAAATATCTTAAAGTGAAGCAATAAAAGTTGTGTTTTGTAAACTTCAACCTTGGTTACAACACAACTCTATGGCGACGAGGTAAAAACGCAGCAACTCTACAATTCTTCGACCCCAGTTGCCAACTCTATGGCGACGAGGTAAAAAAGCACACCACTACCATTCTTCGGCCCCAGTCGCCAACTCTATGGCGACGAGGTAAAAAAGCAACCTACAATTCTTCGACACCAGTTGCCAACTCTATGGCGACGAGGTAAAAAAACGCAACAACCTTCAATTCTTCGACCCCAATCGCCAACTCTATAGCAACGAGGTAAACACGGCACTACAATTCCACAGGCCCAGTTGTCAACTCTACGGCGACGTGCTAAACAACAACGACACTCCAACCAGTTCTGACACACAGCTTACCTTACTCTTTCTTGCACGCATCTCGCAATGGCTACTGCGGAACAACTCGCTACGGTCTTCCAAGCCTTACAGCAGCAACAACAACAGTTTATGCAGCAACAACAGGCAGCATTAATTCAGGCTATTCAAGCTATTTCTGTCTCTACCCAGCCATCAGCTATTCCTCCGTTCTCTGCTTTTCATCCGGCTAAGGAAGAATGGTCAGTTTATTTAGCCCGTTTACAACAGCATTTCATCTGCCATTCTGTCACAGATGATCAACGCCGCCGCGCACTATTTCTTAGTTCGGTTGGCAATGCTACGTGTGACTTACTACGTAAATTAAGTCCGGAAGAACACTTAGCTGAAGTACCCTTCACGCAGCTCTTGGCCCGTCTCACGGAACACTATGCCAAAACTCCTCACATAGTGGCTGCTCGCTATAAATTTTTTCAGTGCAGAAAGCAACCCCATCAGACACATACTGAATGGATAACTGAATTGCGTGGTCTAGCTAAACCCTGCCAGTTCATCTGCTCCAAGGACGGTTGTGGTTCATCCTACACTGATTCTCTCATTCGGGACATGATAATTTTACATACTCCTGAAGACAAAATACGTTTTGACGCTGTCAAGCCGAGTAACCCTTCTTTAGAAGACGTCCAGCGTATTGCTACGGTTTATGAGCTTACTACCAAGACTGCCGCAGCCATAGCTTCTCCACACGAAGTTGCACAAGTCTCGCCTCAGGCACGCAAGTCCTCTGCTACAGTGAACCGTACGGATAAGGCACTCTCCACCAAGCATTCTCGCCAGGTTCCCTCTCGTAATGCTACACGGAAGCCCAATTCTAACAGCACCTCGAAACTCCTGCCTTCCTGCCGAGGTTGTTTCAAGCATCATGAACGTCGTGACTGTCGTTTTTTCAAAGCTACTTGTGAACGATGTAATAAACTTGGACACATTAAGACTGTCTGTCAAAGTTCGCTCCGCCCTGCTAAGACTACTGCAGCACGCCGGAAGCATATACAGCCCCGCCAAGACATGGAAGTTGATCAGATCAATCTTATTCTTCCCACAAAGGATTCTCACAAAATCATCATTCCTCTCTCATTCTCTGATCGATCTGTCGATTTTCAATTAGACACTGGATCACCTGTCTCTATTATTAACCTGACTACCTACCACGACTTAGGTTCACCTTCATGCTCTCCAGCTGACATCCAGCTCGTGACATTTAACAAGAAGAAAATTGACATCAAAGGTCAAATCAAGCTTCAGGCTAGTTATAAAGGAATTCAGAAGGCCATTCCTCTTCTCGTAGTTAACAACTACACTGCATCAAACATTATGGGCATGGATCTATTTAACTTATTCGGTTTCCAGATACATGACAACATTAACGTCGTATCTACATTGCAGCCTACTTCTGACGTTACCGCTCTCTTAGCGCAGTTTCCTGAAGTCTTCGACTCTCAGCTCGGAACAGCAAAAGACTATACAGCTCACATACAGCTGAAATCCGGAGCTAAGCCTCGCTTCCTCAAAGCTCGTCCAGTACCCCTAGCACTTCAAGATCAGGTCACGAAAGAATTAGAACGATGGATACAAACTGGAATTGTTGTACCAGTTCGTTCTAGTCAATGGGCTACTCCACTCGTGATAATCAAGAAACCTGATGGTAATGTTCGACTTTGTGGCGATTTTCGATCTACAGTCAACGCACAACTCGACACAGATATCTTTCCTATTCCACGTCCAGAAGACTTATTCCGTCGTCTCTCTGGTGGACAATTCTTCTCTCGAGTTGATCTTAAAGAAGCATATCTCCAGCTACTTTTAGACGAAGAATCTAAGAAATTTCTCACACTCAACACTCCTCTCGGACTGCTCCAGCTCCAGCGGCTACCATTCGGTGTTTCATCCTCAGCGGCTATTTTTCAGCGCTATTTGGCTCAACTCACCGCCTCCATTCCCGGTTGTGCTAACTACCTGGATGATATTATTGTTACTGGAAAAGATCATCAGGAACATCTAACCAATCTACGCCTCCTTCTCCAGAAATTGCAAGACAATGGCCTACGAGCGAATCTAGCTAAATGTACCTTCTTTCAGCCTCAAGTTCACTACCTAGGACATATACTTGATAAGAATGGAATTCGTCCTAGTACACAGAATGTCTCAGCGATAGTAAACATGCCAGCACCTCAGAACCTCAAGCAGCTTCAGTCCTTCATAGGAAAAGCGAACTATTATAATAAGTTCATTCCACACTTCGCTACAGTGGCAGCTCCATTAAACGCTCTACGTAAAAAAGGTGTTAAGTTTCAGTGGACTCCGCAATGCCAACAGGCATGGAAAACAATCAACAACGCCTTAATTCAAGCTATACAACTCACTCATTTTCAGCCCGACGAGATCATCACGCTAGCTACTGACGCTTCAGACTACGGTGTCGGTGCCGTTCTCTCCCAGAAGGATCGTCATGGACAAGAACGCCCCATCGCCTTCGCTTCGAAAACACTTAATGACCATCAACGTCGATACTCACAGATAGAGAAAGAAGCTTTAGCCATCATCTTTGGTATTCGCCGTTTCAATGAATATCTCTATGGCAACCATTTCCTGATCATTACCGATCATAAGCCTCTCGTACACTTATTCCATCCTGGTAATAAGATCCCAGAGAATTCCCTCAGAAAGCTTCAAAGATGGTCCATGTTCCTTTCTGATTATTCCTATCAGATTGTATATCGAGCCACATCCCAGCATTGTAATGCTGATGCCCTCTCCCGCTTACCCGTTGGTCCTGATACTGCCTTCGATTCTCAAGAATCTGAATGTCTTCAGTTGGACATAGAACTTGAAGATACTGTATCCAGTTTTCCTATTGATGCTACCTGCATAGCTAAAGCTACGGATAAGGACAGTACACTTGCTACTGTACGTACTTACATCCGCAACGGTTGGCCTCTTCAGAGCACACTTCCTGCCCACCTGGCACCTTATCATCGTATGCAGCATCGTCTCACGACTAGTGCCGGAGTTGTATTACTAGAAGCAGGCACCATCTTCCGAGTGGTTATCCCACTTAGCCTACAGAAACAGGTTCTCGAATTATTACACCAAAGCCATTGGGGTATCTCCAGAACAAAGCAACTCGCCCGTCAACACTGCTACTGGCCCGGTATTGATGCCGCCATTGAAAAGCTAATACGTCATTGTGAGCAATGTCAAACGAATCAGAACGCCCCATCTTCTGATCTTGCTTCATGGCCTCCTGCTACTACTCCATGGGAACGAGTTCACATCGATTTCGCAGGTCCTTTCCTCAATTCCATGTGGTTAATAGTCATCGATTCACTGTCAAACTTTCCATATGTCGTGGATATGCATTCGACTACTACAACCGAAGCTACCATTCGTGCTCTCCAGAAAATCTTTACTACAGAAGGTTTACCGCAAGTACTCATTTCAGACAACGGACCTCAATTTACAGCTACTGCTTTTCAGAACTTTTGTACACATAATGGCATTCGTCATATCCTAGCACCACCTTTTCACCCTCAATCTAATGGTGAAGCTGAACGCTTCGTACAAACATTTAAAAGAAGTATGAAGAAAGCTGTCTCTTCAGGCTTAAATAAAGACCAAGCCTTGCTCCAACTCTTAAACAACTACAGAACTCTACCCGGCGCTGATAATATCACTCCTGCACAGAAGCTCCATGGACGACCTCACAGAACTTTACTTTCTCTGTTACAGCCTCTTCCGACCCAGCATAAGACCTCACCAACGAAGTTCGCCATCAACGACAAGGTCTACACCAGGACATTCAAATCCAACCCACTCTGGATACCTGGAGTCATCTGCAGATCTTTGGGTCATCGTCTATACGAGATACAGACTACGGAGAAACGTATCTGCCGCCATCAAGATCAGATACGTCTGCGCTACCGCCCCTGTCCAGCTATTGATGCTATTGCTAAACCAACTAAATCTATTGCTGAACGCGCTTTAGATCATTTAATAACAATGGGTTCCTTTCAGGACGAGACAGCGCCACTCCGCCCAGTTCCAGCTCCGGACAATACAACAGAGAAATCAGCAGCTCCGCCCCAGCATCGCAGTCGCCGCCCGCGCCGCCGCCGTTTCACGCCGTACCGGCGTATTTAGGAGGGGAGGGTGTTGTATGTCCGGCGCTCTCTTCTCGCTCCGCCAGCCAGCTGCACACGCGCCTGTGTATCATTCTGCTAGCTTCGACGCGCAGCCCTCAGTGCGCGTGCCTGACCATCGAGTGTACTATAAATAGGAGCTCCCTGCCTGCTCAATTGCCCACTTGCCCGGTGTCCAGCTCCAGAATACACCCTACGTCGAGCACGGAGGCTACTCCTCTTGAAAATGTGCTTCGACCAGGTGGATTGAATTTCTGGCAGTACGAGGTTTCACCTCTGGTCACCGTTCCCTTACCTGTTTCCGCTGCCTATGTTCCGTAATTCTTTCACAAGCCATTTTCATTCCCTAATTTACGCAAGCTCCCTTAGTTTCGCTAGGTGGAATTTCTTCAATCAATTGAACTTGCTTTTTAGGAATTCAGGCACTTCAACAAACAAGGACTCTCAAAGACATTTATGTTAGTGTGCCAGATAGTTCTCGACTATCAACGTGTCAATTCACAAAGACTATCTTTTCAAGATAGAAGTGTATATAAAGACTGTAAACCTGTACATATTGTATAAAGACAGACTTTTCTCAAGATTCAATATTCATTTTTGCTTCAAAATAAATTTCAGTTATTTGTGTAAATATCTTAAAGTGAAGCAATAAAAGTTGTGTTTTGTAAACTTCAACCTTGGTTACAACACGTTGTATGAAAAACTGTCCCTTATTCATTCCCCTTTTCCTACTAATATATTTATTAAGACGTGATAATAACATTTACCTCACACTTGCTCCTTTTTTACATACGGTATGACTGATCTGAAGATTTTAATGGGGCATTAATGAATCGCTGCTTTCCAAAAGGGCCTTAGTCCAATTTTTTGATGAAATGAGTTATCCATAGGTAAAGAACGGTAGGGGTAGACCAAGGTATGAATATGACAAACAAATTAGAGCAGATGTAGGATGCAATAGTTACGTAGAAATGAAAAGGTTAGCACAGGATAGGGTGGCATGGAGAGCTGCATCAAACCAGTCTATGGACTGATGACTCAAACAACACAGGTAAAGGCACTTTAGGGGTCGACACATTATTCTACAACAAGAGGGCGTCAGTTCTAGAGATATTTGTATGTGAACTGCCATGTCGAACGTCTCGTTCCCTGTCAAAACAGCGTGATTCTGGACTCTAGCCTATTTGAAAACAATGTTGTCAGCCTTTGTTACTTGGACTGAGATCCTTCTGGAGGGGAGCGATTTTTATCGCCAGAGGTCATTTTGCGTGTGCTGCGAAGTGACTAAAATCAGTTGTTTTCCCTTTTGTATTGAGATGTTTCATCTGTTGTATGCACTTGAGGTACAGTGTTATTTTATGTATGGAGCGTAGGCCTAAGTACCTGTAGCCTATATGATGTTTTGTTGGCTGCACGGCTACTTGCCGAATGCCAAACAGACTAAACAACAAAAAAAAAAGTTTCATTAGTTGGAACCGTCTAAGGCTAGGGAGAAATGTGTCTGCCTCTTTTCTTTATCAAATCTGCTGTTGTCCGACTCGGTGGCTGAATGGTCAGCGTACTGGCCTTCGGTTCAGAGGGTCCCGAGTTCGATTCCCGGTCGGGTCGGGGATTTTAACCTTCACTGGTTAATTCCAATGGCCCGGGGTCTGGGTGTTTGTGCTGTCCCCAACATCCTTGCAACTCACATACCACACATAACACTATCCGCCACCACAATAACACGCAGTTACCTACACACGGCAGATGCCGCCCACCCTCATCGGGGGGTCTGTCTTACAAGGACTGCACTCGGCTAGAAATAGCCACACGAAATTATTAAATTATTATTAAATCTGCTGTTTCCCGCTTTACCCATGTGACTTAGGAACCACAGGAAAGTAATTCTGATCCTTAACTTCCACAACCCGGTCAGCAGATCGTGGATATCTTGCCCCACGAAAATAGTCTAAATAAATAAGTTATGTTATTTCTTTTGACTTCAAAGTTAAATGTATTCATTAACCTTAGAGTATTTTTTAACAGTAGAGCATTAATATAAATGGCGTTGTATTAAAATTTCTGACTCACAGAGTTGAATCACTTTTTATGAAGAACATTGCATCTGGCCACTGTTTGTAGCCATATAGAGTCATTAATTGTTCAACTAAGGGGAGCCTGTTAAAAAATAAAAAGGCTTATTGGTGGTTTCATGTTCAGAATGTGAATTTTAGTTACCTTTAACAGAAATATCTTTTTTCCATCATTCCAGATAACTTGGACTGAAAAGTTACGGTAATTAAGGTGAGAAACCTAGAAAAATCGGTAAGGAATCTTCGAGACTGCCAATAGTGGATATCGCATCCAACATCTTCCGAATGCAAACTTACAGGTACACGTCCCTTACCGTACTGTCAACTCACTGAAATCTCATAATCTTTGTGGTTGTGACATCTGTACAGCATTTATAGTTTAATTCAAGCTAGTGATGTCCGTAGCTCTTTTACGAGTCAAAACAACAAGATTGCCAGCATAATTATAGCTATGATTGAAAAGAAAGCAATACCGTATTTGTTATAGTTATTACCGGCATTCATTAGGAAAAATATCCTGCTGATATTATTTGACAGATGAAGTAATTTTGATTCTGCCTCTTGGCATAGTCCAGAACAAAACGTAACGTCCATCCGTCTATAGCTGTGACAGTATAGAAGTTGCTCAGGATCACGACTATTGTGTCAAGATGTTACTCACAGGGTCGGTTGTGCTGCAATAGCATTTTCTAGTCCAGTGACGTAAATAACGGTAATCTATATTACTCCTGATTATGGCACTGCCATCGATTTTTATGGATCCATCTAGTTCGCGGGCTAAAGACTTAATAATGACTCGGAAAAGTGGAAAAAATCACGGGGAGGATGACCAGCAGTAAGATGATACCTCATTTACCCTGTGAGTTGCCTTCCTGAGGTACGTTTAACACATTCCAGATCCTCAAGCCAACCTTGGCAGTCGGTAATCCAAAACTCAGACAAGAAACTACTATACTAACGTCTAGACTATAGCAGTGACTAGCACCAAGGAAGTCGAATAAGGCACGTTTACTCAGAATTTCTTTTCATTTCGCTTTATCATCCGTTCCTACCGGGATCTTTCTGGCTTCTACGGAGAGCATATAGCGACCGCTTTGCTTTTCGTTCCATAGCTGTCCCTCCATGATAGTAAAAAGTATACAAAGAAACGCCATCTCCGTTCAGGCCTTTGGAGGAGTGGAAGAATGATTAGTTCTTTGCCAGTCATTTTTGCCTCCAGGAATTAACATGGCACTCATTTTTAGTGTAGGCCGAGTGAACTTCAGATCCATGTGTCTATCCACATGTTTCTAATGATTTTTACTTTCGCCGGGCCGACTTGGCATGTTCGATCCTGGCTCCGTCCGGTGGTATTTGAATGTGCTCAGATACGTCAACCTCATGTTAGTAGATTTACTGGTACGTAAAAGAACTCCCACGACACAAAATTCTGGCACCTCGGCGGCTCCCAAAACCGTCTTATGGGGAATCGACCCCACGTTCTTCCGGGTGAACAGAGCACACCTTAGCGCCTCGGCTAGGCAGACCTCATTCTAGGACGTCTGCGGATTTAATCGCGACGTGCATATATTTTCAAGGTCGAAAGTCACTTCGTCGTGGTTCTGGTACAGTATAAGGACTATAGGTCCCGCGGTTTTTAACCACAAGTTTAAAGTTGTTGTATATAAAATGGCCAACTTTCCTTCAACAGTAATTACGGGACCGCTCAAGAAGAGGCGTTGGTGTACTAATTCATCGAGCCGGAGACTGGCTGTACCCCAAATCGCTGCGTGTGAAACCATAAAAACCACAGCAACTCTGTCATAAGAAAAACTTGGCAAGATGAGGGGTTTAGTAGCTTTCCTCAATAGCCATAAAGAACAACCACAATTTCACTAACCTTCGAGCCAAATCTGTCATAGTATCCAGAGGCACCGGTCGCGACCTAAGCTTATACTTCGCAGCTTCCACACCACAGCCACACCTAGGACATAAGTGAGAGCTTAACTTATTCTTCCTTGGGGACCAAATTGTACATTCGAAATGTGATCGCAGGCTTAAGAAATTATTTTCCAGTCCCAAACTCATATTCGTATATACGGGTGGAAGAGACAGACAGATGTTCAAAGCTTCTCATATTGAGTTAAAGCCCAGCCAGTCAAACCCCCTTCTATCACGCATGGATATGCCGTTTACTTGAAGTTATATGAATTCTTCTTATTATTATTTTGCTATCGCTTTTTCCAACACCTGTGGGGTCGCGGGTGCGAACTGCGGTGCACATGTGGATTTGGCCCTGTTTTACGGCCGGATGCCCTTCCTGGCACATACCCTATATGGAGGGATGTAATCACTATTGCGTGTTGCTGTGGTGGTTTGTAGTGTGGTATGTTGTCTGAATATGATGAGGATAGTATTGGGACGGACATATATACCCAGTCCCCGAGCCAGAAGAATAAATCAGAACCGATTAAAATCCCAGACCCGGCCGGGAATCGAACCCGGGACCCTCTGAACCGAAGGCCACTACGCTGACTATTCAGCCAACGAGTCGGACTACTTGAAGATATATCCATATGCATATGAAATTGGTTACTGGATTTATTGAATGTTTGTTTAAAAATACGTGCATTATTTTAGGACGTAAGTAGTTAAGTATATTACAAACAAACCACCAATATTCTACATCCTTCTTTCTCCCAGTTATTCAGATAGGCACTATATATGGATTCAGCCCAGTTTTCCGGCCGGATGCCATGGATGTTATTCCTGATGTCAACCCTACGTGGAGGGTTGTATTGTCTCTAGCGTGTTCCTGTGGCGGTTGGTAGTGTGATGTGGTGTGTGTGTATTAAGACGAGCAAAAACATCCATTTCCGAAAAAAGGGAATTAAATAGAAGGGATAAAGAATCCCTAGCTCGACCGGAAATCGAACTCGGAAACTTTAAACTCGGGACGCTCACTATTCAGCCAAGAAGCCGATAGGTCGTACAACGTGTGTACATAAAAGCTATTTACGTTTAAAAGTTAAGCCTGTTGGAGAAAACACATTTTTCTTACGGGAAGAATTTTAATAATTGTTCAAACGTAATTACAATGATAATTTTTATTAAATACGTAACTTGTATGCTCATTTTTATAAAGATTAATCACCAGCCCCGCAGTCTTCTGTTGTAAGCCTGCCTTTTACCCTGAGGCCCTGGGTTCAATTCCAGGTGAGGTCAGTGAATTTATCTGGATTTGAGGGCTGCTTCGAGGTCCGTTAGCATATGTGAGAACAACTGAGGAGCCATCCGACGGTGAGATAGCGGCCTCGGTCTAGAAAACTAAGAATGACGACCGAGAGGACTCGTCGCACTGACCATTCGTCCTCTCGTAATCTGTAGACATGGGCCGATGACCTAGATGACAACAATCATGTTCATAATCAATCTGTAGATCTTCGGGCTGAGTAACAGTCGCCTGGTAGGTCGACCAGGCCTGTTGCACCATGGGGTTTGGTTTGGTATTGAGACTAGTTGTAGTGATAACTTTTCAAATGTAAGTGCTACCAAACATACAGCGTAGCTTCTTTGCAAAAAATCTCATGTGTGGATACAGTTCTTTTAAGCAAATTCCAAAACTCATTGGGATGAAGATTCGTCTGAGAGACAAGAAAATTATCGCTGTGAAGGTCACACAGCTCTATTTATTTCAGGTTCAGCGTTTTCAGTAGAGTTTTTAAGAGGAATGACGAGAAAACTTTCTTCAGTGGAAACAAATCATTAAATCTGAAACTAATAATATTATTGCTTTCACGTCTCATTAACTACTTTTAGTCCGGCTCCATGGCTAAATGGTTAGCGTGCTGGCCTTTGGTCCAGAGGGTCCCGGGTTCGATTCCCGGCCGGGTCGGGGACTTTAACCTTCATTGGTTAATTCCAGTGGCTCGGGGGCTGGGTTTTTGTGCTGCCCCCAACATCCCTGCAACTCACACACCACACATAACACTATCCTCCACCACAACAACACGCAGTTACCTACACATGGCAGATGCCTCCCACCTTCATTGGAGGGTCTATCTTACAAGGGCTGCACTCGGCTAGAAATAGCCACACGAAATTATTATTATTAACTACTTTTATGGTTTTCGGAGACACCGAGGTGATGCAATTTCGTCTTGCAGGAGTTCTTTAACGTGCCAGTAAATCTACCGATACGAGGCAAGCGTGTCTCAGCACCTTCAAGTAACGCCCGACTGAGCCGAGATCGAACCTGGCGGCCGTACCTTATGTGCTGAAGTGCTGCAGCGCGTTGCCTATTTGAAAAATAAATTACTTTAAAAGTATTGTCTACAATCAAATACAGTGCATTGAAAAAGATGTCAGCCAAAGAATAGAAAATTATTCAACCCTTACAACCAGGTAACTACTCGTGTGCTCCATGCTGGGTGGCCGTGCTGGGCTGTGCGATTACAGCTCAGCGAGAATTTCTAAGCTTTTAGCCAGAAACCAGGAACTCAGCCTTTTGCGCATGCGTGCCCAACTTTTCCGATAGGCTGTGGAAACAACAGCCAAGACCGCTAAGACATCACTTCACAACGATTCTTCGTTCGGCCACAGAGAGGCAGCACTAGTCACACTTGCATTACGACCGATATGAGAAGTTGGCAGGTGGCACCCTCTTGACTCAGGGGTAGTATTTAAGAGGGAATCGCTCAAAGCAAACGGGAAAACAAAATACTGCAGAGCTGTTCCCGCCAGGTCTTTTAATAACAAAGGGGATAGAATACTACCAACTTTCTTATTCCATAGCTACATTTGTAAATCGATGAATTATAAACATGTACTTTTTATGTTGTCAAAATAAGGATATGGTATTGTGATTTTCTTTAATTAAAAATGTCTAGTTTATAAATGTCACTTTAAAAACATAACATGTAATTTTTCATTACGACGTTGCTGGTTTTATTTCAATGATGTTGGTAACACTGGGAAGTTCTGTTTTTGCACGCTCACACCAAGTGTTTGAGTTCGTGAATATTTTGCCATTGCAGGTGCTATTGTGTGTTTAATTATACAGTTATATATGAGGAATGTGTACATGTGTTGGGGTTGTTTGCGCGTTTGTTCAGTGTGGAAATCTCTGTAGCGAGCCTCTTGAAAACCACATACACGTTTCTAAATTATTATTATTTTTTTTTGAGAGGGGTGGGTTACAGCACACAACTGATTTTCTGCACCAGCCGCCACTGCCCATCAATATGAGCTCAAAAGGCCAGTGACTCAGCTTTGTAACCACTAATAGCTCAGCTATTGGAATGAACGCGCATATAGCGCTAGAAGAAGGCGAAGACCTAAAGAATCAGTAGTACTGTAGCTTACATGAACGAATCTACGCTGTGCTTCAGACATAAGCATCGACGTAACATTCAAATTCAGCTTCCTAGATTGTGAAATAATCCCTTGGCCTCTAACTGGAGCAATCTGGGGCACGACTAACAACTAAAGGAATAACTGAATAAGAAAATCCGGTGCAAATAACACAGTATGTCATTTTAGAGCTTGGAATAATCACAGCATGTATGAATTGTCTTGGGATAACCAAAATACCAAACCCAAATCCCATTGCGCAACACCCCCGAAGGGCCATGGACGACCAAGCGACCGCTGCTTAGCCCGAAGGTGTCGTGTGGTCAGCACGACGAATCTTCTCGGCCGTTATTCATCGTGTTCCAGACCGGGGCCGCCATCTCACTGCCAGATAGCTCCTCCATTGTAATCACGTAGGCTGAGTGGACCTCGAACCAGCCCTCAAATCCAGATAAGAATCCCTGACCTGGCCGGGAATCGAACCGGGAGCCTCCGGGTAAGAGGCAGACACGATACACCTACACTGCGGGGCCGACACAAGTATGACATAGAATTAGTAATACGGCATATCACGGTTTCTCGACTTGTAAGTGCTGTTCTCTAGCGGTCTGCTTGCAAAATATTATAAGAAACCTCTGACAGGCTTGGGTAGGTGTTGTACAGCTGGAAGCCAATGAAAGGGATGCACGTGTTGGAAACATTTTAGAGGGAAGAAAAATGATTCATGGAGAACAGTTTCCTCTTTCATGGTTATGATACATTTATTACAATGATATCCTTATTATACACAATTCAGAGAAATAATTCAAGTTACACGCTTATTTATTTTCTGTCTTAATTTTATAATTTCTTTTTAGAATTTCGAAATAAGTACATATCACTAATAGAATACTAGTATTCCATACTTGTATCCTGTTCTATTTATAAGTATTATCAAAACATTTTTTAAAAATCTCCATAGGTTAGATAATAGTGGGATAAGTCTGAGAAAATAAGATGGGCTTCCTAAAGGCAGCAAACAATTTTCGTGTTCCCAGAGCTGCTTTGTTCAGGTTTGTCAAATCTGATTTACCGGCAAACAAAAACAAGAAACTTGGACAAAAAACAGCTCTCTGAAGAACAAGAACAGCAACTGCTTGAATGTAGCATAGCAATGAAGAACAGATTTTTTGGCCTTGCATGAAAAGATCTCCAGAATAAGGCCATCTCTTCACCGAATGGTTTGGGTACTTATGGACGTGGTAAATCGTCGGTAATTCTGATTTTATTGCCGCCATTCAAGGAAATCATATGTGAAAAATCTGCTACGTCTGCGTCTCGTGTGCTTCCTCATGCAACCACTTGAAAGAACTTTCATGAGTCTCCTCTGAAGACCCACTACTGTGAAGAGGTATGTACATTGAAGAGGGTAAATTAACGTCCTGTGATAAACATGAATATCTTCGACCTATTTCGGAAAGTTTATCTCACCGGGCGAGTTGGCTTGCGGTTAGGAGCGCGCATCTGGGAGATAGTGGGTTCGAACCCCACTGTTGGCTGCCCTGAAGATGGTTTTCCGTTGTTTCCCATTTTCACACCAGGCAAATGCTGGAGATGTACCTTAAATAAGGCCACGGCCGCTTCCTTCCCATTCCTAGGCCTTTCCTGTCCCATCGTCGCCATAAGACCTGTCTGTGTCGGTGCGACGTAAAGCATATAGCAAAAAAAAAAGTTTATCTCAAATGCCAGACCAGTGATGGTGCTGTCAGCGGATTTCGGGTCAGAAGTCTGTACCCTTTAAACATCAACGTCTTCGAGGATTGAGATTTCTTTGCCATCTAATAAGAAAGGGCTGCTGAATCACCTAATTCCTCAGTCAGTAAAAGTTCTGGTGTAGCTGAGACTTCTAATAAGGGAAATTACACACTTTACCCTGCCGCAGTTGTTTTCTATTGTCTGTTCCGACCCATATATTTTTATTTCTTCTTCTAATTGAAACTAAAGTCTAGTTATTCTATAGTTTTAGCTTTCATTTGTTCTTGGATAGTGTCTTCATTTTCACCTCGTGTGATTCAGTGATTTACGAAGAGCCTTCACTTCACCTCTGCTGATGCGAACATTATTTCCTTCACTGTCTTCATTATACCGTCCCATCATTATGATGGGAGCAGTACACTACCTTTTATCAGTTCTGTTGAAATCTCCAGTATCTGTAATATAAGTTTTTTATAACCTTTAAAACACGTGTCATACTACATAGACAACATTAAAACAAATATTTTGCATAACTACAGTCACAAAAGGTGTGCTCAGTCTATCAATGTAAAAAGAAAAAGGATCAATTTTCTTGCATTACAGAGCAGTTTGCGAATAGTTCTTATATCGTCATCACGATATTTTGTTAGTCAAGATCTCTGTTTATCTGTACAGCTGCAGGGCCTGCTCTGGCAAGTCGGTCAGCGAATTTCTACTGTAGACTATCAGAAAGTTGGGAACTAACTGGTGTAAGTAAACTTTCTGGGGATGATTGCGGGGCAAGGGGCATCTCGAATTCTGGAATTACTTTCTCAAGTCAACGCTGTATCTTGCAGGTACTGAGTTTCTCTTGGGGAAGTGTGTGTTGTTTCAAATACAAGTAATATACCAGCGAGGGATAAGATATTTACTGTCCACCACGCGCCGTGGATATAGTAGTGAACAGCAGTCTGTGAGCGAATACTTTGTATAAAAGGCGACTTGTATCTCACATACGTTAATATTGCCAAATTTATCTCCCTACACCTCTTACATATCCACAGCTATAATTTTGAAATATTTAGATCCAATATTGGTATCTATCTTAAGTTCACTGAACCAGAATTAACTCTCCTTCCCGACTTGAAAATGATATGTGATGACATTTATTTTAAACCACATTTTGAGAGGAATATATTTTATGTAAGAGTGTCTAATTCATGTAAGGAGAAAGTTATTGCTACACTTTTGGTTCTTTGGTCCCTTTTAATTGTCTTAAATCCTTGATCAAAATTCGTACATTCTTCGTTCAGTTGTTTGTGAGGTAACGACACATCTATCTATCTATCTATCTATCTATCTATCTATCTATAAATGTCATTGTATGTATGTATGTATTACATCTCCTCCTAAACCACTGGAGTGATTTATACCAAACTTGGTACACTTACGAATTAGTATCAGGAGACAAACCGCGAGGGGGTAAGACACCCCAAGTACCCCTAGGGGCGGGGGGCGAGGAGGGTCAAGTTTAAAAATATTCGAAAATGGTGTCGAATCCATACTATTCGGGGTCCCTGGGATGAATAGTGAAACTCCGGAATTTTTCAAAGTCCAAATTCAGCCCCCTTTGGGGTGGGAGGGGGAGTGATATATCAAAATAATCGAAAATGGAGTCGAATCCATCCTTTTCGGGGTCGCTGAGCTGAATAGTGACACTCCGGATTTTTTTGACAAACCGCGTTGGGGCAAGACACGCGAAGTACCCTTAGGGCGGGGGGCGAGGGGGTCACATATCAAAATATACGAAAATAGTGTCGAATATATCGTTTTCGGATTCGCTGAGATGGATAGTGATACTCCGGAATTTTTCCAACTTAAAATTCAGCCCCCTTTTGCTTGGGGGGGCGAAGGGGGAGTGATATATCAAAATAATAGAAAATAATGTCGAATCCATCCTTTTCGGGGTCGCTGAGATGAATAGTGACACTCCGGATTTTTTGACAACCCGCGTTGGGGTAAGACACCCGAAGCACCCTTAGAGTTCGGGGGGGGGGGCGAGGGGTGACACTTAAAAATATTCGAACATAGTGTCCAATCCATACTTTTCGGGGTCGCTGAGACGAATACTGACACTCTGGATTTTTTAAAGGCCAAATTCAGCCCCCTTTGGGGTGGGGGGCAAAGGGGAGTGAGATATCATAATAATCGAAAATAGTGTCGAATCCATCCTTTTCGGGGTCGCTGAGATGAATAGTAATATTCCGGATTTCTTTTGACAAGCCGCGTGGGGTAGGACACCCCACGTACCCACAGGGGCGGGGGGGGGGGCGAGGGGGTGACATAAAATATTCGACAATAGTGATGAATCCATACTTTTCGTGGTCGCTGAGATGAATACTGACACTCCGGAATTTTTCCAAGTCCAAATTCAGCCGCCTTTTGGGTGCGAGCGAGGGGGGGAGTGATACATCAAAGTAATAGGAAGTAGTGCCGAATCCATCCTTTTCGTGGTCGCTGAGATGAATGGTGACACTCTGGAAGATTTTAATGTCCAAGTTCAGCACCCTTTGCGGTGGGGGCGAGTGGGGGGGGGGGGGGAGTGATATAAGAAAATTATCGAAAATAGTGTCGAATCAATACTTTACGGGGTCGCCAAGATTAATAGTGTCACTGCGGATTTTTAAGTACATATTCAGCCCGCTTAGGGGTGGGGGCGAGGGTGGAGTGATATATTAAAATGAACGAAAATAGCGTCGAATCCACCCTTTTCGGGGTCGCTGAGGTGAATGGTTACACTCCGGATTTGTTTTGACAAACCACTTGGGGGTAGGACGCCCCATGTGCCCATTGGGGAGTGGGGGAGAGGGGGTGATGTATAAAATTTTCGAAAATGGTGTCGAATCCATACTTTTCGTGGTCGCTGAGATGAATAGTGACAATCTGAATATTTTTAAAGTCCATGTTCAACCCCCTTTGGGGTGGAGACGGGGGGAGTGTTATATATAATTAATCGAAAATAGTGCCGAATACATAGTTTTCGGGGTCGCCAAGGTGAATATTGGCACTCCGGAATTTTTTGAAATCCAAGTTCAGCCCTCTCTGGCATGGGGGCGAGGGGGGAGTGATATATCAAAATAATGGAAAATAATGTCGAAATCATCCTTTTCGGGGTCTCTGAGATGAATAGTGACACTCCGGATTTTTTGACAAACCGCGTTGGGGTATGATACCCGAAGTACACTTAGGGGGGAGGGAGGGGGTGACATTTAAAAATATTCGAAAATAGTGTCGAATCCATACTCTTCGTGGTCGCTGAGTTGAATACTTACACTCCGGAATTTTTTAAAGTCCAAATTCAGCCCCCTTTGGGGTGCGGGGTGAGGGGGAGGAATATATCAAAATTAAAAAGATGTAAATATATCATTGTATGTATGCAGGCCTATGTATGCATGTATTACATTTCCTCCTAAACCACTGGAGCGATTTACACCAAACTTTGTACACTTACGACTTACTATCAGGAGACAAACCGCGTGGGGGTAAGACACCCCCAGTACCCTCAAGTGCGGGGTGCGAGGGGATGACATATAAAAAAATTCGAAAATACTGTTGTGTCGATTACATTCTTCAGAATTTTTTAAAGTCCAAGGTCAGCCCTATTTGGGGTGGGGGGCGAGGGGGAAGTGATATATCAAGATAATCTAAAATAGTGTCGAATCCATACTTTTTGGGGTCGCTGAGATTAACAGTGGCACTCCGGATTTTTAAAAATTCAAGTTCAGTCCCTTTTCGAGTGGGGGGCGAGAGGGTGATATATGAAAATAATCGAAAATAGTGTCGAATCCATACTTTTCGGGGTCACTGAGATTAGCAGTGATACTCCGGATATTTTTTAAAGTTCAGTCGCCTTTTGATGGGGACATTTTTAAAGCCCAACTTCAGCCCCTTTGGGTGGCGGGCGATGGGGGGAATGAGATATAAAATATAATCGAAAAGACAAATTCAATATGACCAAAAATATGGATGTATTTATAATCCAGCGTAGCCCTCATATAAAATTGGTACACGTATGACTCTGAAAGAATACTGTTGGGGTAAAACACCCCTAGCACACCTAGGAGAGATGGTGAAATATAAAAATAAACGATCTTTTACCGATATTAATGTCGAATACGTTCTTTACGAGGTCACAGAGTTCATCTGTGACACTCTAGATGGTTAAGTCATACTTCAGCCGCAATCAGTATGGAGGATGAGAGGGGGCGAAAATGAATGTAAATATAACGGATATTATGGATGAGCTGTATGTGGGTATGTTCCAGAATTGCTCTCAACGAAACTTGGTACACATATGACTTACCATCTTAGAAAAAATACTATGGATATGAAAAATCACAGCCTCCGCTGGGGGTGGGGAATGAGAGGGGCTGACATGCAAAAATGATGGAAAATAACCGATATTAAAGTTGAAATTAATTGTTTATGTGTCTCTTATACGAACTCTGACGCTCTTGATACCGTTTAAGTCCACGTTCAGTCTCCACTGAGACAGGAGCTGAGAAGGGCTTAAAAGTATATAGTGTAAAATGACCGAGATTAGTGTTGAATACACTGCTTTTGGGGTCACTAGGCTGATTGTGACAGTCTCAATGACTGCCGAAATCGTGTACATCATTATGTACGGTGCAACTGGTAAATACATATAATTGTTACTTTTTTTTTTTTTTTTTGGAAAGAATCAAATACTTCCCAGTCAATTCCACAAGGACAAGTTTTTACTCGAAAATTAAATAATCTAAAACTTGAAATTAGATACGTCTAAACAACTCTAAAACTACATAATAGGTCGTAAAATCAATATCTCAAAAATAAATCAATAAGCATCCACTTCACACTTAACTAACTGGTAATACAAATACTAAACATTCAAAAGCTACCCGGACAACGCCGGGTACTACAGCTAATATTATATTGAACATTGTCACCAAGCACAGAATTTTAAGTGCAACATCTCACACTGAACAATTATATTTTTATAACAATGTTACCAACGTACATAATAAAGCTGTTTCTACAAATTAGTATAAACCAAAGCCTCCTTCATCACATGGTTTTGAATATACAAATGTTTCGGGAGAGATATGTAATAATTTTAACTAAAACTTACTAACAATCAAAACTTGTTTCTGGAACTAGTCTCTTAAAAAATGTTAAACGAGTTGTATCAAAATGTCAAAAAAATGAGAGTTCAAAATTTCCTTAATATTTGCAAATGTAGCTGGTGTCAGTGAAGAATTTTCTTTGTGTGGAGGGAAGTCCTAGGACAATTTCAGCAGCCGGTCGTGGTTTATATCCCCCAATGATCGGTTACGGTATCTGCTACTGAGTTTTAATCAGATTGATGTATTCGTGTTTGAAGACATAAACTAAGACCCTTGGACAATCCTTTGTTCCTTTGGCCACAAGCTGTGTGAGAAAGAGGGGTGCTCTAATTTTATAGTCAGGTATTCTGCTCCTATCGAAGTTTAAGCTGCTTTGGTGGTTAGATACATTCAGGAGGGGTACGTTAGTGGTTTAAGTACAGTACCTCGTAGCCTCCCTTCTTTTCCCTTTCTTCACTCGTAAATTCGTTCGTTCGTTATTTTTTCTTTATTCCTTCCTTTTGTCCTTCACCCTTCCTTTTCATTCGTTCCTTTGTTCCGTACTTTCTTCTTTCCTTCTTTCCTTTCTTCCTTCTTCCGCCCTTTCTTTCTTCATGCCATCCTTCTCTCATTCATTCATTCCCAACTACAGTACCGTTTCCTCCAGATCTGATGATATCTTATAAAATTTACTTACGGCAAGGATCTCGCAATATCAAAATTTACTCTGCCTTCAATCTTTAGTACATACACTTCCCGACACAGAAAGTGAGCGGAAGAATCAGTGACAGACTTTGTGTAGGCTACCTCGCTCTGTGTTATGATCTCTCATAATACAATATTTCTCGTCTTTGTCTTTAATATTCATTTGTTCAATACATTTTACCAATAAACGTGTGTGGTTCTATTGCATCGGGTAGGTTACAATTTGCGCTATGGCAATTTGTAACGAGTATTTATAAGTCAATAAATCTCAATGATAAAGTACTCTTTCTTTTCGGTCGTGATTGTACGCGGGGTCTTGAAATTTTCAGTCAATCTCCTTTTGATTTAGGTGTAATTGCAGTTTTTGCAGAAATATTCTCAAATTTGATAGAATTTTCTTTCCTTCAAAGCGGTTACATAAGAGATCATTCTTGGTATCTCGCTGGGAAGAGCGTTCCCGAGAAACATGGGGCAAACCTTCCTTTATCAAACGTGTACACGGCAAGAAATGTATAAACAAGAACGACATTTTGATTGCCACTTGCAAGGATAGTAATCCTCTAACATAGTGATGAAACTGTTAAAATTATAGATTTTACTATGCCATATCCTTCTCAAACAAACCATTGGATTAGTAAAATGCTCTAATATTTCCATTTATACTATGTCTGTTGTTATGGTTCATAAACATTTTTATGGTTCATAAACATTTTGTGGCATGTATAATGTAGTTCCCTACCGAATCCATATCCGAATTTAATTGACACGGTGACATATCAGGTCTCTTGCGCGTCAGACTGACACCAAGAAGAAGACCCAGACGGAGGATGTTTTGGTAAAAGATCGTGCGTTAGAGAGCGAATCGAGGTTACTCTAATTGTACCAGGTATAGTTTGAAACCTGACGTTTCTTGGTCAAAATGTATTCGAGAAACGGGACTAACGGGTACAATACATACATACATACATACATACATACATACATACATACATACATACATACGTACATACATACATACATACATACATACATACATACATACATACATACATACATACATACTGAACCCTTTGGTCCATACTGAAGGATACCTACCTTTCTTACCTATCAGCAAAAGTTCATGAGATCTGTCTCTTGAGTCGTATCGGGTTCTTCGTCCCTTGCTGAGGTAAAGGTAGGGTTCAGTAATTCTAATCTATCTACTCAAATGAAAGGTTTGTTTAAAAATGTTCCTATTTATTCAAGTAATTCCTGAAGCATTTATCATTTATCAACGGTATCATTGAACTCAATCGTGTCCACTGGACACCGCAATCGTTTTTACATATAAGGTCAGAACACTGGTGTGAGCCTTTGACGTAACTGCCTGATGGGCATCCTTACTAGAAACCATTGTCTCAATCATTAATTAAAGAAAGGAAAGTCTGGAAATCCTTAAATTCGGCTTCCATGTGAGACTACATGTACCATCATAGTGATTCTTTATGGTCCAGCCCTCGTAACACGAACTCTAGACTCTGGGTATAATTAAGGCAGTCCAATCGGTGTGTGCCACACAGTGGTTATACGCCATGGACCCTTAATTGAATCGATGTGACCTACGACTATGTCATGGACCGACATCTAAACTTCTAAGTTACTTTAAAGTCATTGTGGATGATGACCGCAAGGAAAATGATGCTACAGTGGCATATGGCTCTAATCTAAGTCACTGAGGTTGATGACCCCCTGACCATTCAAGTTTCTAAGGTGAAGGCTAAACACAATTAAGTTACATCGGTTGATGACCAAATTTTCCACTTTACTATCGTCAGCACATTTACTGCTCCATCAATAAAAGTCAAATAATGCAACAACAACAATGCCGACAATACTTTGTGGCAGTAAAATCCATTACCTACGATTTCCAGAATGCATCTTCAAGTTATTCGCTTTTAAAGTTATTTCAAAATACGCTTTTCACTGAATTTAATAATTAAATAAATTTAAATGATTTAATGAAATCTAAAAGAACACCAAATTTTATTTCCACGGACGAATGGTTTCTTCACAAGTTCATACACAATTTTTGACGTATTCGTTTAATCATGTTTGATCTTTATCTGTTGATTCCTGTAGCTGGAAAAGAACTATTACATCATTCATGTCCAGTTTTATATCTTGTTTCATGACCTCACACTTTAAATCTAATTTAACCCTAGCCATTATTAACACTTGGATAACCCTAATAATTACGTACAAACCAAAAGCAACTCGCTGTATAATTACGATGTCATATCTGGTCATAACATTTTATAAAGTTTGCGCACCCCTCACAGACAAAACAATCATCACTACAACCGCTCTATATTTTGGACAACCCTGAAATTGGCTAACCTCGCTTATTATACTCTAAGTTCGCGGTCTCAAATGTACATTACGATCTCAATTAAACAAATTCACAGTATCCAAAGACTCGCACGTTATTCCCGGATGAAATTTCAACTAGATTCCGTAATTATTTATCTCCGTCGCCACGAATGCAATCTCAATCCTACACGTAAACCACTACACGTTCCGTTATACAAACTGTTCCTCCTCGATCAGCTGCCGGTCTCTGCACAGACGACCCTTCCCTGTCTGTCAGTCTCGATATGAAACATCTGTTCATCACGCCTGACTGACCTCAAAGAATGAAACATTTAACTTCGCAAAAGACTAATGATACGATATATTCTGACCAACCAAATATGCACATAGATTTACCTTTAAAAGTCCCACAATAATTGTAGGCATCGCAAATTAATACCGGCGTGGATTCTCGTATTCTGCTTTCCATTCCCAACATTATAAAATCTTCCTCGGGTTTCCACAAGTCCCGGCTTCATTGACGGGTCTCCAACACCTGATTCACAAATCTCATCTCGACTCACACGACAAAACTAACCTCTGTTTCCCAAACTCACGACTATCACTGACAAAAATAATACTGGAATAAAAATCCTTACTAGAATCCACGACGTCTAATAACGCACAATGCTTTAATAATGAATAACTTCGCATAAAATGATATCGTATTTTAATACTGGATTTTCACGACAATGACTTACAAAATTCCTGATATTATCGTTACTCAGACACGGTTTAAACGGACATAGAATACATTACACTCATGACAAATTCACCGACATGCGTTACTCAACACTACGTACAGCGCTTCCATCCGATTGAAAATGGGTAACCACGGATCTCTTCTGCACCAACTCCATCAAAATTCCAATTGAAAATTTTACATAGAATGAACATATTAATTTGACATCACAAAATATAGGCAACAAATACGCGGAAATGGCAATCTACATTGGACGTGATATCACTTCGAAACCCTATTTAATAACTTTTTTCAACATCATACGGCACTCGCAAGACTTCAAAAATTTATCCAAGTGAAAAATAAAACAAATTACACTTTTTCGTCGTATTCTGACATTTACAAAAACCACATATGAGCGAACAACTGCGTCGTATATGCCCCATAAAATAAACAAGTTAGACATCATGAAAGAAGATATAGTAGGTGGTAAGATGGTAAGTCACATACCTTATGTCACGCCAGCATTATTTTAGGGCTCACCTGTGACCCTGGCATTTTTATTTAGCCATTTTTACATTTCTGGCTGTACAGATCATCATATTATTCCGGTTTCCTGGAAATAAAGCATAAAAAAAGAAAATGCCCTTCACTTGTAGTCGTTGTTGATCGCACACGACGGACTGTAATTATTTCCCGCACACGAATTACTTTCTTTACCACACACAATTAATACAAATTTATTCGGTACATTGACCGTCCTTTTTGTACACTTACTGTATTTCCACTCAAAAAAATTATTTCCACAAAAAAAAAAAAACCTATCTCCACATGGAGTCAAGACCCCAGCACATCGGCTAAAATCTGTTGGTTGGACTTAGTCTATTTTTGTCGTTCGATTTTATTGAGCAGTTCAACCCACCCTCTTCAGCCTCGTGATACAAAATGCAGCGGCTTCATCATGGCGTCCCTTCTTATTTATAGAAACTACCCCCTCTCTCCAGGCATTTTACTTTGCCGCCAAGAAAATTTCCGTAACTTTTCTGACTTAACTGAACTGTAATTACAAGAGTTTTGAAGGTAACCACATACTTGCTACATTGCCGGCGGTAGTGTTCATGGACATTTAAAATTTATACATATTCAATTAGCTGGATAAATTGCCCCATTTGATAGGCACTATATTTTGTCGACTTGGCGTGGGTAAGCGAGACACGCGCGTCCTTCTGAAATAATCCACCGAAATGACTTAGATTCTTCCGCGGTCGACACGTGCGAATGACGTCACCTCTCAGAGCGTGGGATAGAAGGTAGCCACCCTCATGCCACGTGTCACTCCCGTGATATCGAGAAATCGAACTTCTTATTCCAATTGACAATTTAATACATAATATTCTTAGGGCACAAAGTTCATGGGTTCAATACATACATACATATATACATACATACATACATACATACATACATACATACATACATACATACATACATACATACAATTGTTATGCCACATGTAACAAAAATAGAGGCTGCCTGGCCGAGGCTGTATGAGCGTACTTGGTTCTTCCGGAAGGTCGTGGCTCAGCCGGTAGAGCGCAGGATTTCTGAACCGAAGTTGGCGGGTTCGATGCCATCTCTGTCTAGTGATATTTGAAAGTGCTCAAATACGTCAGTTATGCATCGGAAAGATTTAACGACACGTAAATGAACTCCTACGGTACAGAATCTCGGCTCATTGGTGCCACCAGAAACCGTTAACGTAGTTAGTAGGACGAAAAACCAATAACGCATATTGTC
Source organism: Anabrus simplex (assembly GCF_040414725.1). Taxonomy (NCBI): domain Eukaryota; kingdom Metazoa; phylum Arthropoda; class Insecta; order Orthoptera; family Tettigoniidae; genus Anabrus; species Anabrus simplex. The sequence goes on along the minus strand of NC_090265.1, from coordinate 414,591,231 downwards.
CACATGAGGATACACCAATCTCGTTTCAAACACTCTCATACAAGAATTTGCTAATGGGTTTACGTCCCGCTAACTGCTTTTACGCATTCTGTCGCTTAGGAGTTGTTTTACTTACAGGTCAATCTGCTGACACGAACACTGAGTCACTAGGCCTGGCGACAAACAATCTGCTCTGATTGTTAGGTGGGGATATTTCAAAATCCAGAATCACATCTTGTGATATTATTCGCATTCTGTTTTTAATGAATCTCTCGGCTCATAGTGACCATATATAGACCTGAAGATGTTCTTCCGTGGTTTCCAATTTTCATACCAAGCAAATGCTGGGGCTGTACCTTAATTAAGGCCACGGCCGCTTACAACCCACTCCTAGCCTTCTCCTATCCAATCGTAACCGTAAGCCATACCTGTGGGGGAGCGACGTAAAGCAAGATGTAAGAAAAATAAACAAGCCAACAAACAAAACAAGAAAAAAACGATTACATGTTTCTGTGGTGGTTCGTGGTGTAGTGGATTGTGTGAAATGGAATGGTTTGGATTAAAATAAACCACAAACACCCAGTGTCATAGCCGGAGAGATTAACCAGACGTGGCTAAAAATCCGGCCCGGTCGGAAATAGAGCTCAGCACCATCTACACTGAACATTCTGCCAAGAAGCTAACTTTTACATACTCTCGTATGTGCTCTTAAATGTTATCTAACTGTGCCAGGGTTTGGGAACCACTATGTTGTTTACAGGCGATTAGTGTCCTAGCAGCCGGTCATGGGAATAATGCGATATCGATTTGAGGTAGCAACCATCCTACAACCTTTTCGAGTTAGGGTGTAGAACAACGGAAAACACTATGAAGGATAGCTTACAATGACATTCGAACCTGTCCGTACTCTACTACACTGGCACGCACTGAATTGCTATGATTGGAGGAACGAGTTCACCTACCCAACGAGCTGACGCTAACATTCCATGGAAAAATATAAAAGCGGAGTAAATTCTCTTAAACCTCTAATGCTATGTTTTTGATCAAACAAGGCGCATCGATGTTTTCACTCTTAATAACTTGGCAACTTGGAGACAGCCGATGTGTAATATTCTAATGGGCGACTCATATCTATGATAAGAGTCTAATCCACTACTCCCTCCATATACTATTCATTAATTCCGTGTCCCAGCCCTCATCGGCGCGGCACAGAAGCCTACATTATCCCAACTTCAACGAAACTTTGTCCAATTTTATCATTTCTAAAGAAGGCTCTAATTCCAAGTCGTCGGAACTGTTATTAAAGACGCTCTGCGCTCCAGGCAAGCGCTGAAAGACAGTTAAAGCCGTGGGTACTGTGCAATTCTTTAACAGGGATCATTTTATGTGAGTCGAAATGAATGACTGGATTATATTATACAGTGCGCCTGTCACACTGACGCCTTGTTCTGCACCGTGGAAGAGAATATTCCTTCTAAGTATTGTGATAATTTTACGTACGACTTGCTGTTTCATGTTTTTCTGAAATATTTCAGAACTGTATTTTATTCATATTGAGAGTACTACGTGTAAATGAAAAGAGACTTCTTGGCGTTATAGAGTTAGTAGGCGTTGATATGTACTGTATTTAAATAATAATAATAATAATAATAATAATAATAATAATAATAATAATAATAATAATAATAATAATAATAATAATAATAATAATAATAATAATAATAATAATAATAATAATAATAATAATAATAATAATTGTACCGGGCGGTACACCTCCACTCCGCTAATTTAAAATGTGCGCCTGTGGAAACTCCTCTGCTGGAGGAAGTCTGAACTTTATTTACCCTATTAATTTTCTAGTTTCTCAGAAGATGTCACCACCTGGAAATTTTTGAGTTTGTGAACGGTGTCATTTTCGACGTACTTTTGTTTTGCTTGAAGTAAGAAGTGTGAACTTTCTCTTCTAGAGGACACCACTGAAAAACTACAATAGTGCACCCTAGTGGGAAGAAAAATAACTGTTCTTTGGAGAAAATTTTATTTCAAAAGTTTGTTCTTTGTTAAATTTCTTTCTGTTATTGTTTAAGTTGGCTGTATACCCCTCTCTTTCCCCTTGTTTTGTATTTGACCAATCCCGAATTTCTGTTATTAATTTCTGACCAATCATTGGTATCTTCCCCCAACTTGAATATGTTTCTATACCCTAGCCAATAAAAAGTTTGTGGGAGGGTGTTTTCTTTCCCCTAACACCTAGAACCTTCCGCGAGAGGATATAAACTGCTGATTTTTGGGTCTCCGGGCCACTTCTGTTCCATCTTTCAGTGTATTAAGTACATAGCAGGAGGCGGGAAGCGCCTCTTTCTCCGGCAGCGGTCAACTATAAGGTAATGGCCGATTAATATATTCTTTCTTTGCTAGCTCAGCAGTTTAACTCTCGGGGCGGGTGCGAAGCGTTCCACCATGTAACCTTTTCCTAAAATGTAAATGTAACTAATCTTTTCATCTATTCCCTTGGAAAGCTACATTCTGGGATAGAGAGTGCTAACCCTCTCGAGCTCCCTCTCATATTGTTTTGAGGTGAACTTATTTTTCTCAACCTATTCTTCGTTAATGTAAAACAAATTGTTTTCTTCTTAAGTCACCTCTTTAGTATGGGATTAGCCCTTGTATTAACGGCCTAGCGCCAAGTAGGTCTTAATCTAGTGTATTAGGAGTGCAAGTTCGCCTCCTCTCAAATTGTTATTTTAGAGGTCATTTAATTAACATTCTTTTCGTTTAATAGACCTCAGTAGATTGGGTACTTTACCCCTGTGTTTATGTCCGTTGAGGACAGCTTGAAGGTGGAGTTTGGTGTGGCCTGGGAGAGGCTTAAATTTGAGAGCGAGTGGCTCTTTTGAAAATTGTATGTTGTATGCCTCGAGGAGGCTTTTCAGTGTAATTTGGAGCAAGGGCTCCTAGGTATGAATGGGGTTTTCTGCCCCTCTGTTAAAACTTGTGTTTGGGGTAAAACTGAGCTGATTGCCCAAGCATTGTGAACTCGGGGCGCGAAGCCCAAATTCTGTAAATATTGTAACTACCTTATTTTGACTTGCTATTCTGTACCTGCCATGCTTGTTACTTATTTATTGTGAAAAGAAAATATAACCGTATTAAATTTTAAATTTACTTTACGGGCACTATACTTTCGTAGCTTGAGATCCATTCACACCCGCACCTTCTTTCACCTCTACCTACCGCTAAAACACGGTAACAAGTGGTAGCAGAGCGTGGTTGAATGGGTCTCAATTTAGCCCCTTTTGACGGCTAAACATGGTTTGTTCCGAACTCTAACTATTTTCCCAGTTGCTGGAATTTTTTGAGTTTTTCAAAATTGTTCTGTCACCATGCCCGGCCCTCGCGATGTTCTCCATCTTAACTATTTGCGCAAGGAGGAGTTGATCTATGAATTAACTATCAGAAATGTGCAATCTGGAGGCACGGTTGCAGTAGACACTAACAAGCTTAGAGAGTCCCTTGATTTGCCCATTTCCATCCCCAATTTGGGAGAGAAAGAAATTGATGACTCTCTTTCCACGATCGTCGAGAATATTACTGGGCTAGCTTCTGTAGTTAGTTTTTTTGATGAAAATGATCCGTCTCCTAATCAAATTAAGCGTGTGCAAGGCAGGCTATATCATTTTTCGAATAGGGTTAACGATCTGTTGTCTCTAAAACTGAATGACGTTCAGAGGAAGGAAGCTAGTACGCTCCTGGAAAATATTTCCGAATTATCTAGTAAGGTCACTCAATTGTTAACTGGGGAAGTTCCTCCCAAATCTGATCAACCCACCATAGTGAATGCAGGTAGTGAGGAAGCGCCTCCCAAGGGAGAAGTTAATAGGATAACCGTTGCTGCTCAAACTATCCCTGCCCCATTGGACAACGAATCTGAACGTCGTGCATCTTTGAGTAACATCCGTTCTGAATTAACTTCCTTGCCATTGAAACCTTTACCTACTATGTCACCCGGGTTTAGCAGCTTGCCTCATCCATTGGCAATGTTGCTCAGAGGTATCTCTAAGTTTTCCGTTAATACCACCAGTGATGTAATTTCTTTTTTAAGATTTCTAGTTGAATTTCAGGATCATGCCCTTGTGTTTTCTCTTTCTCCATGTCAAATTTTGCAAATTATCTATCCGTATGCTATTGGTATTCTCTCAGATAAAATCGTAAGAGCCATTGCCGAGCAATCATCTATTGAGGATTTCCATGCCCATTTGCTAGCTAACTTCATCCCGGCTAGGGCCAGGTCCTCCCTTATTCAGAAGTACTATTACCGTGTACAACGCTTGGATGAAAACGTGGCTGATTTCATACAGGACATTAAGTTTTATACTAGGGTGTTTGCTCTTCATTTCCCTGAGGATCAGATTGTACAAGCTATTGTGGAAGGGATTTCACCACCATACAGGTCATATTTGTGTTTCGCGGCGTGCCCGCAAACTTTCTCTGAACTTGAAGCGTTGGCCGTCTCAGCGGAAGGAGTTAGATACGCCGATTCTTTGCGTGTAGCGAAAGAACCCCCGCCTTCCTTTAGTAATACTCGGCCTCCACCTCGCCGACCAGTCAATCCCCGTAAATGTTATGCTTGCGGGTCGCCTGACCATCTGCGCAACAAGTGTCCACTGATCAAGTCAAGTGGGACAAGGAATGGAGCCGGGTCATCACAAGGCTGTTTTAAGTGTGGGGCCTTCTCACATATCGCCAAGAATTGCCCAAACTCAAATAGCACCCCCTCCTGCTCAACTTCTGGTGCAAATTCCACCTATGCCAATAATAAAAAGTGACTAGTGGCTTCGGCTGAGTCGACTAATCCATCTTCCCGAGACTCAGCCCCTAGTAAACAGGTTGTAAATGCAGAGAACGATCAGCCTTCAAATTCATCTTTTGAATGCCCTAAAGAATGTCTTAGGATTGCGGCGGATACCCCCGCACCTGTTCCTTTTCTTAAGATTGAGTTAAATAACGAGCCTATAACAGCTCTCTTAGATTCAGGCAGTGTTTGTTCGATTATTTCGGCTGAATGGTATTCTAAATTGAAAACGGTTTGTAAACTTCCTGACTATGTCTCTTCTCCTGTTCAATACGTATCGGCTAATTCATCTCCATTAGAAATTCTAGGTTCCTTACTGGTCAAAATTCGTATTTTTAAGTTTACATGGAAAGTTAAATTGTTTGTGGCCAAGCAATTGTCTTGCCCCATTATATTGGGAGCTGACTTTATTTCTCACACTGGTCTTGTGCTCGATCTCCAGTCTAGGTCGTGCACATTCAAATTTGCTTCTAATTGTAAAATCCCACTATTAAAGTGTAATTCTGTGTCATGTTCTTCTATTTCGCCTACCCAGGATGAGATGTTGTTAGACCTTAGACATCTACCTGAGGAGCAGGCTGATAGTATTCGCAAACTGTGTCTGTCGTTTCCCGAGGTGTTCTCTGATACTCTTGGTGTTACTGACCTTATTGAATACAAAATTGAGGTCACGGATTCGATTCCTGTCCGTTTTCCACCTTATAGGCTATCTCCACCTAAAATGAAGGCTCTGAAAGAAATTATCGATCAGATGTTGAAGGATGGTATTATTAGGCCCTCTAAGTCGGCGTATTCATCGCCTATTTTTCTAGTCCCGAAACCCCAAGGAGGCTTCAGGCCTGTCATTGATTACAGGGCTCTCAATCGGAAGGTGGTGTTGCAATCTGTGCCCCTTCCTGACCTACATTCTTGTTTTTCATGGTTTCGTAAGGCCAAGTTCTTCACCATCTTGGACTTGAATCAGGCCTATAATCAAATTCCCCTTGCCGAAGAGTCTAAACACCTTACAGCGTTTGCCACGGACTGGAATTTATATGAATACAACCGCGTACCTTTCGGGCTCCCCACGGGGGCAGCTGTGCTCACTAGGCTACTAGATAGGGTCTTCTCCGACATCAAATTCGAGTACTTATATCACTACTTAGATGATGTCGTCGTATTTTCAGAGACTTTTGAAGAACATCTAGATCATCTGCGAGAAGTTCTCGATCGCCTTCGTAAGGCTGGGTTAACTGTTAAGTTGTCCAAGGTTGCCTTTGCTAAGCCCTCTATGTCATTCCTAGGGCATATTGTGTCACCCGATGGTGTAGCAGTCGATCATTCTAGAACACAGGCCATCCGTGATTTTAAACCTCCCAAAGACATTAAAGGTATCGCCAGGTTCATTGGTATGGTGAATTTCTTCAGGAAGTTTATTCCTAACTTCGCTAATAGAGCGGCGCCCTTAAACCTTCTTCGTAGGAAAGGCATCAAATTCGAGTGGGGACCTTCTCAACAAGCCGCTTTTGAAGACCTTAAATTAGCACTTTGTAATGCCCCTGTACTTGCTATGCCTGATTTCTCGAAGAAATTCATTGTCCAAACCGACGCATCGTCGTCGGCGGTAGCTGCAGTCCTTCTCCAAGAGACTGAACTAAGGAGGCGCCCCATCGCCTATGCATCTAGGACTCTCTCGGCTCAAGAAGCAAAGTACTCCATATATGAGCTTGAAGGTTTGGCAGTCTTATTCGCCTTAGAAAAGTTCCGTCTCTATCTGGAACACGTCAAATTCGACCTGGAGACAGATAATCAAGCTTTAAGTTGGGTCTTAGGTAGGCCGCGTCGTACTGGTCGTATAGCCCGTTGGGCCATCCGTATTTCTGCCTTCCAATTTGATGTTAGACATATCAGAGGTACCGAAAATGTTGTTGCTGATGGACTCGGCCGTATGTTTTCTAACGACGTCGAGACCCACGAACCGGTCGACAGTTCATCACCTTCCGAGTCCATACTATCTGAGGTTAATGCCATCCTAACAGATGCTCCCATGCTTTTTAGGGATATCGAGAAATACCAACGTGAAGATCCGACGCTGGCTCCGATAATGGAAACCCTTTCTTCTGGGGAACATGTTGTCCCTTATGTTCTGAGGAATGGGGTTCTATGTTGCCCTTCGAGGCATGATAAGATGATGAAAGTTGTTGTTCCAGCTGTTCTTGTACCTATGATCTTCAAGTATTATCATGAGACCCCATTAGGAGGGCATCTTGGTATCTTTAAAACTCGTGAAAAAATTCGTGATATGTTCATCTGGAAAGGTATGGACGGTGAAATCCGTGAACTAGTAAAGGCTTGTAAATCCTGTTTGCTTAGTAAACCGACCATGTCCACCAAGGTAGGCCTCTTGTCTTCTCAGCAAGCGTCGCGCCCCATGGAACGCCTGTATATTGATTATGTAGGACCCTTCCCCCAGTCAAAGGGTAATGCCAACAAGTTCATCTTTGTGTGTGTAGATGGTTTTACCAGATTTTCTTGGTTATTTCCGACTAAGCTGGCTACCGCTCAGTCCACCATTACTTGCTTAAATTCTATTTTTGCTTATTTTGGTCCGTGCCAATATATGGTATCTGATAATGCTAAGGCTTTTACATCTAATTTATTTCGTAAATTCTGTTTTGACTTGTCCATCTCTCATGTAACTACTTCGGCTTATTACCCTCAACCATCTCTGGCTGAACGGGTTAACCGTAATCTCAGGTCCGCACTTATTGCCTATCATCATGAAGATCATTCCAGGTGGGACACGTCCCTGCATTGGATAGCTTTTGCTTTGAATTCGGCGGTTCATGAATCTCACAAGTTTACTCCAGCTTCTTTGATGTTCAAGTTTGTTCCCAACACGCCGCTCTCTAACCTCTGGTCTCTGAGTGACATTCTACCCGAGACAATAGATCCGGACAACATTAAAGATCTTTGGAAGAAGGCTAAAGCCAATCTTAAAGTGTCTCATGAAAAGGTTAGGGAAAGGTATGATCGTGGACGGAGACCCACCCCTTTGAAGGTAGGTGACCAGGTTATGGTCAAGAATTTTGTTCCCGCGGGCAAGCTTGCCCCCAGATTTCATGGGCCATGCATCATTCTCGATTTTCTTACTCCGGTTACATTGTTAGTAAGCAATCCAGCCACCGAGAGGATATCTAGGTTTCACCTGTCCCAGGTGAAACCGGTGTAAATTTGTTTCAACTTGCTTCATATAATTTGATAGGAATATGATGGTTATATATATTTTTTTTGAGTTCCACTCTTAAGGCATTCTGCTCCTTCTATTTTATTTTATATGTAAGCATTTCTTGTAAACCTCCCCCGATTGTTAAACTGCCATCCTGTCCTTGTCACGGCCATTACCACGCTCCCGTCTCCTGCTCCACTACACACAGTGGCTGGCTTAGATGAAATGCCATGGATATCTGCACGCCGCTGGCCCCTCAATCTCTCTACATGCCTGTGCCCTCAAAAGAAAAATGATGGTCCAACACAATTCTGCCGCCTAGCTTTAATGTTTCAGTGCCCCCGCAGCCGCGCGGCGCTGTGCCGCGGCTGGGTTCGAGGACGGGCCCCCTCGGCCCCAGCGAGGACGACATGTGCACGGCGAGCCGGAGCTCTCCTCCCGGCCAAGGCTGATGTGCGGCGCACGACCTGCTACTTGCCCGCAGCCTGTATATGTTCACCGCGGGTGCGGCGTGCTTCAACACCTCTGCTCCCCTCATAGTGCGGGCGAGCGGTATCTCAGGGTACTTGAGGGGTCCGAGCGGCTTCCTTTGGACGCAAGCTGTAACGGCCGGTCTGGCCATCCAACTTAGCCTACATCAACTACATAGACATTCCTGTTCAACCTTAATACCGTTTCATGGGAATTCAACAGCAATATTTGGTGGACATTGCAAAATTTTTCTTCACTTTTAAGTATTAAAAGTTTATCCTCAGAATTCAACTACTACAAACAGAAAGACTTTACTTCACTTGCAACAACAAAATTTTGAAACTGAAACAAACCAAATTAAGAAAATCTCATAAATGCTTCTGCAATCTATCTTCATATTCACATCATAACTTGGAACTTGTTTCAAACTGACTTCATGTGTCATCCCTCGAGGAACTTTTGGGGGGGGGGGGAGGTCTGTACCGGGCGGTACACCTCCACTCCGCTAATTTAAAATGTGCGCCTGTGGAAACTCCTCTGCTGGAGGAAGTCTGAACTTTATTTACCCTATTAATTTTCTAGTTTCTCAGAAGATGTCACCACCTGGAAATTTTTGAGTTTGTGAACGGTGTCATTTTCGACGTACTTTTGTTTTGCTTGAAGTAAGAAGTGTGAACTTTCTCTCCTAGAGGACACCACTGAAAAACTACAATAGTGCACCCTAGTGGGAAGAAAAATAACTGTTCTTTGGAGAAAATTTTATTTCAAAAGTTTGTTCTTTGTTAAATTTCTTTCTGTTATTGTTTAAGTTGGCTGTATACCCCTCTCTTTCCCCTTGTTTTGTATTTGACCAATCCCGAATTTCTGTTATTAATTTCTGACCAATCATTGGTATCTTCCCCCAACTTGAATATGTTTCTATACCCTAGCCAATAAAAAGTTTGTGGGAGGGTGTTTTCTTTCCCCTAACACCTAGAACCTTCCGCGAGAGGATATAAACTGCTGATTTTTGGGTCTCCGGGCCACTTCTGTTCCATCTTTCAGTGTATTAAGTACATAGCAGGAGGCGGGAAGCGCCTCTTTCTCCGGCAGCGGTCAACTATAAGGTAATGGCCGATTAATATATTCTTTCTTTGCTAGCTCAGCAGTTTAACTCTCGGGGCGGGTGCGAAGCGTTCCACCATGTAACCTTTTCCTAAAATGTAAATGTAACTAATCTTTTCATCTATTCTCTTGGAAAGCTACATTCTGGGATAGAGAGTGCTAACCCTCTCGAGCTCCCTCTCATATTGTTTTGAGGTGAACTTATTTTTCTCAACCTATTCTTCGTTAATGTAAAACAAATTGTTCTCTTCTTAAGTCACCTCTTTAGTATGGGATTAGCCCTTGTATTAACGGCCTAGCGCCAAGTAGGTCTTAATCTAGTGTATTAGGAGTGCAAGTTCGCCTCCTCTCAAATTGTTATTTTAGAGGTCATTTAATTAACATTCTTTTCGTTTGATAGACCTCAGTAGATTGGGTATTTTACCCCTGTGTTTATGTCCGTTGAGGACAGCTTGAAGGTGGAGTTTGGTGTGGCCTGGGAGAGGCTTAAATTTGAGAGCGAGTGGCTCTTTTGAAAATTGTATGTTGTATGCCTCGAGGAGGCTTTTCAGTGTAATTTGGAGCAAGGGCTCCTAGGTATGAATGGGGTTTTCTGCCCCTCTGTTAAAACTTGTGTTTGGGGTAAAACTGAGCTGATTGCCCAAGTATTGTGAACTCGGGGCGCGAAGCCCAAATTCTGTAAATATTGTAACTACCTTATTTTGACTTGCTATTCTGTACCTGCCATGCTTGTTACTTATTTATTGTGAAAAGAAAATATAACCGTATTAAATTTTAAATTTACTTTACGGGCACTATACTTTCGTAGCTTGAGATCCATTCACACCCGCACCTTCTTTCACCTCTACCTACCGCTAAAACACGGTAACAATAATAATAATAATAATAATAATAATAATAATAATAATAATAATAATAATAATAATAATATTTCTTTAATATTCCTTCGATTGATATACATATTAAAAGATGTCGGGGTGACGGAATTTTGTCCCGTTTACGATTTTTAAGGTGATGGAAGCCGACACACGGCATTATCGCCTTTACAGATCCTCCACTATGCTTCTCCTTGGTGTAGCGGCAACCTGTTACCCAGAGGATCTGGTTTCAATTCCCATTCATTCAGAGATTTTAATCCTGGGCTGAGGGCTGGAACGGGTTCGCTCAGCCTCGTGAGACCAACTGAGGTGCTATCTCAGGCAGCGAATACCTAGCAGTCTTAAGGAGACGAAGACATTCCATTTCCTCGAGAAACACTTGTTGGATTTTGAAAATAATCACAACCTGATTTTTCACCCCGTTTATCATCGTACAATTGCCTGCTGTTCATCTCACAACGTTTGTCAATGTCCTTTTGCAATCGCTCACAATCCTATAACTAGTTTATTACTCGATACAGCATAGCATCATCGGCTGTGATTGCAGTTCTTTATCCATGTCGTATATCTTATATGACTGACCTGCCAGCGCCGTACACTCTACTTGTGAGTGTCCCGCATGCACTAATGAAGAATGGGATGTCTAATAGGCCTAACTGATTTTCACAGGGGTACTACTGCCTGTAGGCAGGTTACGCATTCCATCTAAATAACAAAGAAGCCCAAAGGAAGCTATATGTGACTTTTGACGGAATCGAAGTACCCCATAACTACAATCCAATATATCTTGGAATCACTCTGGATCGGTCCTTGGCATTCAAACAACAGTGCATCAAGTTATCGAAGAAACTTGGCTCAAGAGTGAATCTCCTTCGCAAGATTGCCGGAAGCAGCTGGGGTGTAGACGCTAATACTCTACGGTCTGTTGCACTCGCTCTTGTGTATTCTGCTGGTGAATATTGAGCCCCTTTGGCCAGAGAGAGGGCGTTATCCTCTAGGTGGCCCGCCCCACCCCTTCAGGGTGGGGAATAAAAACATTTATAGATAGATTCATGTGCTCCTGTATGGCTAAACAGCGCTCATACCACTAAGATTGATGTGCAGCTCAATGAGACCATGAGAGTTATCACTGGTACTGTTAGATCTACTCCCACACAGTGGCTACCAGTCCTAGCTAATATCGCTCCGCAAGATCTAAGGGGGAAAGCAGCTAAGCTTGCTCAAGAAGATCACCTCTCATAAGAACTCTCCGTTGTATGATGCGCTGCAAGATCCACCAACAACACGTTTGAATTCACGCAAGCCACCCTGGGTTGATTTAGAAGGTATCAATTCTTTCGACATGACCTCCAAGTGGCAACAACGTTGGAACGAACATCCACCCAACAGTACTCACCTGGTTGAAGATCCTACAAAGAAAGTAGAGGAATTTCAACAACTACCACGCCAAACCTGGTCGAAGCTGAACCGCATTAGAACGGGTCAAGGGAAGTGTGGTCACACCTTAACAAAAATGGGTTTTCCGTACATCTGCTGCCTGTGCCTGTGGAGTGAAGGACCAAACCATACAAAACATTGTTCAGGAGGGCCCAATTCGTGCATTTGACGGGGGTCTGAAGACTCTGCACCAAGTGGTGCCATGTGCTCTGGAATGGTTGTCAAATTTGGATATTTCCATTTGCTTATCTGTAAACTTTTTTGTACTTGTACAACCATACGATATATATACTACCAGATGGCCGCCCATTGCACGTTCCTCAGCACTAACCGTCTAATGCGCCCCTTTGCGTTAGTAAGCCTCGTTTTCGAACGCATAGCAGTCGGTGGTATTTGGTATACCAGCACTAGAATTCCTGCTGTGTTCAGTAAAGACGAATAATTTTAAGGTCGGAAGGCATCGAAAGCTTGCAGAGAGTATGCGCAAGAGTTTTCAAATAGCCGCTTGCCTTCTATGCACGTATTTTTTCGAACTGAGTTGAAATTAAGAGCTAATGGGTCGTAAAGGTACATACAACCAGCTCTTTCGTAGAGTGAAATGTCTGTTTGTGTATGAATTAAAAGCGCATTTTTCTAGACACCGTAAACCCTCGTCGGAGGCTCTGCTTTGCAAGGGCTGCACCACAATAATAACAGCTACATGAAATCATTTTACTTAAGATTAATTGAAACGCCAGTCTCTAAATTTGCTGGTTTTCATAAAAGCTTATAATGGAAAGTACAGATTTAAAAAAATAGTAATTTAGGAAAGAATTTCCACAGTAAATGAGATATTGACAAGTACACTAGAAATGATTTGCTTATTTAAACAAAAATGTCTATGATTGGTAGAGCAGGAGTAAATCATTTCATGAATGAACTTCCAACGAGGGAATCTCGTGGTAAAGACGATTTCAACCTGTGATCGTCTGTGTCTCATGTTTGTCTATTATGGTAGGGCCACCTGTTTTCAGCAGTTGAGCCTCGGAGTTAAATGGAGTGATCACGAGGTCAAAGCCAACGTGATATAAATACCATGTTATAAAATAACCTTTAATTTCTTTCCTAAACTAATTAACGATCTTACATATATTTTTTTTCTGCTAGTTGTTTTACGTCGCGCCGACACAAATAGGTCTTATGGAGACGATGGGACAGGAAAGGCCTAGGAATGGGCTCTCCCGGATGCGAGCTCACAGCTGCGCGCTCCTAACCGCACGGCTAACTCGCCCGGTTCTAATTTGCAAAGTAAAATAATTCTATTAGTTAGATTTGTCATAGTAGTAGTCTTTCATATCACTTTTCTGTGTAGTGGTTGATGCCATGCTTTATGACTCGTAGTCATGTGTGTGTGGAAGTGATTTCTTCAGTTCAATTGATTCTTAGTAAGCATGGTGCCAGACGTTCAATCAACGTATTTAGAGTGTAACTTCAAGGCTATTTTCACTTGTAATATTGTGAATGACAGTCTGAGATCGTCTGGAAACGAGTGCATTTTTTATCAGTCATCTCGACTTATTTTCTGATTCTTTGAGCATGGCAGAATACTATAAATGATAATGATAATAATAATAATAATAATAATAATAATAATAATAATAATAATAATAATAATAATAATAATAATAATAATTCTGAAAAAATACTGAAAGAAAAAGGTTTAGTCATGAAAACACTTGCAATCATAAAATAGACACAGACAGACACGATTTCCAAAGTAAAATTCATGGGTAAAACCTCGGATTCCTTTGAAATCAAAACGAGAGTAAGACAAGGAGATGGATTCTCACCTTTACACTTCAAGTGCGTCCTTGAAAAGGTGCTACAAGAATGGCGCAAACAGAAATTGGTCCTCAAAATTCACCAACAAATCACATTAGGCAGAGGAAAACTAGCGATAGATTGCCTAGCATTTGCGGATGACCTAGCAATATTAACTTGAGACACTTCAACAGCTCAAAATCGGATTGAACTCCTGAAAGAAATTGCGGAAAAAGTCGGCCTTCAGATATCTTTTCAAATGACAGAATACATGACCTGCAACAAACAAGCACTAAAATTCATGGGGACAACATACGGCAAAATTAAACGAGAGTAGTATAATTGGATGGTTCTGCCGCCTCCTCCTCCTCGCGCGGCGCGGGAAATTTGAATTCTGGCGGGAAATTTGAATTTTGGCGGGAGATTTGAATTTGTAAACAAAGCCACGTGCTTTTTGACAGACAACAACGCATCGCTAACCTCACTGCTGCCATCTTGACGGGCCTAAACCTCAGTAGTGCCAACTTAACCTAACTAGCGCGAGGTAAACAAAGCCACGTGTTTTTTGACAGCCACGTGCTTTTTGACAGACAACAACGCATCGCTAACCTCAGTACTGCCATCTTGACGGGCCTAAACCTTAGTGGTACCAACTTAACCTAACTAGCGCGTGGTAAACATATGGCAAAATTAAACGAGTATCACAATTTAAGTATCTTGGTGAAACAATTCAGGAAAGTGGACTCGAAAAAAAAGCCAATGAATTTAGATGCCAAACAAAAATGGAAATTGCATATTGACTAACCGAAAATATCTATTAAAAATTGTATCTCCAAGCACACAAAACCAAGACATTACAATGCAGTCATTAAACCATAATGTCTTTATGGATCAGAGGCGCTAATTTTGAACAGAAAAGCAGACATTGAAAACACTGAGGAAAAGGAACGCAAAATCATAAGAAAAAATTCTCGGCCCAAAACTCACCGGCGGACATTACCAAAGATAGTAAATCAAACAATACACAAACATTAGTAGTGACATTAGAAAACGCAGGCTAAGATTCTATAGACATATTAAAAGAATGCATCCAGACAGACTTACCAAACAAATACTCGAATTCTATGAACACAGGACTAAAGCTAAAACAGACACAATGTAATGGATTGGAGAAATCAAAACTGATTTGAAACAGGCAGGAATTACACCAGCAGATGTCCACAACAGGGTAATCTTCAGATCAAAAATTCACAAATGGCAAGTTGACCAAGAGGAAAGACCAAAGAAGAAGACTAGGCGAATGTACACCTCTAAGTACTTTGCGCAGTCCTAATGGACTTATCCGCACATACACAATAATAATAATAATAATAATAATAATAATAATAATAATAATAATAATAATAATAACATCAAGAGCCTGAGAACAAAATACGGTAAAATTTACAGGGTCCCTTACTTTAAATACCTCGGAGAATTCATCGAACCGACAGGACTTGAAAATATCTCACAACAAACTCGTCTCTAACTAATTAAAAAGGCATTAGGGTTAGTCCAAAACATGTAGCCTGCAACAAAAAATCCAGTCCTATCAGTTTCCCATCATTGCGTCGATGAAAACTTTCGATCTGTTAGTGCGACGTTAAACCACTAGCAAAACAAAAGAAATATAACTAGCTGTAGTACCCGGCGTTGCCCGGTTGGTTTTTGAATGTTTACTTTCAGGATTAGTATTACCAGTTATGTTGAAGTGAATTTTTATAGAATTCATTTTTGGGATATTGTTTTTTTACCATATATTATGTAGCTCTAGACTTATTTAGTTGTGTTTGATTTGAAGTTTTAGATTATTTCATTTTCGTGTAAAAATTTGTCCTTGTGGAAGTTCGAATTGACTTTAAAAAAAGTGATGACATCATGTATTTATCCGTGTCGCGGTATAGGTATGATCTACACGATTTCAACTGTCATTGAGACTTTCACTAATCAGCCTTGCGACCCCAAGGGCAGTGGATTCAACACAAATCTCGGTCATTTTAGACTACTTACTACTAAACCCCTTTCAGTGTCCTGCCACAATGGAGGCTGAACGTGGACTTCAACGGTATTCAGAGGGTCACAATTCGTCACAGCGACACTTAATAAACAATGGATTCGTCATTAATATAGGTTATTTTCCATTATTTTTAAATGTCATGCCTTCCCATTCCCAACCCCCAGCGGGGATTGGTGTTTCATCACCACAGTGTTTATTTTTCCAGATGGTAAGTCATTTATGTACCAAGTTTTGTTGAGAGCTATTCTGGAACATACCCACATACACCCATATATCACGTTATTTTTACATTAATTTTCACCCCTCTTCAACCTCCATACCGATTGTGGTGAAGCATGACTTAACCATCCAGAGTGTCACAGTTCAACTCAGCGAACTTGTAAACGATGGTATTCGACATTATTGTCAGTCGTTTTCGTTTATTTTTATATTTCACAGCCTTCGCTAGGAGTGCTGCGGGTGTTTTACCCAACAGTATTTTTTTGAGATAGTAATTCATATGTCTACCAATTTTGTATGAGGGCAACGTTGGAAGAAACACACATACACCCGTCATTTTGGTCATTTCGGACAGTTTCTTTTCCACCCCTTCTCATTTCTATACCGATGGGGGCCGAACATGGACTTCAACGACGGCCGGAGTATTAATATTCGCCTCAGCGACCACAAAAGCTATGGATTAAATACTGTTTTCGATTATTTTTACGTCTCAGTCCTTACCACCCCACCCCTAGGCGTGTTAGGTTCACCATAACTCTTCGCAGTTTGTCTCCTGATAGTAAGTCATAAGTGTACCAAGTTTGGTTGAATTCTATCCCGTAGTCCAGAAAAGTATGGATTCAACGCTAATATCGGTCGTATTTAGTTATAATTATATTTCTACCCCTTCCCTAGGGCTTCTAGGTGTGTTTTACCCCCACGGTAATTTTCCAGATAGAAGGTAATATTTGTAGCAAGTTTAGTTGACACCTATGCTGGAACATACGTACAAACATCCAAAATCTTGGTCATTTGCACATTTTCTTTTCTTCACCCCTTCTCACGCCTCTGCCGATTGGGCCTCTGCTTGGATGACGTCCGCAGTGTCACTATTCATTTCAGCGACCCCAAAAAGTATGGATTCGTTACTATTTCCGATTATTTTTTATCTCATTCTCCTCACCCCCCCCCCCAAAGGGGGATGAACTTTGACTTTAAAAAAATCCAGAGTGTCACTATTCGTCTCAGCGACCCCGAAAACTATGGATTCGACTTGTATTTTCTGTTATTAATATGTTTATATCTCACTCCCCCATCGCCCCCCCCCCCTTAAGGGTGCTGAATATGGACTTTAAAAATCCGGAATGTCACTATTCATCTCAGCGAACCCGAAAACTATGGATTTGACACTATATCGGATTATTTTTATATCTTATTCCGCCCTCGGTACCCACCCCAAAGGGTGATGAACTTGGATTTAAAAAATTTAGGAGTGTCACTATTCATCTCAGCGACCCCGAAAACTATGGGTTCGACACTACTTTCGATTAATTTTACGTTTCACTCCCCCCTCGCCTCCACCCCAAAGGGTGCTGAATATGGACTCTAAAAATCCGCAGTGTTACTATACATCTCAGCGAACCAGAAAACTATGGATTCATCACTATTTACGATCATATTTATGTCTCATTCCCTCTCACCCCTACCAAAAGGGTGATGAACTTTGACTTTACAAATTCCGGAGTGTCACTATTCATTTCAGTGATCCCGAAAACTATGGATTCGACTTCTATTTTCTATCATTATATCTCACTCCCCCTCCGACATTATTTCCGATTATTTTTATATCTCACCCCCTCGTCCCCATCCCCAAAGGGTGAGGAACTTGGACTTTAAAACATTCCGGAGTGTCACTATTCATCTCAGCGACCCCGATAAATATGGATTCAATACTATTTTAGGTTAGTTTTATGTCTATTCTATTATTAATATGTTTATGTCTCACTCCCCCTACCCCCCCCCCCCCGAAGGTTGCCGAATATGACTTTAAAAATTCCGGAGTGTCACTATTCTTCTCAGCGACTCCGAAAACTACGGATTTGACACAATATCCGATTATTTTTATATCTCATTCCCTCCTCGCTCCCCACCCCAAAGAGTGTTGAACTTGGACTTTAAAAAATTCCGCAGTGGCACTATTCATCTCAGCCACCCTATTATTATTATTATTATTATTATTATTATTATTATTATATCTCACTCCCCCCTTCCCCCGCCCAAAAGGGCGATGAAATTGGACTTTAAAAATCCGGAGTGTCACTATGTATCTCAGCGAGCCCTAAAACTATGGATTCAACACTATTTTCGATTATTTTTATAACTCAGACCCCTCGCCCCCTCCTCCACTTTTAAGGGTGTTTGTGTTGTCTTTCAACCAAAGAGGTTTGTTTTCTGATACTAAGTCATAAGTGTTCGAAGTTTGGTTGAAATCGCTCCAGTGGTTTAGGAGGAGATGTAATACATACCCATCCACCTATAGACCTATAGATAGATTACATAGACTCGCCTTTGCTCGTTGGAAAACTCCAGTTGCTCTTTGTTAGGAGTGGGCGATAACTCGTGTCATTCCACTGTTGATATTCTACATTTTTAACAGTTTCTTAAATATTTTACACATCTAATACACAGGTACATTCTTCAAACTGGGCAGACCTATCACTGTTACTACTATGACATGAAAGTAGATCTCGATCACGGCATGTTGGATTGCTATTTCAAAATAATAGGCATAAGACTGAACCTCCTATCAAGAAAGGTACTTTATAAATCATTGCGGCGTGTTCCCATCCTCCTACTGTATATACAGCATTTATTACCGGACTATCATGATATAGCGTAAGCTGCTGTCGCCTAGCGACAATCTGTCCATGAAGTCGATCAAATCTTGGTGCGCTTTACATTTTAATAAAATTACTCATTATAAGAAAACTATCCATCGTATTTAGTTCAGACCTCTTCATAAACACTCTCAGAAGTAATAAAAACAAGTTGTGAAATTTTCAGCGAAATCGGTCCAGTAGTTTCTGAGTCTACTAGTCTCAATATACATTACCAACATCCAATTTTAAGATTAAGATATTGTATTGGGTACAAATAATCATTTTTCCATTTCTTTTCCCACACAGTGCAAGGCATTAGTGACAAACGAGTAAGTTATCTCCGGCCAGCGAGTTTAAAAAAAAGTTCTTGGTGAAGTGCATTTGACGTACGAAGGAGCGAATGAATGTTCGTGTAAGTTATATGAATAATTAATGCCTTTTTATGAAATGTCTACACGTGAGCTCCAGTGTTTATCAGTTAAATACATATTTTATGACTTCGAGAATATGCGGATGACTATACGGAAAACCCTAACTGTGCGTGCAGAATCTCTGACAGAATATCACATTTCATATTTAAACCATGCCCCTAGTGTGGATACTTTGCCTCAGCTTGTTCTCGTGTGTTAGTTGCTTTCATTAGAACGTCGTACAGCACATTAAAAATTCCTCACGAACTGCCAGCTTGCATTCAGGAGATAGTGGGTTCGAACCCCGCTGTCGGCAGCCCTGAAGAAGGTTTTCCGTGGTTTTCCATTTTCACACCATGTAAATGATGAGACTGTACCTTCATCAAGGCCAAGGTCGCTTACTTCCTACTCGTAGCCCTTTCCTATCCCATCTTCGCCATAAGACCTATCTGCATTGGTAATTAAAAATAAATAAATAAATAAATCCTCAGTGAGTCTGCGGAGGTGTGTTGGCCTCCGGATCGTGCGTTCAAACCCTGCAGATTTTGTACGATTTTTGAAAGGAAGAAAAGTGTGCATTCGACACAATGTCCTACAATGTCGACTGAAAGATCTCTTGACACAATCTCTACCTCGTGGTGAAGTAAAGTGGGACACGGGCAGTTTAAAAGGCGTTAAATGAAAATGTCAAGGTACAATACCTAATTTACTTACTATTTTTATGGTTTTAGGAGGCGCCGAAGTGCGGGCAATTTTGTCCTACAGGAGTTAACGTGAAGATACTGATACTACGTTAGCATCTTCAAATACCACCGGACTGAGTTCGGGTCGAACCAACCAACTTGGGCCCAGAAATATAGTGCTTCATCGACTGAGCAACTCAACCCGATATATCTAGGCATATTAAAATATCTCAATAATAATAATAATAATAATAATAATAATAATAATAATAATAATAATAATAATAATAATAATAATAATATCCAGAATAAAAAACCTACGAGTCGATCCGGGACATTGGAAATGAATAATCAAGGGAACTGCAAACCTCTAACAGTTTATTTCCAGGATCTTTTAAACTGTGAATCCCCTAAAGAACAACTCGCCTTTGAAAAACCCTTATCTAATCAAGATTCAGAACCCCCAACACTGGAAGAAGTCAAAGAAATAATCCATGGACTCAAAAATAACAAAGCCCCGGGGAAAGATGGTATAACTGCCGAAATGCTGAAGATAGGAGGTGACAGCGTAGCCCGCAAAATTCACTCGATTCTTGAGAACATCTGGATCACTGAAGAAATCCCAGAAGATTGGAAATGTGCGCTAATCCATCCACTACACAAGAAAGGGGATAAAAAGAACATCAATAATTATAGAGGAATTAGCTTGATACCAGTTGCTTGCAAATTTTTTCCAAAGCCCTGCTCACTAGACTTGAGAAAGAAACAGACCATCTAATTGGTGAATACCAGGCAGGTTTCCGAAAAAGAAGATCTTGTACAGAACAAATCCTTAATCTCAAAACTATCCTCCAAATGCGCAAAACCAGACAAACAGTCATTACTTTTGTAGATTTGAAAAAGCATATGACTCTATAGACCGTCAAACACTTTTCAATACTCTAGAATAATTTCAAGTGGATAAAAAAACAAGAGAATTAATCAAACAAACATTAACTGACACTACTTCAAAAGTTACATTCCTAGGCGAAATATCTGAGCCTTTTCCTGTTAACACTGGGGTCCGTCAAGGGGATGGTTTATCGCCGTTACTGTTTAACTTGGTACTGGAGAAAGTAATCAGGACCTGGGAAAAGGAAACTAAAGGAATAGCCCTTGGAAGACTACGTAGAGACAGAATTTACATGCAATGTCTGGCCTTTGCTGATGACATAGCAATCCTTTCTAACAATAGACATGAAGCAATTCATTCCATTGAAAAACTACATGAAATTGCTATCAAACCGGGACTTCAAATTTCGTATGAGAAAACTCCGTACATGGAAGGAGCCTCACGATACTTAGATGGACAACCTATGATAACTAAATTCGGCAAAATTGTTCAAGTGAACCAATTTAAATATTAGGGAGAAATTATTCAGCCCTCTGGCTTAAACCGCGAAGCAAATAAAGAATTTTCAAATTACAGAAAGCATACAGGATCACTTGGAACAGGTATAATAAAAATATCAATATCTCGGAATGCAAAACTTAGCCACTATAATACAGTGATCAAACCTGAAGCGTCATATGCCTCAGAAACCTTAATCATTGGTGGCGGATCTTTAACCAAAAACATTGAGAAACAAGAAAGGAAAGGTTTACGAAAAAATTTTGGCCCAGTTTTTATAGATGGAATATGGAGAAAAAAATCATCCCAGGAGGTATATTGTCATTCTGAAAAATTTCTCACACTTTTCGGAAAAGACGATTGAAATGTTATGGACACATTATCAGAATGAAGACTAACAGGCTAACTAAAAGTATTCTCAACCTGGCCCTTTCATTAAAAACGAAGAACAGCTGGCTTCGTGAAATTGAAGTAGATCTCCAGGATATCAACATGTCAGAAGACATTGTACAGGACAGATGTAAATTCAGAACCAAAATCGACAATCACCACTTTGATGACAAACCCAACACCAGAGCTACTATAACTTGGACAGAAGAACGAAGGAAGAAGCTCAGCGAAAGGAAGAAGAGATTTTATGAGGAAAAGAAGGCCAACTCATCAGCTAAGGAAGTCCAATCGTGCTCCTGAGTAGGGCATAACGATGTAAAAAACATAATATCGAATGAATTATCTACACGGGAAGCACTAAATATGGTTTTGTGTGTTTCCATTTTCACACCAGGCTGTATGTTGATTTTAAGGCCACGGTCACTTCTTTCCCACTCCCAGCTCCGGCTTACCCCATCGTCGCTATAAGACTTATATGTGTCGGTGTAACGTACAACAAATAGTAAAATAATAATTTAAAAGTCTATGACCTCAGCTACCGCATGCAGGAATTTTGATTTGACGACATCTAGGCTGACTGCGTGTCAATTTAACTCTACCAGATGTCAGAGAAACGAATATCTGCTGGACGTTATATGGCTGAATCTGAATTCATTTTGTCGGGTAAGCACTAAACTTGTCACCAGAGATCTTTGACATGCCAACATCGTAGCCTATGACGTGGTTTGCCGAATGGCCTTGCCTCCACTCATAAAAAATCCGACTGTCTTTGCTAGATTTAAAACCGCGATCTTGGGATCCGAAGACCGAGATTCTACCACCGATTCATACTTATGTAAATGTTCAAACCGTGTCTTAAACCTTTGCGCTCATGTAGGCCTATATCGCATATGTTCCGACATGTTCTTATGGCGGAGATCATCCGACCCCTTTTATTCTAATAATAACGCCCATTAAAGGAGATATTGGAGCTTTTATCAGCTCATGGGCAATATTATGTCCATAAAGCAGCAGTTCAGTGTATCGGAACACATTGCTCTGTTCAAAACGAGGGGCCACTGAACGGAAAGCCACACTTCGTCTGGTCACGCACGCAGAAGATCATGTTGGAAATGTTGATTGTCGTAATAGAACAAGACAAAGCCACCTCTACCGCTTAGTTGGCCATGCGGTTGGAGTCGCGTAGCTGTGAGATTTCATTCGGGAGATTATGGGTTCGAATCACATCATCGGTAGCCCTGAAGATGGTTTTTCATGGTTTCCCATTTTCACACGAGGCAACAGGAAACAGGTAGGGACCCTCTTAGAGACAGCCCTGCCCAGGGAGTGGCGCCCCTGTCTATGTGGGTCCCAGAGAACACTGACCCGGTGTGTAATATCTGGTAAAGGGTCCCACCTCACGGTAACGGGTGAAGACCTCATCGGCAGCAAAGGCGGAGAATATGACTCGGTACGGTGGAGCTGGTGGAGGAGGCAACCCATTCCTCTCGGGGTAGTACAGATGGAACCCACTGCCATGTGGTATGAGGTGGGATCCTGAAAGGCTAAGGGAGTAAACCCCGAAAGAAACTTCTGAATTTCCTTAGGCCTAGCAAGCCAGTAAAATAGCTTATTTGTAGATGTTTCAAAACACATAAGAGCCTCGGAACATCAACTAAATTAAGATGCCAGCATGAGCAGACTCATGTCAGGGATGATGGTTTATGGCCTGATGATAGACAGGGTCTTGCAAAAATGTTAAAATCCCGGAGGAGACTAACACAGATTGGGACCATCAACTTACTCATTCTCACAAGCAAATGTGAAGAACTAGTGAACCTCATGAAGAGGAGAAAATAAATGATACTGAGGCTGAGTGAAACCAAATGGAGAGCGACAGGAATGAAGAAATTAAGAAAACAGCGAGACCAAGACAGTGGTGATGGCAGTCAACAGAAATGGGCGTCCAGCAAGTGTAAAACTAGGAGACCACCAGCTAGAGTGTGTGTGTATAGTTTTCCTTATCCTTGGAAGTGTAATCTCCACTGATAATTTGGTCAGAAAGGACATTACAAGCAGAGTGCAAAAGGGATCAGAATTCAACCAACAAGTAAGAACACTTTTATGGGATGAGATAATTCCAAAACCGGCCAGACTGATGATGTTTAAAAGGTAATTTCATACCAATAGTACTGAAACGTGCACCCTCACAAAAAGAGATTCATCAAGACTGCAAGATCCACCATCCAGAAGACCAAGATGGAAAAGTTAAGAAATGAGGAGGTGAGGAAAGAAGCCGGAATAAAGACACCCTTATTAGACCGAATCGGCACATCCAGACTACGATGGTACGGGCATGTGATGAGGATGGAGCCTACAAGAACAGCCAGAACAAATTTGAAAAGACAGGTGGAGGGGGAAAAATCCTGCAGGAAGACCTAAAACCCGATGGATGGACATGATGAAGGTTGATCTA